>NW_022436951.1:12319959-12343030 GCF_009761245.1 Sapajus apella
TTCTTTCTTTCTTTCTTTCTTTCTTTCTTTCTTTCTTTCTTTCTTTCCTTTTTTGGTAATCTTTCTGTTTCTTTTTTTACTTTTTTCCTTTCTTTCTCTATCCTTCCTTCCTTCTTTCTTTCCTTTTCTTTTTTTGCTAAAAATGTCTGTATATCTGTATTTAAGTCCCAGTTCCTAAAAAAACAAAAATGTGAGCGCTCTGGGTTTCTTAATTTATCAGTGGGTTTATACGAAAGTATTTAGGAAGGCTCAGGTCATCTATATCACACCTATGATGCAGCCCTGACCTTTGCGTTCTGCTTTTTCTGTTGCAGATTTTCTGACTCAAATATAATTCAATTTACAGTTAATTAGTTAATTTATAGTTAGTTCTGAAAAAAGAAAACATGAATTATTTGTTGAATACCACAAACATAACAGTTCTAGAAAATGGAATAAAACACATATTACCCTCAGGAATTTTTTTTTTTTTAATTCTCCGGAATTAAAGCAGATTTTATGACTATGTCAAATGAAAATGGTATTAAAATATTTTCAGACCTTTAGATTATTTTTAGGTTAAAACAAAAAGTGCAATGCAACAGCCATACAAAATGAAATATTTAATATTTGAGACAGAAAATTGGCAGTCGTTTCAAGAAAAATAAGAAAATTCATACTCTTATAATTAAATAATTCATTATCAGGAAATCTAATTTAACATAACCCCCAAACTAAAAGAAACTAGTTGGGTACACACTTATATGCTACATTTTAATAAAGTTAGGATGATATGCATATGCTTTAATTCTCTGGAGCTTCAAATAATATGTGGCAACAGTGAGTAAATATTAAAATATAATAAAATTCATAACCATGCTCAATGGATGATAAATTTCTCTATGGTCCAAAAGTGAAAGACAAACCAACCAAAACTACCTTTACAATGTTATATAAGGAATAATTTGTGGGTTTAATAATTTTCAGCAAAAACTTTGGAGTCTTATTCTAAAATGGTAACCAGGGTCAAATCCCCCATTAGGTTACTGAGGGCCCAGCAAGGCTCATAACTTAATATCAGGATCTAAGGCTATTTCTTTTATTCCCTCAAAATGTGGAGACAAATTTTGACAGCTTCCTAGAGCTACCACTTTTGTAAAATTGTCAGTGATATGGGAAGAAGGAGAAGGTGGAGGCTACAAAATAGAACTTGTTTCCTTAAAATAATAAATAGATAGCATAAATAAATTTGAAAAATGTGAAATAAACATATTAGACATAACTCAAAAGCATATATTATGAAAAAGAAACAATTAGAAAGGTTAGAAGTAAAAACTATGATTAATCAATATTAAAAATGGTATCACAGTCTTTGGGATAAATTCTAGAAATGACTCAGTCAGTAAAAAAAATTTAAAAAAATGGAAGACTGTGTTGATTATTTTATCCAGAATACTGTACAAATAGGTAAAGAAACAAAATAATAGATAATTTGCCACCAATAAAATCATTCCAGAAGTCAAGACTGAAGGACCTTTTGGAGCAAAATTTGAGGGGACAATAATTAAGACTTTTCCAGAACTGAAGAAAGACTAACTAAAAACGCAGTGAGGGTCTATTAGAATAAAACAAAATAGAGACACACATTGTAGTTTTCTAGGGAGACAGCTGGATGTGAAAAAGTAAAAGAAAAATTAAAAACTGTGTAAAAGGAGACCCTAACCACGTATTATAGAATAACATGCAATTGTGAGAAGTCTTCATTTTGGTTAGTAATTGTGAGATGAATGTCAACCTAGAATTCAATATCCAACTGAAGAAACAGACAAGATTTAGGGTAAAATTATATTTTCAGACATACAAAAGTGAATATAAATTATAGCACACATATCCATGCCAAGTCAACTACTAAAAAAAATGCTTTTCAGTAAAATTAAACCCAAAAGAAAGGTATGGGATGCAGAAAACAATGTTCATGAAAAAGCAATAGGTTATAACTAGTCAGGGCTGGTGAGGTGCCTAGTTAAAATGTGCTAAGAGTTTTTCATTGAAAGAAGGAAAGAGTTATAAATAAAGATAGAGTTTGTGAGTAAATATATTTTTGTATGTTAAAAATGTATAGATAATTATAAAGGCACAATGTTCAATATAAAGTTATCAAACCAGCAAAGGACAACAGAGAGGAATGATGAAAATCTTATCACTACAATAAAAATGAAGGTATGGGGCAAACAAACATGCAAACCAAAATTTTTAAACAGAAACGGAATACTCAAATTACGCTCACAGACATCAGTAAGCTAGATCAGTAATTACAATACACTGAAAAGGATTGTATTCACCTCAAATCGGTACTTTTAAATTCAACTTTTGCTATTAATTTGACTTAAATATAAAATAAACCAATACTTAAATAGCTAAGGTAAACAAAAGCTAATGAAAAGAGAGCACTAGTATTACTATAGGGAAATGTATCAGTTCTTTATTGTTGCTATAATAGATTAACACCAAACTAGGTCAGTCAAACTGACACAAATACTTTATCTTACAGTTCTGGAGGTCAGAAGTATTAAAATCACTCCCAAAAGACAAGTTCCTTCTGTAGCCTCTGAAGTGAAAATCTGTTTCCTCACCTTTTCCTCTTTTAGTAGCCACTGGTATTCCTTGATTTCTGGCCTCTTGTTCCATCTTTAAACCTCATCACTACAATCTCTGCTTTTCACAGAATTTTTTCCTCCTGCACCCTCTTATGAGGACCATTGTGCCTGAGTAAGCCAAGATAATATCCCCTTCAATATCAGAGTTAATCATATCAGTAAAGTCTCTTTTGCCATATAAGGTAACATTCACTGGCTCCAGGGATTGGAATGTGGGTGTGTTTAGGGGCTATTAATCAGCTTCCCACAGGCAAAAGATAAGACTTATTATTTGGAGACAGATATTACTTCCACAAATAAATTTGTCAATTCCATTATATGTTAGTCAAAATCTGAGTAGGATTTTGTAAGACATTTGAAAATGTATCTGAAAGAATAAATTATGAAAAATGAAGATAATGAAGACCTTTATTGCGAGTTATAATGAATTATACAATTACAGTAATTAAGAAACAAGCAAAGAAATAAAGTGCTCTCTAATGGGCATGAAAAAATATTACTTTTATGTAAAAAATACAAATTAGATACTTACCTGCAGAATATAACCTGCAGATAAATAGGACACTAAAACAATTAAAGGAAAATGTGAAAACACCAGGAGAAAATGTAGCAGAGAAAATTACAACCTCAATATTGTGATTTTTAAAATTTTTATTTTAAAGACAGAGACTTTCTGTGACCAGGCTTGAGTGCAGTGGAGCAATCTCAGCTTACTACAATCTCTGACTCCCGGGTTGGAGGGACTCTCCCAGCTCAGCCTCCCCAGTAGCTGGGATTGCAGGTGGCACACACCACCATGCCGACCAATATAGTAAAAAAAAAAATTGCATTAGCCAAAGAAAGAAAAAAATTCTTAAAGGGAAGATGATACATTTGACCATGCAAAACTATACAATTCTGTCTAAGACTGATTAGGCAGTATGAAAATACATGCTACTATTTGAGATAATATGTTTGTCACATAGAAAACAGCTAGTAACCAATATGTTATAAATCATATATATCAAGTATTAAAGAATAGCCTCACAATTCAACTAAAAGGCAATTAAGGTATGAAGATGTTAACTTGCATAAGGTTCTGACGAAGGTCAGCCACTCACCCACAAGAGGTGGTGATGAAAATTATTTAATTATTTTGATAATGCGTATTAAATATTTCCAAAAATACATGCCCCTGACAAAATCTTTATACTTCTTTCTCTCTGTCTGTCTCACATATATATCAGAAGGAATTTCGGACAGATTCAACTAAAAGAGTGGTTGTGTTTATATCTACTTTCTCTGAACCTGAGCTAGTAATCTTATTTTCTGTATAATATTTTCTGTAATGCAAACAAGATTACAAAACCACAATGTCTAGGAAAATGCCTGAAAAGCAATATATCAAAATGTTAATAGTAATTGTTTCCATGCTGTAAGCCTGTAGATGATTCTTTTCCCCCTTATCTCAAAATAGTCTATGAAGAAATTAAACTATTTTAAAGATGAAATACTAATTTTATACAGTTATGATGGTGTTATTCCTACACCATCAGACATCTCTTTTATAGCACATGTGAAATGGAGAAAAATTAGATTATTTAAGGATATCCATCTAAAGCACATACAATTTTTAGAGTAAACTGATTTTGCAATAACTGTTATTAACACCTATTAAAATATGTCAATTGCTAAGGAATCCTGAAGAGACTCATTTGTTCCCAAGACATATACCTAAATTTTCCTTCCTACCTCATCTCCTAATTCAATCAAATGTCTAAAACAGGCAAATATTGTACATATGGGGAGAATAGAAGTTATATTTTAATTATATTTATATTTTAATTGTATTATATTTGTATCTTTGGTTATACCCTGTTCTTTAATTTTCTAGATCTTTTATATACTCTCTAAACATAATACACTATTATTTAAAATATCAATAAATTTTTGACTACAATTGATTTTTTTGTGTTTAAATATTAATTTACATGGAATATATCACTTGCAGAATAAATGTCTCTGCAAACCATTGCATTTTAGAAAGAAGGTAGTAAAATCAGGGAGCACATTTTAGTCGACTCATCTATTGTTTTGTCTCACTTGTCAAATAAAATACTATTGTATCCATAAGAATCACTTTAATCAAGTCCACTGGTGAGCTAGCTGGATTCATAATCTTAGTTACTGAAATTGATATAATCATATTCTTATTCTTTGAACATAGAAGACAGCTGGTTATTAACTCCCCTAGTCTATTTGCATGAAAAACGTTTTTCTTGTTTTGGTAATCTTCCAAGAAGTGATGTTCACAGTGAGTAGACAGGAAAAGAAAGCAGTTTTTACCAGGTAATACTGAAATGAAAATTATTAAGTCAAGGGCCTGTGACAATTAAACTTTTAAAGAGATCAATATATTCTTCATTAATAAACAAAGAGCTTATAAACCTGTCCCTTCACTGGTAAGTATGCATTCATTGATGTTTAAAAAGAAAAATAGAAAAGAATGCCCTCCCTTTTGAACCATTCAGATATGGGAAAATCATGAACGAGGAATTAATTACAAGTGACAATAAAGATGATGAATATTTGGTGACAAGAGAGGTCCCTCATTTACTTTACAGATAAGCTTTGTGGCATCATGGGCAAATGCTGCGTTTGAAGGTGACATAGTTCATCCAAAGCATGTGCTTTGTAGCTCTCCCTTCTTCAGTAAAAGAAATTATCAGGTCTGGTGAATTTTCTCAAATAAAAAAAAAAAAAAAACCACGCATAAAACTTTGTTTTCCTAATCTTTCAAGATGTATTTTTTCTTTCATTTCTCTCTCTCTTTTTTCCTTGAGTAAATACAGAAATATTTTCTAAAGTCATCATACTTTGGTTCATGGCTACAAATCATTTTATACATTTGTTAACACAGGATTTTTTTTAAGCTTTCTGGTTTTTGTTTCTTGACTACAATATAATCTCTAACCTTTTGGTGGAAATTATTATTATTACTTTTTAGAAGGAGTCTTGCTCTATTGTTAGGCTGGAGTGCAGCGGCACAATCTCAGCTCACTGCAACCTCCAGCTCCCAGCTTCAAGTGATTCTCCTGCCGTACCCTCCCAAGCACCTGGGATTAAAAGCATGCACCACCAAGATGTTAATTCTTCCCAATCTTAACTCAGGATTTAATGTTTGCCCTGTTGGGTTTTGGTCTTACTTGGGACCAGTTGCCCCTTTCTTCTTGCCAAATAAAATACTGCTGTATTCATATGAATCAGTTTAATGAAGTCCATTGATGAGGTGCTGGATTCATAATCTTAGTAACTGAAATTGGTATAATTCTATTATTATTCATTGAACATAGAAGAGAGCTGGTTATTTCTCCCTCCATCTATTTTCAAGAAACAACGCTTTTGTTGTTTTTATAATCTATCTTATATCTGCCCCATCATTTTATTTTGGAATTAGATAAATTTTTGATTTCACAGGCTCATAGCTGGAGGGAAATTTGCTTCAGAATGCATCCAACCTTGAATCCCACCCCTGTCTAATTCAGATGAGATTTTGGACTTTTGGATTGATGCTGGAATTAGTTAAGACTTTGAAACTATTGGGATAAAATGAATATATTTTGCAGGTGAGAAGGACGTGAATCCTGCAGACAAGAGCAATGTACTATAATTGAATGTGTACCCCAAAAAGCGTGTGTAGAAAACCTAATTGCTATTGTAACAGTATCAATTACTTTAAAATGTGATGAGACCTCATCAATGGATTAATGCCATTATTATTGGAGCAGATCGTTTACTAAAAAAATGAGTTCAGTTCTTCTCTTGCTCTTGCTCTCACCCTGTCCTTGCTCTTCCTCAAGGGGATTACATCACACTAAGGCCTTTACCAGATTTTGTTCCTTCAATCTTGGACTTTCCAGCCTCTAAAAGCATGAGTCAATAAATTTATGTTAACTGTAAAATTTTTTTAGAGTATCTTAAGGTCTTCTCTTTGACCTAGAGATTGTTTAGCATTGTACTGTTTAATTTTCAAATGCTTTTTGGGAAATTTCAGCTATCTTAATTTACAAATTGATTTCTAGTTTAAATCTATGTAGTTTGAGAATATACTAAGCACGGCTTTTATTCTTGTAAATGTTTAAGGAGTGCTCTAAGAATCATAATTGAGTCCATCTTGATGAGGGACAGCCTGAAAAAAAATACATATATTTACTTGTCATTACATGAAGTAGTAAATAGCAATTATGTAAATTGACTAACAATGCATGTATAACATCTATATCCTTACTGATTTTCTGTATGTTTCATTTATAAATTACTGGCAGAGCATTGCTGATGTCTGTTTCTCTAACAGATCTGTTTAACGTCAGTTTTATCAGTTTGTTTTCATGAATTTTGACACTCTTTTAGGTGTATAAATCTTTACATTTTAACTTTTTGAAAAAAACTTAAATCCTCTATTATATGACAATACTTTTTATCTTTGACAAATTTTCTTCTTAAGAAATCTTCTAGGCCACATGGTGTGGCTCATGCCTGAAATCCTAGCACTTTGGGACACCGAGGCGGGTGGATCACAAGGTCAAGAGTTTGAGACCAGCCTGGCCAAGATGGTGAAACACCGTCTCTATTAAAAATACAAAAATAAACTAGGCAAGGTGGCGGGAGGCTGAGGCAGGAGAATCACTTGATCCCAGGAGGCACAGGTTGCAGTGAGCCAAGATCACACCGCTGCACTCTAGCCTGAGCATCAGAGCAAGACTCCATCTCAAAAAAAGAGAAAGAAATCTCCTATGTCTCAAATTAAAATATCTTCTTCAGCTTTCCTTTTATTAGTGTTAGTACTGCATATCTTTCTGGATTATTTTACTTTTAACTTCAGTCTTTATATTCAAAGTGGTTCATTTGTAGAAAGCATAATTTTGGTTCTCGTTTTTGTTTTTCTTTTTACCTAGTCTGACAATCTGTCTCTTTGGTGTATTTAAGATATGTACATTTAAAGTGATTATTAATAGAGTTAGTCTATTTTCTACCTTGTTCCCAACTACCTCTTGTTAGTTGTGTTTGCCTTTTGTTTCTTTTTCTTTCCCTCTTTTACTGCCTTCTCTAGCTTTAAATGTACACTGTATGTGACTACGTTTACTCTCTTTGAAGTCATCAATCATATTTCTGTAATAAATGAGTGGTTGCCTTAGAGTTTATGGTATACATCTTAAACAAATCTTAGTACACATTAAAAAACAATAATAATGTGCATAAATTACAGGAACCTTTAGTAGAGCATTCTTCTCCCTATCTTCCCCTGTGATATTTCTGTCAGTCATGTCACTTATCTTTATGACATAAACACTCAGTACAGTAACATGATTGCTTTAACTAAACATATATCCTTTGGATCAATTAAGAATAAGAAAAACAAGAGATGTTATTTTACTTTAAAGAAAGTCCTCTTTCTTTATATAGGTTTGAATTTCTGATTATTTATTTTCCTTCTGCTTGAATATAATTTCTTTCTTCATTTTTCATTTTAGGATACATACACTGGCAATCAAACATTTTTTCTCAGAAAATGGATTTGTCCTTCCATTTGGAAGGATAATTTATTTTCCTGGAATGGTATTTTCTAAAATTGCTTGTTTCAACACTATGAGTAGCTCACTATTGCTCTATTCTTATGTACACTTTATGGCAATAAGCCAGTTGCGATTCTTACCCTTCTTCTTCTGTAGATGGGTGATCGTGTACCCCCTGAATATTTTCAAGGTTTTCATTTATCTTTGGTTTTCTGCAGCGCAGATATAATCTTTTTTTTTTCATACTTCACTTACTTGCTGTTCACTGAGATTTTTTGATATTTGGATTGGTTTCTGGAATTAATTTTAAAAATTTCTTGGTCGTTTTCACTTCAAATGTTTCTTCTGCTTTGTTATTTCTTTCTTTCCCTTCCTCCCTTCTCATTATGCATATAGCATATTTTTAATACTGTGTAATGATTCTCGAATTTCCAAGGTTTTTAATTTTTATTTATTTTCTCAATTGCATATCATTTTGGGAAATTTTTATTTATTGATATCAAGTCTTGCTTTGATGATGGCTTTGTCTTCCCAAATTGTTTTTTCTCTTGTTTTTCTTTATGGCTTAGATGTTATTGTTGAAATCCATACATGCTGCATGAGACAATAGGAAGTGAAGTAATTTGACACATGTGATGATGTATGTAAATTTAGCTAGAGATTTTACTCTGTTTAATGCTTGTTAAAGATATATGTAAGGATTTAAAATCTTCCTAGTGTTCATATTTTTATTTTTTCTCTTGAGTTTTCAAATGTACTCTTCTTGAAGAGTTTGTTTCTTTAACCTTTTTAAATATGTAATTCACTGTTATTATACTGAAGCCCTGTTGGTATGATGGTAAGATGTATGGTAGGGGAAATATTCTATATTCTTGGAAGTCCCAGTCTTCGAGTCCTTTGTTTTGATTCCTTTAATTTCACAAGTATTCTCTCAGTGCTGTACATTCCCCCTCCCCTACACAATACTATTTTTTCTAGTAACAATGTTCCATTTCTGTTTTCTTGAAATCTAGTAACTTATTGTCTGTAAGCTTTTTTTTTTTTAACTTTTCCCCCTTAGGTAAGATAGAATAGCAGGAGAAGCCTAGTGCAAACAGGAGAGTCGTTCTTCCAGCTGGGATAAAATTTTTGAATTGCTCTCTGATAAACCCTTTTTTCTGGAGACTACACATATGTTCTGGAGAAGTGCTAAGCATATTTCACAATAGTCATTCTTCTTCTTATGCCAGAGACAAGAAGTGATCTTTCTTGGATCCCATCAAAATGTATGACTTCCTGGAGGGGAAGCCCATGAAACGATAAAGATCCAAATAGGAATCTAGGCATTTTTCATTCATACCAGTTCATACCAAGTTACCATTAATTGAAATTGCTATTTGCATGTACCCAGCAGTTTATAGATACAGGACGTTTTGCCCTAGATAAGCAGATCTCAGTTGCTCCAACTCTCTAAATAAGACTGTCTCTCTAGATTTCAGAGTGGTGGTTTGCTTTATGATCTCTGTTGTATGATGAATCCAAGAAAAGAAGTAACCACTTTTTAACTTGTCTAGCCTTTCTTTTTATGTTTTAAGGACAGATGTGATGACTTTCAAATGTTGTCTCTGAGACCTAAAATCTTAATACTGAATTTAGTACCACCTGTACTCATATTGGACATACTAGGTACCCCAGATTCCAGAACCTTTCTGGGTTTCTCTTGTTCAAAGTAATTTCTATCTTGATTTCTTCCATCTAGCACATAGTTTTCACTCTTGAATTTTCTATTTTGGTTTCTATTCATCAACCTAATTCATATTTCAAAAATTGTTGATATTCTTATCTCACATTTTTTTCTTAGTATATGTGGATTTATGATTTTTATTCCTCCTTCAGTATCAGTTTAGTGACATTTTAATAGTAAACATTACTCAACATGTCTTTTCTTCCATATTTTGTGAATGTACTCCATTCTCATATGTTTTAATTTGTTCAAAGTATATTTATGAAGTACATACTATGTATAAAGCACCGTGTTATGTTGGGACATACATGGTAATAAAATTTAGTTTCTGGCCTTACAACCTTAATAATCCTTTGAGGGCAAATGGAAGAGGAAATGTGTAAATATTATATCAAATAAATGGACTTTAATATTAAAAACATTTTCTTTTTATTCTGAGTACCCTGAGTGGGCTACTTCTTTTCGTTGACCCATATAATGTATTAATCTTGTTTCATAGATTTTTAATCATACAATTCTTTCCATAGATATCATAAATTTCAGGTTTATTGTCAATTCTGTTTTCACCGACAAGGATAATATGCTTCCTATAGTTGGCCCTAGATTTTTAACTTTCATCAATTAAGAGACAGCACAAACTATGCGGGGCACAGTGGCTCACACCTATAATTCCAGGACTTTGGGAGGCTGACGGGGGTGGATCACTTAAGGTCAGGAGTTTGAGACCAGCCTGGCCAACATAGTGAAACCTCATCTCTACTAAAAAAAAAAAAAGTGCAAAATATTTAGCTTGCTGTGGTTGTGCACACCTGTAATCCCAGCTACTCGAGAGGCTGAGGCAGGAAAGTGGCTTAAACCTGGGAGGTGGAGGTTGCAATGAGCCTAGATTGTGCCACTGCCCTCCAGATTGGGCAACAAAGCAAAACTTCATCTCAGAAAGAGAAAAAATAACCGAAATAGAAAGTTTTTGTGTCTTTTTAAAAATTAATGAAAAGCTACTATGAGCCATTAGGGTGTGTATCAGTTTCAGGAAGCTGCTTTACCAAAGACCCCAGTCTTCCAGAGTGACACAGGAATATTGAGGTTCTGCAATTTTGCACAGGTGTAGGATAATCCTGATGAGAAGTAGTCACCAGAGCTCCCAGTGAGGTTGGCTAAGGCTTTGTTGAAACTGAATTGCCGTTTGACTTCTCTTCATCCAATCATGCTCCTTCTGCTTCGTTTCAAAGGTGTTGTTTTCTAATAGCTTTATTATACCTAAAACTCAGCATCTGCTGAGAAGTCAACATGTGACAATAATGAAAGTCAGCTAAAAATAAAAATGCCTAAATATTTACTTACAAAATGTTCTCTTATTCACACAATTTGCTTTTGTAAAACAGTTCCCTTCTCTTTCGTTGTTGCAGAATCTTCTTTACCATGAAGGGACGGATTAACCCTTGGCTAACGACAAGATTATTTATGCAATAGGAAGAAGGTCAGTTCTGTCAAACTTAATGTTATTTCATTTGTGTTTGCATTATAAATACTGCCACCAAATCAGTTTCTTAACTAGAATCTATGTAAAGCACTTTTAATTTTGTGTTGGTATAATAGCTAAGCTTGAACAAAAATGATGGCAAGTTTTGATTTAATTGAGTACACATTCACTAACAGCATTAACAGAATGACAGCATCAAAGTTAATTGTCCATGCAGATTTCTACTGGGCCCCGGTAACAGAGGCAGAGAACATGAGAAGTGTGACCTGGACTAGGGCTTACATGAGGACGCTGTTATCAATATATACCCTAAATTTTCTCCTTTTTAATATAAAGCATTCGCAAATAAAAGTTGTAACATTTTTTTCCACGTCGTATTTAAAAATGTGTTGCATATCCCATGGAATGTATTCATTTCCAGTTGAATGCTACTAACTTGATAAAAGGTCAATCCCGAAAAAAATGTGCCTTATTTGCCCTTCTTAGTTCCTTGCATAGTAACTAACACAAAATGATAACATCTGAGACAAAATGATGGCATCTAATGCAAAATGTATGGATACATATGTATACACATACATGTATATGTATGCATGGGCATACTTATGTATATAGAGTATATACACATTAATACTATTAAAAAGTAATGAAGCAAAAACTTGCAAAAATAATTGTAAATTTTAGGTCATGAAAGGATTACTTAAACATTTTTTAAATGTATAATTTATTCAGAGGAAAAATGGAAATTAATATCAACTTCCTACAAAGTTTATCTTAAAGTTTTCAGCTCCTTCAGAAGCCCCCCCTTCCTTGCTATCCATTCATATTAATAAGCCTCTTAGACTTGATGTCATTCATGCTCTATATGCTTATCACTCACACTTTTATGAAGACTTTGAAAACCATATCATTTAATTAACTTTCATAACCTTAGTGCCTAGCAAAGAGCCTGGAATGTAATAACACCTCATAATGATGCTGATGACTAGAATTTAATTTATTTTAAAGCATTTGGAGGTGAATTATATCATATACAGTCCTATGCATGTTCTAGTTACTGTGTAACTTTTTTTCCCAAGCAAGAAAAAATAAAAATGTAAATGTTTTGCCTAAAATTAAAAGTACAAAATCAAACTCATATCATCATGCAAAGTATATGGATTTAACAGATTATTATCTTTCTCAGCAACTATTGGTAAGAGAAAATTAAGAAAACACAAAGGAACATGAATGGTTTTTGCTGGATTTGTGCAATGTTATGTTTTTCCTGTACCACTGAATAATTTGTGACAATGAAAATCTGTTGAAAGATTTTTGTTAAGCAGCATTATTTGAGTTTTTTGAAACTGTTAGCATGGTGTTTCCCTTTGCTTCATTATACTTTCAGATTCAAACTATGATCTAGAAAAGAAAGTTAAACTGCAGGTAAATAAATAAGTGAAAATGAATTTTTAAGATTTATAGGAAAAGTAACAGCTTGAAAGCATTAACTGTTTTAAGCTTACTATGCTAGAAAACTACCTGTTTGCCTACCTCTTACCTTTCCTCTTGTCCTTCAGGATCAGTTATTTACTTAATCATATGCTATAGTGTGGTTTATTTACATATGCATAAGTAACTTTGCTATTTTCATTCTCTTTTTGTTATTTTCATTCTCTCTTTGTTATTTTCATTCTCTATTTTCTCTTGGGTGATCTAAATATAGATTTTTGAAAATGAGCCCTTTTTTCTCACTAGCTGATAAAATTCTTGGGAATAATTGAGACCCTGAAACTACCTCAGCTGTGGAGAGGCTATAACTTACTAAGGACACTCCCATATTGCTCATGTATAAATTGAAACACATTGAATGTGGAAGCAATCATCATCATAATATGACTGTTATAAAAAATCATTATCTTTCATGCTGGAAATGTCATTTAAATGTCAGTTTGGAAAACATAGAAATCCAACATGGGCTCTAAATACTTGATGCTTAATTCACTTATTTTAGATGAATTGACATTCTACTAACCAGCCGTCATCTTGTCACTAAATATTTTCTTGATTGAATAAAATGAGTGGAATACAGACAATTTATCAACTAAACTATTTCAGTTATTCATTTTTCCTTCAATTTGAAAGACCAGCTGTGAAAACTGCAATAATAACAATGAAAGTAGAATCTGAATACCAAAGAAAGTATGTTTTCAGGAGTCCTCTAATCTAGTTATGCATAGTAATAAGATTTATCTATTTTTGATCTTTGCTTACATAAAATTTGTGTTTATAACTTTTCTTGCCTAGTAAAGTGTAGGAACAAAAATCCCCCAAGCTGTTATATGAATCAATGTCAAGAGAAAATGAAGGATCCTTATTATTGAAATTCTTTTGTTAACGCTCTAGAAATATTTTTATTTCGAAAGGCAAGTTGAATCTTGAATTTAGGGACTCATTAAATAAGGAAGCATGCAAATCCTTTCACAGCAATGAGGCAAGAAGTTATTGTCCACTTCCTAATAGATAGCCCCTTAAATATTGTATAAGGCTTTTAAAAGTTGTATCTTCATAGCCTTTCGTGCAGGAAATAAACATATCTTCCAAAGAAGTCCAGTCTGGTACAGTATTTAATGACGTAAATAAGACTCTATTGTTTGCAATTTCAGTGGAGACACATTAATGGCTGTGGAGTGGAGAGATAACACAGCACCATAACAAGTATTGCCATGAGTTCTTACAGCTACAAGCAATTTAACCAGAGGAAATCACATGCTTTACAACTAGTCTGTCTCACAACTAGAATCTAAATTGCATGGGGTCTCACCACTCATACAAATTAGTCCATCTCATGAAACAGAAGTTTACGAAATTTGTCACAGTTTTTTGAGATACCAAGATTTAGAGAGCTGTGAAGAGAGGGCATGATCATTAGTGTTATATATCAAATTGTCTGTATTTTTGGCATATTTCCCCAAGATAAAGCCCTCACTTTTTGCTCTTACCCAAAGCCACTGAAAGTTGCTGTAGAAAAATCATATAACTGTGAAGAACTATGCTATTTTGAAGTCACAGTAGGGAAACACTAAGGGTCTCTTAAAAATAATTTTTAATTTCCAGTCAGCAAATTGATTCATCCTCCATTAGAGGGAGTGAATATTGAATAATTTCACCACTGTTCTCAAAGTGTTTACATCTTCTTTATCCCTGGCCTTATCTTCAAATTCACATGTGTCATTACGGTTGGTAAGCATGATTTCTATGAAGATATGATACCTGTCACTCTCTATCCCTATGGGAATCTCTATAGTCTCACAAACTTTGTCCTTCCTCTTCTCTCAATCCAGAGTTCTCAAACATTATTGCACAACAATCTTCTACCTGGAGGCACTTTTGAAAAACAGAATGTTAGCCTACAATCCCAGCGTTTCTTACTCAGTAAGTCTGAGGAGGGGCTGGAAATTTTTCATTTCTAAAAGCTCCTAAGGAGGTGCTGATGCTACTGTTTGGAGAACATGTTGGGAACCAGAAGTCTAAGAAAAAGAGAAGACTTTCTTCCTACTCAAGTTTAATTTCACTAATTTCTCTGTATGACATCCCATTTTTAATCTTAGTTTGTTTCCTCTTATTTTTATTTAATTTATTCTTCACAACATAATCATATTCAAAACTCTCGTTTTGAAGACCTTTCACAGCCTTGTTTGTTGAGCTATGGGTTATCTTTTCTTGAGTCACAGATAAGCCTATTTAAATTGAAAGTTTTTGTTTAATATTTCCACTTTAGTGCCTGACTCTCACGTCTCAGTGCAGCTCATTCTTGCCTCTTGTTTGCAGATTCAACCATGACTTCTGTAGGGAAGTAAAAGTAATATACTTTTCTCACCCTTTGCAAGATTTATGACTGACACCTCTATAAAAGACAGATTAACAAAAGAGGGCATGCAAATTTATTTAACATAAGATTTACATTCAGAAATGAAGATGGAAAGAAACAGGAAATCCTGTATATTTTTATGCTAAGTTTAATGAAGTGTGGGCAGTTGTACAGAAGTATAATTTGGTGAAGGGGCTGCAATCTAATGGTAATAAGTTAGGAGAACTTAGCAAAAGCTGTTTGTTCAGATTCTTCTCTGTGTCTCAGAGATAACATTCCTTTTCTCTGGTTATACGTTGGGCACGTCTTACATGAGGATCTTATAACCTACTTCAGAGGAAAGTTGGAGAAATTTTTTAGGGCCTGCTTCAGGAGAGAAGGACAGGAGAAGATCAGAGAGACTTGTTGCTTCTGCTGTTTCCTCAAGTGGCAGGGTGCCATATTTTGGAGTAGCGTGTACTGAACATCACCATTTCCTGATTATTGTATTCAAAAATAAAATCACCGACCACTTCAACATTTGATATTCTGACTGCTCCCTCTTCTTGAGTCTTTCTTTACTTTGGCTTCTATGCCAGCACTCATGGTTTACCATATTTCTCTCTGCTTCTTTTTGCATCTCTTATCTGCAGTCCACCCTCTTTCTGCCTTTCTGGTCATGTGCACTACAGTTCTCTCATTATCATTTTTATTCACACCCACTGGTGGTTTACCTCATTCACATCCACAAGTTTGGCATTCTTCTTAATCTGAAATCTGAAATCTGCCTCTGCCGTCTAGAGCTCTCTCCAGAGATTCAGATCAGAACAACCAAATTCCTACTTGACATAATCGCAAACATGTTTCACGGGAATCGCAAAGTTTGTAAGAATGCAAGAAGATAAGTAATTTTGCCTCTATAAACCAATCATTTAATATTTTAGAACACTCATTAAAAGCACCTCCACCTAACCAGCTATGCAATGAAAACTTAGGACTTGGTCTGTTCTATCAAACATGTAATCAGTCTACAAACTTTCCCATTGCTGCCTCACTTCTTGCAACAGTTTGGCTCCTAACTTCAGCTTCCTCTGGATCACGCTGCTCTATTGCCACCAGCACAGTCTCTTTGAAACAAAACTCTAATTTTTTTTTTAACTCTCATGTATATATTCTAAGAGCCTTCTTCAAAATGAGATTCAAAAGGTCTAGTTTCATATCTACACTTAACATCTGTCTGCTTATATCCTTGCCTACCAATGACATTGCAGTTCCCTAACGACATGTGTTACTTTTTTCATCATTGCATCAACACTAACTAGAATCTCTTACATTATTTTGTAAGCTACATTGAGATTTCCTTTGTGAAAAGTTTCCTCCCTCCATAACATTCTTTAAATGTTCTTTGGAAACAGAGTACCATGTGGTAATTTTTTAAAAGTTGGATTATTCTCCTGGATTTATTTTCCTATGTCAAGAATTCGGACTTTGTATTTTGTATACGTATACATTCTACTAGAGTGCATGGTACCTAATAGTTGCTAAATAGATGTCTATAAAAGTGAAATTAATTTAAATAGCAGAGTTTGGACTATTTGAAAATGAAGGAGACACAAAAACTACTTCCTGTAGGTCCCAAGAGAAATAAATACACTTTCAACATAAAGACTTGGTGCAAATGTTCATAGCAGTTTTATTCGCAATGAAAAATTAGAAACAAAGCACTCATCAACTTGTAAATAATTAAAAACAGATGATGCAACATTACTAAGCTTTAGAGAATAAACTATTGTTGATAAACACAACAACATTGATGCAACTCATAAAATGATGATGATTTAAAGAAACTACAAATAAAATAATACCTACTTTATGATACCATTTACATTAAATCCCACTTTCAAATTGTCCAAACTCTTATCTTTAGAGACAGACAATAGAGAATTGTTGGCTTGGGCCCAGGGCTGTGAAGGAGAGATTTGCAATAGGGAAATTTTTCATGGTGATCTAAATGCTTTGTATCTTCACTGAACAGATAATTATATAAATGGATTCATCTGTCAAACCCATCAAACTGCACACATAAAACTGATTCATGTATTTAAAATAACTTTTTTGTAGTTTATATGTAAACCTAGTTTTAGATTAAGTATGTCAAGCTCAAATTCTATTAAAGATAAATCAAGAAACATACATATATGGAGTTCCTAGTGAAATCTAATATAAAGTGATAGGAATTGTGTTACATCGGAGATTTCATGCTGCACCTAAAAACTTACAAATTTAAATATTATTAAATATTGACCTCGTCAATAAAAGCACAGTTCCTTGACGGAATCAGTCCACAAACACTGGTTAGCAACTCTTGCATTCGAGAAAATACTAGTCTTTCCAAGATCAAGCTGAAAGAAAAAAATGAGGTAGAGAATTAATTTAATTTATCACAATGAAGATAAAAGGTAAATTTTACCTTTCGGCAATTCTTCCAGTAAAATAGTTCTACTATAAATTGACTGGATGAGATTAATGGTGAGTCCAAACATATAAACCGTTCTCTGGAAAAATATTGCTAGACAATATGAGGTGAATTAATTATTTCAGTGTATAAAATAAACTTTAGAAGATCTGAAAGTGTGTGTGGGTCAGAGGGGAGGAAGTCGGTGGTGAAGAGAGATAAAGAGAGGAAGGGAAAGAGAGGAGGTATACATATACTTTTACACTAAGTGCACAAAAATATATAAGTGGACTTTTGCAAAAATCATTAAGCCATAAAAATTTAGCTTAGCTGGTGAAACTCTAAAGAGACTCATATCTTTCCTGACCACAACTGAGGTAGACATCAGCGTCAATCTTATCAAAACTCCTTTGCAGAAGTTTATACCAGTTTGCTACATCTGAATTTCCTGATGATAGAAGGAAGAATCTTGGGTAAAATGGACATTTTACCATGAAGTTAATGTCATCAATTCAGAAATACATGACTGGTTATCAAGATGTACACAAAAACATGAAGTTCAGATTTTCACGCTCTAGCGAGAGTCAGGAGCAACAGAGTGGACATTATAGAACAAAATCACGTATAAGAACCGAATAAACCTATGGAGACATCATCCTCTGAAATGCAGAGTGCCACAAAAGTCTGCTGTAGGTGTATGTTTCTTTGTGAGTCTTCCTTATTAGCCGATATAGCTGCAAATTGGTCAAGCCTTGACTGTGCATCAGACTCACATGGAGATCTTTTGCAAATATGAACAGGTCATAGAATCACTTCAGAATTGCTGAGTCTGAATTTTCTCCTGTGACATGCAGATCTCTTCACTTTCCTTCTTAAAAATTCTCCATATAATTCCAGTGTCCTGACACATTCATGAAGCTCTTACTAAGCTTCCTTTCACCCACTCTGCCTAGTCTTTTGCCCTATCTTGACCTAGGTGAGTATCTTAGCTACATATTTAATTATTAATCCCATGTGAAGTTTAATAAAGCATTATTGTAAAATGCTATATTAAGTGGATTAATATAAAGTATTACTCCCAGCATTTAAAGAGCAGATACCTAATAATTGCATCTATCTATAAACAGTCAAGAGACCAGAGATCAGCGTTAACCTTTTATTATTCTCCATCCCTTCTGCAATTATTTCAGTAGTATCCTCATTACTTCTCACCAGGGATATTGTTTAGTTACCTAATTGGAGCTCCTGTCTCCATTATCTTACCTTTCTAATTCATCCTACACATTCTTGTCAAATTAATTTCCCTAAATGATAATTCAATTCTAGGCCCAGTTCTGTTCAAAATCTTTGCCTGCTAACCTAAATACAAATGTTAGTCAAAGCCTCTCATACCAAGTTCAAATCCATATTTTCAGTTTAATATCTCTCTGCTCATATAATCTTCCCAACCAAGTTAACTGCCTCCAAAACAGCCTCATGTTTTCTGATTCTGTGCTCTAAAAAAATACTGTCATTCTTTCTGAAAGATCTGTTTCTTCACCAATGTAACTATCTCTCCAAGGGAGGCAGTGTTTTTAGTCTTACTATACTGTTCTTTTCTTGTTTGAATGGCTAGTCTCTCATAAATGCTAATTTCTTAAAACAAGAAGCCAATATTCTCTTTGTGTCCCATCTCTCACTGATACTATGTCAAGAACAAGAATAAAATTCCAGCATGCCCCTGTAGTAAAATACAGTCTAAAAAAAAAGCTCACAAACAGAAAACATTCATGCCAAAAAACTTCATTATATTCAACAAATGTAGGGAATTCGAGAACATGGGAGAAATACCAACCACCAACAACAAAAATCCAGAGAAATATTTTAAAGTGGTGTGAATGTGTTAATATTGTTTCACATATGAGCAGATCTACAATTGGAATGTTTACTTGAAAACTGAATATTAGGTTCACATTTGATTTAGCCATTTCTTGAAAACTGAGACTAATTATTGACCCTATTTAAATTAAATTGAGGTGCCAGATAATCTCTGGCAAAAAGCAGAGAATAAATCTAGTGAATTAAGAAAGTAAGGAATTCATTATGTTATACTGTATATTCAACCTCAAAGAATATTTCTTTAAATTACTCTGATGTATCTTTCAACAAATATTTTACCCATAGATTTGTGACAAAAGCCTCAGCATTTTGAAATGCTCTTTACAAATTGGTGTCTCTTGGATGAGGTGCTCTGGAGAACTCAATTTATGTTCACTTTATATAGGATTTCTGGTCTTAGCCGAGTTAAAAAAAAATACAGAGGTTTGAGGGTAGCAACAGGATTAATGTCACAACAAATTCTACCTCTCGGATAAGTCAGCCCTCGATTTCTAAATTTCAGTTGAGTGATTAGGAATCTAGGTATCTTACTATTTCACAGAGTGCCACACTTTATTAAAGCGACCATGATTATTTTTTATTGGGAAGAAAAAAAGTAACAAGTAATCTAAACACAGTGACAGACCACATATACACCAGAGAACAAGAGAACAATTCAATGAATAGGGCAGACTCTACTATCTCCATAAAATTTTTGGATGCAAGGTGCTGTGTAAGTGTAAAGCCACTACTAAGTATTCTTCTTAATAAAGGACAAGTTTATTTACCTTGTTACCCCACCAATAAAATACCTGAATAATGCTTGATATGCTCTTTTGAGTCAACTGCATGCTTTATTGCCTTAGCAATAATGAAAGCAAACCAAATGACACAGATTGGAGACCAAACATGTTATGGCTATCAGCTGGTCCAGCATATAGTATTTATCTTTATGATTCTACTGTGGGGTCCCTGGAAATTCAAAACTTCTTCAAGAAGTTAGTGAGTTCTCAGGATGCTTTGTGGATCCTGTCATCACACCCAAATAAAAGAATCACAATAGAAACTCAAAAAAGTTTGGAACATTTCAGGACATACCTGTTCTCTTTTAAGGTAATGGTTACTGTTTTGGCTTGGAGGATACTGTACATTCAAAGTCAGACTGATAGGCAGTCTGTACCTTCAAACCTTTTATCAGTATAGACATACCCTGACACAACTCAAGCATTAGCATGTTGAGATTCACTTAGGGTGGTTGGAAAAATATTAAGGGAAATCTTAGGGAAAGTGATAAGATTATAGTCTTAAACTTTTGAAAGGCTGAAAGATTTTTATTAACTTATGGAACAGGCTGAAGGCAGCCAGTTCCTACCTTAGAGCATTAGATCATAAGGTGAAGATTAAGGATCACAAAAGCTTCCCCAGTTAAGTCTGTTTACCCTGCATTCCTTTGCCTCTATCCCAACTGTTTACTCATGTAAACTGTTCTGGATGTCCCTCTTAAGGGGAGGTCGAAAGGGGATTACCCTTTAATGGTGTTTGCTCTGGGCCCAGCCCAAAACCTTTTTATCATTAGTAAAGCCACTCTTTTAACCACATTAATTATCTACAAGCTTGTTGACTTGGAGCCTCTGTTATTAAATCTATACTGAATAAATGTGAGGAGGAACAGTGAGTAGAGATCGGTTAGCTGCAATCGCCCTTGGAGAGCAGCTGATGATCCCTAAACTGACTCTTACACTGTGTTCTGTGTCTGAGGGTATATTTGCTCATCTGTAGCTGAGTCAAGGTCTGCAGGTGGTGATCAATGTCTCAGGCAGTGACTCCGATGTGATCAATGCCACAGCTAACAACCTATAGGAAGTTACCGGATGTCTTCCTTGTATGTACCAAGTCCTCCCACAGACTCATACTGCTACCTTCTTATGGTATTCTCTATGAAGACTGAGTGATAATAAGAAAGAGATTAACCTATTTATAAATCTCTCTGCTTTATGCCTGCACTGGCTGCAAGTAGGCTGCTGTCACCTCACAAAGGCAGTCATGGATGCTCTAGACAAACAATGGAACAAACAGTTATGGACTAGGATTTAAGCACTTGAGTGAGTTCGAAAAAGACAATTCATGTGTCTGCAATGTTGCTATTTCTGTTTCAAGCAACAGAAATTCAATTGCATTTTATTCTGTATGTGTACACGATTATCTGTTTGTTTCAGTAATATGAAATTCTCATCCAAGGTGACCAGATTCTCTTGGAGGAAGACACTGAGCTATTGTATAAATGAAGGTTTTTACTTTGCTTTATGTGCCTTTCTGTGCTTCTTGAATTTCTAATCATGTATAGTCATTTCTTTATGTCAACAGCAGCTATATGCATGGTGCTTTATAAGACATTTGAAATTTATTTTTTAATAATTCTCTGGACTAAAACGACTGAATGCTATTAAAAACAAAAATAAGAAAGCATAATAGAATTTTGGAGGGAAAATGGAGGAGAGGTAAAGAGGATGAAGGAGTTATGGTTACTTCATGAAATCAATCAAAGAAGACACCTATATTATAGAAGCTTTAAAAGGTAAGACTATTATTAAAAATAATAACATAATAAAAATAGGAAAGATGTAATGGAAAGTGGGAGGAGATGTATCTGAAAATGAGGAAAAAGTATATGTTCCTGTTATTTAAAAAGTATTTTATTATCTTAAAAAAGTGAAGCACATAAAATCTTTATGCTTAGATCAAAGATTGTCAACTGAGGAGCAAATTTTGCCCTCCAGGGGACATTGGCAATGTCAGGGGACATTTTGGATTATCATGTCTTGAAGGAAACAGTTGATCTTAATGTAATCTATTGGTTAGGTGCCAGGGGATCCAGCAAAAAAAAAAAAAAAAAAAAAAAAAAACTTATAACACACAAGTGTGCGCTGCACAAAAATGATCAATCAGTTCAAAATGCCAGTGGCATCAGTTAAGAAAGCCTATTATAGACAAGAATGTTGGAATAGTTGCAAAATAATACAAGGCAGACTTTCATTTTATGTTTATTTGCAATGTTAGAATTTTTATGTTATTTTCCTTTATGACTGTTATATTTACTTTTTGTTAAAGACTCATTATATTCCAGAAAAAAAATTAAAATAAACGCAGGTCTAGCTATGTAGATAAAATTTTCATTTGAAGAAAATCTCACAAGGATCCAAGATTACAATTAAATAAATGGATACCTAAAGAGGAAAAAATCAAGTTAGCCTCAGAATTATCCTGTAATGATCTTGCAATTATTCTCTACAGTATTAAATCCTAGAAGATAAGCTCTTTATATCAACTGCATTTTTAGGAGAAAAGTTTGAATCACCAAAGTTTACTTTCTATCCTATTAGTTGTTTATACGTGTATTTGTTCATTTGCACACTGCTATAAAGAAATACCTGCCAGGCATGGTGGCTCACGCCTGTAATCCTAGCACTTTGGGAGGCTGAGGTGGGTGGATCACCTGAGGTCAGGAGTTCGAGACCAGCCTGACCAATATGGTGAAACCC
>NW_022436951.1:12343130-12455525 GCF_009761245.1 Sapajus apella
GAAGGAAGGAAGGAAGGAAGGAAGGAAGGAAGGAAGGAAGGAAGGAAGGAAGGAAGGAAGGAAAGGAAGAAAGGAAGGAAGGAAGGAAAGAGAAATAAATAAATAAATACCTGAGACAAGTATTTTATAAAGGAAATAGGTTTAATTGCATCACGGTTCTGCATTATCGGGGAGGCCTCAGAAAACTTACAATCATGGCAGAAGGGAAAGCAGGTACATGGCAGCAGGCAAAAAGAGAATGTGAAGGGGAGAGCCCCTTATAAAACTATCAGATGTCATGAGAACTCACTCACTATCTTGACAGCAGCATGGGGGAAACTGCCCCTATTATCCAGTCACTTCCCACCAGGTCCTGCCATTGGCATGTGGGGATTAAAATTAAAGATGAGATTGAGGTGGGGCCACAGAGCGAAACCATGTCAATATGCAAAAATAATACAATTTGGTTCTTAGGTTTCATTGCATGTTCTGGTTTCGTGCCCTGGTTGTAAAATTAAATATTTCACTACACTTATCAAGCATTTCACTTATGGCTCCAGAAATAGAACTCAAGAATATGATTTTAATAATTGAATTAATGTTGATATTTACTGCAATAAGTAAATAATTATTCTACATATAATATGAAATAATTTTTAAAGGTAAAAATTATGTTAGAAATAATGTGAAATTCTCTCTCTCTCTCTCCTCTCTCTATCGACAGAATCTTGCTTTGTACCCACGCTAGAGTACAGTGGCACAATCTTGGCTCCCTTCAGCCTCTGCCTCCCAGGTTCAAGTGATTCCTCTGCCTCAGCCTCACAAGTAGCTGGGAATATGCCCACCACTATGCCATGCTGGCTCATTTTTATATATTTTTTAATAGAGACAGTGTTTGAACATTTTGGCCAGGTTTGTCTCAAACTCCTAGCCTCAAGTGATCTTCCCAGCTCAGCCTCCCAATGTGCTGGGATGAACCACCATGGCTGGTGAATAATCTTTCATTTTCTAAACTAAATTAAATATTATTGAAATTTGACATATGGGAATGAGAAAAAGACTAAATCCATTGAAGATCCAAAAAGACTAATGCCACAAATATGGCTGCAGCTTTATTACAGATTTCATATATAAACATATGTATTTATATGTATATGTATTTGTATATACATATGTATTTATGTATATATTTATATATTATATATATATTTATATATAATATATAAATAAATATTTATTATGTCATATGTATTGTATAGTTATTATATACAATCATTGAAATATAAAAGGCAGTGTGGAAATTTATGTAATAAGAGACACAATGTGTCTTTCCTTGTCAGTTCACAATTTCTTTCACACCTCTAAAAGTTGAAGACAATGAGTGAACATATCCTATTCATTATAAATAGATGTGACAGACACTGCCATTGTGTTCATTTAAAGATGAAAAAAATTGTACCAGTCAATTCCATTTTGCACTTCCAGAAGATTTCTTAGTAGACCCACCACGACCCTGGAGGGGAGTTCAGGGTGCAGACAGAACCACGGCTTTTATCTTCCTATTGTTGAGGTCCTTCTTCTGCTCTAAGGCCCTGGAAGCAAGTGTCAAGGAATGCATTATGAGCACAGTTGTATTCCAACAAAAGTTTATTTACAAAAACAAGCACTGTGCTAGATTTGATCAGTGAGCCAAAGATTTCCCTGTCCTATAGTTTAAAATACTCATCGTTAATTATCTCAACAAATATTTTTCCCCACATCTTTCTTCTTTAATATGTGCTCATAAATACACAACTGGGGACATGTGGCCTCTTTCCTGATTGACACTTGCTGAGCTAGAGGATATCATAAGCTCACCAAATGCTCCCACCAGGAGTCAAAATAATTTGGGAGAAAGCATGATATGATATTTGTTTCAGGAGTTTTCTGGGATTGGGTTGCAGAGATAGAAATGGGTGCTTCTTGTTAAGAGAAAACGGAGTGTTGGATGCCATCTGAAATTGCCCACAACAGCAGGGGCAGGAGTGAGGAATGGCAGTAGGAGCAGCCAGCCTTTATAAACTGTAGGTTGGCAGCGATATCTGAGTTTTCTCTTGGGCTGAGAAGACAACTTTCGACATAGCTGGGCGAAGACATCCACCTGACGAGATGGGGAGACCCTAGAAGAGAATTGCTGGGATAAAGAGGCCAAAAGTCCTTGCCAAAAAATAGTGTATGGGGTGAGTTGTGGGAATAGTGGGACTCTACAACTCCTGAAAATACTAATACATGTAGCACATGGGTGGTTACCTGTCATTACAGTGCATGGTTGTAGCCAACGAGAGTTGCAAATAATGCCAGCTTAGTACAGTCATGCTACTATTGTTTTTACTTCCCCTCAGTCAAATCTGACCTCGGAAGAGCCAGATATTAGAAGAAGAGAAAAAATATGTAAGGATGAACCACTCCCTATTCTGCCACTGAAAATCCTAAAAGTATGGAGCCAGGGTGAAAGGAAGAAGAGAATATTTACATGAAAAACGTTAAGTTAAAGGTAGAGTACAAACCAGAGCAAATTATTTAAATCCAGGACAAAATTAAAAGATTGTTAAAAAACGGAAAACATCTAAAAAATACTAGGACACTAGGGAAAAACAAAAGTGAGACTGTAAATCAGGTGTTTTGTTCCTTTGGCTTTGCCTGCATGAGTGTGTGGGTACATACTGGGGAGGGCATGCATAGGTATGCACATGCAATAGTGATTAAGTTAAAATTTCAACTAACACCACAGGTAGAAAAATAAATGCCAAAATGAGGTTTCAGACAAAGGTTTATCACTTTAACGACAATGCTAAAAGTCATATTACGGCACAGAAAACCACTTTCCTATAGAGCCTCATCACTTAGAAGCTCTGGGCTCACCAACAACGTGGCATAAGCCAGAAGCAATTGCGTTTTATTCCTGGGAGTTGTCAGAAGGG
Source organism: Sapajus apella (assembly GCF_009761245.1). Lineage (NCBI taxonomy): Eukaryota > Metazoa > Chordata > Mammalia > Primates > Cebidae > Sapajus > Sapajus apella. The sequence goes on from NW_022436951.1 coordinate 12,346,070, forward strand.
CTCAGTAGGATGTCCTCTAAAGAACAGTGTGAAAGCACTCACAGGAGAATGGGTTAGCTGTAAACACACATCAGCCCTCGATAGTGCAATGCTATCCTGCAAAAGGTCTGCTCAGATAAGAAATTCAACTCTCATTCTTCCTACTGTATCTTTATGTACCAACCTCGCAGAGACAGGAAAGTTTATCCTGCCACAAGGGAAAGAGGTTCTCAACTTAGAAAGAGGTTACTCAGGCCGGGCGCGGTGGCTCAAGCCTGTAATCCCAGCACTTTGGGAGGCCGAGGCGGGCGGATCACGAGGTCAAGAGATCGAGGCCATCCTGGTCAACACGGTGAAACCCCGTCTCTACTAAAACTACAAAAAGAAATTAGCTGGGCATGGTGGCGCGTGCCTGTAATCCCAGCTACTCACGAGGCTGAGGCAGGAGAATTGCCTGAACCCAGGAGACGGAGGTTGCGGTGAGCCGAGATTGCGCCATTGCACTCCAGCCTGGGTAACAAGAGCAAAACTCCGTCTCAAAAAAAAAAAAAAAAAAAAAAAAAAGAGGTTACTCATCCTCTGGCTGCCTAAAATTTCTTATCTGTTCATCAAAGATTTAATTACTAAATTAAATCAGTTTTCAAAATGGGTAAAGGAGTAATTTCCACATAAAAGCTGGATGGAAATAATGACATATGCAAATTATATAGTATAAATTCTGATGTTTCCAAATACTAATCTTGTGTCTCCATGTGCGTCTGTGTCTGTGAGAGAGAGAGCGTGCATGCAACCACGTGTGTGTGAAGCGAGAGAGAGAAAGAGAGACAGAGAAATTAGAGTCCTTGCTTTCATGGAGTTTAATACCTATTAAAGAAGAAAAATGTAGAGGGAAATATTTGTTGAAATAATTAATGAGTAGTTCTTTAAGTTATAGGGCAGGAAAATCTATGGCTCACTAATCAAATCTAGCACAATATCTGTTTTTGTAAATAAAGTTTTGTTGGAATACAACTGTGCTCATTCATTTATGCATCATCTATGGTTGCTTTCAAAGTCCAAAGGCAGACCTGAGTAGTTGTGACAGAGTCTCAATGTCTGGCAAAGGCTAAATTATTTACTGTCTGTCCATTTATAGGGATATTACTGATTCTCCTTCTACAGAGCTTAAAAGAAGATTAAAAGAGATTCCAAGTTCACACTGTGAGTTGAATATGCACATATAATTTCACTTCCTCTAAAACTTTACCAAAGTGATTAAGGAAAACATAATTAAAAAGAAAGAGGAGCATAAAGTCAAGGAGGCAGGCATAAAGTTAAGGAGGTGGGCAGGACAGAGTAACATATAACAAATCAACGAAATATTGGGAGCTGGAAAACAGTTGGTCAAGTGGTTAACAGAATTAACAGAACAAAGAATGCTGAATTCTAAGCAGGAAATGAGAAAATTTGAGAAACTGATCAATGTTTTATACTGCAGAGTTTTCAAAAGGCTCAGAAAATGGTAGCAACAGGAATGAGGGCAGGTGGCAATGATGATAATGGCAAGATAATAAAGACATGTGATCCTAATATGAAAAGGTCTCTGTAAAGGTCACTGTATTAAAAAAAGTCTATCCTGATCATGGGAATTCTGTATCTTTGAAAGCTACAGAAACAATTAGTATTGAGGTTGCATTTGGGGAGAAAAACTAAGTATAGGAAGGAAAAAGTGTATTTTTACTGTTTTGATCCCTTGTACTTCTGGGTTTTTTTCCATGAGCATTTGTATACTGTGAATCAAAAAGAAGTGATATGAAAAACACTTTTCCAGAGGATTTTATTCTTTCAAATAAAAAATGCTTCCACTATTTGCTCTAAGATGCAAACACAGTCCTGATACTATTTTGTCTGGGTTCCTTGTTGAAGGGAAACAATAGATTTTATTTTGCACAGTTGAAATCACAAGGTGTAAGTTTCCCAGAAGTCCATGAATGTCTCCCCTTTTTGCATATCCAAACACACGTACTTCACTGCTAAACTCTGTTCCAAAATGGCTCAGTGAGAGAAGTAAGCAAGGCTGGCTCTGGGAGATGAGATAATAACACCTAACTGGCAGGAAGGATGATGAATCTCTTTTCTATGAGCAGAGCAGGTAAATGAGTTTCAAATTATCCCCTACGTAAGGACCAATGCATCTGTGTCTAGCACTGCTCTCCATGGTGGATAACTACAGAGACAGGTGAAAGATAGATAGTTACTTAATGCTAAGGCCTTGAACACACCAGGAAAGGTGTTAATTTCTGTCCCAGTCTCTGGTCAGAAGTGGCTGTCAGTGAATGATGCCTTTGAGCTCAACTGGAAGTTCCGTATCTCATCCAAACAATATACTTTCTTAGAATTATTCTCTAAAAGTATCAGTAGGCAATATAATCATTGTATTTTTTGCTCCAAAAAATAACTTTTCATTTCTTACATCTGAATATTATGAGGCAAACCTAACAGCAAATTAAGCATCTATATGTATATATGAACATATAACATATATTTAATGCTATAAAGAGAAATGATTGTAAATAGCAGTGTACTTTAAGAGCAAAAATACTGGAGTCTGAAGAATCTGCAAAGTTACAGAAGGTTTTCCCAATTCCTGATCTTAGGATTGATATTTTAAGGATGAGTTGGAATTACGTATGAATGGAGAATTAGAACAGGAAGAATTATTTCTTAAATAGAAAATAAAACTTGTAAATTCCTTAAGGCAGAAGACAACATGAAAGTTTTGGAGATCTCAGAGAAGATCCACATATGTGAAATGGGCAGAACAAAGAGGGAAATGATGACTTTTGCCTGGGCAGAAACCCATTAGCTATAGTCAAAACCTATGGGTAACATGAAATATTTTTCTCTTCATCACTAAACAGTAGAAGCCATTAAAGCCACTGAAGGTTTTAAACAAAAGAATTGCATGACTTAAATAATATTTTTAAAGTATCTCCTGAGAAAATTGAGAATGGGTTACAACAGGACAGGTATGAAGAGTGTATAACATTTATAGAGTACCGTCATAGATCACGTAAGAGATTGTGATAGCAAGGCTTAAGGTGGTGAGAGGGCTGTAAAGAAGTTGGGATATTGGTCTGAGTGTGGTGGCTCATCTCTGTAATCCCAGCATTTTGGGAGGCCCAGGTGGGGTAGAGTATCAGATACTCTACATATCTGATTTATAGTCACTAGGTGGGTGGATCACTTAAGCCCAGGGGTTCAAGACCAACCTAGGCCACACAGAGAGACCCTGTCTCTATAAAATAAAAAAGAAAAGAAAAAGTGAAAACACAAAAATGAGCCAGGCCTGGTGGTGCATGCCTATAGACCCATCTACTCTGGAGGCTGAGGTGGGGAATTGCTTGAGACCTGGAGGCAGAGGTTGCAGTTAGCTGAGATATTGCAACTGCATTTTAGCTTGTGCAACAGAATGAGACCTTGTCTCAAAAGAAAAACAAATGAGATGTGGAAGATGAATTAAAGGGGCAAAACTATATAGATAGAGATATATAGACATACTATAGATATATATATATACACACATATATATACATACGCACACATATATACGTGTGTATATATCCTAGAAGTCTTCTTTGTTACACTCCTTCTCCCTTAAGAGAAGACATAGACATATGTACACACATATAAACATGTATGTATATGTACACACATGTATATATGTGTGTACATATATATGTGTATATATGTGTGTACATATATGTGTGTATATACGTGTGTGTACATATATATATGTATGTGTCTCCTCTTAAGGGAGAAGGAGTGTAACAAAGAAGACTTCTAGCATACAGACTTGAAAACTGAAACGATGATGGTAAAATTCCCAAAATAGGGAGTATGAGGGAACATTTATTGAGCAAATACATTATGAGTACTAGGAAATGCTGGGTAGATTAAAAAAAGTTATGGACCCTGCCTCTACAGTATTAAAAACAAAAAATAAAATGAGGAACAATTGTGTTACAGACTTTATTATAATACAGGTACTGAGACACCATATTTCAAGGAGCTGGGAAAGCCTTGTCTACAGAGGACTGTTTAAGAGAGGCCTGAAAGAGGCAGCTCTAAGAAAAGCTCAGGAAACTGCTGCAGGAAGAGAGAATGGACATGATGTAAGAGTCTTGAATAGAAATGATGACAGAAAACTGAAAGAAATATACAATCTAAGCTATGTATCAAAGAAAGAGAAGAAAAGCCGTGAGTGAGAAAAACAGAAATGCTATAAAATGTGGACAGATATCTTAGGCTCAAAGAGACTACAAAAGTGCTTAAAGTAAGTTATATTTGGAAACAGTCAATATGTATTTATAATAAAAAGTCTAAATATAAGCCCTTCCAGCTGGTGGATGTATATTATGAATACAACTGGATGGATTGGATGCTGTACAACCATAAAATATATTACTATGTATGCATAATAAAATGTTTTTACATAAATATAAATATATGAATATTATAATTAACAAGTCTTTATGTATGATTATCCTTTTCATTATACTTTTATATTTTTATTTTTATTATTTATTTGGAGGTGGACTTTCACTCCTGTTGCCCACGCTGTAGTGCAATGGCGCAATCTTGGCTCACTTCAACTTTCACCTCCTGGGTTCAAGTGATCTTCCTGCCTCAGCCACCCAAGTAGCTGGGATTACAGGTGCCTGCCACCATGCCTGGCTAATCTTTGTATTTTTAGTAGAGATGGGGTTCCACCATGTTAACCAGGTTGGAGTGTGGTAAGCACTAAATCCCATATGACTGGTGTCCTAAAAGAGAGAAAAAAGACATGCACAGAGGAAGACAGCATGAATAGTCACACAAGGGAAGAATGCTATGTGATAACAGAAGCTGAATTTGGAGTAATGTAGCTACAAGAGAAATAATGAACACATTAGATTAGCAACTACCACCAAAAACTAGGGAAAAGCAAGAATAATTCTTCTCTTGCACTATTCTATACACTTCTAGCAGTGACTGAGGCCATGACTCTCCTGATACTTTGATTTTGGACTTCTAGCATCCAAAACTTTAAAATAATAAATTCCTTTTTTTTCAAACCACCTTTGTTTGTGGTACTATGTTGAAATGCTCATAAGAGACCTACAGTGTTATCTGAAAAATTAGCTTAGATGACCCAGTTTGTAAATCAAAGAAAATCACCTGAGAAGTCACTCTTGCATATTTAATTTGTGCCCAGGTTTTGATTAAATCAGAAAGAACATTTTTCTTTCATATGGGTGTATTTGAGTCCATGTGTTTAGCACATTTGTTGATTTGTATGTCTGTGAATGAATGGATCAGAGGTAGGGATCAGAAACAGGGAAGCATGTCTCTTTTTCTGTTTTCTGTTGAGACTTCATGAAAGTTTTTTATGTCTTCTATTTATGTGGAAAGGTAGACTAAATATTTCAGATATTTTTAAATCAAACTGACAATGCTGGTATGGGAACCATACTCTACATATCTGATTTATAGTCACCAAAAGCTCAGCTTTACAGGTCTTTGAAACATGGACTGGTTTCAAAATTTACTGATCGAAACACAAAGAAATGCAATCATATTCAAGATGAGAACTATCTCTGTGACAAATCAAATAGCCCCTATTTTATAGGCATTCAAAGACTTCCGACCAAACTCTCAGATTATTTCCCTTACAAGTTTGAACATAATTTAGCCAAGGAAAATGAATGCTTCTAAGCTTCAGTGCTTTACTACAATTAAATTTTTGCTGACAGTAGTGTGTGATCACTTTCTACCTCTTAAATAAACACCAAGTGTAGAAAACAGAATTACTTCCCTAAACCTCTTTGGTAAAATGATGATAATGGATCCAGTCTTTTGATCGGGTAATGTAATAAAACAAAGGTACTATTTTTCACTTTGTTCATATACTCCTTTGCTCTCCCTCCCTCTCCCTTTCGCCAGTCTGTCTCTCTCTTTCTCTCTATTTCTTGCCTCTTTTTCTCTTCTTCTCTCTCTCCTACTTTGTCATTTTAGCCTTTCTATTTTTTTAGTAACATTTTAACTTATGTGACACTATTTTGGCTCTAAAAATATTGTACCAGTTCTGTATAATTAAACGTGTAAAGGCTGCCTCATATTTATCTACTATCTTATAAATATATTTAACAATTTAATGTCAGTTAAATTATGGATATACATCGTGATTTGATGTTTCAAGATTTTTTACAATGATGATTTTATTGCTTTAAATGTAAATAGTACATATTAAAGATGCAATCAGAAAGCTCTAGTTATATATTTTTGCTACTTCCTAAAAATGAATTTATCTGGGTCTTACATTAACACTGACAATGAACTGAGACACACAGCCATCATTTTAAGCCACTAGATGAAATAAATCTGCAGTCTAATAAAATCATCTCCAGTTGTTAAAAATATTTCTATTCTAATGTTATGCTTAGAAGGATATATTGCATTGTCTTATGTTTACCAGCAATAAGAAATATTTTTAGCCTCGTGGAGCTTAGGGACCAAATCAGATAACTGATCAAAATAGTGCAATAATTCATGCAAGCAATTTCAAAAATGAAAACAAAAATACCAAATTTCTCAGAATTCATCTGACATGGTGTTAACAATTATACCAAACAGTTCGGGAAAAACAAGGGTTTTTGGTGATGAGGGAGTCTTTCAAGCAGTGCGATTTTTAAGAAAGAGAAAAAGACACATTTCCTTTTGGAGTTTAATGAGCTCTAGAATCCAAAGGCACACCTAGAACTGCTGGGGCATAGAAGGTGAGATACAGAAAGATGACAGAGGGCACAACAAGTAGGCAGAGGGCAGATACCAAGATGGCCCATCACCCTCACCAACCTTGTATTACCGAGATTATAAAGTTCCCACGGTGAAATGAGGCAGGCTTCGTGGAGCCCTACCTGGGCTTTCTCCCAGGTCATCGAGAAGGGTGCAGGCGTGAACATGCTAGCCACCCCAAATAAGTTCCTAGCTGAACCAAGTCCCACATTCAGGAGATCTGCAGAATGCTTTTTAACCCACCCTCACCTATATATTAATACCAGTGTTCCATGGTTGAACTGAATACTGGCGGCTGGTCTCAGCATGTAGTACAGCTTGAGGTGATTGGTGTCACTGGCAGTGGAAAACAGCAACGAAGACACTACCTTATCTTGTTTCCACAGACTCCTCTCCCTGCAGTCAGTAGCTGCTAAATACTTTGAAGTTGTAGCAAAATGTATAGAGGATGCAGGCGGGAAAATATGTTTTAAAGAAGGAAGCCCTTGTGAATGATGTTGTGAATGTCTCCTACTACTTTGAAGTTAGGTATGGCCCTGTGACTCTTCTGGCTGATAAAATGTGAGTGGAAATCACCTGTGCAAATTTAAAGCTGAACCATGACATTTCTAGTGCTTGGTTCCCAAGCTGTTTCTTGACCTACCATGGTGATTGAAGAGCCTTTGATTTCCAGATGATGCAAGTACATGATCCCATCGTGGAGTTTCATGAGTCCTGATATGAAGACCTGATACTTGCTAAACTTGCGAACTTGCTTTGAATATGTAGCATGAGGTGGTGTGTGTGTGTGTGTGTGTGTGTGGTTTGGTCTTAGCTTAACATAACTAATACACCATTCAAGTTCTGAAACAAATGGATATTATGGGAATTAAATGTGAGATGGAGGTCAAAAGACTAAATTTATTGCTGATAACAGCTAAATTGTAGGCAAAAAACTGATAATAAGCCTTTTAACTTAACTCACAAACTAGGTGGATTAGCTCGCAGTCACAGGCAATGGTGTCCTAAGCAGGCCTCTCCATGAGATGAGCACCCCTGGGGAAAGGCAGCCACAGCATCCTGAGGGTGTTTTTTTTTTTTTCTTACAGACTATTGCTCTGTTAGGTTGCTTTTGTGATCTGTAGTGGGAAGTAGAGTCCTGAAAAGGCTCTAAAGTATCTTGGAAAATATATTAGTTATAATAACTGCAAAGATATTCTATAACCGTCTATTGCTGAAAATGTACTTTTTTGAAGAGATGGGATCGCTCTGTGTTGCCTAGGCTGAAGTTCAGTGTCTGTACTATTCATAGATGTGATCGTAGCACACTGCAGCCTCAGACTCCTGGGCTCAAAAGATCCTCCCACATCAGCCTTTTGCATAGCTGGGACTGCAGATGCACGCCAGCATGCTTGGCTGAGACTTTATTCAACTTCCCTTCTCTAATTATGTCCAAAATAGCATACCAGTAGCTTGAAAGTAAGTTAACTGATAACATTATGATTTTCCAATGAATAGACCCTCCAATAATACTATGCCACTGCTAACATTTTAAATATTAACCACTTTTTATTTTCAAATTTTCATGATAATTGGAATTTAAAGACTAAATACCTTTGTGAATTTATGTTCAGATAAATATCCAAAGGAATATTAAATATTAATTTTTCCCTTGTGACTGTATGTATATGAATCCAATGACCAAAATTTCTTAGGTTCAAGATCAGAAATCATGATTCTCCCTCTCTGCTCGCTTCATTTTCCTAACTGTTCATTCTCAATTTCACAGCTTTTCAAAATCTTGGAGGAGTAGAAGTTATATCAGAAGTTGCAACCTAGTCCATAAATCAATAGTGAGAATTCACTTCAGGGCATGAGAAGTTCTATTAATTCACCAAGTGTCCAAAATCCTCCATTTTTGCTTTTATTATTAATTTTAAATGACACATAATAATCACACATATTTATGGAGTGAGTGTGATATTTTGATATATACAATGTGTAATGATCTAATTAGGCCAATTAGTATATTCATTACCTGAAACACTTATCCATTATTTATGTGGTTGGCATTTAAAAACTGTTCTTCTGGCTACTTTAAAATACACAGTAAGTTGTTGTTAATTACAGCCATGCTATAATGCTATGGAATATTAGAACTTATTCCTCTTATCTAGCTGTACTTTTAGTCAACTTTTGGCTAACCCTCCAGACTCCCCCATCCACCCTCTTCATCTGTAGTAACCACTATTCTACTCTCTGTTTCTATGAGATTAGAATCTTTTGCTTCCACATTTGAAAGATAAAATGTGGTATTTATTTTTCTCTATCTGGCTTATTTTGCTTAGCAGGATGTCCTCCAAGTTCATCCGTGTTGTCGTGGTTGACAAAATTTGGTTCTTTGTATTGGCTGAATAGTATTTTATTGAGTGTATATGCCACATTTTCTTTATCCATTAATCTGTTGATGGATATTTAGGTTGATTTTATATCTTGGCTATTGTAAATAGTGCTGCAATAAATATGAAAGTGCAGATATCTCTTCAACATGCTGATTTCCTTTCCTTTGGCTATATACTCAGTTGTGGGATTACTGGATCCTATGGTTCTATTAATCTCTTTGTTTTTATTAAGAAAACTAAAAACTAAGGTTTTTTTCTTTCTTTTTTTTTGTAATTTTTTTTCAGGAATCTCATATTGTTTTTACTCCCCACCAGCAACATACAAGAGCTTCCTTTTTTCTGCATATTCACAGCATTTTTTATTTTTTGTATTTTTGAAAATTGCCATTTTAACTAGGATGAGATGTAATCCCTTTGTGGCTTTAATTTACATTTTTCTGATTATTACCAACTTTAAACATTTTTTATGTATTTTTAAAGAGCTGTCTATTCAGCTCATTTACCTATTTTATGTCCAATTATTTGCTCATGTGTTTTCTTTGTTGTTGAGATGTTTGAGTTCCTTCTATATTCTGGATCATTAATCCCCAGTCAGGTGAATAGTTTGCAAATATTTTCTTCCTTTCTGCAAGTTGTCTGTACACTCTTATAATTGTTCCCTTTGCTGTGCAGAAGCTTTTTAGAGTAATATAATAACATTTCTTTTGCTTTGCTTTTGTATCAGAAGACATTACAACAACTGATACCACAGATATGCAAAGGACTGTTAGGAAGTATTGCAGACGTCTGTGCCCCAACAAATTATTAAACATAGTGGAAATGAATATATTTCTGGACATATACAACCTACTAAGAAGAAATAGAAAACCTAAAGAGGCCAATTACAAGTATCGAGATTAAATTTTTAATAAAATTCTCCTATCAAAGAAAAGCCCAGCAGCTGATGGCTTTGGTGGAGATTTCTACCAAATATTAGAAGAAGAAATAGCATGAATTCTTCTCAAACTCTCAAGAAGATTAAAATGCCCATCGATGATAGACTAGACAGGGAAAATGTGGCACATATACACCATGGAATATTATGCAGCCATCAAAAACGATGAGTTCGTGTCCTTTGTAGGAACATGGATGAACCTGGAAACCATCATTCTCAGCAAACTGACACAAGAGCAGAAAATCAAACACTGCATATTCTCACTCATAGGTGGGTGTTGAACAATGAGAACACATGGACACAGGGAGGGGAGCCCTACACACTGGGGTCTGTTGGGGGGAAATAGGGGAGGGACAGTGGGGGTAGGGGAGTTGGGGAGAGAGAGCATGGGGAGAAGTGCTAGACGTGGGTGATGCAGAGGAAGGCAGCAGATCACACTGCCACGTGTGTGCCTATGCAACAATCTTGCATGTTCTTCACATGTACCCCAAAACCTAAAATGCAATAAAATTAAAAAAAAAAAAAGAAGATTGAAAAAGAGGGAATTACTCTAAATTCCATCTACAAAGTATCACCCTGATACATAAAAAAGGAAAACTACAGGCCAATATTCTTGATAAACATAAATGCAAAAATATTCAATGAAATCCTATCGAACTTAATCCATCACACATTAAATACATCATTCACTGTGATCAAGTGATATTTATCCCTGGGTTGTAAGACTGTTTCAACATATGAAAATCAATAAACTTAATACAACACATCAGCAGAATAAAGGGCAATAAAACCATATGATCATCTCAATAAACACACAAAAAAGCATTTTATATAGCTCAACATCCTTTCATGATAAAAACTCTCAGCCAGTTAGGTATGGAAAAAGTGTACCTTGGTCCAGTAAAGGCCAAATACAGCAAACTCACAGCCTACATGATATTGAATGGGGAGAAGTTGAAAGCTTTTTCTTTAAGATCTTCAGCAAAACAGGGATGCTCAATTTCACCACGTTTATTCAACATGAGACTGGAAGTCCTCACCAGAGCCATTGGGTAAGAGAAAGAAATGAAAATCTGTTTAAAGGGCCAGAGAAATAATGAAACATTTTTATTAGTTACTTTTTCTGCATAACAGACCACCCCTAAACGTAGATGCTTAAATAACAATCATTTACTTAGCTTACAATTTAATGGTTTGGTAATTTGTTCAGGAGTCAGCTTGATGTTTCTTCGGAGCCAACTCAACTGAACTTGGCTAGTTTACTTAGCAGTCAGATGCTGTGTGAGCTGGAACTGAATAAATTGTGATGATCTTATTTGAGACAGCTAAAATAACTGGAGCCCTACACATGGTCCCTGATTCTCCACCAGGCTGACACAGAGTGGTTCACATGTCGGTTGAATGCAGAACAGTTCTTTGAGTAGCCTTGGGGCAACCCAATTCTTCTCACTTTCTCATTTGTAGGTTTCAGGGTTAACTATAAAGTGTATTGGGAATGAAATATCTTAAGGTAACGGGGAGCTGGCTAGAACAACCTGGCTCTGTTCAAACGCTCCCTTAGAAACAGGATGTTCTTCAGTGCTTTAGCAATCACAGTGATTTAGAAATCACTCTCCAGTGATTTCTCAGTCAATATTTTGTTCCCAAAACAGACAGTTAGAGGTGACATAAAGTAAATATAGGGCTCATTTGGGCCTTTGCTAAAAGAACCATTATGCTTTTAACCTCATCACAGTGCTAGTTAGTTCATGCCTTCAGTCTAGACCTTCATAATCCAATATGGTAGTCACAAGGCACATGCGGCTATTTACATTTGCTTTTAAATTATATAAATGAGATTAGATTAAATTAAAATTTTAGTTCCTTTGTCACACTAGCCATATTTCAAGAGCTCAACAGCCACTCAAACTAGTAGCTACCATATTAGACAATACAGAATAGTACAATTTCATCATTACAGACAATTCTATTAAACAAAATTTGTTTGTAGGGTTTTTATGGTGTTAGGTCTTATGTTTAAATCTTTAATCCACCTGGAGTTAATTTTTGTATAAGGTGTAAGAAAGGGATGCAGCAAACCACCATGGCATGTGTATACCTATGTAACAAACCTGCACATTCTGCACATGTACTGCAAAACTTAAAGTATAATAAAAAAAAAACAATTAAAAAATTATAAATTTTCTTTGAATGAAAAAATACAGTATGTTCTCTTCTTTCATTCAGCATAATATTTTTTAGTTTAGTAGATGTTACTGTATTTATCCAAAGCTCTTTCCTGTTAATTTATTATTAATATTCCATTCATTATAGATAAACTACAATGTGTTATTAATTCCCCTATTGATGACCATTTGATTTATATACAGTTTGGTGACTATCTTGAATAAAGCTACTATGAGCATCCATATACAATTATTTGTGTACACACATGCTTTCATTTCCTTTGCATGAACTGCATATGCAGGGTAAATACATAATTATATTTGTGAGCAACTGCTCACAAAATAAAAATATTTTTCACAGAAATTGTATTGAGAGTTACAATTGTTTGATATTCTCATAACACTTTATATTGTCTGTATTTTATTTGTATCCATTTTAATGAATATACATTGATATATCAATTGGGTTTTGAATTGCTTTTTCTTGATGACTAAAAATGCTATATTTGTTATAGATTTATTGTCATGTGATTATTGACTTTTGAATATGTAGTTTTGGAAAGTGTTTATATATTTTATCAATTTTTAAATAGTTTATCTTCTTATTATTGGGTTGTAATTATTATTTTCATATTATCAACATAAGTCCTTTATCAGTCACATATATTACAAACACTTTCTCCTATTCTGTTACAAGAATCACATATTTGAAGAAAAAGCTCTATTTTTATTAGGTATAATTTATACTGCTTTCTTTTATTTATTTTTTGCATGTTATAACTAAGATTTATTTCTCTTTCTGTTTATTTATTCATTTAATAAAGTCTTATTTTAGATTCAGGGTTACATGTGGAGGTTTGTTATATAGTAAACTCTTATCATGGGGTTTTTATTTACAGATTATGTCATCACCCAACTACTGAGCTTAGCACTCAATAATTTTTCTAATCTTCTTCTTCCTCCTGCCCTCCACCCTCTTTTCGTTCCCAATATCTGTTGTTCTCCTCTTTATGTCCACGTGTTCTCATCATTTAGCTCCCACTTATAAGTGAAAACATGGAGTATTAGGTTTTCTGTACCTGCATTAGTTCACATAGGATAATGTACTCTAGCTCCATTCATGTTCCTACAAAGTACATGGTCTTGTCCTTTTTAGGGTTGCATAGAATTCCATGGTGTTTAGGTACCACTTATGCTATGTCCAGTCTTCCGCTGATGGGCATTTAGATTGGCTCCATGTCTTCACTATTGTGAATAATGCTGTAGTGAATATACATGTGCATGTGGCTTTATGATAGAATGTGTATTCATTTTAGTATTTACCAAGTAATGGGATTGCTGGCTTGAATGGTAGTTCTGTTTTTAGCTCTTTGAGGAATCATCACACTGCTTTCCACAATAGCTGAACTAATTTTCACTCCCAACAACAATGTATAAGCATTCTGTCGTTTATTTGACTTTTTAATTACAACCATTCTGACTGGCGTGAGATGGTATCACATTATAATTTTGATTTGCGTTTCTCTAATAATCAGTAATACTAAGCTTTTTTTCATATTCTTTGGGGCTACATGTATGTCTTCTTTTGAAAAGTGTCTGTTCATATATTCTGTTGGCTTTTTAATGGGATTCTTTTTCTCTTGCAAATTTGTTTAAGTTCTTTGTAGATGCTGGATGTTAGATTTTTGTCAGATGTATAGTTTGCAAAAATTTTCTCCCATGCTATAGGTTGTCTGCTTACTCTGTTGTTAGTATCTTTTCCTGCACTGAAGCTCTTTATTTTAATTAGATTCCATATATCACATTTTGTTTTTGTTGAAATTGCTTTTGGCATCTTTATTATAAAATCTTTGCCAGTTCTTATGTCCAGAATGGTATTGCCTAGGTTGTCTTCCAGGGTTTTTACAGTTTGGGGTTTTACATTTAAGTATTTAAATCTATTTTGAGTTTAAGCCTTTAATCTATTTCAAGTGTGTTTTTATCTATAGTCTAAGCAAGGAGTCCAGTTTCAATCTTCTGCATATGGTTAGTCAGTTATCTCAGCACCATTTATTAAATGAGGAGTCCTTTCCTCATTTCTTGTTTTTGTCAGCTTTGTCAAAAATCAGATGGTTGTAGATGTGTGGCCTTATTTCTAGGCTCTCTATCTTTTCCATTGGTCTATGTATCTGCTTTTGTTTCAGTATCATGCTTTTTTGGTTACTGTAGCCCTGCAGTATATTTTGAAGTCAGATAGTGTGATATCTCCAGCTTTGTTCTTTTTGCTTAGGATTGCCTTGGCAATTTGGGTTCTTTCATGGCTCCATATAAATTTTAAAATATTTTTTTCTAGTTCTGTGAAGAATGTCATTGGTAGTTTGACAGGAATAACATTAAATCTGTAAGTTGCTTTGGGCACTATGGCTGTTCTAATAATATTGATTCTTCCTATCCATAGGCATGGAATGTTTTTCCATTAGCTTGTCATCTCTGATTTCTCTGATCAGTGTTTCGTAATTCTCATTGTAGAGATCTTTCAGCTCCCTAGTCAACTGTATTCCTGGGTATTTTATTCTTTTTGTGGAGATTGTGACTGGGATCGTGTTTATCATTTGGCTCTTGGTTTGACTGCTGTTGGTGTATAGGAACACTACTGATTTTTGTTCATTGGTTTTGTCTTCTGAGACTTTGCTAAAGTTGTCTATCAGCTTAAGGATCTTTTGAACCAAGACTATGGGGTTTGCTAGATACAGAATCATGTTATCTGCACATAAGGATAGTTTGACTTCGTCTCTTTTTATTTCAATGATGTTTATGTCTTTCTCTTGCCTGATTGTTCAGGACAAAACTTCCAATACTATTTTGAGCAGAAGTGGTGATAGAGGACACTCTTTCTTGTGTTGGATTTCAGGGAGAATGCTTCCAGCTCTATACTGTTCAGTATGATGTTGGTTGTGGTTTTATCATAGACAATTCATTATTGTGAGGCATGTTCCTGCAATATCTAGTTTATTGAGTGCTTTTAACTTAAAGAGGTGTAGAATTTTATCTAAAGCCTCTGTATCTATTTAAATAATCATGTGGTTTTTGTCTTTAGTTCTGTTTATATGACAAATTACATTTGTTGATTTGTGAATGTTGAACCAAACTTGTATCTCAGCAATAAAGCCAACTCCATAATGGTGGGTTAGCTTTTCGTTGTGCTGCTGAATTCCATTTGCTAGTACTTTGTTGAGGATTTTTGCATCAATGTTCATCAAGAGCATTGACCTGAAGTTTGCTTCTCCGTGAGTGTCTCTGCCAGGTTTTGGGATTTGAATAAGAATGACCTCATAGAATGAATTGTGGAGGAGTCCCTCCTGCTTAATTTTTTTGAAACAGTTTTAGTGGGAATTGTACCAACTACTCTTTGTACAACTGGTAGACTTTGGTTGTACAATGTGTCTGTGAATCCATCTGGTACTGGGTGCTTTTGCTTTGTAGACTGTTTATTACTGATTCAGTTTCAAAGCTCATTTTTGAACTTTTCAGGGATTCAATTTCTTCCTGGTTCAGTCTTGAAAAGGTGTAAGTGTCCAGGAATGTACCCATTTATTCTAGATTTTCTTGTTTCTGTGTATACAGGAGTTCATAATAGCCTCTGATGGTTATTGTATTTTTGTGGGGTTAGTGATACTATCCCTTTTGTTATTTCTGATTTTGTTTATTTGGACCTTCTCTCTCTTTTTAAAATTAGCCTAGTTAGTGGTCTATCGTTCTATAAAGGCGCCTCTTAACACTCTCTTATCTGTGCCCTAGAGTTTCTGTTTTTTTTGTATCTTTGTTCTCTTTGGTTTCCAAGATCTTCTTGATTTCTGCCTTCATTTCATTATTTTCCCAAAAGTCATGCCAAAACAAGTTGTTTAATTTCTTTGTAAAATGAGGATTTTGAGCAATTTTCATCATTTTAAATTATATTTTTATTGTGCTGTGGTCTGTGAGTGTGGATGGTATAATTTCAGTATTTTTTGTATTTGCTGGAGATGTTTTGTGTCTTATTGTGTGGTTGATTTTAGTGCATGTGCCATTTGCACATGAGAAGAATGAATATTCTGTTGTTTTGGGGTGGAGAGTTCTGTAGATGTCTATCAGATCCATTTGGTCAGGTGTTAAATTTAGGTCCTGAATATCTTTGTTAATTTTCTGCCGCAATGAACTTTCTAATACTGTTGCTAGAATGTTGAAATCGTCCACTATTATTGTGTTGTAGTTTAAATCTCTTTGAAGGTCTTTAAGAACTTGCTTTATGAGTCTGGGTGCTACTGTTTTGGGTGCTTATATATTTATGATAGTTAGGTCTTATTGTTGAATTGAAGTTTTTACAATTACTCAACACCCTTCTTTGTCTTTTTGATTTTTGTTGGTTTTAAGTGTGCTTTTTCTGAAATTCAGATTGCAACCCTTGTTTTTGTGTTTTCTGTTTTGTATTTGATTGGCAGATTTTCCTCCAGCTCTCTATTCCTAGTCTATGTTTGCCATCTTGAAGCAGGCAGATTATTTTTCTATGTCAACTTGCAAAAATTTATCTTTTCTTTTAAAACTTTTATGACTTTAATTTTTACACTTTGGTCTATTATTCATGTTTATTTAATGTATCTATTTGTTGTGAGATAAGAAGGAGAGTTCATTTCTCCTTACATACCAATATTTTGAAACAATGTACACATTTAAATGCTTTAATGCTTCCACTGAAATTCAATGGATTACATATATGTGAGTCTAATTTTTAGTTATGTTTTAATTTATTTGATTTCTTTTTGTGAAGTACATAGTTTTTTGGATTTAAGTGATCACTATAACTTAGTGGAGCATATAATATTTGCTTAAAAATTTTGTTTTATTATTTGCTGATATTTAATGGAAAACTTTAGGGAATATAAAAAATAGAATGTGCCTTATAAAAATTTTGTCTTATTATGTAACATTATTTGTGATTTATACCCAAGTTGCTGGTATTTCACACACACACAAAAATATTAATCTTAAGAGTTTTCCCCTATTTTCTACCCTGGAAAGTTAAAAAAGTTAATGGAGTCTTGGAGTTGGTTATCCGATGTTTGAACGTTTCGATAATTATTAAGGCAGATGTGAGACCATCCTGAGCCATCCCATTCCATTTTTTTTTTTTTTTAGAAGGCAATGATATTTGCACGTGCTTCTCTATGGATATAGATTTATTTAGAATTTTCTTTTCTTTTTCAGTTTGGGCAAGTTATATCTTTTTATAGAACTCTCCATAACATTTATTTTTGGCAAGTGTATTTCAAAGTAATTTTAAATTTATACAAACTAGCTCTTCAAAGACTTTTAAAATTTTCATTGTTTCAATGCTTACACTTCATCCTTTGTCATATTTTTTGTGTAACTTTGTAGGTTTCTTTTTTTAATTTTTGTTGGTATATGGTAGGTGTATATATTTTCATGTTACATTTGGTGAAATATTTTGATAGAGGCATGTAGTTTGTAATTATCACGTCAGAGTGAATGGGGTATCATTATTTCACTTTTTAGAACAGATTATTATATTTCTTTTCCTATAGATTTGTTTGAGCTCCTTATCTATTATTAATCCCTTGACAGATGGGTTGTTTGCAAATATATTCCCCCATTCCGTGGGTTATTGCTTCACTTTGTAGATTGTTTGCTTAGTTGTGCAGAAGACTTGTAATTTGATGTGATCCCATTTCTCCATTTTGCTTTGGTTATCTGTGTTTGTAGCATATTGCTCAAGGGATTTTTGCCCAGTACAATATTTTAGAGTGCTTCCCCAAAGTTTTCTTTTAGTAGTTTCATAATTTGAAGGCTTAGATATAAGTATTTAATTCATTTTCATTTGATATTTGTATGATGAGAGATAGGGGTCTAGTAATATTCTTCTGCATATAGATATCCAGTTTTCCCAGCACGATTTATTGAAGTAATTGTTTTTTTCTCAATATATGTCTTTGACTCCTTTGTCAAAAATAAATTCCCTAGATTTTGCCTAGATTTTCATTCAGGACACAGGTGTAGGCAAGTACTTCATGACAAAAACACCAAAAGCATTGAAGGGGAGGAAGGCAGTAAATCGCACTGCCACATGTGTACCTATGCAACAATCTTGCATGTTCTTCACAAAAGCCAAAATAGACAAATGGGACCTAATCAAACTCCACAGCTTCTGCACAGGAAAAGAAAGTGTCATTAGAGTGAATCGGCAACCAACAGAATGGGAAAAAAAATTTGCAGTCTACCCATCTGACAAAGGGCTGATATCCAGAATTTACAAAGAACTAAAACAGATTTACAAGAAAAAAACAAGCCCATTCAAAAGTGGGCAAAGGATATGAACAGACACTTTACAAAAGAAGACATACAAGAGGCCAACAAACATATGAAAAAATGCTCATCATCACTGGTCATTAGAGAAATGCAAATCAAAACTACATTGAGATACCATCTCATGCCAGTTAGAATGGTGATCATTAAAAAATCTGGAGACAACAGATGCTGGAGAGGATGTGGAGAAACAGGAACACTTTTACACTGTTGGTGGGAGTGTAAATTAGTTCAACCATTGTGGAAGACAGCTTGGCGATTCCTTAAGGGCCTAGAAATAGAAATTTCATTTGACCCAGCAATCCCATTACTGGGCATATATCCAAAGGATTATAAATCGTTCTACTATAAGGACATATGCACAAGAATGTTCATTGCAGCACTGTTTACAATAGCAAAGACCTGGAACCAACCCAAATGCCCATCGATGATAGGCTGGACAGGGAAAATGTGGCACATATACACCATGGAATATTATGCAGCCATTAAAAATGATAAGTTTGTGTCCTTCGTACGGACATGGATGAACCTGGAAACCATCATTCTCAGCAAACTGACAGAAGAGCAGAAAATCAAACACTGCATGTTTTCACTTTTAGGCGGGTGTCGAACAGTGAGAACACATGGACACAGGGAGGGGAGAACTACACACTAGGGTCTGTTGGGGGTAAATAGGGAAGGGACAGTGGGGGGTAGGGAGTTGGGGAGAGATAGCATGGTGACAAGTGCCAGATATAGGTGAAGGGGAGGAAGGCAGTAAATCGCACTGCCACATGTGTACCTATGCAACAATCTTGCATGTTCTTCACATGTACCCCACAACCTATAAGGCAATAAAAAATATATGGGAAAAACAGAGAAAGGTTTAATAATTACCTATTTTTAAAACCTTTCATATATTATTTCAATTGTTAATAACTGTGACCTCAGACTTGATTATTTTTCAGTGAATAAATTGTGATTGATCACCACAAAATAAATAAATAAATAAATAAATAAATAAATAAATAAATTCCCTGGATTTATCTCTGGGCTTTTATTCTGTTCCACTGATCTGTTTGGTTTTATGTCAGTACCATGCTGTTTTGGTCCCTATGTCTCTGTGCCGTAACTTAAGGTGAGGTAATATAATTCTTCCTGTTTTGTTCTTTTTCCTTACTATAGCCTTGGCTATTCTGTGTCTTTTTTAATGGCATATACATTTTAGTGTTTTTTTCTACTTCTGTTAAGAATATCATTGGTATTTTGATAGGGATTTGTATAGATTGCTTTGACAGTATAAAAATTTTAACATTGATACTTTCATACTATAAACATGGAATACATTTTTCTGTGTCCTTTTCAATTTCTTTAGTCAATTTTTTTTTTTTTTTACTTTTCATCATAGAGATATTTCTCTTCTTTAGATAGCTTCTAGGAATTGTATTTTATTTGTAGCTACTGTAATTGGGATTATATCCTTGATTTCTTTTTCAGATTGTTCACTGCTGGTGTATAGAAATGCTACTGATTTGTACATGCTGAATATTTAGACTACAATTTTACCACTTTTGTTTTTCAGTATTAATAAATGTTTGGTAGAATAGTGTTTTTTTTTTAATATGAGTATATCATCTGCAATCAAAAATAATTTGACTGTCTTCTATCCCATTTGGATGCCCTTTCTTTCTTTCTCTGGTCTGATTGCTCTAGCCAGTATTTCCAGTACTGTTATAAAAAATGTTGGTGAAAGTGGGCATCCTTGCCATATTCCTGATCTTAGATAAAGGTTTACAGATTTGCTCTATTTAGTATAATACTAGCTATGGGTGTATCATATATGAGTTTTATTATGTTATTTTTCTTCTATACAGAGGTTTTTGAAGATTTTTGACCATGAATGTTGGTTTTACCAAATGCTTTTTCAGTATTAATTTTAATAAGCCTATGATTTTTGTCTTTCATTATGTCGATGTAATATATCATACTAATTGTTCTGCATATGTTGAGCCATGATTGCATTTGTGAGATAAATCCAACTTGGCTACGATGAATGATCTTTTAAATATATTGTGAAGTTTGGTTTGCTAGTACTTCATTGAGGACTTTTACATCAATATTCATCAATGATATTGGTCTATAGTGTTTTTTTTTAATGTGTCCTTGCCTAGTTTTGGTATTGGGGTAATACTGGACTTACAGAATGAGTTGGGAAGTATTCTCTCCTTCTCTATGTTTTACAATAGTTTGAGTTGCATTTGGTATTAGTTCTTTAAATACTTGGTAGAGTTCAGCAGTGTAGCCAGTGGTTATTCAACTTTTGTTTTCTTGGAGAAATTTTATTATATTTTTAATCTCATTACTTGTTACTGCTCTGTCAATGTTTTGGATTTCTTAATGGTTCAATCTTGACACGTTGTATGTGTCTGTAAACATGTCCATTTCTTCTAGATTTTCCAATTTTTTGGCATATAGTTGCTCATAATACTCACTAAAGATCTTTTAATTTCTCCAATATAGGTTTTAATGTCTCCATTTTCATTTCTCATTTTATTTATTTGCATTTGCTCTATTTCTTATTCTAAATAAAGGTTTATTAATTTTGTTTATGTTTTCAAAAAATCAACTTTCTATTTTGTTATCTTTTGAATTCATTTCTTCATTTTAAATTTATTTTTTGCTCTGATTTCTATTTATTATCTTCCATTAATTTTGGGTTTGGTTTTCTCTTGCTTTTCTGGTTTTCTAATATGTATTACTGCCTTATTTGAAGTTTTTTTTTTTTTTTCATCTCAATATAGGTGCTTATACCAAGAATTTTTCCTGTTAGTACTGCTTTCCCTGTATCCCATAATGTCTTTCCATTTTCTTTTGTTTTAAAAAAATTGTTCAATTTTCTTCTTGATCTTTATATTGACCCACTGGTCATTTGGGAATATACTGATTATAACTTCCATGTTTTTTTGTAATTCCCAAAATTTGTCTTGTTATTGGTTTCTAATTTATTCCTT
Source organism: Sapajus apella (assembly GCF_009761245.1). NCBI lineage: Eukaryota > Metazoa > Chordata > Mammalia > Primates > Cebidae > Sapajus > Sapajus apella. The sequence continues at coordinate 12,367,671 of NW_022436951.1, forward strand.
TATGGAGAAGATGTTTGTTATTATTTTAATTTTCTGAACGTCTTAAGACTTGTTTTGTAGTTGGCCTATATATATATATATATCTATATATACATATAGATAGATATAGATTGATGTATCTATAGTTGGTCTATCCTTTAAAATGATCTATGTTTGAGAAAAAAAAACGTACATTTTCAACCATTGGATTAAATGTTCTATAAATATCTATTAGCTCCATTCAGTCTATTGTGCACATTCAGTCTGAAGTTTGTTGATTACCTGCTTGGAGGAGCTGTCCAGTGCTGAAAATGGAGCAATGAAGTCTGCAGTCTTTATTGTATTAGGCTCTATCTTTTTATCTCTAATAATATTTCCTTTATATATCTGGGTGTGTCACTGTTGAATGCATATATATTTTAAATTGTTGTATCCTATTGCTGAATTAACCTATCTATCATTATATAGTGATTTTATCTTTCTCTTCCTATAGTTTTTCTTTGCTATCTATTTTTGTCTGACATAAGTAGACTACTGCTGCTGTTTTTTGGTTTTCATTGACATAAAGAATTTTTTTTCAGTCTCTTTATTTTCGGTCTATGTACATATTTACAGGTAAAGTATGTTGCTTGTAGGCAACAGATCATTTTTTTAAAAATCCATTTAGCTACAATATGTCTTTTGATTAGAGAATAAAGATATAGTCCTGCTATTTTGTTATTTGTCTTCTGATTGATTGTAGACTTCTCTTCTTTCTTTACTTTCTTCCAGTAAAAGGGATTTTCGCTGATGGTGTGATTCAATGTTCTTTTTATTCTTGGTGTACTCTTGTATGTGTTTTGATTTGAAGTTACTATGTGGCTTGCAAGTAATATCTTATAACTTACTTTATTATGTATGTATTTATGTATGTATTTTGAGACAGAGTCTTACTCTGTTACCCAAGCTGGAGTGCAGTGGTGTGATCTCAATTCTGCAAGCTCTGCCTCTCAGGATCAAGCAATTTTCATGCCTGAGCCATCTGAGTAGCTGGAATGACAGATGCACATCACTATGCCTGGATAATGCTAATTTTTGTTTATTTTTAGTACAGATTGGGATTTGTCATGTTGGCTGGGCTGGTCTCAAACTCCTGACCTCAAGCACTCTGCCCACCTCAGCCTCCCAAAGTACTGGAATTACAGGCATGAGCCATGAGGACTGACCCCATTATCTTAAGCTGATAACAACTTAGCAGTGCTTATAAAAACAAGCAAACAAACAAAGAAGCAGAAAGAAAACTAATAAGCACTCTATAATTTTGTTTCCCTGCCTTTTAACTTTATGTTATTTCTATTTATATCTTATTTTACTGTTTATGTCTTTTAAAGTGGTTGTAGTTATTACTTTTAATCTGTTCATCATTTAGTCTTTCTAATTAAGATAAAAGTAGCTTACACACCACAGTTACAGTGTGTGTTTTACTACTCTGAGTTTTTCTGTGTACTTACTAGTATCAGTGAGTTTTGTACCTTCAATGATTTCTCATTGCTCATTACCATCCTTCTGTTTGTAGTACTCCTTTGTTATTTCTTATAGGACAGGTCTAGTGTTGATGAACTCCTTCAGCTTTATTTGCCTGGGATAGTCTTTATTTCTCCTTTATATCTGGTCATTTTTGCCATAAATACTGATGTGGCAGAAGGCAGGCAAATGCCTAGGCAGATACAGATGGGTCCCCAATAGAACCTACCTCCAAGCCAAAGACAGTTTGAAGGCTGAAAGCCAAGCTACTAGTCAAATCCATGGACCAGACTGAGGACTTGTCTTCCTGTTTGGTGCACTTTCCTCTGATTCACATCCATTCTTCACCTATTTTACAAATACCTACCCTTTTCTAATACGTTTTCTACATTGTTGTGCCCACCTCTGAGTAATGTATTTGCTCTAATGTTTTTTGCATACTCAAAAAACAATTAGCATGCCCTCCCCTATTCTGTGCCAATAAAAGCCCCAGACCCAGCCACACTGAAAGAAAAACCACCTGACTGAAGGGATGGGGTACCATCCCTGCATTCTCTCTTCACTCAATAAAATTATTCCCTGCCCTCCTCGTTGTTCAGATTGTCAGTGTATCCTCATTCTTGGATGCAGGACAGGAGTTTGGGAACCACTGAATACAGGTACAAGGTATAATACAGTCAGACCAAGTGGGTAGGGTGCCTTGAGGGCAGGCCCAGGCCCAAGTGAGGCCTAAGTGGCAGGAGAGTATCATCAACCTTGGTGGTCCCATGTTGGCAAAGGGCTGAGATGAAATTTCTCAGCTTCTTTTGTCTGGGACAGTGTTTATTTCTCCTTATATCTGAAGGACATTTTTACCAGATATAACACTCTAGGGTAAAATGATTTTTTTTGAGTGCTTTATATATGTTATATAAGTTACTCTCTCTGGCCTGTAAGGTTTCCACTGAAAAGTTGGTTGCCAGATGTATTGGAGATCCATTGAATGTTATTTGTTTATTTTCTCTTGCTTTTTCTAAGATCCTTTCTTTATACCTGACTTTTAGGAGTTTCATTATCAAATACTTTGAAGTGGTTCTCTTTGGATCAAATATGCTTGGTATTTTATAACCTTCCTGTATTTGTATATTGATATATTTCTCTAGATTTGTGAAGTTCTCTGTTACTACCCATTGATTAAACTTTCTATCCCTGTCTCCTTCTCTACCTCCTCTTTAAGATCAATAACTCTTAACTTTGCCCTTTTGAGACTCTTCTGGATCCTGTAGGCATGCTTCTTTGCTTTTTATTTCTTCTTCCTTTATCTCATTTGACTGTATTTTCACATAGCCTGTCTTCAAGCTCACTAATTCTTTATTGTACTTGATTAATTCTACTATGAAAAGACTCTGATGCATTCTTCAGTGTGTCAATTACCCGTTTAAACTCTAGAATTTCTGCTTGTTTCTAATTATTTTTATCTCTCTGTTAAGTTTATCTGATAGAACTTTGAATTCCTTCTCTATGTTATCTTAAATTTCTTTAAGTTTCCTCAAGACAGCTATTTTGAATTCTCTGTCTGAAAGGTCACATACCTCTGTTTCTCTAGGTTGTTCCCTGGTGTCTTATTTAGCTCATTTGGTGATGTCATGTTTTCCTAGATGGTATTGATACTTGTGGATATTATCTGTGTCTGGGCATTAAAAAGTTAGATATTTAGTGCAGTCTTCTCAGTTCTTTCTTATTTGTAGCCATCTTTCTTGAGAAGGCTTCCTAGGTATTCAAAAGAACTTTAATGTTGTGATCTAATCCTTATCTGCATTGGGAGGCACTCCAAGTTCAATAAACCTGTGGTTCTTACAGGCTTGTAAACCTCCTTGATTGTCTTGGATAGCATCCAGCAGAGTTCTCTGTATTACCAGGCAGAGGCTATTGCTCCTTTCTTTATTTTCTTCCAAATGAAGTCCCCCTTTCTCTGTTCTAAATGGCCTGGGGTAACAAAACCCCTCTGTAGCCAACACCGCTAGAAATGTGCTGGGTCACCCTAAGGCTAGCAAAGCACAGGTTCTTGTCCAACACTTTACATAATTACTATGTGACTACGACCTATACTTCCACAAGGCCCTGGGGCTCTACAATCAGCAGATGGAAAATCCAGTTGGGCTGTGGCCTTCCCTTTAGGGCAGCAAGATTCCTCAGGCCCCAGGCAAGTCCAGAGCTTCCATCTGGGAGCCAGGGACTAGGGTCACAAACCTTGGAAGTCTGCCTGATGTTTTATTGTACTCCACTTGAACTGGCACTATGAGACACAGTCCTTCTCACTCTTTACTCCCCTTTCCACAGGCAGAGTAGTGTCAACCTGTGGCTACTAGAAGCACAGGTTTATCAGGAGTACTTCCAGGCAACCACCAATAACCCTTCAAAGCTCAAAGGCTGGTCTGGGACTTAACCTTCAGGGTAATGGGCTCCCCTCTGTCCCAGTGAAGGTCCAGAATTTTTTCTAAGAGTCAAGGCCTAGAATTGGGAACAGAGGGGCTCACTTGGTGCTCTACCACCTTAAGCTGAACTGGTACCTAAGGTAGAAAACCAAGTTCCCTTTAGTTTTCTGTGGGAGTTCAGTCAGGGTGGTTGCAAAAATATTTTTTTTCCATTTATTTTATTGCATTTTAGGTTTTGGGGTACATATGAAGAACATGCAAGATTGTTGCATAGGTACACACATGGCAGTGTGATTTGTTGCCTTCCTCCCCATCATCTACATCTGGCATCTCTCCCCTTGCTCTCTCTCCCCAACTCCCCACCCCCCACCATCTATCCCCTATTTCCCCCCAACAGACCCCAGGGTGTAGTGCTCCCCTCCCTGTGTCCATGTGTTCTCATTGTTCAATACCCGCCTATGAGTGAGAACATGCAATGTTTGATCTTCTGCTCTTCTGTCAGGTTGCTGACAATGATAGTTTCCAGGTTCATCCATGTCCCTACAAAGGACACAAACTCATCGTTTTTGATGGCTGCATAATATTCCATGGTGTATATGTGCCACATTTTCCCTGTCCAGTCTATCATCGATGGGCATTTGGGTTGGTTCCAGGTCTTTGCTATTGTAAACAGTGCTGCAATGAACATTCATGTGCACGTGTCCTTATAGTAGAACGATTTATAATCCTTTGGATATATACCCAGTAATGGGATTGCTGGGTCAAATGGAATTTCTATTTCTAGATCCTTGAGGAATTGCCACACTGTCTTCGACAATGGTTGAACTAATTTACAGAGAAAGTTATAGAATATAGTCACAAACCTTCTTAGAAGGCCAAGAAGTTGCATAGTTACGGTAGAAGTTTTGGCTGAAGGCAGTCTTATCCCCTTTACCTTTAGTTGATAAAGACAGGCAAATAGCTAGGACATGTGGGGGAATTTATCTGAATAACATTTGACTCATGTGGTCCTACAAACTAACGTTTGATTATCACAGATGGTTCTCTCAGGGGAGGTCAACCAAGAATATTACCTACTAATGATGTTTGCTTTAGGCCTTGGAACCTGTCCTTTAATCTCTTCACTGTAGTGGTGTTGACTCAAAGCTTTTGTCATTTAATATGTGCTTAATGAAGGCTGGAGAAGCCAGTGTGGCAGGGCTGGCAGCTGCTATCTCTCTACACCACTCTCCTCAAATGTCTGCTAGTGGCCTGGATATCCCAGCCCTCTCATTCACTGTATTCTGTGTGTTTGTGAACTTACTTATCCGTTCTTGAGTCATGGTCTGTGGGACACTGCAGTTTCCCCTCAACTTTTCTCATGCAGAAGGAGTCTCTCCCCATAGCCGCCACAGTTGGGAACATGGTGAGTCTCACCTGAACCGGCTAGTCTCAGAGTCTCACCCAAGGCCCACAGTGTACTACCTGGGTATCACTGCTGGTTATTGAGGTCCCAAGGGCTCATTATTCAGCAGCTGATGGATCATGATGAGACTGGATCTTTCCCTCTAAGGCAGTGTGTTCCCTTCTGGCCCAGGGCATGTCTACAAATGTTGTCTGGGAGCTAGAGTCTGGAAGGGGACCCTCACCACTCTAACTGGCGTCCTATCCTACTATGGCTTAGCTAGTATCCAAGATGCAAGACGAAGTCCTCTCTATTCTCCTCCAACAAAAGAAAGGGCTTTCTTTGCAGCTGCAAGCTGTACAGACTGGGTCTGGTGGAGGGCTGGCACAAACACTCCTTTTGCTGCCTGCCTGATGCCTCAATAGGTCATGTGTCTTCCCAGTTTACTGGCTCTGAGCCCAGTTCAGCACTAGGACTTACTTAGCAGTTTCAGTCATTGTGGTCTACACTGTCTTTTAAGTTTATTCAGAGTTCTAGAGTACTTTAGCACATGGTGGTGAGGCTTGCCAGAACTAAAGTTCTGACTACTGGGATGGGTGATTCCTCTCTGGCTAGGGTTGGTTTAAACACTCCTTCTGTGAGTGGTCATCAGCTGAATTCAGCTTGGTTTTGCTTTCTGCTATGACAGGAAGCATTGAGTTCAATGCAGTGTCTCGTAATTGCTAACTTCTCACTCTCCCAAGTCGACAAATTCCTTCTTTGTGTCGTGAGTCCAGTGCTGGGATAGTGAAAAGAAGACGTTAGTGATTCAAGACTATTGTCTACCCTCTTCAGTGCTTCTGTCAGTGATATAAGGTTGATAACAGGTATTGTGAATGTTCACATGATTTGGGGGTTTTACTAAGGTGCTTGTGTGTGCGTGTGTAGATAACAAACTGGTGTCCTCATTGAGGGGATGATCAGTGGAGCCTTTTATTCAACCCTCTTGCTTCAGCCTCCATCTTCCCTTTAAATTACACTACTTTGTTGTTTTTTTTGTGTAAAGAACTAGCTTTTACTTAGTTTCGGTATATTTTTTGTCATAACTTACTACTTTCTGTTTATATAAATGCTATTTTCTCCATTGTTTTCATTTTGATTTACTTTTTCTATAGTGAATTTTATTTTAATGTATAATTTGTCTTTTTCCATTAATGTATGCATTTGATATAATAAAGTTGTCTGTATTACTTTAGTTGAACCCTATAAGTATTTATAATAATTACATATATCAATTGTTTATATGTGACTGTTTTTTACTATTATTTTTATAGATTTGGCAAATTTTTGTATCTGAAAAAGAGGTTGTGTTACTATATTGATTTTCATCAAAATATTTATTATTGACAAAAGAATTTTATTAGCTACCTCTATTGGATATTTGAGGGATAACCTTGAGATTGGTTTTCAGATATTTCATCTCTGTGGCTTCAGGAGATAACATGGGTTTCTTGGGGAGTAGAGCTTGAGCTGGAACTTGGAAACTCTGAGCTAATTATTTCCTTTTTTCACTTCTCTAGAGCAGTTTCCAGCAACCAGCCAAACCTATTATACTCCTTAATTAGACTGAAATGTTCTAGATATCAAATAAATTGTCACAAAAACTTCGATGTCTACAGGCATTTGATTAGGGATAAGCATTGGTGACATTTTACATATCTCTGTTTTCAGATCACACCATGATCTACCGGTGCTGTCTTTACCACCAGCAATAAACTCATAATGCCTATAAATTTAACTAGACCAGAGACCCAATTTCAGGAAACCCATAACTAATTTAGAAAGCACATTCTTAAAATTATGTTCTTCGAGGACCACGTTCAGTACAAAAGTCTAAATCAGTTAGCTTTCGACCAGAGAAACACAAGCAACTGAAGATATAGGCTAAGAGGTTTAATGCAAAGAACTGATTTGTATGATTATGTGGGGTGGCTCAGCAAGTCCAAAAGTGTCTGACAGGCTGCTGGGAGGACAAACTAAAATTCTCGTGCTTAAGTTAAAGCTGCTATTCACAGACCAAATATCTTCTTCAGGAAAGCCTCAAATTTGCTCTAAAGGTTCTTCTGTTTCTGTTGATATGCATGCTATTTCCTCCATTAAATTAAGACATACAGGATATATAGGATAATCTCTTATTAAATTAAATTAAGACATACAAAATACATAAGATAATCTCTCTTATTTAAAGTCAACTGATTAGGGACTTCAATCACTTTAACAAAATACTTTCACAGCAATACCTATACTTATGACTGATTGAATAGGAACTGTAGCCCAGTCAATTTGACATAAGCAAAAAATACTATCCATGAGATATATATTTTTTCATTATATTATTTATGCTTTCTATATTTTTACTGAATTTTTGCCTTGATCTATCTTTAACTAAGAAAGATATTTTATTAGTTATCTATTGCTATGTAACAGATTACCACAATCTTACTGGCTTAAAATAGCATGAATTCATTTCTCACAATTTCTGTGAGACAGGAATCCAGTGGTAACTTAGCTGGGACGTCAAATTTAGTGTCTTTCATGAGGCTGCAATCAAGGGGTCATGAAGAGATGGGCCTTCATCTGAAGTGTCCACAGGTGAGAACTTATTTATAAGGTCATTCACATAGTTTTGGTTCTTTTTGAGTACGTGGACTGAGGGCATCGATTTCAAACTGACTGAGGGCCCGACACTACTCTCAGTTCCTTGTCATAGGGACTTCCTCAAATGGCAACTTTTACATGAAAGCCAGAAACTGAAGGTATATGCTAGCAAAGCAAAAGTCAGTCTCTTATAATCTCATGTCAAAGTGACATTTTACTACACATTGAGGTATTGTGTATGGTAGAAGAAAGCTAATCAAGGAGAAAGCATCATTATCAGGCTATAAATACCAGGCTGTGAACATGTAGGGGTAACCTTAGACATGCCTATTACAGGTATATTGATTCTTGTTATTCAGGTATGTCTATCTCATTCTTCTTACATTACCTGTAGCTTCCTTCTGTGAAAATTTTCATATAAATATATTTATAATTATTTTTTCTATGTATGTAAAACACCAGCCCCTCTCTTCTTATATCTTAGAAGTTCATCTTGCAAATAATTATATCAGTGATAAGTAGTTATGAAAACATGTAGGTTAACTTAAAAAATCTAGGTACTCAAGAAATTAAAATAATGTAACATTTTCCAAATTTTAAAGGCACTTTTAACTAAAACATTTGAACTTGGAACATTATATGCTCAGCCATATGATATCATTTGTCTTTTAAGAAGAAATAGATAGCTTTTTGTACATTTTGCTAATAATGCTTCATTTCTCCATTAAATAATTTTTATTGTTTTGTTCAGTAGTCTCTTGAACATCTGAACTTTATACTATGAACATCACTAAAATATTATTAGATTCCACAAATCACAAAGCGCAGAATCAATAATGCCCCAAGGAGGGGGTGCTTATTAAAAACACAAATTTTCAAACATTAATTTGTAAGCAGATTTCTTCTTTACTACATTATTTTAAGAAAAAAAGACATAACTTTATTATCATCATTACCCCCTCCTGCATTTAAAGTCTTAGTTATCTCTTTATTTTCTATCTTTTGTAGTTCCTGCTTTTCTGAACACTTCTATAGGAGGAGTTGATGCAGTTATAACATATTCCAACTGCAAGACTAATCTATCCCAAATTTAAAACTGATATTGGTACTTCTCCTAGAAAATTACTAGCTGCCAATTACCAATCTACTGAAAACTCTCAGTGGTTGTGGGGCCTTGCACCATAGCCAACAATACCACCCTACTTGTGTCTTCCTCAGACAGTTTTGTACAAAGTTCTAATGCCTTCATCCTTCATTGTTTTCAATTTACATCATCCCATCCATGGAAGTATATGGTCACCCCTTGAGAGCGTGCTTTTTATTTTTATTTTTCATTACCAAACTCAGAGGGTTGTGCTATGGATCATTGTGTCATCCAAAGTTATTATGATGAATGTTTAACTTCTGATATGACTGTAGTTAGAGATAGGGCTTTTAAGAGGTAAAGGTAAAAGAGCCCATAAAGGTAGAGATTCTAATCCAATAAATTGAGAAGCCAAATAAGAAGAGGTAGAGAGAGATTCCACTCTCTTTGTGCACACACACCAAGGAAAAGCCACCTGACGATACAGGAGAAAACAGCTGTCTACAAGCCAGGAAGAGAGCCGCTCACTAAGAAGTATAGTATAGTAAGTATAGTATAGTAAGAAATATACAAAGAAGACAAAGAATACAGCTCAGCACAAAGAAGAATATATAAAACAAGAAATGCAACACAGTTCTCAGTAGAAGACTCCATATCAAATGTCCAAGCTTTCAGTTTAGTCCTCACAGACTTAGTCAGCTTCCAATAATGCCATCTGCCTAGAAAGGTGCTTTCATTAGGCAGTTAGTTAAGCTGACTTAGCTTTTCCTTACAGCTTTTGGACTCTTCTAGCACTTTTGGAAACCCTAGGTATGTACTTATCTCCCCAGCAGGCACAAGTAAATGGTAACAACCTCAGTAAATTCATGGGCACTTGGTAAAAGATGGTTGCTGTTTCAGTAATATCTCTCTTTTTCAGTACTTATCAAGCCTAACATCTATCCTTTGAGTAAATTACACATATCTTCATTTTACAATACATAACATGAATATGCCTACATTTAAGAATTATTAATATAAAGAATCTAAAATACATGTGGCTTAATCTGACACTCTTCATTGTGTTTTAGAGACATTTCAAATCACCATAAATTTTTTTTTAGTGAGTCACTGAAAGATGTAAAAATAGATTTTATATTTCACTTTTTTCCTATTAAACATATTTTAAAAAACAAAAAAAAGTATAGATTATATTTGAAATTTTTTCTGCTTAATCTTCAAAAGATATGTATTTTTCCAAAATAGGTGTTTTTTTTTTACCAGATTAAAAGATACAAGCAGCTAAACTGTGTAACACACACACACACACACACACACACACACACACGTGTGTATATATATATATATATATATATATACTAAAAACTTGTAACTTGCAAATTCTTTTATCCCACCAACTTTGATTTTTGAGTTCTTCCCAGAGGAAACTATTTGCAATTTTTTAGTTACAGTCTACTATTTATCTATTTAGTTTTATTTATTTAATTATACACTACTGTTGTTTGGTGCTTTAAATGATAATCTGATAAATCTGTTGATAAATTTTATGGTAATTAAAAATTTTGTTCTGAAACTCCAACTTCCTCAGAACACTGTCACAATTTCACAATATTTCAGGTTAAATTATTATAAATGTTTACATCATTATAACTATATTAATATTTCTAATGTCTAATTTACATCGTTATAATAATGTAAATATTTATAATGTCCGTTAATAAACAAATTCTAATTGGAGGCTCATTATACAGGAATGGCTCTACCACTTTAAAGTCCTATAGAAACAAACCAATGGCTAATGTAAACAGTTTAATGTAAACAGTAAACTGGAAGTAAAACTTTAACCAGTCAGAAACCACCAACTCTCCTGTAGGAATTTTTCATTCTAACCAAACAAATCTGTTTTCTTCATCTTCATTCTGTAATCACTTTATGGAAGTTTCTTTCTTAACCCTCTCACCTGAAATGCTGTCCGCTTGTGTTCTGCTGCCACTCCATTAATGAATTGCTGAATGCTCAAATAAACTCTAACATTTAAATGTGCTTAAGTTTTCCTTTGACCACTTCTGAGTCAGGTAGTATTTCCTTTCTCATAAAATTTCAAATGTTTACTACAGTTAACGGTTACTTCATTACTCATTTTCTGCTCTCTCCCCACCCCCATTTATCAATCTTATATCTAGATAAATAGACGATTTGGATGGGGACACATCCAAACCCCATCATTCCACCCTTGTCCTCTCCCAAATCTCATTTCCTCACATTTCAAAACACAATTATATCTTCCCAAAAATCCCCAAAAGTCTTAGCTCATTCCAGCATTAACCCCAAAGTCCAAGTCCAAAGTTTCATCAAAGACAAGGCAAGTGTTTTCTGCGTTTTGAGCCTGTAAAATCAAAAGCAAGTTAGTTACTCCCTAGATGCAATAGGGGTACAGACATTGGGTATATAAACCCATTCCAAATGGGAGAAATTTGTTGTGGCTCTGAAGACTGGAGGAACACTAGGGTCCTTTGTCTCTCACCAATTAGATGAACAACATGGACACAAGTGGAGTGCTTTCAAGGAGCGGAAAGTTTAATAGGCAAGAAAAAAGGAAAAGCTCCCTCGTAAGAAACAGAGGGATGGGGGATCTGAGTAGAGAGAGAAAACCTCAAGTGTGGCAGAAAACAGTCGTTTATATTAGGAGGCTGTAGGAAACAGTGTCTGATTTGCATAGGGCCCAGGGAATTGGCTTGACCAGGTGTGTCATTCACAAAGCCTCCAAAAAACAAAAAACAAACAAACAAAAAACTCGTCCTCCCACCCTAGCCTTTCACTATGTAAATGCAGGTCGCCATGATGCCCTGCACAAGTGGTGTTATCTGGAGGCAGCCATGATTTTTGGATCACATGGTGAAAATAAGAAAGCAGGAATTGCAATGTTGGATGGACCCAGTTTCTAATGGCCAGAAATTGCATATCACAGCGTGCCAGCCTGGCCCTTCAAGCCATTTTTCTGCTAGAAAAGAAACATTTCTGGGGCTACTTTAAAAAAAAAAAAAAAAAAAAAAAACCTTACCGAGGACCCCTTACCCTCTCTTTCTGCCTAAAATAATTTCTTAACAACTCCTGCAATAAATTGGCCCAAACAATTGGCCAAAGGCCCCATGCAAGTCCAAAATTTGATAGGGCAGCCATTAAACCTTAATCTTCGAAAATGATCTCCTTTGACTGTATGTCTCACATCCAGGTAATGTTGATGCAAGATTTGGGCTCCCATGGCCTTGGGCAGCTCTTGCCCTTGGCTTTGCAGGGTACAGCCCCACACCCGGCTGCTTTCATGGCCCATGTTGAGTGTCTGCCACTGTTGCAGGCACACATGCAAGCTGTCGGTGGAGCTATCATTTTGAGGTCTGGAGGACAGTGGCCCTCTCTGAGGGGGCTCTGATGCCATATTTCCCATCTGCGCTACGAGGGCTGCAACTTGTGCCTCGACACCCAGGCATTTCCACACATCCTCATAAATTTAGGCAAACATTCCCAAACCTCAATTTTTGACTTCAGTGCACCTGAAGGACTCATACCATGTGGAAGCTGCCAAAGCTTTAGGTTTACACCCTATGAAGCAATGATCCGAGCTGTACCTTGGCCCCTTTTAGCCATGGCTGCAGCTGAAGAAGCTGGGATGTACGGAACAATGTCCTGAGCTGGACAGAGCTAGGGGACCCCGGTCGGTCCATGAAGCTATTTTTCCTTTCTAGGCCTCTCGGCCTGTGATGGGAGGGGCTGCTGCAAAGGTCTCTGACATGTCCTGGAGACATTTTCCCTATGTCTTGGTAATTAACATTTGGGTGCTATAGCAGGCTTGAATTTCTTCCCAGAAAATAGGTTTTTCTTTTCTATCACATAATCAGGATGCACATTTTTCAAACTTTTATGCTATCCTTTCTTTTGAATGCTTTGCTGCTTAGGGATTTCTTCTGCCAGATATCTAAATCATCTCTTTCAAGTTCAAAGTTCAACAGATTTCTAGGGCAAGGGCAAAATGTCTTCAGTCTTTTTGCTAAAGCAAAAAGTTTCAGTTCCCAAAAAGTTCCTCATCTCCATCTGAGACCCCCTCAACCTGGACTTCATTGTCAATATTACTAACAGCATTTTGGTCAAAACCTTTCGACAAGTCCCTAGGAAGTTCCAAATTTTCCCACATATTCCTGTCGTCTAAGCCCTCCAAGTCTCTAGGATGTTCCAAACTCCCACATTATCCTGTTTCTCCTGAGCCCTCCAAACTGTTCCAACCTCTCCCTGTTACCCAGTTCCAAAGTTGCTTCCACATTTTCAGGTATCCTTATAGCAGCACCCTACTCTCTGCAGTACTAATTTACTATATTAGTCTGTTTTCAAGCTGCTATGAAGAAATACACAAGACTACATAATTTATAAAGAAAAGACATTTAATTGACACACAGTTCCGCATGGCTGGGAAGGCCTTACAAAACATACAATCATGGCAGAGGGGGATGTAAAGGCGTCCTTCTTCATGTGGTGGCAGGAGAGAGAAGGGCGGAGCCAAGGGGGAAAAGCCCCTTATCCAACCATCTGATCCTATGAGAACTCACTACCATGAGAACAACATGGGGTTAACTCATGAATCAATTCTCTCTCACCAGGTCCCTCCCATGCATGACACATGGAGATTATGGGATCCACAAATTCCCTTTCAGATGTTTAATCTTCTGTTCATATAGTATAATTTTCTATCTTTTCTGTCTTATTTTCCATCCCTTTGTCATTTAAGGGCATTTCGAAAGATCATCTAACTATTTCATTAATGTTGTTTTAAGCTGAAAGAGCATATTTGAATATCTAGGAATTTTTCTTACTCATTTATTTTTTATTTTGCATAGGATTCTATATTTAATATTTAAACATAATTATCCTCTCTTAATACTCTTAAAACACAATTTTTTTCAAGTTTTCTTCTGTTTGTATTTCTCATATATTTTATTGCTATTATTATTTTGGCCTCTGTGTTCACTGAAGGAGAATTTTATTGAGTGAGTGACTATCCCTGTTTGTTCATTTATATTATAAAATTAGACAGTGAGAACCAAATAGAAAGCTTTATATATATGTTTATGAATGGGTTTGAGTTAGGAGAAGTGAGACTATCCAATGAGAGGTACCCAATAGACTATTTGTAGATCTCCTTTGCCAATCTTCCCTTTCAACATATTCTTCCTGATTCTTTTATTTCTCTCCTTATTTCATTTAATTGTTCTGGATTTTTTTTTAGCCCAATTTATATCTCCACTAAAATTCTAGTTGCAGATATGTTCTCCTTGGTGTCGAAAATAACAACTGATGGTAAGATCGAGGGGTACAAGGACCATATTATGCAGACACCCTAGGCTATTTTTAGAAATTTGGCTTTTATTCTGAGTGCAGTTGGGGCAGTTGCAGGGTTTTAAGTAGAGGAATTATATTATCTAGGTAATTTTTAGAAGAAATTGCAAAAATTTACTGTGAATAGATTTGAGGTAGGAACAACGGAACAGGAAAGGAGAAGGGAGACAAGTTAGTGACTATTAGAACAAATACTACAACAACTTCAATTTCAGTTGCTGAAAACAATCTTTTAGGCATAACTGTAACTTCTTTAGATAGCATTTGGTCTGGCTAAACAGTGCTTAGAGGTACCATCTTTGACATTTCCGAGGTTTTAGAGGATTTTAGAGTCATACCCTCAGCTTCACCATCAGATTATGCTTTAGAATGAGTGTCCTGAATGTGATTTCTGATTGGAAACCATTTCTTAATTTTAACATTGCTTGCCATTCGGAGAGACTGCAAATCTTGTAATAGCAATGAGACCTAGCTGCTTTTAGCTTAGCAGTTGTGCTTTTAACTTATTACTGTTTTGTTACATTTTACTATAAGTGGCAAGAAGGAATAAAGACAGACTTTCAACATTATGGTTGGAAATCTCCTTAGCTAAACCACCTAGTGCTTTAGGTACGTTTTCTACCTTTCACATTACTACAGACAACAGGGTTGTTGAATGTTCCACCACTCATTGACATGGATCTCTTTTTTTTTTTTATAGTTTCCTATAAGCATTTTTGCCTTCTGCCAAAGACTCACCAGTACCTCCCCAAAGCCCCAAATTCTATAAATGAAGTGTCTGAGGCTCAAGCTCTTATCACATATTTCCTTAGAATCCTTACAGTTTTGTTCAGCTCCCTCCAACGGCCATTTCTAGTCACTTCTATGGTGTTGCTATAGGGGTATTCCACTTCTATTACAAAAAAGTCTGCATTCAATGTATATTAGTTATGTACCAGTTATCTATTGCTACATAATAAATTATTCCTGAAATTAGAAGCTTAAAGCTATAAATATTTACTATGTTCTGTGAGTTAAGAATATGGGAGCAGCTAGCTGCATGGTTCTGGCTCAGAGGCGCTCATGACATTGCATTCAAATGGCCAGCTAGACCTTGAATACCTTCTTCCAAGCATTCCTATGGTTGTTGGAAGGGTTTAGCTTCTTACTGGCTCTTGGCTGCAGACCTCAGTTTTTGCCACAGGAGCCTCTACATAGGATCTCTGAATATCCTCATGCTATGTATGCTGGTTTCCCACAGGGTGACTGATGACGGAAGAGAGAGAGAACAGAAAAAGACAGTCCTCAAACAGAAGCTTCAGTCTTTATGATCTAAGTTCTGACATGACGTATCATGACTTCTGCCTTATGCTATTGGTTACATGGCCTTTCTTGGTCCATTTTGTGCTACCATGACAAAATACTACAGACGGGGTAATATCTAATGAACAGAAATTTACGTCCTCACAATTCTAGAAGCTAGGAAATCCAAGATCAAGGAGCTGATATCTTTTGAGGGAACATGGAAGTAGGTGAAAAATAGAGAGAGAGAGACAAGGGAGCCAATTTGTCCTTTTATAATGAACCCACTTTTACAATAACAGCAGTAATCCATTAAGAAGTGTAGACTTATGGTTTATTCATTTCTTAGAGGTCCCAACTTTCAATACTGTAACTTACAATGACGATTAAATGTCAGGATCAGTTTAGAAAAGGACAAATATTCAAACTATAGCAAGGCTCAACAATCTAGATACAATTAAAAAAAATGATAGCCCTGGGACAAGGAGACTCTGGGGACCATCTTGTAGGCTACTTACTACACTGAGTAAAACTGGGCTCCCTTTATATTTTGAGCAGCAAGCTCAGACGTTGTTTTTTGGTGAAGAAGTGACTCATTCAAAGCAGGAAGACTTATGACAATCAAATTTATCTTGTGGTGGAAATATCTAGCCTTGAAGACATCCTATGAACTGCAATGTCATTTTAGGAGTTGGATTTAATTTATGGAGTTTGTTTTTAATTAGTGATAGCCTACTTTCAAAGTAATGTTATTTTTTAAGAATAAAATGCATGACAGCTATCCAAAAAGTGAGGACATTTTAGAATTAAAATTTCTGCATCAGTTTTCACAAGAGTCAGCAGTAATGTGAACTGGCATCCAATATAAATATTAAATACAGGCTGATCTTCCTCCAGGCCATATGCATTTACATGGTCCCCAGGGAATTACTTTGGACATCATGAAGCATGGCTTTTAAAAAGCAGCAGCTGTTTTTATCAGAACTGATTTGGTTTCCCAACAAAATAAGCACTTCAAAAGAAAATTGATATAAACTATGAGAACTATACAAGTCCGACTATGAACTAAATTTTTGGTTACTGAAACACTGAAGATTTGTATATTATATTTTAAGTAAAAGGTATATACTTCATAATTTCTGAAATGGCTAGCAAAATTTAAAAATAAAATAGCATTTTATTCAGGTGTTACACAGGATTTGTTCATGGTTCAAGTTTCCTTTCTGATTAGGATCCCAGGTCCCTCATTAAAAAAAAAATGAACTATTAGTATACTCCAGAATTTGGTTGGATGAATCCCTAGGATATGAGGCTGAATGAGAAAAAAAAAAAAAAAAGAAAGAAAGAAATCCTTAAAAGTTAGCATACCAAATTATTCCTTTTACATACATTCTCAAAATGACCAAACCCAAGTGATCAAGAAAAGATTAATGATTGTCAGAAATTATAGAGGCGGTGGGCTGGGTAGGTATAATTAAAAAAAAAATAGGACTAGGAAATTTCTTTGTAGTGATAGCACAGTTTTGTATCTTGATTGTGGTTGTGGGTATATTAATCTTTAAATGTGATAAACATTAATAGAACTACATGCACACAGAGACTCATGCAGACACACATACATAAATGAGAGTATAGATTATTTCAATTGACAGTTGTCAATTTTCTGGTTTTGATACTATACTGTAGTTATGTATGGAATTATCATGGTGGGAAGTTGGGAGAAGAGGATACGAGACTGCTCTGGACTGTTTCAGTTTCCTATGAACCTATATATGGGAGACTTCTCCAGGTGGCTTGGAATGATCCAGTTATTCCCCATCTACCTGAGGTAGCTCTAAGAATAACCATGGAATGTGTGAGCAATGCAGTATCTTGAGATAGGGAGGAACTGCCTGAAACAATCTTGGCCTTGTTCCAGTCACACTTAGGAAATGGAACATCTTGAGTCAGAGAGGAACTGCCTGGGACAACCTGGGCTTTAATTCTCTCTCCTGTGAAAGCAAGATGCACTTCAAAGCTTTTTCCAGTGAGTCACATTGCCCCTGAGGTGTATAACCTGGGGCAGGCTGAATTTCAGGCAAAGAGGGAGAGGCTGCCTTGCATGCAAAGGGGAGCAAGCTCAGTCAAGACTCCATCCTCCATCAACAGCGTTTTCCAGCCTGATGGGACTGGCTCACAATGGAGTCCAGGTTTTATTTACTTATTTTTTTATCCGTTGATGGCTATCTGTAAGAAATAAACCTACTTCATATAACTTGCTACTTGTAATTGTGTTCTGTCACATCAGATTCAGGCAATTGGTGAAACTGGAGCCCAAGATGCAGTGGGCAGAAGCATTAGGACTTCTATTCCTGGTGGATGCTATTTGCTATTCTCTATGCATTGGAAGTCCTCCTTTGAAATTGGTAATTAGCAAATCTGATTCTCCCTATAATTATTTCAATATAAATGGTTTTAAAATAATAAAAAATGAATGAATCGATTATTTAATAAATTGCAATCTTGAGAGCTTGTTTGGAGGTTCTAATAGTGGAATGCAGCTACTTCCATGCCCTTGACCAAAGACTGGTCCTCTCTATCAAGACTGGTTCTCTTCGACTGAGTGTGCAGCTTTGTGAAGGATGCACATGGAGCAATGAGGGAGGAAGGGGACACCCACCTAGCCATCCACATCAGCTGAATCAACCCTGGCAATCAATGGGGTGACAGATGTCACAGCCAGATTGCCTTCACATCCAATCTGAGAGAACATTTTTAATAACACTTTTTACGTTAAATTCCTTCATAAGAATATGTAGAGCTAACACTAAGCTATCAAGAATTCAAGGAGAATTTAACTATATTGAGACTAAGATTATAAATGAGAACATTGCATTTTATAGTATTAACTTATTATGACACATTTATATTATTTTAATAAAATTACTGGTCAGTCTTTAAACTCCAAATTAAATTATTTAAGAAAGCCTGAAGCAAATGAAGTGAAAGAGTTATTACATAAGATTATACAACTAAGTATTATTACTGTATTTTTTCTGCTTTTATTATCATCAGAACCAAAGGTGTGCAAACTCTGTTTTCAATAATTTGTTTAATAGACAAAATCATGTTACAGAAGAGTAAATGTAATTATGTAACACATGAAAACATGGGCATGCTGATTAGAATTATATATAAATTTTTCTCTGTGGTTTTTGTTTGCTCAATTTTTAAAGTAGTGTGAGTACAGTATTCTTGAGAATCTTCTCAACATGTGAACTTAAAAATATATTTCTAAGTAATTGATTGGTATTACATTTAAAAATGGAAAAACAGGATTATACTGCATCTTAAATTTATCTACTGATAGACTACTTTATTATTAAACTGAAATGTATATTTAACTATGAATCATAAAATTTACAGAAATATTGGAATAGGAAAAGGTTAGAGACGTTATCTACTGAATTGTGATATATTTTAATTTCCCCTAATATTGATAAAAGTAAAATGAAAAATTTTGAGTTTTTGAGTATTTCAAAACCAAACTTTTATCTCTGCAATTTAAAGTATGTTTTTTACACATTTTATTTTTTTGTTGTTTTAAATATAATAATTATTAAGTTCTGAAAAATGCAATAAGACATCAAACAGATATGTGATCACCATAAAAGAAGATCTAGAATGTTCTTTGCAGCAAAAGGAAGAAAATTAACTGAAAAGCTATTAAAATTAATAAACATTTGTTATGTAGTTCACTAATTTTAAGAAGTCAAAACAAATAGAAGTCACAAGACACAATACATTTTTACCAATAATCACTCATTCATTGATTTATTCAAAAACATTTTGAAAGATTACTATGTGTCAGAACATGTTCTATAGGATGAACAAAATAGAATTTCTTTCATAATGGGGATTATATAGCAATAGTGTAATGCATAACATAAAATACCTAAGAATAACTTTATACATGACACATCAAAAAAAAAAAGGCAACAACATGTGATTGGATAAACAAGGAGTGGTGTTTCTCTACAATGTAATACTCTACGACAAATTGTAACGTTAAGAGTAAGTATATAATGGTTAAGCATAGTAAACAAGACACAAAAAGTAAGGTGCTATATGATTCCATTTGCTGTATTCTGGAATAGGCGATACTGTGAGGACATAAATCACAGGGTTGATGGATTTACTGAAAAGAACAGAACATTTTTGTGTTTGTATGATGGGAATGTTCCATATTTTGATTGTGGTGGTGTTATATGACTATTTTCCAAAGGTCACTGATACATGTATTTTAAAATTGTAAACTTTATTATATATATGAATAAGTACCTTAAGTGTCTTAAAAGGAAATGTAACGTTGATCATAAGAAAGAAAACAAATAATTAAAATATGTACAATGAATAAAACTATTGTATAAAATTACAATCCCAGTACAAATACATTGAATTGGAGAACTTTGAATTGGAGAACTTGATAAATGTATAAGTTCAGACCAAAGCTTAAAAAATGTACCTTCAAAAAAAGAAAACAGGAGAAATAAGGATAAAAACATTTTAAGGAAACATTCCCTGAGATGTATTAAAATATCATGGGGCTACAACAATTCTTTTTGTTTCTTTCGTGATGGAGTTTCACTCTTGTTGCCCAGGCTGGAGTTCAGTGGCATGATCTTGGCTCACTGCAACCTCCACCTCCTAAATTCAAGAGATACTCTCAGCCTCCTGAGTAGCTGAGATTACAGGCACCTGCCATCATGTTCAGCTATTTTTTTTTTTTTTTTTGTATTTTCAGTAGATATGGGGTTTTACCATGGTGTCCAGGAGAGTCTTCTCGAACTCTGGACCTCAGGTGATCCACCCACCTTTTCCTCCCAAAGTGCTGGGATTTCAGGTGGGCGCCACCGTGCCTGTAATCCCAATTTTAATGATGTATTATGTTTGTGTCAATAGACTTCAAAATTAACAATGGATCTGAATAAACAGCTCACAAAGATATCCAAATGGACAATTTTTGAAAAACTTAAAGTATCAAATTGACAGCATCACAAATATGTGTGAGGGAACTGATTATTAAATAAGTCATACGTAGAAATTCAATTTTTCTGGAAGTGGAAATGTCAAAGTGGAGAATATAGCTTAACATTCATAGCTTAACATTCATCCAGTAATTCACAAATAAAATAAATATTATTTTTAAAAATATTAATAAAAGTATGGTTGCATATTTAATCCTAATGAGAGTTGCTAGGTTATATTATTCCAATGAAATGTTTGAAAAATGCAAGAGAAACAATTAACCACATATTGCAATTCTGGTGGTGTCTTGATTGATTTAGCAGACATGAAATTCTTCAGAGGCCTTTGGGTGATGGTCTGAAATTCTCCCACTATATGTTGAAAACCCTCACCGTCACCAGTTTGCTCATAGGCTTTTTCATGTGATTCTTGATGCTAGAAGAGGTTTTTCCATGTTTTCGTCTCTTCAGCTCTCCCAACAGTTTTATATGTATCTGAATATTTGTATTTAAAATTCCTTTTTTGATCTATCCAGATTATTTTCCATTTTCCTAACTAAAAATGTCTAATACAAGATGATTATTTGTATTTCATGTTTAAATTGAGGTAGGGTAGTGCATTCAACAGTTTGAAATGAAGTGTCATTTCCAAGGATATTATAAAAATATATAATTGTTCAACCTAAGACCTAAATAATTATTTTATAAAACATAATTTATTCAGTCAATTTTTATCAATTTCTGGCATAGTTCCATTTGCTCAATGATCTCTAATTTAAATTTGGATATTAGATACCTGAAAGTTATGAACAAATTATGAGCAAAAGCAATTTCAAATGTGCATTGACTCTATCTCACTATGTAAAAACTTGGATTATCCTGTCAAAATTGCCCTACCAAACGTAATGTTCTCTTCAAACATTAATATGATTCACTTACAAAACATAAATCTGATGATTAAAAATAGCCCCTAACCCCAGTATTTTTCTTCCTAAAATATATTACCCAATGATTGAAGAAATTCTTTTTTTATAAATGAATGCCTCTTTTCAGAGGTTCTGTGAATTTTGTAGAGGAGGTATATTTAAGCTGTTAATTTTTTTAATTTCAGAAATTTTTTGCCATGTTTTTGCTATATGAATCTTTATTAATTATCTTTTCATGGCTGTTTTGAAGTGACTGCACTGGATAACACTGCCTTAGAAAAACCATTAGATATTGACTTTAGCTATTGTGATTTAGAGGATATAATTTCATCAAGTTTACCAAACCCATGAAATATTAAGCCAAATTTTCATTGGCTTGAGCTATATCAGATATTGCTGGTTTTCTGTTATTCATGTGGAGAATCTTTACAAGTAGAAAATAGTCAAGCAGCCAACATGATGATATAATTCTCTGGAACCAAAGGCAACGAGCCTTTCAACTTAAGATCTTCACAAAGATGTATTTGACAAAAAGCCCCTGCTTCTCCTGAAATTTGGAAGAATTGATTCATTCTGCCCACTCCCACATTAGCCTAAGGAATATGTTCTAGCGCAGAAATGAACTAAACAGAGCCTTAAATCTTTTGTAATTTCCCAAAAGCACTTCCATTGTAAGAGAGACAGAAATATCCTTGAAAAATAATCAGAGAATTGTGCATAATTAAAAGCCCCGTCATTTTTTCAACTTTTTTTTTTTTTTTTTTTTTTTTTTTACAATAAATGCACACAATGACTGTAAACATGGATCTTCAATGCACATGATGTAGTAGTGGGGGAATATATTGACGTCATCCGTCAAAAGATGGTGCTGCTTTATTTGTATATTTGATGACAGAGTAAAAGTAAAAACAACCGAAATTTGGCAACTATAAAGTACCAAACTCTTAGATATATTAGTTGACTTTGATTCTCATAACATTCCCACGAGGAATTAATATGACAAGTTTACACATGAGAAAAAGTAGTCATGGTAGGGAGGCAGAAACTAGTAACAGCTCATTCACATGCACATTTTGTTTATCTGTTTATTCTGTTTGTTTAGTTGGCTTTCTAACTACTGTTCCCAGCTTCTCATGCAATTAGTTGTGTCCAAATGACTAAACTGGATCAACAGAGTATAAATTTTAATATATGTGTAGAGGGGATGTGTGTCACCTCCAGTTTCAGTTAACATCTGTTGCATGAGCCTTTTTCTATGTTTTTCCCTTCTGGTTTAAACAGAGAGAACTTCTAAGGAAGCAAGAAGCCATATTTTAAAACTGATAGAGATTTGCCTGCTACCTGGTTTCCACCTGGCTACCTAAATGACCAAATGGAGGAAGACTATTCCATTCATGCTCACACACTCTTTACAGTTTCACAAGGAATAGACAAAGGTCTATTGTGCTTGAGTCCTTATGCAATTTTTGTTTTAGTATTTGAAGTTACCCTCCCCAATAAACAAAGTTAGTTAAGTAAATAGTTTCACTTCCCAAACTTGGTAAATGGAAGAATTCTTGAATCCAAATCACAGGATACCAAATCCCAATATCAATGCACCACATAGAATACTCTGGCATGCGCGCAGGTGTTGTGTGTGCGTGTGTGTGTGTGTGTGTGTGTGTGTGTGTGTCTGTGACACCATTTTATTTTATTTAATTCATTGGGAGTTAATCTGCTGTGGGCATGAGTTTGGCTGGTGCCGATTATTTAGCAAGAATAATTTACTTGTCCAGATAGTTATTTACACTAAAAGTATTTATACTAAAAATTATTTGTGACATAAACACTAGTATCTGCAAATATTCCTATGTTACATCATATTTGATATTTTTTTTCTGTTAAGCAGAAGTTTTTTTTTTTTTTTTTTTTTTTAAATATTGTGAGGAGTAAGTAAAGAATTTCCCTAAATGGGGAAAGTGGGTAGGTTTTTCTCTCTGTAGCTGATATGGTTTGGCTGTTTCCCCAACCAAAATTTTATCTTGAATTGTAATCCCCAAGTATTAAAGATGGGACCAGGGAGAGGTAATTGGATGATGGCAATTGTTTCTCCTAAGCTGTTCTCATGATAATGAGTCGGTTTCACCAAGATCTGATGATTTTGTAGGCATCTGGCATTCCCCTTGCTCACACTCGCTCCATCCTGCCGCCCTGTGAAGAAGGTGACTGCTTTTGCCTTTCACCATGATTGTAAGTTTCCTGAGGCCTCCCAAGCAACACAGATCCATGCATCAATTAAAACTTTTTTTGTTGTTATAAATCACCCAGTCTTGGGTACTTCTTCATAGCAGCCATGAAAATAAACTGATACAGTAAGTAACACAAAAATAAAAATAAAGCCATAGTCCATAGGCCCCTATTCTTCAATAATTCCAGCCAACAGGGTGATTTCTCCACACTCCAGATTAGTAGCATACCCAGACTTTCACAAAACTGTCATTTTTCCCTAACTTAGGTTCCTTCCATCCATTCTCTCCATGTCAGAAAGGGTGATCTTTCTTAAATACAAGCCTGCTGAAGTGCTCAATAACTTCCTGTGTTAAAAGGTCTCTAATTGCTTCCAATTACCCCTTGCATAAAGTCTAACCTCTATAGTCATGATCATTATATTCCATGCTTCAAGAAGAACAATTCCTGATCTATTATATATTATTTGTAATTAATTTTTGAATAAATTTTGAGTTTATTCAATTTTTAAATAATTTAATTTTTAATGAAAGTTGAAATAACTTAGAATGGCGGGGGCCTGGGAAGGTTGGGTGCTGAGGAAGGTTATGAGTTATATGTCAAAGTCTTTTATGAGTGGAGAGCAATGGCATAACATGACTCTAGACCCTTGAAGAAAATAGCAGAGAAGTGTTCTTGAGGTGAGAAAGAGGAATAAATTATGATGTCACTGTTAGGCATCATAATCAGGTTTCAGTGAAAACCAGGGAGTTGAGAAAACACTCAACTATAAGATAAAGGTACACTGAAAGGTTTCTGTTGTTTTTCTTAAAGCCACATGCTCATCAAGTTCTACAGTCTACTTCATTTGTCTCCCTGGATATCTGATAAGCTTCAAAATGACTTAACTGTGACTCAGCACTTCCTCTCCCTGTGTTCCTCTTTTCTGTTAATGTCATTACTTAGCATCTCTCTACTATTTAAGCTAGTAACCAGAATTATTCCAGTCTTGCCTTTTCTACTAGGATTTTAAGTCCTTAACATTTCTCAATTTTGTTATTCTATTTTCATCCATAGCAGCTATGCCTATATTCAAGTTATTATTTCTCTCAATTATTACCATAATTTCCTACTTAATTCCTGGCTTCATAGAGAAAGTCTGGCAGAGAGTTAAGAGAAAAAGCTATGTGTAAAAGCAGAAGAAACTTAGAAATGAGTTCTGTTTGTGCTCATAACCTTGGGCAAGTTAATTATATACAGTTTCTTATTTGTAAATTAATAATAGAAAAAGGAGAGATTTTGTGGTAAGTTATGTTTGTAAATGGTAGCTAACATTTTCTCATTATCTTGTTTTGCCTGTGTTGAAAATTCTTTCAATTTAAAAATTGCAAAGATAATTATAAAATACAAAGTTGCCTAAGTCAATCCTTTATTGAAGTACTACCAATTATTCTATATATTTTTATAGAATTACACAATTCAGTATATGCTTCCCATGGTAAAGCCCTCCAGCCCTTCAACACAATATCATATTGTTGTTTTCTTCCCTGGAAATGTTTACTCTAATAACAGAATATTTAAGAGTTCTCAACAGTGATTGCTCTTTTCTGTGCCTTTTTCTCATTGACATTCTAACAAACATGTTCTTCTCACCTTATTTGCCTGAATCAATTTTATGTATCCTTCAAGCCTGAGTCCATAAGTACTTCTTAAGACCTTTTCCAGACTGCTAGGATGGCGTGTTAGTTTTTTCCATAATAACATTCATATATTATTTAAATAATAATAAACATATTTAAATTTTATTTGTGATCATTTTCCCCTCTATGCTGTCAATACCTCAATATCAGAGGTTGTGACTTATCTTTATAATTAGTAACACAAATGTAGAGGTGGCACAGGATAGGCATTCAGTACATTTTTAAACCGAATTTAATTTACATTTTTAGTTCTGGAATAAACTCAGATTTCTCTATATTTCTTCTGATGGCTAGAGGCTAATCTTTTGTACTCTTGATCCAAGTTAGACTATTATCCCTGATTATACATTCTAGAATTCACTCCTTTTCTCCTCCATACTCCCATAATCACATCTATGACTATCAGGCTAAATTAATTAATTTAATTTGTTGGTGAGAGAATGACTATTTTTTTTAAATGCCAATTTGGTTCAATTTCTTTGAGAAATATATTCTAGAATGATATTTTAAAGTTTTATTTCATAATGATAGTGCAATTCAATACTGTTCATAGAGATGAAAAACGTTTTGTACAGTATGAAAAAAACATTTTGTACAATGGAATAGGAGAAGGCTACACATGTCATTGTACACCTAGAGAAAACCTGATTGTATCACTAAAATATTTAGATGTACTTTTGTCTGTCCAAATTAATTACACATTTCTAGAGGAACATGAGTATGCCATTGTTGCCTGCTTTTTCAGCATCTGGCAATACATACATATAATTGACCCATCAACAATACAGAGTTGAATTGCACAAATTCATTTATACTCAAAATTTTTAAATAAAAGATACATTGAGTGACTCTGCTTCTCATGCCCTGCTTTCAACCTTCTCTACCCCTTCTATGTGTGTCACTCCTGGAGACAGCAAAGCCAACCCTTCCTCTGAGGAGGAGGATGAAAGAGGCTGAGGAGAAGGAAGAGCTTTATGATGATCAACTTCCACCTAATGATTGATAAATATGTCTTCTCTTCCTTATAATTTTCTTAATAACATGTTTTTACTTTATTTTAAGAATACAGTATCTAATACATATAACAATGCACAGTATGTGTTAATTAACTGTTTATATTATTGCTAAGGTTTCTGGTCAAGAGCAATTAAGATTTGGGAGGAGTCAAAAGTAATACACAGATGTCTTTATTGTATGAGAACTAGGCACTTCTAACTCACACATTGTTCATGGATCAACTGTAGTGTTTTATATGCTTTAGCTAATTTTAATAATGACAGTTTCTATAGCCCAGTAAATCATAGATGGGGAAATACCCTCAGACAAGTCAGTCAGAACTACACAAAGAAAGGATGGAAAAAACAGAATTAAAACTCAGAATTAATCAATTATTCATTATTCATGACTTGGACAACTTTCAATTTTTCGGTTACTCCAGTTCAGTTGTATAGCATTGTGCCAAGTCCCTAATATATCCTTACTCTATACTCTATTTTTCATTCCCTTTTTCTAGTCTATCTGCTGTCCCCACATAGATGGAGTGAAGATTGTTATAAATATATTTTTCTCACAGAGGCCTCAGGTGGCTTAAAATTTGAATGACCTAAATGTGTTTTATAAAGTCTAAACTGTTATAAAAATAAAACTTACTATCATATATTTATATAATTAATTATATAATTTTCAAATATTTATGTTTCTAATAACTTTCACAAGTTTAATGGACAATGATTAACCAACTAAGAAATGTGGCTTAATCAGTGAAGAAATATTACATATATACTAGTATCCATTCACAAAATATTGCTAAATTGAAGATTATATTAAGGAAGGTGAAAAAACAGTCTTAAAACATATTTTGGCTTTATTGAATGATCCAAATGAGATATGAAGGATTATCAAAAAAAGATGAGACATTTATTATAATTTGGGAATAAAAATATCTTATTTTGGACACTATTGAAGTAAGAGAAAGGCAAAGCTCACTATGAAGTACATAAGGTTAATTAAATGGTTACATATATTTACATTTATATATACTCAAGGGTACCACTTCTGAAAAAATCTTACTAAATGTCAACCTTAATTATAAAACTAAAAAATTATTAATTATTATTCAATATAATTTTAGAGGCTTTTGAGATTTTAAGAAACTCTCAAATCTGACTTAAATTAATTTCAACTTCATTTCAATTGTTAATGCAGTCAGCTGTTTAGAATTCAAGCAAAAATACTTAGTGTTAGCATTTTCAATATTCTTCATAAAGTCAACAAATAGCTCAAAATGTGTGTCAGAAATAATGTCTATATTAGCCTATAAAAGTAAGGTGGTTCTATTATCAAAATCTTATGATTAAACATTTTACAGAGACATTTTAAAAATTGTTAACATCATTTAGTTCAATGACACATGCATAGAAAATATTCCAAGAAATTGCACATACTAGTTTTCTCTTCCTCTGTAGCAATTTACCACAAACTTTGTGGCTTATACCAAAAGCAGTCATTATTTCACAGTTTCTGTAATCCAGTTGTCTGGTCATGGCTTAGCAAGGCTCTGATTAAGATGTTGGCCAGGGCAGGAGTGTCATCTGAAGATCAGAATGGTAAGAGTCTGCTTCCTTGTCACTCATGTTGTTGGCAAAATTTGTTTTATTGCTGCTGGAGGATTGAGGCCCCAACTTCTTTGTCACTGTAGCCTACAGATAGCCTTCAACTCCTACACACTTCTTCCATTTCTGGAAGCTACCTGCAGTTCCTTGCCATGTGGACTTCTCATCCTGGCCTTTAACATCATCAGACCAACAAGGAGAGTCTCTAGTCAGCACCTGAGAGCAAAACAGTTTTATCTAATATAACATAATCATGGGACTGATATCCCATCCCCTGTAAATTTACTCTATTAGTCAAAAGCAAATCACAGGTCCTGCCCACACCCATGAGGAGAGGACTACAGGAAGTTTTTAATCAGGAGGGAGTATTATGGGAAACAACATGGAATCTTATCACCAGACTATAGAAATAATACAAATCTAAAATTTTAAGTCAAATTTCTGGCAAGTAACAATAAGATGTGAGGTACTCTAGACCTTTGAATCTTTGAGCCACTTATATTTTAATAGTGAGGGTTTTGGAATGTCATAGTTTATCCAAAAGCAGTTATTTAAGGAATATTAAAGGAAGGACTGTAAGTTTAGGTTAGTCTTACACATCCACTAAAATAAATTATCTGTCTCTATAAACAAACCAAAAAAAGGTAATGAGTAAAGGAAAATATAAACATAATAGCTTTTCTTTTGTATGTGTATGATAAAATTGGCACTCTTTTATTTTAAATTACCCCCAAATGCACTTTTTGAAAATGTGCACCAAGTGCACTTTTTATTTTCTGACATGTTCCCCAGAACATTTTGTCACCAATATTTTTTTTTTAATTTTCCCAATACAATAGATTTAAATGGATTACTGATAAAAGGTAGAAATGTTTACAAAATTAGCAAGCCCATTTTAATTAAATCATTATAATAACGAAATCAATAGCCGATAATATTTGTGGTCAGAATAGTATTTTACCTTTTAAAATATAAAATATAATTCATTACTAGCCAAAGGATACAATGCTATAGTGTAGATACAATGAATAAAACATTTTTATCTTTCAACGGTGTCTGATTTTTACTTTAAAATGTGTTAAACTTATCCACACCAGCTGTATTAGTCTGTTCTTGCATTAATAAAAAGAACTCTACCTGAGACTGGGTATTTATAAAGAAAATAATTTAATTGGCCCACAGTTCTATAAGCTGTCCAGGAAACACGGCTGGGAAGGCTTCAGGAAACAGTGTTTAAAAATCTAAATACTCTGCCTTCCAGCTGCGCCTGCTTTTCACGTATATAAACTATAAGGCCCTAAAAACTGCAAATGGTTTGTTGGCTGTTTTTTTTTTTTTAATTAGAGTTCTGGGGTACATGTGAAGAACTTGCAGGGTTGTTACATGGGTATACACATGCCATGGTGGTTTGCTGCCTCCAACACCCCATCACCTACATTAGGTATTTCTCTTAATGTTATCCCTTCCCAATCTCCACACACCCTGCAATTCTTCCCTGCTAGTCCTCCACCTCCCCAACAGACCCCAGTGTGAGACGTTCCCCTCTCTGTGTCCGTGTGTTCTTGTTCAAAACCCACTTATGAGTGAGAAAATACAATGTTTGGTTTTCTGTTCTTGTGTCAGTTTGCTGAGAATGATGGTTTCCACATTCATCTATGTCCCTGCAAAGGACATGAACTCTTCCTTTTTTATGGCTGCATAGTATTCCATGGTGTATATGTGCCACATTTTCCTTATCCAGTCTATCATTGATGGGCATTTGGGTTGGTTCCAAATTTGCTAGTGTACACAGTGCCACAATGAACATACATGTGCATATGTCTGTATTAAAGAATGATTTATAATCCTTTGGGTGTATACTCAGTAATGGGATTGCTGGGTCAAATGGTATTTCAATTTCTAGATCCTGGAGGAGTCGCCACACTGCCTTCCACAAAGGTTGAACTAATTTACACTCTCACCAACAGTGTAAAAATGTTCCTATTTCTCTACATCCTCTCCAGAATCTGTTGTCTCCAGATTTTTTAATCATCGCCATTCTAACGAATGTGAGATGATATCTCAATGTGGTTTTGATTTGCATTTCTACAATTATCAGTGATGATGAGCATTTTTTCATGTGATTGTTGGCCGCATAAATGTCTTCTTTTGAAAAGTGTCTGTTTATATCCAGTTCCCACTTTTTGATGGGGCTGTTTGTTTTTTTCCTGTACATTTGCTGAAGTTCTTTGTAGATTCTGGATATTAGCCCTTTGTCAGATGGGTAGATTGCAAAATTTTTTTCCCATTCTTTTGGTTGCCAGTTCACTCTAATGATTGCATCTTTTGCTGTGCAGTAGCTCTTAATTTAATTAGATCCCACTTGTCTATTTTGGCTTTTGTTGCCAATCCTTTTGGTGTTTTAGTCATGAAGTCCTTGTCTATGCCTATGTCCTGAATGGTATTGCCTAGGTTTTCTTCTAGGGTTTTTTATGGTGTTAGGTCTTATGCTTAAATCTTTAATCCATCAGGAATTAATTTTTGTATAAGGTGGGAAGGGTTCCTGTTTCAGCTTTCTGCACATGGCTAGCCAGTTTTTCCAACACTGCTTATTAAAGAGGGAATCCTCTCCCCATTGCTTGTTTTTGTCAGGTTTGTCAAAGATCAGATAATTGCAGAGGTTTGATGTTACTTCTGAAGCCTCTGTCCTGTTCCATTGGTCTATATGTCTGTTTTGGTACCAGTACCATGCTGTTTTGATTACTGTAGCCTTGTAGTATAGTTTGAAGTCAGGTAGTGTGATGCCTCCAGCTTTGTTCTTTTTGCTTAGGATTGTCCTGGCTATGCAGGCTCTTTTTTTTGTTCCATATGAAATTTAAGTTGTTTTTTTCAGGTTCTGTGAAGAAACTCAATGGTTGCTTGATGGGGATCGCATGAATCTGTAAATTACTTGGGCAGTGTGGCCATTTTTATGATACTGATTCTTCCTAACCATGAGCATATAATGTTTTTCCATCTGTTTGTGTTCTCCCTTATTTTCTTGGGCAGTGGTTTGTAGTTCTCTTTGAAGAGGTCCTTCTCAACTTTTGTTAGTTGTATTTCTAGGTGTTTTATTTTCTTTGTTGCAATTGTGAATGGGAGTTTGCTCATGATATGGCTCTCTGTCTAATACTGGTGTATAGGAATGCTTGAGATTTTTTCACATTGATTTTGTATCCTAAGACTTTGCTGAAGTTGGTTATCATCTTCAGGAGATTTTTTGCTGAGATGATGGGCTCTTCTAAATATACAATCATGTTGTCTGCAAGTAGAGACAATTTGACTTCCTCTTTTCCTAATTGAATACCATTTCTTTTTCTTGCCTGATTGCTGTGGCAAAAACTTCCAATACTATGTTGAATCAGAATGGTGAGAGAGGGCACCCTTGTCTAGTGCCAGTTTTCAAAGGAAATGCTTACAGTTTTTGCCCATTCCGTATGATATTGGCTGTGGGTTTGTCGTAAATAGCTTTTATTATTTTGAGATACATTCCACTGATATCTAGTTTATTGAGAGTTTTTAGTGTAAAGGGCTGTTGAATTTTGTTGAAGGCCTTCTCTGCATCCATTGACATAATCATGTGGTTTCTGTCTTTGGTTCTGGTTATGTGATGGAATACATTTACAGACTTGTGTATGTTGAACCAGCCTTGCATTCCTGGGATGAAGCCTACTTGATCAAGAAGAATAAGCTTTCTGATGTGCTATTGCATTTGGTTTACCAGTATTTTATTGAAGATTTTTGCGTCAGTGTTCAGCATGTAGTTTTCTGTAGTTTTCTTTTTTAGTTGTGCCTCTGTTGGGTTTTGGTATCAGGATGATGTTGATATCATAAAATGATTTAGGGAGGATTCTCTCTTTTTGTATTGTTTGGAATATATTCAGAAGGAATTGTTCCAACTCCTCTTGTATATCTGGTAGAATTTGGCTATGAACACTTCTGGACTTTTTTGGTTGGTAGGCTAATAATTACTTCCTCAACTTCAGACCTTGTTATTGGTCTATTCAGGGATTCCTTTTCTTCCTGGTTTAGTCTTGGGAGGTTGTAAATGTCCAGAAATTTATCCATGTCTTGTAGATTTACTGGTTTACGTGCATAGAGTTGTTTGTAGTAATCTCTGATGGTAATTTGTATTTCTGTGGAATTGGTGGTGATATCCCTGTTACCATTTTTTATTGCATCTATTTGCTTCTTCTCTCTTTACTTTTTTATTAGTCTGGCTAGTGGTCTATCTATTTTGTTGATATTCTCAATAAAACCAGTTCCTGGAATTATTTATTTTTTATGGTTTTTTTGTCTCTATCTCCTTCAGTTCTGCTCTGATCTTAGTTATTTCTTGTCTTCTTTTATCTTTTGTATTTCTTTGATGTTGCTTTTCTAGTTTTTTAAAATGTAACAATAGGGTGTTGATTTTAGATCTTTCCTCACTTCTCATGTGGGCTAAGAATTTCCCTCTAGACACTGCTCTAAATGTGTCCCAGATATTCTGGTACATTATGTTTTCATTTTCATTGGTTTCAAAGAACATCTTTATTTCTGCCTTCATTTCTTTATTTATCCAGTAGTTATTCAGGAGCAGGTTGTTCAGTTTACATGTAGTCGTGCAGTTTTGAGGAAGTTTCTGAATCCTGAGTTCTAATTTCATTACACTGGGATCTGAGAGACTGCTTTTTGTGATTTCCATTCTTTGGCATTTGCTGAGGAGTGATTTACTTCCAATTATGTGGTCGATTTTAGAGTAAGTGCTATGTTGCGCTGAGAAGAATGTATATTCCATGGATTTGGGGTGGAGAGTTCTGTAGATATCTGCTAGGTTCACTTGTTCCAGATCTGAATTCAATTCCTGGACATCCTTGTTAATTTTCTATCTAGTTGATCTGTCTAATATTGATAGTGGAGTGTTAAAGTCTCCCACTATTATTGTCTGGGAGTCTAAGTCTCTTTGTAAGTTATCAAGAACTTGCTTTATGTAGCTGGGTGCTTCTGTATTGCATACATATATATTTAGCATAGTTAGCTCTTCTTGCTGCATTGATCCTTTTACCATAATGTAATAATGCTCTCCTTTGTCTCTTTTGATCTTTGTTCGTTTAAAGTCTGTTTTATCAGAGACTAGGATTGCCACCTCTGCTTTTTTTTTTGCTCTCCATTTGCTTGGTAAATCTTCCTCCATTCATTTATTTTGAGTCTATGTGTGTCTTTGCATGTGCGATGGGTCTCCTGAATACAGTTTCTTCATTGTGTCAATGGCCTTTACCATTTGGTACATTTTTGCAGTGGCTGGTATTGGCTATTCCTTTCCATGTTTAGTGCTTCCTTCAGGAGCTCTTGTAAGGCAGGCCTGGTGGTGACCAAATCTCTCAGCAATTGCTTGTCCATAAAGGATTTCATTTCTCCTTCATTTATGAAGCTTAGTTTGGCTGGATATGAAATTCTGGGTTAAAGGTTCTTTTCTTTGAGAATTTTGAATATTGGTCCCAACTCTCTTCTGGCTTGTAGGCTTTCTGCCTAGAGCTCCACTGTGAGACTGATAGGTTTCCCTTTGTGGGTAATGTGACCTTTCTCTCTGGCTGCCCTTGGCATTTTTTCCTTCATTTCCAACCTGATGAATCTGATGATTATGTGCTTTGAGGTTGCTCTTCTTGAGGAATATCTTTGTGGTGTTCTCTACATTTCCTAGATTTGAATGTTGGCCTGCTTTGGTAAGTTGGGAAAGTCTTCTGGATAATACCCTGAAGAGTGTTTTCCAGCTTGGCTTCATTCTCCCTGTCACATTCAGGTACATTGATCAAACATAGATTAGGTCTTTTCACATAATCCAATATTTCTTGGAGTCTTTGTTCATTTCTTCTCACTTTTTTCCCTCTCATCTTGCCTCCTCATTTTATTTCATTGAGTTGATCTTCAATCTCTGATATCCTTTCTTCTGCTTGGTCAATTTGGCTACTGGAACTTGTGTATGCTTCGCAAAGTTCTCGTGCTGTGTTTTTCAGCTCCATCGAGTCATTTATGTTCTTCACTAAGTTGGTTATTCTAGTTAGCATTTCATCTAACCTTTTTCCACATTCTTAATTTCTTTGTGTTGGGTTTGAACATGTTCCTTTAGCTCAGAGAAGTTTATTATTACCCACCTTCTGAAGCCTGCTTCTGTCAATTCATCAAACTAATTCTCCATCCAGCTTTGTTCCCTTGCTTGTGAGGAGCTGTGATCTCTAGGAGGAGAAGAGGTAATCCAATTTTGAACCAGAATTTTAAACCTTTAATATATGACAAACTTTCTAAAATCAAATTACAAATTTGAAAAGTCAGTCTCTTTTCAAAATTATCTCCTGGAAGAACAAGAGAGACACATTAGGCTTCTTGGTATGTTAAAATCATACGAAAAGCATTGCCAAATAAGAAATAGTGTTTAACTTTCTTTAGGTTATATTTGTGTTATTAATATATATTAATTAAATCAAATGTGTTATTAATATGTGTTAATGAGTTTACATTTGTTAATGAGATTCATAAAACTGATATGTTTTCATATATGTGATCAGTAATAATTATGATTATTATGTTAAATGGTTATATGTCACAGGAATAAATTTTCTTTATAATTCTTTCTTTCATTATAGCTGCTCTAAGGCTTTTATCATCCACATTTATTGTTTTACTTTTATTTTTCTCAAAAACTGCTTATAATCAACCATCATCCAAAATTTGTTTCTTCTTCAAGGAAGTTAATGGACAGGATTCTGATAAGTATTCTTGAATACAAGTTTCTGATAACTTGGAAAATCATACCATTGGTCTAGACAAAAACTTCCAGGACTTCAATTAAAAAGAAGATGTGTTCATGAGAATTGCTAACTCACCATCAAACAGAACAATTAATTATATGAAACTGACAGAGACTGAAATAATTTTTATGTCTTTTTTGTATGAAACATTGCAGATTTTTGTGTTCTGCTTTTCAAAATCGATAAAATATTTTTTGCCTTTTTAGTCATTGATAGCTTATAGCAATTGGTTAATGTATTTGTGTGTGTGTGTGTGTGTGTGTGTGTGTGTGTGTGTAAAATGGACATATTTACTTTTCTCAATACCATATTTTTCCAGAATTGAAAGCTATGTATATTACTGATTTATGATAATATAGTTGTTTGCATATATTCAAAAATAATCTCTTTTATTTTGTAACACGACAAATTAAGATACATTGGTTATTCTACCAAGGCTTTGAGCAGAATGGAATATCTTTAGATATAACCAGATTGTTATTGAGTAATTGAGATTTATCCCATCAAAAACCCCTTGGAATGATTGACCTGGTACTTTGTATACAGTACATGGGTCCCTTAGAAGGTTACTGTTCTTTTTGTAAGTAAAGAATGTCACTGTCTGACATGCCCAGGAGTCTCGAGTTGTTTAGGGACTTCTAGAAAAAAGGAATTAACCCAATTCATATGTGTATTGCAGACAATCTTTTGGCAAATCCTGGCTTGGTTAGCCTGGAGGCTTTCAAAAGTCTAATCTGAATTTGCTTATGAAAGTCTTGGCAAAGCCAACTTAAAGAAGTCTACATGGTTATTCACTATTCTTGTTCTATTTAATTTTTAAAATATTCCAGTTATGACTTGTGCTAAGTGAATCAGTATTATTTAAATAAACAGGCAAACTATAATAAGACTAACACAATTTGCAAATAACTAAGTTCTACTAACATCTTGGTAAAATGGAGCCCCTGAAAAAGGAAACATTTCATTTCAAATAAAAACTATAGTACACCTGTTATTAGCTTTTAGCCTTAGTCATTATTTTTAAGATTTATAATTAACCTACAACTTAAAACTAAATTCTGAATTACTTTCTAGCTACAGCAAGTCTCTGAAGATGAACTTGGATTTAGTTTTCTTCACAATATTTTTAGTTAACTCCCAAGTGGAATCAGTTTTTATTTGTTGTTCTGGCAGACAAATTTTCTTTTTATAATCATTATGTTGACTAATTTTTTTACTATATATCTCTTGTATTTCTTATTCTAAGAAAACTAAATTCTACGTACTTGGAAGACTTGACATGATTCAATAAGTGACAACAACTCTAGATCAATGACTTTGACAGAACTGCCCAGGAATGAGCCTTACAGGTGACAAGGGGCGCCTTCATATTTACATTTTGATCATCAATGCTTAAAAAGGAAAATATGAGAAAAGAAAGTCACTTTTATCTAAGGAATGCAAGTCCTTTTAACTGTCAGCCCCAAAATGACATTAAAATGAGATTGCAATCATACCCTACTCTCTGATTGCAGCTATGTATTCATATCCTGAACCTGCTTTCTGTTGCCACAAGTAGCTACAAATTGGCATAATATTGCCACACCAGACACTATAACCCATACCCTGCAGCTTACTAATGTATAAAATGTATGGCCAATCATGAATCAATGTTACTTTCATAAGCCAATGAGAATTCCTGACAACTTTGTATCAGTCCAGTCTCTGCCCCCTCCCCCAGTTTTGCGTTTAAAAATTTACCTGTAAGTGCTGTTAATTGGAGTGTATATTCAGGAGAGCATGAATCTATGCTCCCAGGTTGCAAACTCAAGCTTTTCCCAAACTCACTACTTAACTTAATCTGGTCCAGCTTTTTGCTTTTA
The DNA here is from genome assembly GCF_009761245.1 of Sapajus apella. NCBI lineage: Eukaryota > Metazoa > Chordata > Mammalia > Primates > Cebidae > Sapajus > Sapajus apella. Next base: position 12,404,452 of record NW_022436951.1, read on the forward strand.
GGTTGATAGCAGAATACCAAATAAAGTACCTGAAGAGAATTTGGGAGTTTAGCTTTATAAAAAACAAAGTACCTTCGTGCAATGTAACTTCATTCCTCTGGGTAAGACAGCAGTGAAAACTGAGGGAAAACACAGTCATGTCTCCTGTCTCAAGAGGTCTCACAGTTAATTCGTTCATTTAGTGGAATATAAATGATATATTTTATTGCCCTAATATATTCAAACTATTTTAAATTCAATATGTAATTAGTATCTAAACAAGTACCAAGATATTTAAATTACTTTTGTACAAAACATTTGAACTACAGGAAGTGTTTTATACTTACGGCTCATTCACTGAGGATTAGGCACATTTCAAGTGCTTAGTAGCCATGCATAGATAATGGGTACTATACCAAACAGCTTCTAGTTTAGTAGAAGACAGCTGCATCCAGTGCCTTGTGGATCTCACATACTATATGGCCTTGTGAACTCTCCTCTATATTCTTGAGAGACATGAGGAAGAAAAAGGCAAATAATAATTTATAATTATTATAAAAACAGCTCAATCTCATAGATATCCTGAATTGACTCAGAGAAGCCTAGGGGGCCCTGGACCATGCTTAGAGAAGCAATGCTATATTGAAAGGTGAATTCATACCTACCTTTTGAATTTCGAAAGTGTAGTGAGTCTTTCTTTCCAACTTTCTTGCTCTTACTCAATAGTGACAGATGTATACTGAGCTCTTGTCTACCTTTCTCGGCCTCAGGAGATTCTCAGAAGAGGTTAGGATTGGGAGTGATGTTGTGCAGCTCTGTACTAGACACATCAAGGTTCCATTTAAACCTGGAATTTCAGAAAATTTTTTTATCACGCTGCTGCCTCCTTTAGCTTTACATTGGATATGGTCATGCCTTCTTAATTACAGTCCTTCAGAACTTGCCTGCATTTTGTTTTTTATCATTAGTCATTCTTAAGGCCGACTCATCCCCAACCCATTTCTATTCATTTGCCTGACATGGGTAGTAACCCTGAACGCGGATCAGGCAAATGAATAGAAATGGCAAACAAAGGAATAGAAATGGGTCATTTTCTGAAGAGTAAAACTTGCACCCTTCAAGTTAGTGTCCAAAGCTTCTTGTTTTAATCTCCCTATCGCTCATCTCCCACCAACTCCAGCCCATGTAAACATTGAGGAATTTTTGAGGACAGAGGCATTTGGTATTTTCTATATAGCATTCTCTTTATAAGCTTGCAAATTGTGGATAAACTTTAGGTTCAGAGGTACTTCAGCCTCTGGATTTTAAATTCTTCTAAGTCAAAAGCATTTTTAGCTTTACTGTTTCTAACTAAAAATGCATTTTATCCTAAATTTTATGATGCCCTGTTGTCCTTTCTCTTTATGCATCTGTTGTACCAGGCCTGAACACAGATCACTAAGCATAGGTATGCTCTATTTAAAAAAAAGTTTAAACAGAAAAAATAAAATGGATGATGGAAAAAGTTTTTGATAAAATTTACACTAACCGCAGCAAAAGCCTAAATTAATACCTCAGGGTATTATCCCTCCATAGAAGTAAATTTTATTGCAAGTGGTTTCTATCATTTTCTTTTAAGAAATTTAAGGACCAAACCAGTGTCAGAAGAAATGGCTATAAATAAATAAATAAATGCTATTTTAAAGAAGATGTATTTATATAGATGTTGAATATCATTTTGGAAAGGGAAATAAAAATGAAAAATAAGAATATTAATTCTCTCATGCTTGTAATCCCAGCACTTTGGGAGGCCAAGGGGGGCAGATCATGGGTTCAGGAGTTCAAGATCAGCCTGGCCAATGTGCTGAAAACTCATAACTAAAAATATAAAAATTAGCTGGGCATGGTGGTGCGTGCCATAATCCCAGCTACTCAGAAGGCTGAGGCAGGAGAATCGCTCGAACCTTGTAGGCAGAGGTTGCAATGAGTTGAGATTGCACCACTGCACTCCAGGCTGGGAGACAAAGAGAGACTCTGTCTCAAAAAAAAAGAAAAAAAAAGAGTATTAATTCTCCCTGTTAAAAATAAGGAAAGAGATGTTTGCTCTCCCTTTTTCTTAGATTGTTTACTTTATAAAGCTTGTAATTTTAAGTACTTTCTGTATTTTTGAGATGTATATAAATCCTTTTATAAACTGCATAAGGCTTTTTCCAGTTTTCTGAAACATCTAGAAGCCTTTTCTTTGAAATGTAAACATAAAGGTAGATATCACCCAATCTTCAGTTTCTGTGTTAATGGGAGAATAACTTCTTAGACGAAAGCCTGGCTCCAAGCTGCAAAACTATATCCTGTAATGAAGGTATGAAAAGTTTGTTTCTTCCTATATAAAGCCAAGTAATTACTATGAATGGTTATCCCAATAACCAGAGAAGCCTAGAATGAACTGAGTGTGACACACAGTGCTGTTAATGTCCTCTAATGGGGACTAGTTACTGTGGAATTTGAAAACATATGTAATGTATTGTACCAGCTTGGCTATATAAAACAGTGAGATTTCTTTCTGTCTTTGAAATCTCTGAGTGGGTACCTGTGATACACATCGCATTCTGGTTTAAGGCTTATTAAAAAATAAAGGTGTTTTCTTTTTCTACTATCTTTGTGGAGAAGATTTCTGGGTTGGAACACATTTTGTTTTAAATTATATTTCCCCACCACTTTGCCTTAAAAAAATACTGAGAGATGGAGAGATGAAAGCTACTCACAGGCCAACATTGTTATAAATTATAGGTTAAAAAAATAACCATATTCAGCACTATGTGTGGTTGCACACTGCCTGGCCTGTAGGCAGCACCGATAGGAATTTGAAGTAAGGCCAACCCCCCTGCTGTGTTATGCTCCATTCACAGAGGCGGCCACAGTGATGGTCTGTATAAAGGGAGAAAATGGTCCCAGCTCTGGATGAAGGCACGGAGAGTGAGTGAGAATACTAGGAACATTATATCATGATGTGGTAATTATAAAACTGAACTGATTCCCAGAAAAAATGGGCAAATAGAGAACTCTGAGGTGAAATCCAACCACATAGCTTTCCTAACTGAAGCCAGAACCGTGCATACTGCTCCTAATAGAAGAAAGTTAGCACATCTTTGTGAGAGGGAGCAATCTTAACATCTGAGAATTTGTGGTAAGTCTAGGTAGTAGGAGAGTGAATTAATATCTCTATTAAGATTCTGAATAATCATCCTAAACAATCCTCCTCTCACAGACTGCATGTTTTTGTCCTCCAAATTCTTATCATTAGTCCCTTACCCCAAAGGTGATGGTATTTAGCGATTGGGCTTTGGGAGGTAATTTGGTTGTAAGGGGGTACCTCTCATGATGTATTTACAGCCCCCATGAGAGGCTTGAGAGACCTTGCTTCCTCTCTTTCTGCTCTCTACCAGGACACAGTGAGAAGGTGAAAATACTGTCATCTACAAGCCCAAAGAGGGCCTTTACCTGAACCTGATTATTCTGGCACGCTGATCTTAGGCTTTCAGCCTCCAGATCTGTGAAAAATATGTTTTTTATTGGTCTATAGTAACTTGTGATAACAGCCAAAGTTAAGACATCTTCCAGTTGAAACAATTAACTTGCCATATTGCTGTATACATAACTACACACACACACACACACACACACACGCAGCTTAAATAAATCAAGACTAAATCACAAAATAAATAATTTGAGAATCAAATTTAAACTGAAAACAAGAACATGGAGCTCTCACAGTGTAGATAACTTCCAACTTGTTTTCTTTTTTCTTTTTTTTTTGAGATGGAGCTTCACTGTTTTTGCCTAGGCTGGAGTGCAGTGACACAATCTCAGCTCACTGCAACCTACACCTCACACATTCAAGTAATTCTTCTAGCCTCAGCCTCCCAGGGAGCTGGGATTATAGGTGTGTGCCACCCCACCTGGCTAATTTCTGTGTTTTTAGTAGAGACAGTGTTTCACCATGTTGACCAGGTTGGTCTCAAACTCCTGACCTCAAGTGATCTGCCCACCACAGCCTCCCAAAGTGCTGAGATTATAGGTATGAGTCAGCAGACTCTACCCCAGCCTATTTTTTAACTGAAACCTAGAGACCAGAAACTATTATTCAATGACAGCACAGGCTTGTGGGATAGGAGGCAAACTCAGTAGTAAAGGAGATGAGAAATTCTGTAAGAAGTCTTTGCATATAGCTGAGGGCATGAAGGACTATGTCTTAAATGTACAGGTGAATAAAAAATCTTTGGTATGTAAAAGAGTATGGTAATTTTTTTTTTTTTGTTTTGAAATTGTTAAAACAAGATGGGGGAAATAATCAGCCCACATAATTTAGAATAATATCTGAGAATTTGTCTTGGCTACTGAAATTTTAGCAAATGCAATATAAACAGAAGATTTAAAGATGCCTGCAAAATTTGAATTTAGCATTTGTGCACAAAAGTATATCAATAACCAAAGTAAATACAGTTTACTTTTTATATTAAAATAAGTATTTTTTCCTGGTAAAGGGAAAATATGTTTCTAAAAGACTCTAAAGCAAAGCCAATCAACCAGCAAAAAACAGAGCCAGTGTGCTTATATTTAAAGCAGTCAAAATATACCTTAATGTCATACTTCAATTAGAAAAGTATGAGAGGTAATTTGGATCATATCAGAATAACCTAAACATGTGAAAGGACTCCTAAACATAAACCTAAAAGCAAACCTCAGAATAACAATAATAGATTTCGGCAGAAGTAGATTGAGAATTGTGTGAACCTACTGTTGGTATCTTGTGTAAAATTTTAATATAATTTTTAATTTTGATAAATCATGCAGATAAAACATATTAAAATAAGTGTATTAATAGCATAATTAACAAACATTATTTAACGGAAACTGTAATAGTCTTTTCTCATGCTGCTGATAATGACATACTTAAAACTAGGTAATTTATAAAGCAAAAGAAGTTTAATGAACTCACAGTTCCATATGGCTAGGAAGCCCTCACAATCATGGCAGAAGATGAAAGGCACATCTTACATGGTGGCAGACAAGAGAGAATGAGAGCCAAGCAAAAGGCGAAACCCCTTATAAATTCACCAAATTCGGTAAGACTTATAAACTACTAGGAGAACAGTATGGGGTAAACCACCCCTATTATTCAGCTCTCTCCCACTGGGCCCCTCCCACAACATGTGGGAATTATGGGAGCTACAATTTAAGATGAGATTTGGATGGGGACACAGCCAAACCATATCAGAACCATATGAAACATTGCATTTAATAACCGGTAAATCACATTAAAAAAAAAAAACATGATTTACTTATGAAAACTAATTTCATGTCTGAATAGAAATTCGTCCTCTAAAAGTTTACAGTACTCTACTGGGCACAGTGTGGTGACTCACGTCTGCAACCCTAGCACTCTGGGAGGCCGAGGTGGGTGGTTCACTTGAGGTCAGGTGTTTTTGACTAGCCTAACCAACATGGCGAAACCCCGTCTTTACTAAAAATACAAATAAAAGCTGGATGTGGTGGTGATTGCCTGCATTCTCAGGTACTCAGGAGGTTGAAGCAAAAGAATTGGTTGAACCCAGGAGTCAGAGGTGGCAGTGAGCCCAGATCACTACCACACTCGAGCCTGGATAACTGAGCAAGAATCCATAAAAAAAAAAAAAGGGACAGAAAGAAAGTTTATGGTACTTGTGTCATTCAATTCTCCCACTTCAATATAACCGATTTAGAAATCAGCAATCAAATATACTGTAAATCGCATTTATTTGATAACTAAAATATACTACCAAATAAAAGGCAGGTCATAGAAGAAGTTATAATATGTAATAGAAATATTTAAACTGAATAATAATCAAAAGCTTACCTAGCTTTGTGGAGATTATATTAACTGGCAACTAGGAGAAATTTAGCATTTTATGTATGCTTAGAAAAAAGTACTGTGAAAAATAAATGAGGTAAATATCCAACAAAAGAGACTAAAGGGCAGTAGAAAATATTTAAGAAATTAGAAAGAAGAAAATTACAGAGATAAGAACAAAAATTAATGAAAAAAATAAAATCTTCATTAAAAAAATCCCAAACACCGATATTTGTTTATTTGACAGAAATAACAAATAAAACACAATGCTGGAAAGAGAAACCAAGAAAAGAAAAGAAAAAGCAAAAATAGACAATAACAAGAATTAAGAATGTCTTAGAATTACAAATATTAAAATATATATATGTATATATAATTTTATGCCAATGTATTTATTCAAGAAAGTTAATTAAAATATTCTCAAAAAGAGAAACAGAGGGAATCGTTTCCAACTAACCAATCTAACAAACTTAGATATACAAATCAAACAAGGCCAAAAAAGGAAATTAAAATTACCCTTCTACCTTATTCTGAGCTAGACTTAGATGGGAAGTTTGATTTTTAAAACAAAGAAAATATATATAGATCAATATGAGATCTAAGACTAAATAAGCTGCAAGCACTTCAGAACATAGCATAATAGAACAGAAGCCATATTTTGAGAATGGGTGTTTTAGAACAAAAGGTATCTAATAGCAATAGCTATTAAAAAAGCAGAAATACTCATTGTGGGAAATCCTCTGAAAGTGTATAAACAAGGGTTTTCAACCTGGCTACACTGGTTGAGTCATTCTTCTGGAAGGTTTTCTGGTGCCATACCAGAATTTTAAAACATGGGTATGAATGACTTTAGAAAGGCTAAGCACTCCCTCCTACTGGAAGTCACCATAGCATGTGCATTCATTCATTCATTCGTTCATCCATTCATTTATTCACTTATTCATTGAAAATAAATGTAACATTAATTTACAATCTTAAGAAATTGTTAAGTGCACACATGCTGTTGTTAAGTATAAGCATAGCATTGTTTCATGTGGTAGATTTCTAGAATATATTATTTATTTTATTTTTTAAATTTTTATCATAAGTTCTGGGTACACATGCAGGTTTGTTACATAGATAAACTTGTGCTATGAGGGATTTTTGTACAGATTATTTCATCACCCAAGTATTAAACCTAAAATCCATTAATTATTTTTTATGATTTTCTCCCTCCTCCCACACTTCACTGGTAGAAACGTGCTGCCTGTGGATCAACACCCCAAGTCAAGCAGAAAAAAACCAACAGACCAACAGGTGCTTAACGGTAAAGTTAAAATCATTGACAGTTAAGAGAAAATGTAGTCTTCAGCCTTGAATGGCCGCAATCCCTCCTTAATGAATTGTAGTCTTCTTTTCGGAACTGGTTAGCTCCATTATTAAGCCCCTTCTTTGTCCTATGTTTTATATTAATGTTTCAAACTTGTCTGCTCAATACTATAACTCAAATTGTTTCCACTCACCTAGAAGCAATCCAACTACAAATGGTGCTGCAGACCAAACCACACATCAAGCTTGGTTTGGTCTTTCTTCTGAGGACCTTTAGATTGTCCCCAGAAGGAGCCCTAGCTGTTGTCCCCAACATGACACCCCTTCTCAGCAGGAAGTAGCCAGAAAGAGTCATTGACAAACATCCAGTAATAGCAGTTAGAGTTACTACTCCTGAGGGGGGAATGATATAGGAGTTAAAAAGAAATCCCTTAGGCAGATAGTAAGGGTGTGGGAGTTCTCAGTAAGGTTTTTATTTTTATTGAGAAGCAGCTCCAAATCATTTTCTAACAAAGAGCAGCAGCCTATAAAGTTGAGCTGAAGACATAGATGAAAAGCTGGGAGTTTTCACAGGTGAATGCCAGCAGGAACTAGGGAAGAGACATGTTCAAGATGGCAGCTCCATCTTCCCATTTCTACCAGCCACATGTACAGTAAAAAGAAGACAAGATTACACTGGCTAAAGGGTGAATTCATTTGCATAGTAAGATTACAGTGGGGTGACCAGCCTTCCCCACCTCTTTGTAAACATTACACCTGATCAAAGCAATCTGTGAACCTATGTAAATCAGATACCGCCTCCTCAAGCTGGACTATCAAATCTGGTGCATCCAATGCCAGCTGGTATTCTCCACTTGGTAGACCTCTCTCTCTCTTAATAAAGAGATCTGTTTTTCTTTCTCTTTTCTTTTGTCTATTAAATATTTGCTCCTAAACTCCTAGTGTGTGTCTGTGTCCTAAATTTTCCTAGTGCTAGATGATGAACTCCGGGTATATACCCCAAGCAACGTAGCTGCTTTAGCCACTTTAGTTGTATGTGTGGGGTCTTATTTCTGGGTTCTCCCTTCCGTTTCATTGGTCTATAGATGTGTTTTTGTACCAGTACCATACCTTTTCAGTTACTGTATCCCTGTAGTATACTTTGAAGTTAGGTAGCATGATGCCTCCTGCTTTGTTCTTTTTGCTTAGAATTACCTTGGCTATTTGGGCTTTTTTTTGTTTGTTTCAGATGGATTTTAAAATAGCCTTTTCTAGTTCTATGTAGAATTTCGGTGGTAGTTTAACAGGAATAGCATTGAATGTATAAATTGCTTTTGGCAGTGTGACCATTTTAACAATATTGATTTTTTAATTTATCCCTGAGCATGTAATATCCATTTGTTTACGTCATATATGATTTCTTTATGCAGTGTTTTGCAGTTTTCCTTGTAAAGGTTTGTCACCTCCCTAGTTTGCTGTATTCCTAGGTATTTAATTCTTTTTGTGGTAATTGTTAAGGAGGTAAGTTGCTGATTTGACTCTTGGCTTGATTGTGGTTATTGTATAGGAATGTTTGTAATTTTTGCACATAAATTTTGTATCCTCGGGCTATGCTTAAGTTGTTTATCAGCTGAAGGTAGTTTGGCCTGAGGCTCTCAGATTATCTAGGTGTAGGATCATGATGTCTGCAGACAAGGATAGTTTGACTTCCTCTCTTCCCATTTTGATGCCTTTTATTTCTTTCTGTTGCCTAACTGCCCTGGCCAGGACTTCTAATACTATGCTAAATAAGAATGATGACAGAAGGCATCCTTGTATGATGCTGCTTTTCAAGGAAAATACTTTCAGCTTTTGCTCATTCAGTATTATGTTGGCTGTGGGTTGTCATAGACAGTTCTTACTATTTTGAGGTATGTTCCTTCAATATCTAGTGTGCTGAGATTTTTTAACATGAATGGATGTTGGGTATTATCAAAAGCTTTTTCTTCATTAATTGAGATAATCATGTAGTTTTTTCTTTGGTTCTGTTTATGTGATGAATCCCATTGAATAATTTACATATGTTGAATCAACCTTGCATCCCAGGGATGAAGCTTACCTCATCATTGTGGATGAGCTTTTTGATGTGCTGCTGGATTTGGCTTGCCAGTATTTTGTTGGGGAGTTGTGCAACAATATCCTTCAAGGGTATTAGCCGAATGTTTTCTTTTTTTTTGTTTCTCTGGCGTGTTTTGGTATTATGTTGATGCTTACCTCATAACACTAGTTAGAGAGGAGTCTATCTTCCTCAATATTTTGAAATAGTTTCAGCAATAATCGTACCAGCCAGCTCTTCTTTGTACATCTGGTAGAATTCAGCTGCAAATCTGTCTGGTCCTGTTCTTCTTTAAATTGGTAGGCTATTTATTACTGCTCATATCAGAACTATTAGTGGTCTGTTCAGGGATTCAGTTTCTTCCTGTTTAAGTCTTGATAGGGTGTATGTGTCCAGGAATTTCTCTATTACTTTTATATTTTTTAGTTTATGTGCGTACAGGTGCCCATCATATTCTCTGATGGTTGTTTGTATTTCTGTGGAGTCACTGGTAATATCCCCCCTTGTGATTTCTCACTGAGTTTATTTTAGTCTTCTCTTTCTTCTTTATTAATATAGCCAATGGTGTATCTATTTTATTAATTTTAAAAAACAGCTCCTGGAATTAAAATTTTGCCAAGGTTCAACATAAGCCAAGTGCTATGTGTGTAAGTATGAAAGATGAAAGCCACCATCTTTAAAGTTTATAGTACCTATCACAGGGAAGTATTCAATTGATATTAAAAGCAGTCTAGCAGCCATTCAGTGTCTCCAATAGCTATTGCTACACATTATTAATAATGTTTTATATTCACATTTGGGTATTTAATTTTTAATTATTAGAATTATATAACATATATGAATTGATTTTTAGAAGCCTATTCAAAATAATTCAGTTAAGCATATTCTTACTAATATTTTCCTTAATAGCATCTATATATTTTAAAAATGGAGTTCAGCTTTACAGATGTTATTATATATTTTGTCTTATTTTTCATAAATAGGTTCATTTTGTATGTTTTGTTTAGGAATTCTTTTTTCCACATTTACAATTTTTTAAAAAGTAATTTATGCCATTATATACACATCTTCTTTATTCTTTGTAATTGCTGCACAAATTCCGTAGAAGGTTTACCATGATTTATGTAATCCTTTTAATATTAATAGTTATTTGCTTCCATCTATTTATATTTACAAGCAAAGTTAAATAAAAGCTTTTGTCTGCCTCTTTGTGTCAACCTGCAAATATTTCTCCACGACAGTTTTAAAAAGGTGGAATTTTTCGTTTAAGTATAATTTTACTTTTATCAAATATCTCTTTTTCTTAAATTTTAATTTTTAGCAGGATTTGTCTTGGTCCTTCTCTTTTTAGAAGTTGTTGTTGTTGAGAGTTTTGAGACATTGCCCTTTAATACTAGTGAAGAAACAGTTTAAATTGTAGCACATGTACTTTACAATGCATATTTTGAAGTCACTTGCCCAACATCACTTATTTCCTGAAATAGAAGCCTAGCTGCAGAAAGATATAAATTAATGGAGCTTGTAAAATGTCAGTAACATATTAAAATAGTTTAATGTATGAGCCAGAAATTACCTTATTTGTATATTTGAAAATCAGATTCCAGCTACTTACAAGTATCTGATCCATTTAAATCCACCCTTTTCCCACTGATGAGATTTAGGAGAAGATGTGATGCAGCTTCATGATAAACATTTTGAGGTTGATTTATGAACAAAAAGAGGCAGTAATCCCTAATTTTAAAATTTTCCATGCTGCTCAAAACAGGTCTCATGGCAGGGCATCTTCTGATTTAGTTCTTTCAGTAAATCCCCAGGCCCTTAAGCTCAGCAAGAATATTGTATTCCATACAATCTTATCAACTCAATAAATTAAGAGCTCTGTAGTTTTATTTCCACTAAGAGAGGGCTTCTCGTCATGGTAGTAAGAAGAGAAATCATTTGTCAAATATCTGTGGCCCTGGCTTTATGTGATTGAACGGAGTCACTATCACTAAACCAAACAAAAGGATATGTGGTTCGTTTTTGGGCAGCACAAGCACACAGGCAAATATAATACAAAGTTCACAGATAAAAAAGGAAGGTCCTCCAAATAGTGACTTTGCAATAATTCTTAACCTTGGATATATCTTAAAATCACCTGCAAAACCATTTCAAAATATTTATTCTCAGGTCTCAATCTGACCATGTGAATCAGAATTTCTAGGAGTAGGTTCCAGGTATTGCTGTATTTTAGGGTTATCTGGATGATTCTAGCACGCAGATGGGTTGCCAGTCCCTATTGGTTTGTGAATAAAGAACAAGCTGCCAGGCTTGAGAAACTCTTAAAATATATATCAAATAAGTATGGCTTTCCATGATGCAAAAAATTTACCATATTTCTCTTTGGGAAAAATGTGGTCTTTATTACTCTGTGTATGTGTGTGTGTGTGTGCCTGTGTGTGTGTGCTCCTCTTCTCCATGCAAGATGATAGATTTTTGCAATTTTCTCATACACTAGCATTCTGAGTTCACAGCAAGATTGTCAATATATAATTTCTGAAGACAAGATTTCTAGTTTTGTCCTGGGAACAAATGCTAGGGGATAGATTCTCCTTCAAGATCTTTTCATTTGTAGAAGGGAAAAGGTAGGAGCAGGCTAGCTTGACTCATCTCCATAGTAATATGGTAACTCTATAATTAATGTCATAATTAATCAGAATAATCACAAGTATTTGCCATAATGAATGTCATGGAGTCTGCTTACATGCATTTGCTTATCTGTGGATGTGACTTTCTTTACTTAGGATTGTCTAGTATGTAAAACTGGCCAACTTATGTTCTTTAGTCACTTACCAAAACTTTTGAATTGAAGATAGCACTCTGTCCTCTAGTATATTTTCATTTCTTTTCATCAATGTCTGTATTTACATTTTAATTTTTTTGTAACTTTAATACAATTTGGGAAATGAGACATAAAATACAAAATTTACTAACTTGAAAACCTTATTTAATTTTATTAAATTGATTTTCATGTCCTTTGTAGGAACATGGATGAACCTGGAAACCATCATTCTCAGAAAACTGACACAAGAACAGAAAATCAAACACTGCATGTTCTCACTCATAGGTGGGTGTTGAACAATGAGAACACATGGACACAGGGAGGGGAGCATCACATACTGGGGTCTGTTGGGGGGAAATAGGGGAGGGACAGTGGGGACTGGGGAGTTGGGGAGGGATAACATGGGAGAAATACCATATACAGGTGATGGGGAGGAAGGCAGCAAGCCACATTGCCATGTATGTACCTATGCAACAATCTTGCATTTTCTTCACATATACCCCAAAATCTAAAATGCAATAATATATATATAAATATATATATATATATATATATATATAAACTAAAAAAATAAAATATATATTTATATTTTATTAAATATATATTAATGCAGGGTAAATGATACTTAATTTTATTTTGTGCTAGGATTTTAGCTGTTTTCATTTAATTTCTCAGTTATTTTCTAAAACTTCTAACATAAAACCATGGCAGAAATATTTACAGACCTGCCTGAAAAACACTTAATAATGAAACATTGAAACTATTCCTGTTAACAAATTGCCTCAGCATCCCAAAGTTCTGGAATTACAGGGGTGAGTCACCATACCCAGTCAACCAATATTTTCAACACTATAGTGGTAGTTCTAGTAATTTAATTAAGATGGATAAACAAGGTATTTAATTGTATAATTATAATTCAAAATTGAAGAAAATAGAAATAAAGTAATAAATTAGTAAGAATGTATTACAGTGTAAATTTTGTATGCATACAAAATATCAGTTCCATTCGTATACTTTAGCAACAGTTTGAAAATGAAAACATAAAACATACTTAAATTAATCTTGATAGTATAAAGTATCTAAAAATAAATCTACATAAAAGATTGTTAATGCATTTATGAAAATATTTATACAATTCTATTTAAAAACCTGAATGAAGATTAAAAATGAAAATAAATCAAAATTCTGAATATCAGTCTGTAACTTTAGATATAGCATTAACATGCAATCTTTATGCAAATTTCAGTTGTCTTGAGAGTCTTGATAATCTGACAATTTTTAGTCAAAGGAAGTTCAAAAATACCCATTCCTAGATTATACATATAAGGATGTCTAAAAATGTAGTAAGATTTTAAAATTAATATTGAAGACATAATTAAATATGGCATTGAAGCAGGGATTAGAGACTTGAACATAGCACAGAATCAACAGTCCAGAGACAAACTGAGGATATTTAAATTTGACTAGATTCTGTTTCAGTTATTTATTGCTGTGTTCAAACCCACTCTAGTATTTGGTGGCTTAAACCAGTATCTACAATAAGTTGGTCTTGTTCCGGTTCACTTGGTACACTGTAGTCAGTTAGAAAATATTATCTAACTCATTACTTATGATATACTGTTTCATATCAATGGGGAAATCATAATTTTTCAATAAACTGTGGTGAGACAATTGATTATTACTTTGGAGAAGAAAGGCTAAACAATTCAACTATATTAAACTCTAGAACTTTGGTTCTAAATCCAGAATGGGGCACCATACTGAGATTTGAAAAAGAATATGCAATAGAATATGGAAGTTATTTTAAGTCATATGATGTGACAATGCACAAGTAACTTGAATGTAAACAAAAATGTTATATATCATTAAGAAACAAAAAGATACTAACAGAAATTTCACCAAAAAAATGGAAAAGAAATGGTCCGTTAATTTACAAATGAATGGTCACCTTTACTAGCAACCATGGAAATAAAAATCAAATCTATAATGGCACTCATTTTATTACTCACAGAATAGAAAAATGTCAGAAATTACCATATGTTTACCAAAATATGAAATAAAAATGGGCAAGCTCATGCTAAGTTTGTTTGTTTGTAAATAAAATGATTTATTAGGCACCATTTGATTTTGGCCAGAGGTCTTAAAAGGGTTAAAGATATACACTGGATTTAATTTTTATTTCAAAGCTGAGTTCTAATGGCATTTATTGTTCAAAGGCTGTTCTGCCCTGCATTTTTCCTTAGTTGCTTATTCTGAACATGAATGTCCTTGAATCGCTGCACTTTCTTTATTCTCTTTCATGTCTTCATGAAAACTGAACCATTTTTTCCCTCTGCATTCATCCCTTTCTTGTAAAATTTGGTCAAATGTAGCTAACTAAACCAAGACATACCATACCGCTAACTGTCTTATTTCCAAACTCTGTTACTTATGCTAGATATTCACACATATATTATCTGTCTTTCAAATTATTTTCACCAAATCATTTGCCACTGCATTACATGGATTTTCATCTTTTCAACTTTTAATAGCACCTCCCTCATTGATCATTTATATTATTCTACACACACACACACACACACACACATACATGTATGCTGTGTGGTAAACATACATAAGGTAAAAAATTTAAAGGAAAAAGGAGGATAACAAATTTTTTAAAAGTAATTAATTCTATGGAGAAAGAAATGGTGATGCTAATAAGAAAAACAGTGTGCTTCTAGGGTATGTGATAAATTCTTTTCTTCACCTGGTTGTTAAGTACATTCATTCACAATCTTATTCTATACTTTAAATTTAACAGATGATTTTCAAACCGTTTTTGTATATGTACTCTAATACTTTTCCAGTTAAAAAATATTAGGTGTACTATTTAGACAGACCAGACAACTATCATTGCTCAGAGAGGTTCACTTAAAAATTATTAAAGTTGGGGTGTGTTACATGTAAGGTAACTATTCAAGAGTGATTACTGTTAGAGAATAATCAAAAATTGAACTCTATTTGTAGAATACCAAAGCAATATAAAGAATCATTGGCTGCAATTAGAAGATTAGTAGATATTGGTGTCTGAATGTTAACTGACAGAGAAATTTGGAAATAGAAAACTCATTATACTACAAAAATATGAAGTCACTTCAGAATTCTACCTTGCACTTTTACTGAAATTACTATTAATGGCTAATAAAATTGTTGGCTGAGTACAATATAATACAAAATAATATGGCTATTTTATATTATATTTATCATTAAATATATATGAACAGACAAACACAAATGCACCTACTCATGTGTTTATCAAGCAACTGCATAAGTCAGTGACAGGTTTTATATATTATTTTATTTTTCTTTTTCACAGTATTATCATCTGACTTGAAATGCAAAGACATATGAAAGAGACACAGCTTAGATTATTTATTATTACTAGATTTTGATTCTGTATTAGTTGATTTCTTATAAATGCTGCAAATGTCTACTGATAGGAAATGACTCAATTGTCCACAAAATAAACTTCTAGTATATGAGTAGATGAGTTACAATGTTGTCGTGAGTGCATGCTTCTTTCAAAAGCACTATCACTATCCAGATAAGAGAGTGAAGAAAGCTGGGAATACAAACATAACTCTAAAAATATTCCAAGAACAGGTAAGTCAGGAACTACTCTCAGTCTATAATTAATCATATAAAAATTATTAGTCTCAAAGCTGTGAATAAAAATTTGCTCTGTCAAAATCAGTTCTTCTTTATTTAAAGTACAACAGCTGTATTAAGTTGTAACAAATATATAACGTTTTTGTTATTCTTTTACATATATATTTTAAAGATTTAGAAAGAGTATTTGTTTTGATAGAAAAAAAGAGACAAAATGTCATTCAATAAAAAGAGGACTACTTCTTTCTCCACGTGGTCTTAGTCATATAAGAAAATTGACATATTTTGATTGGTTCTGATTAATATTGGTGAAAATATCAGCAGTAAGATAGCACTAAAAGAAGCAAAATTTAAAAGACAGACAATAACAAATATTGGGGGGGATTTGGAGCAACTGGAATCACCAGATGTTGCTGGTAGAAGCATAAACTAGAATGATTACTTTGAAAAGTGATTTCTCTTTATCTATTAAAGCTGAAAACACAGATTTTCTAGGTATAGCTAGAGCCATCTTTCCTAGGTATATATTTAACATAATGCATGTATGAGCACATTCATTTGCACACACATATACATGTACAGTAATGTTCATAAAGCATTAATTATTATAGTCTGAAACTGGAAACAACTTAATGTTTATCATTAATGAAATAGAAAAAAAAATAATAATATCAGAATCATGAAATGTGGCCCTGAGTAAAGGTAAATAATATGGCTTGATAAAAAAGCATAGATAACTTCCTAAAACAATGCTGACCAACAGAATAGAAGCCAAGAATATTAGTCGGGGTTCTCCAGAGGGACAGAAATAATAGGATATAAGTGTATGTGAAAGAGAGTTTGCTAAGAATTGACTCCCATGAAAACAAGGTGAAGTCCCACGATAGGCCGTCTGCAAGCTGAGTTGGAAGGAAGCCAGCAGTTGCTCAGAGTCCAAAGGCCTCAAAAGTAGGGAAGCAACAGTGCAACCTTCAGTCTGAAGCCGAAGGTGCAAGAGCCTGCAGCAAACCATTGGCTTAAGTCCAAGAGTCCAAAGGCCCATGAACCTGGGGTCTGATGTCCAAGGGCAGGAAGCATCCAGAATGGGAGAAAGGTGAAAGCCAGAGGACTCAGCAAGTCAGCTTATCCCACCTTCTGCCTGCTTTGTTCTAGCCGAGTTGGCAGCCAATTGAATGGTGCCCACCCTCATCGTGGTTGGGTCTTCCTCTCCCAGTTTGCTGACCCAAATGTTAATCTTCGCTGGCAACACCCTCACAGACATAGCCAGAAATAATACTTTACTAGCTATCTAGGCATCCTTCAATCCAATCAAGTTGACATCTAATATTAACCATCACGCCAGGTAATGAAAATGCATAGTATATAATTTCATATGATATGACTTCAAAAATATAAAAGCAAACCATTCTAATTTGTTATAAGTCAGAGTATCAGTTAACCTCAAGAAAGAGACTAGGGGTTGAGAGGCAGAAGAGGCAATCTTCTATTTCTTGACCTAATTATCAAATACATGGATCAGTCACTTCGTGATATTTCATAGAACTGAACATTTACTGTTTATACATGTGTTATTCTTCAATAAATTTTGGTTTTATTGTGTGTTTTGTGTTGTCAGCATTAGATAAATTATCATTAGTATCCTTTTCTGATCATTTGAACCAAAACTTTAATCCTGTAACACTTTCCTATATAGCTTGTTTATGTCACTGATTATCTGGAAGTGTTTTTTGTTTGTTTTCTTAACATCACGTAAAAAAGATGATATATTAGTTTTAAAAAACAGGATAATAGGCAGGAGTGGTCTTCAACACTATACAGACATTATTTAAATATTCTATAGCTTCTTTCTTGAATATTCTATAGCTCTTTCTTAAATATTTGGTACTCTGTTACCTTGGGTGGAAGTGATGTACTTACTAAAGTTTTAATGCATTAATTAATTAACTTAGCCACTTCTGTATAAGTGATCACTTTAGATAAAAATAATGTAAAGATGAATAAAGCATAGACTGCACCCTGAAGAAATGTAAACAGCTCACAATTTGCAGGGAAAACTTAAAGATATAATTATAATATCAAATGGTAAAATGTGCAGTGTAGTTTGGAGAATCAAATACCTTTTGTAAGATAATCAAGAAACTCTTAGAGGATGTAACGATGATATGCCAACAAAGATAAAGCGCATTTTAAGTTTAGAAGACTCCTTTAAAGGAAGTGAGGAAAGAGAACTTAGCAGTTCAAAATTACTGAGATTAAAAGAAGGGGCAGTCAGCATCAAGCAATATTCCTTTAAAGCAAATCTGCACATGTGCCTCCTGATTCTAAAATAAAAGTAGAAAAAAGAGAAAGAAATAAAGAATATGTCAGGGAACAAATGAAGGACTGTTAAATGATGTGTGGGAAGGTAGTGAAAAAGATGTATGCTCCAGCAGCCTGGATGGTTCAATACCGCAGACTGGATGGTTCAAACAACAGGAACATATTTCTCACAATTCTAGAGCCTAGGGAGTCCCAGATTAAGGTGAAGGCAAAGGAAGTTTTATCGTAAGGCCTCTTCTCCTAGCATGCAGGATGGCTGCCTTCTCTCTGGGTGCTCATGTGGTCTCTCTGTGTGTGTGAGCATGGGGAAAGACAGGAAACAAAGAGAGAGCAAATAAGAGCTCTTTGGAGCCTGTTAAATAAGGCACCATCCTTATGACCTCATTTAGCCCTAATTGTCTCCTTAAAGGCCCTATCTCTAAATACAAACACATTGGGAGTAAGGGCTGCAACACAACAGTTTTGGAGAGAAACAATTTTTTCCATAACAATGTTCAATTTCAATAGTCTTACCTTTTGTAAAATTTGTATAAAATGTACAAAACCTGTACAATGAAAGTTATACATATTTTCTGATATCTATCATTCTATCATTTAACTTTCTAGGTAGTAAGAAAGAAAGAAGCCATGTTCCCCAAAGAATATTTAATAGCTTCAACATGTCATTTCTTCCTAAATTGATCTATAAATTATATGTACTTTCAATAAAAATGCTAAAGAAAATTTTTAAGATAGTACATTTAAAAAATACTCAATGATGGCCAATAAAATTTGAAACATTTGAAATCAAGGAGCTTATTCTTCTGGAGATCAAAATGTACCATAAAACTATAATAATTAAAACAGTAATACTCATAAATCAGTAGAAATAAACCCATATATATAAAATAATGCAACATTCCATTTTCACAACACATAAAAGTCAATTTAAAATGAATTAAATAAGTATATTCAGTATTCTTATTTCATACATACACACACATACATATATTAGGGGTGTGTGTGTGTTCATGTATGACTTAGAAATATTTCAAAGTGAGGAAGAACTTCTTGAATAATAATTTTTAAGGCCAGGCATGGTGGCTTATGCCTGTAAGCCCGGCACTTTGGGAGGCCAAAGTGGGCAGATCTCCTGAGGTTCAGGAGTTTGAGATCAGCCTGGCCAACATGGCAAAGCCCGGTTTCTCCTAAAAAATTAGCCTGACGTGGTGGCAGGCGCCTGTAATCCCTGCTACTCCGGAAGCTGAGGCAGGAGAATTGCTTGAGCTCAGGAGTCGGAGGTTACAGTGAGCCAAGATCATGCCACTGCACTCCAACCTGGGTGACAAAAGCGAAATTAGCAAGATTAGAGCACAGACAGATCCAAAACCTTGTCAAGTCCCTCTTCTTGGTTTGCAGACAGGTATCTTACTGTATTTTTACATACAAAGAGCAGAGATGGGAAGTTGTAGTATCTCTTTCAATAAAGGCAGTAATCCCATTCCTGAGGGCTCAACCTTCATGACCTAATTGTCTCCCAAAGGCTTTACCTTCTAATAACATCATCTTTCCAGTTACGATTTGAATATATAATTTATTTTTTGGAATGCAAACGTTCAGTTCATAATAACACATATCACAAGGTACTCAAACATATGCAACCAAAAAAATTGGTTATTTCACACACAAAGCACACAAAACATTTCAACAAGATTTCAATCAGGAACACGCACATTAGAGCTATTAAATATTATCTTTGATCCATTACAATGTCCTTCTGGATACAAATGTGTCATCATCCAGTGTTAATAGGAGAATAAATTCATGAAACCTGGAGGAGACTATTTTGAGTATTCTGTTATCACTTAAGAGAAATCAAACTGCACAATACTTTTAGGCTGACATTCAACACTGTTTTTTGTTTTTTTAACCAGCATTTCAAATACTGATCTCTACATAAAGAACAAAAAAATGTAAGTTACTTATAGCCCTCAGAACAAGAGGTTTTGATGATACCCTAATGAAACATTTATTAAGAAAGAATAGGTATACTAATATGTGCCATATAAGTGATACTGCATCAGAAAAATTCTAAACACGTGAAGAGAAATTACATCAAGATGGCATCAGGGCCAGGTGCGGTGGCTCATGCCTGTAATCCCAGCACTCTGGGAGGCTGAGGAGGGCAGATCATGGGGTCAAGACATTAAGACCATCCTGGCCAACATGGTGAAACCTGGTCTCTACTAAAAATACAAAAATTAGCCGGGTGTGGCGGCAGACACCTGTAGTCCCAGCTACTTGGAGGTTGAGACAGAATTGCTTGAACCTGGGAGGTGGAGGTTGCAGTGAGCCGAGATTGTGCCACTGTATTCTGGCGACAGAGCAAGACTCCGTCTCAAACAAGCAAACAAAAAAGAAAGATAGCATCCTAACTAAAGAAGTATGATAAAAAGAAGTGGACAGATTTGACAGCATTTTGGGTATTTAAAATAGCAGAATTTTGTGCTTGTTTGAATATACAGTAATGGCATTAGAATGAGGAATGTGTCGAGGAAAATTTTTAGAAGTTGAATAACTGGATGCATACAAACAGAAATAAAGAGGGAGGTAATTGACAGCTAAAAGCTGGCATTTATTCTGCTCCTACCATTCACAAAGTCACTGCTCTTTGCATTATCTCATTTAAACCTCATGAAATAAGCATCTGAAATAAGCATGGTTAGAGTCTTCCATTGAGTTACAAAATGAGGACAAAGATGTTAAGAAACACAATCACTAAGTAGTTAAACCAGTAAGCCACCCACCAGGCTATGTTCAGGCCTTGTTTTTTTCTTTTTTTCAGGGGATGGGGGACGGGATGGAGTCTCACTCTGTCACCCAGGCTGGAATGTAGTGGTGCAATCTCAGCTCATTGAAACCTCCACCTCCTAAGTTAAAGCAATTATCCTGCCTTAGCCTCCTGAGTAGCTGGGACCACAGGCATGCGCCAACACACCCAGCTAATTTCAGTAGACAGGGTTTCACCATGTTGGCCAGGATGGTCTCGATCTCCCAATCTTGAGATCCTCCCGCCTCAGCCTCCCAAAGTGCTGGGATTACAGGCCACTGTGCCTGGCTCAGGACTTATTTTTTTTAACTGTTAGCATAAACTGTGGTGGCTTCAGGTTTGTTCATGTTGACTTAAAGTTGCTCCCGTAATCTGAAAATAGATGAGGAAGTGAGAAGGGATGTAGGATAAGTCTGCTGCTTCATGTTGAGCCAGTGGGTGTTCTAAGATGACAGTTTTGGAGAGTGAAGGGTGGACAAATACTCAGATTAAATAAAACAAGCAAGGAATTTACTGGACACTCTAAGTGATTACAGTGGATTCCAAGAATAAAAAATATAGTGAACTTTAGAAAGAAACTTTTGAATATGAATCTTTTTCTCTTTGAGACCATGAAACAACGACCTTAGTCTTCGTTTATTTCTTTGAATAGCTTTGTTTGTATCTTTGTGACCCTGGTTTCTCTCATCATTTGTATGATGAAAATTGATATACCTGGGTAATAAACCTCTCTTCCTTTTAAAACAAAGTAGAATGGGATGGGCAGACACTTCCAAATCTTTCTACCAAATTTCATTCTTTTTCTAGAAAAGATTTCTTCCTTGATTGAAATTTAAATTTGCCTCCACCTAACATGATTCAGCAGTTACAATTTCAACTACAAATGCGCTTACTCAATGTTGTGGAAGATAATGCAGTGCCACAACACAGGCTGCAGCCCAGTTGCAAAGTGGCATTATTTCCAGCTGTTGTTTTTCCTCCTCTGGTCCTCGAAACAGATCAGGTGCTTCTCATTATCCTGCAAGCTTTGAGCTAAATGCTAAAAATAATCATTTCCAATGCAACAGTTATACAATTTGAAAAAAGACACAATACAATTATGTGGCGATGAAAAGCTGTCAGTAAAATATCTGAAATAAGATCACCTGCTTTTTATTTCCAACACTGTTAGTAGAATAATTGTGTGCATGTTATTTTATATTCCCGTGCTGTGTTTCCTCATTTGTGAGAGCCAACTTTTTTCTCTATGTGCTTACAGTGTATCCGGGACTCTTCAGAAAACTGTACATGTGTCCATTCTTTTCATTTTTACAAACAGCTCATGAGGATAGGGCTATTTGTAGCCTTATTTTAAAGCTGTGGAATATCAGTCACAGATTTTTTCAAAGTTGTCAAACTAGAAATTGTTAGGGATAAGGAGAGTCCTCGGAAGTCAGCAACAAGCCTTGGCATCAGTTCAGAGAAAATTCTGCATCCTGCAACATAGGGTAATCTTGATTAGAAAATCTGACTGTCTCATGGGATGTTTACCAGGAGTGCTCTCCTGGTCTCTATGCTTCTGAATTTTCCTAAAACAGAGGAATTCCAGAGAGGGTATTGGAGAGGACTGTGCAGTTGTGAATACTCACATCGTTAAAATTGTCTTCAGACTTTTGTTTGCCTAAGGAGCTGAGATGCTCTGTTTTGCTTGGTTCAATGACAGCATGTGCCCATGTGTGCTAAACCTGTGTGGGTGTACGTGCATGCATGCACGTGTGTGTGTCTACAAGCACTCACATGCATATGCTGGGCTTTGGCTTAACTTCCCTTCTTGAGCAGGACCCTCTACCATTTCCAGTTGTTTTTCTGATCAGATCTGTCTATGAGTCACAGTCTAGCTTGGAGATTGGCAAGTAACTGTTTTAGGATGGCCAAAAAGAAAAGTTCATCACTTAGCAACCAAGTGCCCCTTGCATCATGCCCCTTTGTGTCTGAGGGAGCCAGTGTTATATAATGTTCTTTAAGAATAGGATGCAGAGACTTTTGCTGGTGTACTGTTTTTTAGCTTGTTTCCCTGCATCTCCTGGGGCTTAGCAGCACTAATTAAGCTTTGCAAACAGATGTATCTATAGGAAGCTTCTAGACAGGAGGCACTGGAAGAATCCAGGTAATTGTGTTTCTACAGTCCCATAAGCACCTCTATCGTATGCCCTTATTTAACCTGCCAGAATGATCCTACTTGCCAATAGAATTTATACATTTGTCACCTTATCTTTTTCAGGTGACAATAAGACCTTGTAAATATTTATCAGCAGCCCTTTAAATATAGGTCAAGCAATCATACATTCCCTAGTTTAGAATGAGAAATAATTGATTTTGGCAGAGCCTCACTTCAAACCGTGGTGTCTCTTTGCAGTGAAGTGTGAGGGCCACATTTTCATTTTTGTATTAAGCTTAGAAACCTGAGACTAGATTTTTCCCCTAATTAAGCTATTGTCTTTCCTTCCCCTAAAACATTAACTTAATGTAACACAAGGTCTAGACACCTGGAAATTTCAGAAGGCAGGTTAATTAGTTGTACTGTGTTATTTGGTGGTGATAGATTTATGTCTTAGGAGCAGGGAGACTTCACTCTCCTCCATGTTTTCTCACTTTCAAGTGTTTGATACTTGCAACTAAGTTCTCTCTTTCTCTCATAGTGGTGGTTTTCTTCAAAAGATGAAACTAGCTGAAAAAAATATGAGGGATTCATAGGTTTGACTTGACTATAGTAAATGACTAGATAGAACCAACCCTACTAAATGACATGACCTGAGATCTGACAATTCAGGAGCTAAGGTTACCCTCTGTCTCTTATGAACATGTCTCTTATGTATGAATCATTTACATGATAGAAACAACTTTCTTGAAGATACTATATTGCAAGGACTAGGTCAGGTGCTTATCTCTTATCACGTCACATGTAGCTAGGAGGTAAAGCCATTTATGATTAGTTAAAGGCATGTTCACCTTTCATCAGAGAATTCAAGTGACGGACAATCCTTAGACAAGGTAGCAGGGGCTGGCTGACAAGGTGTCCTAAAATTTTACCTTTGTAGGTGGGTTTAGGAGTTCAGGGGAGCCCTCAGCTCCCCTGAGAGGACGTTTTTTCAGGTTCTTGGTCTACCGCTCAACCAAGAATGGGAGAGGAGACCACAGTGCAGTGTGCTCATAAAGTAAATGCTGGACTCAAAAAGTTTTTGCAGAAAAGTGATTTATTTAGGCAGAGAGAGAAAAAGGAGGAGAGATAAAGAAACGACTAGCTCTCACACTGAGTGAGAGAAAGAAAAGCCGCTCTCATACTGAGTGAGAAAGGTTCCCAGAGTGGGAAAACCAGAGAAAGAAAGCTCCTCTCACAGTGAGTGAGAGAATCCAGGAGGATGGAATCCAGGAGAGGAAAGCAGCTTCCACACTGAGCGGAAGGGAATTGAGAGAGAGATGGAGTTTAGGAGGGGAGGACAGGCTTCCACAAGAGAATGGAAGGGGACTCCAGAGGGGAAATCTGCCCAGATGAGGGAGACAGGGACCTTTAACCTGGGACGAATTCCCACCTTCTCCATGTTCCCTGGCCAATGAAAGGAGTAGCTTTAAACTTCCACTGGAGTGATTGACTTTTGACCTTTTCTAGCACCTGAAAAAATTAAAACAGAAACTGTTAAATCTTCCGGATGGAGAGAGATGGGAGGGGTCATGGCACTGGGAAGTTTTTGTCCTTAAAGCTACGCCCCCTCGTGGACCTGGAAAGAAAACACATTCCCTCATCATTTAGCCAAAGTGTGAGAGATAATGTCATAAGAATGTGGAACACACATATAAAGCATTACTATAATGACAAAACCAAGGACAAGGACTAGCCAAATTGAAAATAACAAAGGAGGAACAGCCAATTCAGAAACATAGAAGTAGTCTGAGATTCTGGGTCAATGTGATACAGCGGTTTAAAAATATAGAGTGTTTGGGATCGGATTGCAGATTTATGCTAGAATCCCAATTCCTCCAATAAAGAGCTGTTTGGCTCTGAGGAAATTATTTAACTTCTTTAAGCATCAATTTCCTTCTTTATAAAATATAGACAAAGTTTTTAGAATAAAGATACATTTTCTTAATTACATTTTGTTAGATTAAATTACAAGAATGTATATAGTCTGAAACATCTTATCCAGTCCATAATAAGTGGTCAGAAAAGGTTAGCTAAGTAAACACAACAAAATAATAGTTTGTTCTTATAAAATAAATTAGTAGAGGTAGGCAGTGGTACTAGGAAGTAGAGATGTTGAAAAAAATAGAGTAAAAAATGCCCTTTGTACTTGGTGATCAGAACATTCTTGTGAGAAATGTTATTGATTAGGGTGGTTGAGGAAAAGACAGTGGTAAGGGATGTTGCAAATAGAGAACACGGTGCGGCTGTATTGGGTCACATTGCCGAAAGGGGAGAGAAGCACGCAAAGAAAAAAGTCAGCGTATGTAGACATCCTTCCACTGGTATTTATGGGATTAAGAAAGTGGTGTGTATGGTGTTTGGCTTCAATAAACAATATTTTCCAGATATCCTCTCAAGTGTTCCGATAGAGATTTTAAGACACAGAAAGGCATAACTTGGGGCTTGTGACTAATAAGAATCCTGACAAGGGCCTGACAACTGTGGAGGTCAATATCTGTACATCCTTGCTGCTTCGCATAGTACCTGATATGTAATTCATGCTTAAAAAGGATGAATTATTTCACTTTTTTCTTATATTTATTCAACAAGTATTCAGTTAGCATTGACTGAATGTCTGGAGATATGTTAGGTGAAAGGTATGAAAAGATAAGTAGGATGCAGATTTTTCCCTTAACATAAATCATGCTAGTGACTGCTGTAAGTGCGCTTGAAACGCTATGAGCTGATTCTCACAAGTACTAAGGGAATGATTAGCTTTGTCTAGAACAATCAAAAAATACTTGCTGGGAGAAATGACATTTAAAATGAGTCTTAGTGCTTGATTGGAAATTCATGAAAGAGAAAGAGAAAGAAGATTAATGCCAGTAAGAGGAAACAGCAAGAAGAAATACAAACAAAAAATCATCAGTTTATTATTTTTTGAGCTATGCTTTTTTGTGATTATTTGCAAACAAGAAGATGTTCTTAGATTTTCTTGTGTGTGATGTTAGGAATGTCAACACTTGAATCTCATTTTACACATTTATGTAATTCAGTCATGACAGAATGTGGAATCAATGTGCTGTAAACATACAAATACTCTAACTATACCTACTATGTACTGTAAGAAAATTAAAATATAGGTTTTCAGGAAAACAAACACTGTAAATTCCATAAAATATATCTGATGGCTTACCATACTATATTAAGCTACTCATTTTCTACAAGGTGAACTAGAAATTTGAAGCCAAATCTCTAATAATAATTAAAAGAATATTAATTTGGACAGACAAATTAAGTATGGTCCTTTATCTCTACATGAACCTACAGACACACACACACATACACACACAAACAGAATACATAAACCCCAAAGAGAGATACAATCTAGATTAAAAGGCAAAACATAGGATTTAGTGTTCTTGTGGCCATACACATAAACACATAATATAATACATTCTTGTCTGAACTTACTAAAGTTTATATATTTTTAGGTACCTAACCTTAATAATGAAATGGAAATGTTTCTGATTTGCAAATGAAAAAGAAGTTATTACTAAAGATTTACAGAGTACTATTAAAATATTAACCATACTATTGTATAACAAAAACAAAATTGGAATGAAAATTAGGAACCATGGATGTTATTCAGATTTAAAGCTTTAATTCCACTTGATATTATAATTTTGAGCCTGGTTTGTGAAAAGGGAAGCTACAAACTTTTCTTTTTTTTTTTTTTGAGGACAGAGACCTCATGAGAATCAAATAAAAGCTGGAGACATTGTCCCTTTCTATCATCCCATCTTCTGTGTAAATTTGTGTTTTTCTTAACATATTGTTAGCATTTGATAGCTAAAGTTGCCGAGTCAGTGGTTTTCAGATCACAGAAAGGCCTAACCCAAACAAATGTTCTGACCCTCAACATGTTTCCTCTGATTTTCTGCTATCACTGGTGAATTATTCTGCAGTGGGGGAGTGATGTGGGGCTGGGCACTGGGAAATGAATAATTATTCAATAGTCGCCTAGGATTTACAGAATTTTTACTAGTTTTCAAGAAGCAATAATTTTAAATAAATTTTATTGTTTACATATCTATTCAGCCTGGGTACTTTAGCAAATGTGTATTGGACAACTTTAAAGCACTAAGAGACTTCTTTCTGGGCTAGGGATCAAATGGTGTTGACCTGCAGTTGGGTAAAGAGCTTCTTTGTCACAATAGAAAATGTAGGAATGAGTGTAGACATGGTCAAATCAGTGAATACAACAGGTATCAGCCTTCTTTCCTACCTACCATAACGCCACATTTTCTTGGAAATATCTCAAAATGCTTGGACTTATTAGTGTATGGGAAACCATCCCAGTGCTGCACTGAACTCACGATTCTAGTGTCAACTCTTGTCCTTACCAACTATGTGACTTGTCCAGAACACTTGCCTCTGATTCTCAGGTTGTTCATAGGGAAAACTGGACTTGTAATATTTTTTCTCATGGCTTTTCTTGAGGATCAAATAAAATGACAAATAAAAGCACTGTGAAATCTTCAAGGATCTAACGAATAATAAGATTTCATACTTGCTGGAATTGTTTTGCAAATGACATTGTCATTTTTAAATGACCATCTGATTAAACATAACCCTATCATATAACCCTGGATATTTCTACATAATGTTGATAGACATGCTTTTATTTACACATTATATGCAGAGATTTAGGGCTGTGTAAATTTATCTAATGACACCTCTCACAAGTGAAATCAACTAATGATAGAGATTTTTACAATTAGCAAGTTTATTCAAAGACAAACAAAAAGGAGATGGTTCTTTGTGTGATTATTGACTGGTGATGTTCTCAAATTCTACAGTCAAGCTTGGGTTCTAAAATCATTTTCATGTTGTGCCACTTTGTTTGCCTGAACTGTTCTGCAAAAATCTCTTCTGACAATTCAACATCAAAACAAGTAATGTATGTTGTTTTCCTAAGCAAAAAGGACATAGCTGTGTCTGGCCAGCCTTTACAAGTGCCAACAGCATTTCTTTCTAAAGCACCTGCTGTTACACATCAGCCTCAGCCAGCAAAGGGCACAGATAATGACAGCAATTTTTTTATTAGTATTATTCCTTTCCAGTGCATGAAAGCAGGGTAATGAATTCTATACAGATAGCATTAATTTATGGCATGCAGACAGGCAATTGCTGTCTCAACCTCCAGACTTATGAATCGTAAATATTACTGTGGAAGGTAAAAGAAAAAGTAGCTTCTGTAGAAAGTAATTGACAGGCAAAACCAAAGAAAGGCTTCTGTTTGGAAGGCATTTGCTCTCATAGGGTACTGGATATGAAGCAGAAAATGAGACATGTACACACACAAAAACACCCAAACACTAGTTACAACAGACTTGCTCATCTTTTTATCAGACGCTTTTATGGATTGATTTTTTCTGCACTTTCTCTACTCTCATTTGGTTTATGAAGATAAAATCTGATTTTAAAATAGTCCGTGCTCTGTATATATACATACAAACCTAGATCAAATAAGCAGGCTTTATACTCACCCTTTTGCAAAATGTTTAAAATTAAATATTTCCTTGGTTCTTATATTGAAGTTCTGGTCGTCATCTATGAAGATCCTGCAATTATATTCTCAGAAACTTTCAGGTTTTTAACATCAGTCTTAGTCACGGCACCCACTCATCTTCCACACATGGCAGTTTATGCAAACAATATTGATTTTATCTCACAAACTTTCTGAGTGAAAATTGTCCCACAAATCAAAATGCTAACCATTCCCCAAGTCTCAAATCTTTTATTGATCTGCTTCTGTTTTTATCACCACCCTCTTTGGGTGGAGCTCAGACCTCCTGTTCACAAACTGCATCGGGCATCTCTTCATCAAAGGTCTGCTCACTTCCTTGGTTTGTTTGATTTTCTTCTAATTCTTCTCTCGGCTATTTTCCTCCTAAGGTAAACTTACACTCTTAGAATTCTCAAGTCCTTCCTTTTCTCCCTTTTCTGTCTTCCTTATTTCAAGATCTCTTTTAGTTCTCTTTCTAGTTGCTTTAAACAACTAATGTTAGAAAAATTTATAACTTTCTTTTCTTCCAGTAAAAGAAATAATTATTAGTTTTCTCTCCTATGGAAACAGGGAATGTGATATTTATTTCTTTTGTTTTTATTTGGAAGTTGGAGCAGTCATAAATTCCTCTGGTAAAAATTTCTACATTGCTTATAATGTTACAACTGCCATTTATTGATGAACTTGGATTTGTCAGCCTGTATAAAAATAGATGTTCTTTTCCCCCTTACAATGGCAGAAAAGAAAGTGGAAACAACCATGTTCCTCTTAGTTTAAACAAGTCTAGTGTCTAGGAAAGTTCTGCTTATGTGTGAAGGGCTGAAAGAAAACACTTCTGGGCTTTTTTTGATGTTCCACGTTCTTCTTGAGATGACACTTGATCACTTTATTGTTACTCTGATTGGTACTTTATTTTACCTTTGACTCTTCTGTAAAATAGATAAAATAGGAAAAAAAATATACACACCTTACTTTTGAATATATCTATCTGGTTAAGAATGACTGAGGCTTTCTTTTTATTTGATAAACTGTCCACATCACTGCTACAGCCATTGGCAGAATATTTATCCCCAGTTCTTAGAGATGTCACACCTCCTCTCCTCAAACTTATTTACAGAAACCTTAAAATACAATGTTTTCTTTCCTATAGCTAATGTAGCACAAGCCTTCTTGGATAAACACATACTTAACGAACAAGAAACAATTCATTTTTTTTCTATCTCCTCATTGGGGCAAACACATTTTAAATGAATACTGAAGACTTCAAAGATTAAGGGGTCCAAATTATTGGATATGTGGACAAACTAATATAAAAATAGAAATGATATCAATATCTAAATTTCTTCCCCTCCTTCTCTTCCTCCAACATCCTTATACCCAGCTTCTCCCCGAGTAATGACCTGTTATATTTTCCTTACACTGATCACAGGATATAGACAGTGGTTCAGAGTTACCCTTGGAAACAATGTGGCTTAGAGAAGCTGCAGGGTTACTCTATCTCCCCAGACCTTTATTTTCGCCTAGTTGTGCGAATTTCTAACTTTCCTTTCTCATCAAGAGGTAGAGAGTATGGTGGATTTCCGGTTATCCACAAAGAGCGGATACAGTGTCCTCAACTTCAATTGCTCTTCAACTAACACTAGTATTTGTGCATCAGAATGAAACTGAATTCCCACTGGTCCTTCTCCAAAGCAAGCAGGAGACATGTCTCTAATTGCCTAATGACAGGATATTAGTTCAATTTCTTAAAGTAACTTTTACAGCCCATTTTTTTTCTTTCTCTCTTTGAATTTATAATCCATTTTTATCCACCTATTATTCATCCTACTGGGCAAAGTGCAAGCTCATTAGTGCAATGAGAAAGGCCCATTTTAATTTGGCACTGACTGACTTTTGTACAGTGCTACCAAAACCACAATCTTCTATACCTGAGTTACAAACTCTATATATGTTGCATTCTTAACTCTCATTTCTGTTTCCCTAAGTCTGTAATATTTCAGTATGTCCTTCAATTCTTCCTTTCCATGAACTCTTGAAATTTTCACAATGCACCTTAAGTATTACTTGTTCTGCAAATCCTTCCCAAATTCTGTATCCTTGGTAGAGTTAGGTGATCCTCTGACTCCACAAAAATGTTAACCACAATATAATTATATTATGACATTTATCACATTCTGTTGTGTTTGTCTACTACAGCAATATCCATTTTATTATGAGCAATAAAAATAATGTCTTCAGAAAATCTTTATAGTCACAGAGTTTAATGTAATTGCTGAAACACTGGGGCTACTCAGTAAATATTATTTTTATTCATGCAGGATAGAGTATCAGTTTCACCAACAAATGGTGGTCATGCATATCACTCCATTTTCCCATGGTAGCTTAAAGCACAGAAAACTTTGTAGCTTGCAACAGCAGACATTTACTTTGTATTTACACATAATATTTTGGTGGTTACACATCAGCCTCGACTGCTGCAGTTCTGTTAAGCTCCACCAGCCTCTGAACACTCTGCTTTATGTATTTTCCATTCCAGTATCCAACTTAAATAAACAGCTTCTACTTGAAACATGCTTGTCTCATGACAGAGCAAGACTAATGACAGAAAAACAGGATGCATTCCAAAGTTTCAGCTCACATCTGGCTGATTGCTACCTTGGCTCATATTACATTACCTTAATTCATTTCACCAAACTTGATAGAAATCAATTATAACTCCTTACACAGAAGAAGCAACAAAAGACATGATAGCAGGTTTATATAAAATATATGTAATATTAATGTACCATAAATAATATATAATTGATATATAATATATGCATATTTATATGTGAATAGATTATATATATGAAAATATGTAAACATATGTGTGTTAAGACCTTATAAAAAGCAAGCATAAATAATGAAAAATAATAATAGAAAGTAATAATAATTTGTATTCCTGCTAAAAAATATTACTTATTTGCTTTTTGTACACGAAACACACTACCATTCTTTCCAAGGAACACTCAATATTTCCATCTGGCCTGGTACAGTGGCTCACACCTGTAATCCCAGCACTTTGGGAGGCTGAAGCAGGTGGATTGCTTGAGATCAAGAATTGGAGACCAGCCTGGCCAACACGGTAAAACACTGTCTCTTCTAAAATAAAATAATAATAATAATAAAAAAAGCCAGGTGTGCTGTTGAATGCCTGTAATCCCAGTACTTAAAAGACCGAGGCAAGAGAATCGCATGAGCCCAGGAGGCAGAGGTTGCAGTGAGCTGAGATTGTGCCATTGCACTCCAGCCTGGGTGACAGAGCATGACATTGTCCTCAAAAAACCAAAAACAACAACAATGTCAACAAAAATTTCAATCTGTTGTGGCATCAACCCAAGATCCAGATGGGAAGTACCCAGCAGTCAAAGGTTCACAGCAATTCTGAAATCTTACTGGCCAAACATTAAGTCTATTCCTTATCCTGAAGGTAGTACCTTAGTCCACCTCCCTTGCATAGCTTCCCAGTCCACTGATCTTAGAAATTTTTTTGTGAGTACTGAGATATCCTTTTCTCCCCCAACATTTTCTTGACCCCATCGAAGTGTATACTGGAAAGAGTATTTTTTCGTTTAAAAAATATCAGATTAAGAAAGCTGACAGAGCAGCGTTCTTAATCTGATATTTTTGGAACTAAAAAAAAAAAATAGCCTCAGGCTTTTTTTTAGCAGTTAATTGATTTTTTGAACATTTTGTAATAGCAACATCTAATGTTTGGTACTAAATTCTGCATTTAAGTCAGAGTCTACATAATAATAAACAATAAAAAAAAAGACTGCAGCAGTGATGTCGTGAATAAGCATAAGGAAGCAACATTTTTAAGAGCAAAAACAATCAGTGGCTTATAGAACATTTTTCTATTCCTTTTAAAAAACACTTTACAAAAGTGTTTGACAGAAGGCAGTGCATATTAAGTATACATAATCTGATGAGTTTGGAGATAAGTCTACACCTATGAAACTATTATCACAACCCATGTCATAACCATATCCATCACTTCCTAAAGTTTCCTCCTGCCTTCTTTACTATTATTTATGATATGGACACCTTCTAGAAAAGTGTTCAATACACAATACAGTATTGTTAGCTATCTCAATGTGGTTTTGATTTGCATTTCTCTAATGACCAGTGATGATGAGCATTTTTTTAAATTTGTTTATTGGTTTCGTATATGTCTTCTTTTGAAAAGTGTCTGTTCATATCCTTTGCCCACTTTTGGATTGGTTGGTTTGTTTTTTTCTTGTGGATCTGTTTTAGTTTTTGTAGATTCTTGATATTAGCCCTTTGTCAGATGGGTAGATCGCAAAACATTTTTCCCATTCTGTGGGTTACTAGTTTGCTCTAATGATTGTTTCTTTTGCTGTGCAGAAGCTCTGAAGTTTAATTAGATCTCACGTGTCTATTTTGGCTTGTGTTGACATTGCTTTTGTTTTAGTCATGAAGTCCTTGCTTATGCCTATGTCCTGGATGGTTTTGCCTCAGTTTTCTTCTAGAGTTTTTATGGTCTTAGGGCTTATCTTTAAGTCCTTAATCCATGTGGAGTTAATTTTAGTGTAAGGTTTCAGGAAGGGGTCCAGTTTCTGCTTTCTGCACATTGCTAGCCAGTTTTCCCAGCATCATTTATTAAACAGGGGATCCTTTCTCCATTGCTTGTTTTTGTCAGGTTGGTCAATTATTAGATGGCTGTAGATGTGTGGTGTTGCTCCAGCAGCCTCTGTTCTGTTCCATTGGTCTATGTCTCTGTTTTGTTACCAGTACCATGCTGTTTTGATTACTGTTGCCTTGTAGTGTAACTTGAAGTCCGGCAGCGTGATTCCTCCAGATTTCTTCTTTTTACTTAGGATTGGCTTGGCTATGTAGGCTCCTTTTTGGTTCCATATGACGTTTGGAGTGTTGTTTTTTTTTTTTTTTTCCAGTTCTGTGAAGAATGTCATTGATAGTTTGATGGGGATAGCGTTAAATCTATAAATGACTTTGGGTACTATGGCCATTTTCACTATATTAATTCTTCCAAACCATGAGCATGGAATGTTTTTTCATCTGTTTGTGCCTTCTCTTATTTCCTTGAGCAGTGGTTCATAGTTCTCCTTGAAGAGGTTCTTTACCTTCTTTGTTATTTGTATTCCTAGATATTTTATTCTCCTCTTAGCAATTGTGAATGGAAGTTCACTCTTAATTTGGCTCTCTGTTTGTCTGTAATTGGTGTATAGGAATGCTTGTGATTTCTGCCCATTGATTTTATATTCTGAGACTTTGCTGAAGTTGCTTATCAGCTTCAGGAGAGTTTGGACTGAGATGATGGGGTCTTCTAAATATACAATCATGTCATCTGCAAATAGAGACAATTTTTAAAGTAAATTTCACACATTTTCTACAGTGGCTACACCATTTTATATTCCCGCTAATAGTGTACAAACCTTCCTTTTTCTCCACTTCCTTACCAATACTTTTTATCTGCCTTTTTGTAAGAGCCATTCTAATAGGTGTGAGGTGACATCTTATTGTGGTTTGATTAGAATTTCCTTGATGGTTAGTGATGAAGAACGTCTTTTTAGATATCTATTTCCAATTTGTGTGTATTCTTTATAGAAATATCTATTCAGTTCCTTTGCCCTTAGCTGACCTAACTGCAAAACTCGTAGCAGGTAGAGTTACGGAATCACCAAACGATTTCATCACCAAAATGGGAACTCTCACAGAAATTCTTAAACTTTTTTCTTGATGACAAAGTTGTTGAACTCATTGTGAAGTACCCCAGCTTATATGCTTGAAGTAATTGTCTACATCTTGGCTTGACTAGCTCCGAATTCAAATATTTTCTGGGAATTATTTTTCTGAGTGATTACGTCTCAGTTCCTAGAAGCCATGTGTTTTGGGAACAAAAAAGAGTTGTGCTGGTTGGTGCTGCCCTGAGATGTGACTGTTTTGAAACTATATTTTCTAATTTGCATGTTGCTGACAATGTAAATTTGGATCCAATGGGCAAATTTTCCAAGTTGTGGCTTCTCATAAGCAAAGCTAATGAGAGATGCAAAAAATTTGTTCCAAATGAAATGCATTTCAGCTTTGATGAATCCATGGTTCCTTATTGTGCTTGTCACAGGTGCAAACAATGTATTCAGGGAAAAGCCACTCAGTTTGACTGTAAATTTTGGTTTGGTGCCACATGTCTGGGCTACTTTTTCTGGTTTCAGCCATATTGGGGTAAAAATCCAAACGCTAAATGTGAAGAATATCGTGTCAGTGCATCACTTATTCAGAAGTTTAGTGAGGGACTAACACAGACACTAGACAATACCATTTTGTATTGGATAACTTTTTCACCAGTATTGCACTTTTTGATATGCTCAGTTCAACGGGACATCAGGCAACAGGTACAGTGAGAAAGAATCACATTGACAAAGCTCCATTGGAATCAGATGTAGCTCTAAAGAAAAAAGAGATACGCATATTCGATTATTGAATTGATGGCGAAGGCAATAGTGTCTGCAGATTGATATTTTCTTTATATATTTAAGTGTGCCAATGTTGGGTTCATATGTATTTATGAGTATTATATTCTATTGCTATATTGACTTCTTTATCATGTAATGACCTTTATCTCTTGTTATAGTTTTTATCTTAAAATCTATTTTGCCTTAAATAAGTATAGCAACTCTTTCACTTTTTTTGGTTTCCATTTACATGGAATATTATTTTTTCCTCCCTGTACTTTCAGTGTATGTGTGTCTTTATGGGGGAAGTGTTTCTTATTGGATATAATTTTCCATCGATTCAGCTACTTTATTTCTCCAAATTGAAAAATTTAATCCAGTTACATGGGTATTTATTGACAGGTAACAACTTACTCCTGCCATGTTGTTGTTTGTTTTCTAGTTGTTTTGTAAGTCCTTTAGTCTTTTCTTCAACTCTTACTGTCTTCCTTTGTGGTAAAGTGGCTTTCTCTAGTAATATATTTTGATTCCTTTTTTTTTATTTTTAGTGTATTTATTATAGGTTTTTGCTTTATGGTTATCATTAATCTTACAAAATATCTTATAGTTATTGTAGTTATTGTAAGTGTGTAAAAGCTTTGATTACAAATAAAAGAAAAAAATGTACAAAGAAGAATTCCTAAACTTTGTTGCCCCATACATACTTTGAATTATTTAATTTTTGAAGTTTTTATATCTCTTATTCTTTAACACATTAATACAATGTAATTTGATAAATCTGTTATGAAAAATATTATTTAGGTTCCTCAAATATTAAAAAACATAACTAACAAATTATCCAGCAATCCCTCTACTGAGTATATATCTAAATAAATAAAATCGGCATACCAAAGAAATATCAGCCCTCCTACATTTATTAAATAGCACTATTTGCAACAGCCAAAATATGGAATAAACCTAATTGTCCATTAAGAAATGAATAGATAAAGAAAATGCAGTCTGACGTGTGCTGCATCTCACGCTGCACAAGGGTTCAAAGACCTAGGAGGGAACAGTGGGGGATGAAGAAAAACACAAAGACAGATACAGATAAAGCAGGTCCAGGCAGTCTGGGAAAGTGAAAATATCAGTTTCTCCCGCCCCATCTTGCCTCGAAGTACTTTATTTTATATGTTCACAAAGCATATAGCAGAGTGAGGGTGCAGTTACCTAGAACAGCCTGTGGTTGTAATTGTCATACTTCAGTTAACATACCTCAGCTAATAACTATCTTGCAGCAAGGTCAGTGAAAGCTGGTTATCTTTCGCTAGGTCTGACTGCTCTTCTCCAATACATGCACATTCCCCTATTATGGCTTCACTTCTCTTGGAATTCAGCCAAAGTTCACAGCAGTCTTGTTGCTGATCCCCTCAGAGGGGGTGGGCTACTCCGGCTCTCTAAAACGCAGTACATTTGTACTATGAAATACTATTCTGCAATGAAAAGTGACTAAAATTTTATCATTTGTGGTAACTTGGATGGGCCTGGAGGACATTATTTTAACATTATTTTAAATGAAATAAACCAGGAACAGCAAGACAAATAACAACACAATCTTACTCAAATGTAGAATTTGAAAAAGTTGATTTCATAGAAGTGGAGAGTAACATAGTCATTTAATTGGAAGCTTCAAATGATTGGAGGTAGGGTGGATGGGGAAAGGTTGGTCAAAGGGTACAAAGCTGCAGTTACATAAGAGGAATAAATCCTAGTGTTCCCTTGCATAATAATATGACTGTAGTTAACAATTTTATATGTATGTACTCAAAATACGTATAATTATTATGTGTTGAATACAAAATCAAACAAAACAAGACAAAACCTGGAGAAATCACACTTCTCAATTTTAAAATATATTGCAAAGCTACAGTAATCAAAATTACATGGTAATGTCATAAAAATGACAGGTAGAACAATGGAACAGAACAGAGATCTCAGAAATAATACCATGTTTGTACATTTAACTGATTTTTCACATGGGTGCCAAGAATAAACAATGAAGGAAAAGTCTCTTAAATGAGTAGTGCTGGGAAAACTGAATATCCACATGCAGAATAATGAAATAACTCCGATCTTACTTTATATAAAATAATTAACTCATTGAATTACAGATATGAAAATAAGACATAAAAATTCTAGCAAAAACATAAAGGAAAAATTTCTTGACAGTGATCTTGGCAATGATTTCTTGTGTATAATATCTATTTTTCTTATATGTACATCTTGTCTGGCACTGGCTTCAACTATGAAATCTCTGCTCAGCTCGGCTTTACTGTCTTCTTATTCCTGAATAAAATCCAAAGGAGCAGCCATTATTTGAGCCATTTGGTCTCATTGTAGAAAAAAATACAGCAAGAGAGATGCTAAAAGCAGATGATATCTTTTATTTTTGTTTGTTTGTTTTTTCCCAAGGAAATGGAAGAATTTCACCTCTGCTAACATACCACTAGGCAAAAGAAATTATGCAATCAAGACCAGTTCAGCTGGGGAGGAAGCACGCACCTCACAGGAGTCACTGCAAGACACATCTTGCAGTGATCAAGACTGAATAATACTCTTTTATAATGAAGGAAAGAATAGAGTCAATAAGGCAACTACTCTACTGCTATGTAGACTCTAAGATACGAAGGCACAGCATAAGTGTTAATTACCCTGAAAGTACTATAACAGAGTACTTTTTAAAAGCAGCAACAATTGAGCATTTATTTCTCAATTTTCTAGTTATTCAATAAATGTTTATTGCATAGCTCTTAGTGACAGGCATTTAGGTATACAAACTAGCACAGATATTAACCGTGAACTAATGTAACTATTACTTAGCATGTAATTGGGCGGTAATAAGAATTTATTATGCATTGTGATATCTGGTATGGAAGGCTAAGTATGTGGTGTTCTTAATAGAAGCGTGTGAAGGAAACTGCCTTGACTCAGATGTAGCAAAAAAACTGATCTGCTTTTAAGAAGGTTGTGAAACAGATCTGGAATAAATCAGGGACTAGAAAGCTTGAAAGTCAAAAGAACAACAAGAGACACTTAGGAAAATCAATTTATAGGACTGCCTACACTGGATTTTTAATATAGTCTCTGAGGCTATGTACTATGTTTTAATGCAGACCATTTTGTAATTTCCTTCAGTTCAGATTTTACTGTAAATATATTCTCCATTTATGATGTGAAAATAGTAGAAAGTTTTCTATAAAAACCATGAACTTGAAAAAATCAAGGTGTTGATGCATGCTTAATAATGATGATAATTTAAATTTAATACTAAGAAAATGTGAGAAAAAAATCAATGTTAATGGGTATGAAAAAATTTAAAAGGACTGCATGGTGTCCATTCATTGTTCAGTTTATTTCAAAATAAAAATATTTAATTTTGTAGTGGCAATATATTTTATACAGATACTCTACATTAAATATGTTTAAAATATATGCAAATTAATACATGAGTTTATATAAATCACTTTGTATGTGAATTGATGAAAACCAAATGGTGTATTTACTTAATACCTTGAAATAAAAAGATAAGTAGTAAAAAGTGTTAAAATATAAACCTAAGCCCATGTTAAATTTCTGTTTAATCTAATATAGTTGAGTGGATATATAATATGCCATGCACAGTAATGGTGTATGCATGTATTTACATATACATGTATATTAACTATGTGAATTACTAAATGTAATGATTGCTCTGAAGTTGCCCATAGAGTACTAAAAAGACTTCTGACATAAGAAGGCTGGAAAAAGCACTTCAACTAACTAGAGTTATAAAAGCATATGGGTAATGAAGCTGTCTGAGCATCAATTTTCTCTTTTTAAATGGAAAACTTTCAAAACAGAATAATCTCTAAAGTTTATTTTTTAATATTTAACATTCTTTCATTCAAATAAATATTGGAAAATGGAAACATAGAGTTGATTTAGTTTTCCAATTAGCAATGAAACAGAAACACTGAAACTATTTTTTTGACAATTTATTCCAAGGAAGGCCATTATATTTGTATTTTAAGCACTCTGGTTTATCCACTGTCCTTGAATTGAAAAGAAGGGTAGAAAAGTAAAATTTCTGTTTATCTATTTTATTCAGTTCTTGACTTAATATGCCTGTATTTTATCACCTTTTCTCTTTCATTTCTTTAGAGCAATTCAGTCTAGTCTTTTTAATCTCCCTCTTATTTGGAGCACCCTCCTGTAGTAGTACCCATGATTACAATCCTTTTCATTGTCCTTCACTGGACCTTTTCTATTTCAGTCAGGTTTATTTAGAAATGAAGTGACCACAAATGAAAACTTTATTAAAATATTATTTAAGGTGAAACTGCTCAAAGCACTATGATGAGTGTTGTAGGTGAATACCATTTTAGAGTAAGAAATATCTCTGTTCTTAAAAATTTTATATGTTAGCAAAGCAGTTAGACACTTTCACAAATTTACCTGAAATACTGTGACAAAAATATAGTCATAAAGCACTGTGGAGGAGAAATAATTTCTTTTGGTGGGGAGAGAATGATGATATAATCAGGAACATTCATCCAATCCAGGAGAAACTTCCACTAACTGTTATATTGCCACAGGCCACATCAATTCAGTATTAAAACCTGGAACCTTTAGATAAATATTAGCATTCTACAGTCTTCATCATATAAACGTCAAAAAACAAACAATACCCATAAAATGTAGATGCTTCAGTTCTTATTTCTGTAGCTGATTATATTCCCTAAGTTGATATTAATACCCTTCCTTTGTAAACCACCATTCTGAGTCCCCATTTCCCTTGTTTGCTTGGATGGAAGAATTACACAAATTTGATTCCCACAGGATTCATATCTTGGTGGTCCCATAGGTTTTGGTTTGTCATACCTTGCTACTGCCAGTACAGTTCATAGAATTCATGACTGCCCTCTCCATGATGGTAAACAGTCATTAGAGTGAATCGGCAACCAACAGAATGGGAAAAAATTTTTCAGTTTACTCATCGGACAAAGGGCTGATATCCAGAATTTACAAAGAACTAAAATAGATTTACAAGAAAAAAACTAACAAGCCCATTCAAAAGTGGGCAAAGGTTATGAACAGATGCTTTACAAAAGAAGACATACATGAGGCCGAACAAACATATGAAAAAATGCTCATCATCACTGGTCATCAGAGAGAAATGCAAATCAAAACAACATTGAGATATCATCTCACGCCAGTTAGAATGGCGATCATTAAAAAATCTGGAGACAACAGATGCTGGAGAGGATGTGGAGAAATAGGAACACTTTTACACTGTTGGTGGGAGTGTAAATTAGTTCAACCATTGTGGAAGACAGTGTGGCAATTCCTCAAGGACCTAGAAATAGATATTCCATTTGACCCAGCAATCCCATTACTGGGTGTATATTCAAAGGATTATAAATCGTTCCACTATAAGGACACGTGCACACGAATGTTCATTGCAGCACTGTTTACAATAGCAAAGACCTGGAACCAACCCAAATGCCCATTGATGATACACTGGACAGGGAAAATGTGGCATATATACATGATGGAATATTATGCAGCCATCAAAAATGATGAGTTTGTGTCCTTTGTAGGGACATGGATGAGCCTGGAAACCATCATTCTCAGCAAACTGACAGAAGAGCAGAAGATCAAACACCACGTTCTCACTCATAGGCGGGTGTTGAACAATGAGAACACATGGACACAGGGAGGGGAGCACTACACACTGGGGTCAGTTGGGGGGAAATAGGAGAGGGACGGTGTGGGGTGGGGAGCTGGGGAGAGATAGCAAGGGGATAGATGCCAGGTATAGGTGATGGGGAGGAAGGCAGCAAATCACACTGCCACGTGTGTACCTATGCAACAATCTTGCATGTTCTTCACATGTACCCCAAAACCTAAAATGCAATGAAATAAATAAATGGGGGGGAAAAAAAAGAAGTTGACCACTAAGGCAAGATCATGGTGCCTTGGGTTATAATTTGGATTATAGTTTTGGAGTTTGCTGTTGGAAGGCTGTACAATAAATATCATTGATGGATCTGCTTTGGTGAAGGAAAGTCCGCCATGTAAAACTATGCATAGTCCATCCTTCTATCACAGAAGGTTTGTACATAGACCCACTGAGCAAGCATTACTGTGACTTGGAACAGAAGTTTACTGAAATCCAAAAAACAAATTTTCTTATACATGGATGGATAGTATTCTCTGCCATGAATTTCTTACTAAGGCCATTAATGCATGCTACAGACATCACATTCTGTGCCCTTCCTGATAGACTCATTCACATATCTCTCTGACAGACTGTCTTGCTATAACCTTCTAATTACAACCTTGCAAAGTTTTGCTAATTTGATCAATGCATTAACCACTATCCATTAATGAAGTTACAATTCAAGCTATGTCAACATTATACAACATAGAGAATCCTAAGTATTGCCTAAATTATTCCAGTTAGGAAGATTTCTCTCCACCACTTTGTTTTAGGTTTGTCTCTAGGAGAGGCTTCAGTGCAATGATGATGTATTAACAGCTGTGGCCAGCATGCCATGCAGGATCATCTGTGTCACACGTGCACTTTCTCCTCCTCTAATCTGGTGATATATTACCTTCATTGTATGAAAGTTGTGAGTTAAGAGAAAGGTGGTGAGGCAGGTTAAACATATATCATGGGAATATGAGCCAATTTTAAGGTAATGCATGTATGCATTCCACATGAGCTTGAGCCTGAACTAATACATACCATATTCATTTAATAAAGGTATGCTGCTATTTATGTGGGGATATATAATTTGGAGAATCATATAACACCCAAAAGGAAATTTGGACTATGTTGTCACTTGGTATTTCCTGATCAGATATTTATCTCTATCAGGAACCACTGAAAGCCAAAGCTACTTTTCAAATAACGTCAGAATTGTTTTCTATTAGCCTTACCAGAGATTTCATACAGTATATCTATCTTCCAAAAATATTTCAGAAATGATAGGGTCGACTGTGCCATATGTTCAAATGGTAGAGAAGCTTGAATGTCATCCCTGTGCTGCTAAAAATTCTTCTTTGGTCTAAACCACATCAAAACTAGCAACACTTTGAGTTATTCATTAATAGATTGATCAGCACACTCAGATATGACATACGTTGCTTTCAAAATCATGTATGTTGCCCACAAGTATTGTGCAAGGAGAAGCAAATTGTTTATGAATTTAAATGAAATATTTAATACGCGTCAGGCCAAAGTATCCAGAAACAGAATTGCTAGACATCTTAACATTTTTGGGATTCTGATAAATTTAACTTAGCATAGTGTCCTCCAGATTCATCCATATTATTGCAAAGGAACAGTTTTCTCTCCTTTATTCCATTGTAAATATAACAGTTGAATATCCTATTGCATTTATATACCAATTTCTTTATCCATTTGTCTGTTGATGGACCATTAACTTGTTTTATATTTTTACTATTGTGAATAATACTGAAATCAGCATGTAGTACAGATATTTTTTGAGATAGTAATTTTAATTTTTAAAATATATACCATTTGACCCAGCAATCACATTGCTAGGTATATTAGGTATGTTGCAGTGCTGTTTATGATAGCAAAGACCTGGAACCAAGCCAAATGCCCATCAATGATAGGCTGGACAAAGAAAATGTGGCACATATACATCATGAAATACTATGCAGCCATAAAAAAGAGGAGTTCATATTCTTTGTAGAGACACGGATGAATCTAGAAACTGTCATTCTCAGCAAACTGACACAAGAACAGAAAATCTAACACCGCATGTTTTCACTCATAGGCGGGTGATGAACAATGAGGACACTTGGGCACAGGAAAGGGAACAACACTCACTGGGCTAGGTGAGGGGTGTAGGGGAGGGTAAGGGAGGGACAGTGGGGGATCAGGGAGGGTAGGGAGGGATAACACTGGGAGAAATGCCTGATGTAGGCGATGGCAGAGGGTAGGGAGGATGGAAACAGCAAACCACCATGGCATGTATGTACCTATGTAACAATCCTGCAGCATGCAGGATGGGCACATGTACCCCAGAGCCCAAAGTACAATTTTATATATATATACACACCCCAAAGTGGGATTTTTAGATTATATGGTAGTTCTAGTTTAATTTTTATAGTAAATTTCACACATATTCTACAGTGACTATACCAATTTATATTCCCATTAATAGTGCACAAAGCTCCCTTTTTCTCCAGATCCTTACTTATAGTTTTTATCTGCCTTTTAGGTAAGAGCCATGCTAGCAGGTCTGAGGTGACATCTTATTGTGGTTTGTGTTTTTGCTTTACGTGTTTTTGCTTTATGGTTTTCATGTTGATAGTTTCTTTTGATTTGCAGAAGCTCTTAAATTAAATTAGATCCCATGTGTCAGTTTTTGTTCTTGCTGCAATTTAGTTTTGGCCTCATCACTCTAACCTTCAAAGCCAGCATTTTCAAATGTGTCTCTTCATCTTTACACTGTCTCCCTGTGTGTTACACCTTCCTTTTCCTCCTTATACTAGTACCTGTGATGTCATTTGGGACTCATCAGTTAAGTCAGATAATTCAATGTCTTTAGGTTGATCACATCTGCAAATATCCACCTGTAAACAAAAACAAGGAAACATTTGCAGGTTCCAAAGATCAAGACGTGAATATATTCTGGGAGCACATTTTTTTTCAGCCTACTATAGTTATAATAAATTTTATTTATTTATTTATTGGTTTATGATCTACATTTTTATTATGCTCACTTTTGCTGAGACATAACGTAAAAGAAATGGAGATAGTAATCATTTGACTCACCTCTTTGTTTCCATCCTCATTATTTCTTCTTTTTATTTTATTTTTTGAGGCCAATTTTCTGTATTATTTTTTAAATTGTTTAGTAATACATTATACTTTTATGTATTTATAGAGAACATGTAACATTTTGATACTTGCATACAGTGTATAATGTTTAAGCCAGGAAATTTAGAATATTCATCAACTTAAACATTTAAGTACTTGTCTTAGAAATATTTCAATTTCTTTCTTTTAATTATTTTGAAGTATACAATGA
Organism: Sapajus apella; assembly: GCF_009761245.1. Lineage (NCBI taxonomy): Eukaryota > Metazoa > Chordata > Mammalia > Primates > Cebidae > Sapajus > Sapajus apella. Next base: position 12,448,571 of record NW_022436951.1, read on the forward strand.
ATTACTATTAACTATAGTCACTCTGCTGTGGTACTGAACACTAGAATTTATTTCTTCTATCTAATTTTATGTTTGTAACCATTAAACAGCTACTCTTCTCTTCCCCCCCCGACCCCATTCCCACCATTTCCATCCTCTGATAATCATAATTCTACTCTCTACTTCTAGAAGATTGAATTTTTTACTTCCTACATACAAATGAGACTATGCGACATTTATCCAATCCTAGCTTATTTCAGGAAACATAATGACTTTCAGTTCTATTCAAGTTGCTGAAAATTACTGCATTTAATTTGTTTTTTATGGTGGAATTTTCCCCGTTACACATATATAGCACATTTTCTTTACTCCTTCATTTATTGATGGGCATAAGTTGATTCCATATCTTGTCTATTATAAATAATGCAGCAATTAACATTGGGTGTAGGTCTCCCTTTGATCTGTTGATTTCCTTTTCTTTCTTTTTATAAATTATACTTTAAGTTCTGAGGTACATGGGCAGATTGTGCAGGATTGTTAGATAGGTATACACATGCCAAGGTGGTTTATGCATCCATCCCCTAGTCATCTACATTAGGTATTTCTACTAATGTTATCCATCTCCAATCCCCCAACCCCCTGATATCCCTCCACTAATTCCTCTACTCTCCAACAGGCCCTGGTGTGTGATGTTCTGCTCCCTGTGTCCATGTGTTCTTATTGTTCAACAACCACTTATGAGTGAGAACATGAGGTATTTGATTTTCTGTTCTTTTATCAGTTTGCTGAGAATGATGGTTTCCAGCTTCTTCCATGTCCCTGCAAAGGACATGAACTCATCATTTTATAGGGCTGCATAGTATTCTATGGTGTATATGTGCCACATTTTCTTTGTTCAGTCTATCATTGATGGGCATTTGGGTTGGTTCCAAGTCTTTGGTATCATAAACAGTGACACAATGAACATACATGTGCATGTGTCTTAGAAGAGAACAATTTATCATGCTTTGGGTATACCCAGTAATGGGATTGCTGAGTCAAATGGTATTTCTATTTCTAAAACCTTAAGGAATCACCACACTGTCTTCCACAATGGTTGAACTAATTTACACTGCCACCAAGAGTGTAAAAGTGTTCCTATTTCTCCACAACCTCTCCAGTATCTGTTGTTTCCAGATTTTTTAATGATTGCCATTCTAACTAGCATGGGGTGATATCTGAATGCGGTTTTGATTTGCATTTCTCCAATGACCAGTGATGATAAGCAATTTTATGTTTGTTGGCCACATAAATGTCTTATTTTACAAAGTGTCTGTTCATATCCTTCATCAACTGTTTGTTGGAGTTGTTTGTCTTTTTCTTGTAAATTCATTTATGGTCTTTGTAGATTCTGAATATTAGCCCTTTGTCAGATGGGTAGATTGCAAAATTTTTTTCCCATTCTGTTGGTTGCCAGTCCATGCTAATGATAGTTTCTTTTGCAGAAGCTCTTAAGTTTAATTAGATCCCATTTGTCTATTTTGTCTTTTATGCCATTGCTTTTGGTGCTTTGGTCATGAAGTCTGCCCATGCCTATGTTCTGAATGGTATTGCCTAGGTTTTCTTCCAGGGTTTTTATGGTGTTAGGTCTTATGTTTAAATCTTTAATCCATCTGGAATTAATTATAAGGTGTAAGGAAGGGATCAAATTTCAGCTTTCTGCATATGCCTTGCCAGTTTTCCCAACACCATATATTAAACAGGAAATCCTTTCCCCATTGCTTGTTTTTGTCAGATTTGTCAAAGATCAGATGGTTGTATATGTGTGGCATTACTTCTGAGGCCTCCGTTCTGTTCCATTGGTCTATATCTCTGTTTGGGTACCAGTTCCATGCTGCTTTGATTACTGTAGCCTTGTAGTATAGTTTGAAGTAAGGTAGCATGATGCCTCCAGCTCTGTTTTTTTGCTTCGGATTGTCTTGTCTATGCAGGACCATTTTTGGTTCCATATAAAGTTTAAGGTTGTTTTTTCCAGTTATGTGAAGAAGGTCAATGATAGCTTGATGGAGATAGCATTAAATCCATAAAATACTTTGGACACAGTACTCATTCTTCCTATCCATGATCATGGAATGCTTTTCCATCTGTTTGTGTTCTCTCTTATTTCCTTGAGAAGTGGTTTGCAGTTCTCCATGAAGAGGTCCATCACATCACTTGTTAGTTGTATTCCTAGATATTTTATTATCTTTGTAGCAATTGTGAATGAGAATTCACTTGGGATTTGATTGTCTGTTTGTCTGTTCAACATACACATATCTATAAATGTAATTCATTACATAAACAGAGCCAAAGACAAAAACCACATGATTATCTCAATAGATGCATAGAAGGCCTTTGACAAAATTCAACAGCTCTTTATGCTAAAAACTCACAATAAACTAGGTGTTGATGAAATGTATCTCAAAATAATAAAAGATGTTTATGACAAACCCACAGCCCATATCATACTGAATGGGCAAAATCTAGAAGCATTCCCTCCGGGAACTGGCACAAGACAAAGGTGACCTCTCTCACCACTCCTATTCAACATAGTATTGGAATTTCTTGCCAGAGCAATCAGGCAAGAAAAACAAATAAAAGTTATTCAATTAGGAAAAGAGGAAGTCAAATTGCCTTCATTTGCAGACAACATGATTGTTTACTTAGAAGACCCCATCATCTCAGCCTAAAATCTCCTTAAGATGATTTCCTTTGCTTTAGAGAAATACCCAACAGTGGTATTGCTGGATGGGATAATAGCTCTATTTTTAGTTTTGAGAAAGTTCCATACTGTTTTTCATAATGGCTATACTCATTTACATTCTCGCCACAATGTATAAAGGATTCTTTCTTCTCAGTCTTGCCAGAATTTGTTGGTTTTTAAAATCTTTCTGTAATAGCTATTTTAACTCAGCTAAGGTGTTATATCATTGTGTTATTGACTTGTATTTTTCTAATAAGGAGTGATGTGGAGCATTTTTTATATACCTATTGGTTATTTTTATGTTTCCTTTTGAGAAATATATAATTAAACCTTTGCTCACTTTTTAATGGGATTTTCTTTTTGTTTATTGATTGAATGATTGCTTTTGACTTCTTTAGTTTCTTTTATTTTCTTGACATTAGTTCTATTTCAGATGAATAGTTTGAAAATATTTTCTCCCATTCTACAGGTTGTCTCTTAATTTCATTAATAGTTTCTTTTGCTGTGCAGAATCTTTTTATTTTAATATAGTCTCATTTGCCTGGTATGTGGGTTTTTTTTGCTCAGGCTTTTAAATTCTTATTCACAAAATCTTTGCTAGACTAATGTCCTGAAGTGTTTTCTATACGTTTTCTTCTGATAGTATTATAGTTTTGGGTATTATGTTTAAGTTTTTAGTTTATTTTGAATTGCCATTATATATGATGAGAGACAAGATGTACTTTCATTTTTTCATTCTTCATAAAGGTTTCCAGGTTTTTCCAGCACAATTTATTGAAGAGAAGGTCTATCCTTAGTGTATATTCTTGTTGTCTCTGTCAACAATGAATTAGTTTCAAATACTTGGGTTTATTTCTGGGCTCTCTATTCTGTGTCATCGGTCTATGTGTTTGTTTATATCAATATCTTGCTGCTTTGGTTACTAAAACCTTGTAATATATTTTAAGGTCAGGTAATGTGATGCCTTTAGCTGTGTTTTTATTGCTCAGAATTCCTTTAGCTATTTGTGCTCTTTCATTGCTTCATACATATTTTAAAATTATATATTTTCCCATTCCTGTGAAGAATGTTATTGATACTCTGATAAGAGTATTTGGAAATTGTATATGGTTTTGAGTAGTATAATCATGTTAACTAGGTGAATTTTTCCAATCCAAAAGTATGGGCTATCTTTCCATTTGCTTGGATTTCTTTCATCAGAGTTTGGTTGTTTTTCTTATATAGTTTTCTCACCTGCTTGGTTAAAGGGCTTCCTAGTTATTTTATCTATCTGGCACCTATCATAAATAAAATTGCTTTCTTACTTTCATTCTCAGTTCATAACTGGCATATGCAAACACCATTGATTTTTATACATTGATTTTGTATTCTGCAATTTTACTAAATTTAATGATCAGATCTAAGCATTTTTCGATGCAAACTTTAGGTCTTTTTAGATATAAAGTCCTGTCATCTGGAAAGAGGAACAATTTACCTCTTTCTTTTCCTATTATTTGGATGAATTTTATTTCTTTCCCTTGCCAGATTGCTCTTGGAAGGACTTACAGTACTGTGAGAGGCATGCACACCACATTCTGGTCACAATTTTTTTTTTTTTTAGAGTAACAGTTTTCTGGTTTTTCACATTCAGTATTGTGTTAGCTGAGTGTTTATCAAAGATGGTCTTCTTATGTTGAAGTATGTTTCTTCTATGCCTAATTTGTTGAGTGTTCTTATTATGAATAGATGTTGAATTTTATCAAATGCCTTTTCTGCATCTGTTGAGATGATTGTATAATATTTGTGTTTCATTCTGCTGATATCATGTATTAAATTTATTGATTTGCACATCTTGAACCACTCTCACATTTCTGGGATAAGCCCCACTTGAATGGAGTGTATTAGTTTTGGATATGTTGAGGGATTTGGTTTGATAGTATTGTGTTGAGGATTTTTAAATTTATGTTTACAGATTTTGAGATATTGTCTTTTCATTTTCATTTGGTTCAATAAATTTTTTAAAATTTCTTCTTGATTTATTCATGGACCCAATGGCTCTTCAGGAGTCTGTAGTTTACATGTAATTGGACAGTTTCCAATGTTTTACTTGTTATTAATTTTAGTTTTATTTCATCATGGTCAAAAATAGTTTGGGTATGATTTTGACTTTTTATAAATATGTTGGCTTGTTTTGTTTCAAAATGTATGATCTATCCTGAAGCATGTTCTATATCCTGATGAGAAGAAAATGTACACTATCACTATTAGATAAAATTTTATGTAAATATTTGTTAGGTCCATTGGTTTTGTAGCACAGTTTAAGTCTTATGTTTCTTTGTTGAATTTCTGTTTAGATGATCTGTCTGATGCTGAAAGTGTGGTGTTACAGTGCCCTGTCATTACCATATTTAAGTCTATCACTCTCATCAACTCTAAAAATGTTTGCTTTATATATTTGGTTTTCTAGTGTTGAGTGCATTTATATTTACAATTGTTACATTCTCTTGGTGAATTTATTTCTTTATCATCATATTAAGACAATCTCTGTCTCTTTTCATCTTTTTTGTTTAAAGTTATTTTTTGTTTGTAAGTATGGCCATTCCTGCACAATTTTGGTATCTGTTTGTGTGGATTATTAAAATTCATCCCTTCACTTTCAGTTTATGTGCATCTTTACAGCAGAAGTAAATTTTTGTAGGCAGCATATTTTTTGGTCTTGATTTTTAATCCATTAAACCAATAACTAATATGTATCTTTAAATGGGAATATTTAAGCCATTTACATTCAAGGTGGTTATTCATAGGGATAGGCTTACTTCCATCATTTTGCTAATCATTTTCTTATCGTTTGGCTTATGATTTCTTTATTTCCCTTTATTGTTTACCCTCAAAATTTGCTGGATTTTTGTAGAGGCAATGTGTGATTCCCTTTTTTTCTCAGTTGTGTTCTCTTCCAGTTAATTTTATACTTTCATGCTTTTTTCATAGTTGCAGGTATTGTTCTTTTGCTTCCAGGTATATTACTCCTTTATTAAACATCTCTTGTAGAACCAGTCTAGTTTTATGAATTTCCTGTTTTCTTGATTATAAATATTTTATTTCTTCTTCATTTTTAAAGGATAGTTTTGCTGAGTATAGTAGTCTTGGTTCACACTGTTTTTCTTTCAGTACTTTCAATATATCATCCCATTCTCTCATGACCTGTGAGGTTCTTGCTGAAAAACCCAATTTTAATCTGATAGAGAGTCCATTTTATGTGATACTAGATTTAGTAGTTGTGCAGTTCTATTCTTCATCCTCTGAAAGTTGGATGTGGGTTCTAGTGGCAGCTGGAAAGGCAGATTAATTCCCAGGACCCTGGACAATGTACATACGTGCTGGTGGTGGCAGTGGCCAGTATTTCTAGTCCTCTGTTGAATAATTCATTATCCAAGGAAACTCAGAACATGTGTTTATTTATTGTATAATTATGAAATCTTTATTTTTATAATTTCTTCACTTTACTTCAGATGTTTTATTGCTTAATAAGATTTTCTCTGCTAATAATTTAGGTTTCTTTTTCATTAGCTTGCTAAAGTTAAGTAGTGAACTCTATTAATATATATGTATGTTGGATATTTTATTTGTTTCCCTTCTTGATTTTGGTTTGTAGAACATAAGATATCAAAATACTACAAAGCAGCATTATAAAATATGTTAATGGTAAGTTTACATACAATAAGAACTAAAATATTTTTTAAATCTCCATAAGATTATTTATAAAAGCATAAAATGTAAACATGTGCATTTTTAACAGTATATAAATTGTTTATTATGCTATATAAACTTTATATGATGAGTAATTCTTGCTTCTAAAATTACATTTTGTAGAAAAATATTTACTGTCATATAAAGTGGCAGCAATATGACAATGAATGATGTAAGCTATAAAGGAGAAAGAACAGAATAATTTTATTTTAAAAATGTGTTTACTGAGATAATTTTAGACTTAGAGAATAGTTGAATAAATAGCTAAGAGTGTTCCCATATGCCTTTCTCACAGCTTATATGGTGATGGTACAATTACCAAAACTAAGAAATTGTTTTTCACATACTCTATATAAAATCCCCAAAATTTTGATTTTACCATTTTTTATACTAATATATATTATATATATAAGTAATATACATAATATATAATAATATATATAATAATAATATATAATATATATATTATATATTATAATATATATTAGTAATATATATAATATATAATAATATGTATATAGTAATAAT
>NW_022436951.1:12455925-12572356 GCF_009761245.1 Sapajus apella
ATATATATATTATTTATATTACATAGATATTATATTATAATATATAATATTATATATATATATATATTTGCTCTTATTTTCAATTGAGAAGAAAACATCGCTTTTAGCCATCATGTTTCCTTAGTCTTCTCCAATATGTTACAATTTCTTGAGATTATTTTCTTTGTTTACACTTTGACACTTCTAAATAGCACTGGGTAAGTGTTTTAGGGAGGCGTGGCCTTTTGGGAAGAATACCACAGAAATGACTTCCCTTCTCGTGACATCATATCAGAGGTTACATGGTGTCAACATAACATTATTAGTTATGCTAATTTCAACCCTTGGTTAGAGTGATGTCTACCAGATTTCTCCACTACAGAGCTACTAATTTTACCTTCCTATTTATTAAAAACAAGTGACAAATTTCAACTCTCATCAACAGGGTGGGTTATTCTGGTGAAACCAGTATCAAATCATTTGTTGATGTATGTCAAAACAACCATGGCAATTATAAAATACCTTCAAAAATATATTTTGAGACTATGAAAATATGTTGTTTCTCCTTAAAATTTCTCCGACTTTTGGACTGTTCATGTATCACAGCAGCAGCAGTTATAACTCTTGTGTACTGTCAATTTTCAATTTTTCTCATCAAATATTTTCTGTATAGGAAAACAATTTTCCCCATAATTTTATAACATAATCATTTATTTATATCAGTATGGACTCGTGGATATATTTTATTTTGGGGGCTATATTCCAACATTATTGCTATTTAATTCTTAGATTGGAATGTTGCAACTTTGGCTATCAAGAGCTCTTTCTGGTTGGTGACTGTTTCTTTCATCAGCTCTCATTTTTTCTTTTCATCTTATTAATTTTTTATTATTTATTTTATTGCTTGATAACATTTTTCTATCTGTCACTCTAAAATGTTTCAAAGCAGATTTATATTTATCTTGCCTCAGTCTTAGATTCAGCTATTTCTTAGGGAACCATGGTTCCTTTCATTTGAAAATGGTATTTAATAACTAAGATCTGGATGCTGGGTATGCTTATTGCTACTAGGTGTCATTATTTCTAGAACCTATCAATTGTCCAAACTAGAAAGCATATTTTATTTTTACTTACCTATGTATACATGCATATCTGAGTTAATTTCCATTTCTATTTGTATGAGTGTATGTGTATATGTATGTGTTAGTGCTCACTTCTCTAATTCTACAGCAAATATCTCATTCTAGCCTTTCCCTTCCTTAATTATAATTTCTTTGAAGACTTCAACTCTTATAGTTTACAACGTATTTGCTGTTTTGTTCAAGCCTAGTGTACAAATAGAGAAGTTTTAGAATAGCTACACCATACCATAGTAAGAAACACATTTTCATCTACGTGGCAATGTGTATATACTGTCCCTTTGGCTTTAGCCTTTAAAAATCCAGTCAAAACAGTTTACAAAGTTACTGAGACCATTTTCTTTTCCCCACCTCTTTCTGTGAGGTAGATATCATGCATTTCTGAGAGAGGTGTAATCAATTGTTACCATTTGCAATCCATTCTGGCATCTACAGATACCTTGATTGATTAATTATTTTCTAATTTTTAACACAGTGTCTAGCTCTTTCACTCAGGCTGGAGTGCAGTGGTGCAATTATAGGGCAATTCAGCATCAAATTCCTGGGCTCAAGCAATCCTAAGGCTTCACTGCTTCAACCTCAAAAATAGCTGGAACTACAGGCATGGACCAACACACTCTACTACTATTTTAAAATTTTTGTACAGAGGTATGGTCTGATTATGTTGTAGTCATGAGAATGTGCATCTTTGTTTATAGAACTGTTATAGATATTTATTACATGTTTGGTTGAAAATATGTTTTCAACCAATTTTGATAAATATTTGAAAGTGTTGAAGCTGTCTGTGTTTACCTTTGTAAGAAAATATCACTGTTTTCCAAACTGGAAACTTAATTTCAGTAAGAAATTGGTGCAAATTTCTTTTACTCTGTAATTCATTTCATATGTTATCTGTGATGATTCATTTTAGGTATCAACTTGATTGGATTAAGAAAAACCTAAAGAACTGGTAAAGCATCAATTCTACATGCGTCTGTGAGGGTGTTTCCAGAGGAGATTGGTGTGAGTAAGTGGAGGAGTGAGAGCTCTGCTCTCAATATGGGAAGGGATCACCCAATCAGCTATGGGCTCTTACAGAACAAAAAAGGTAGAAGAAAAGCAATTTTCTTTCTCTTTCCTGGAGCTAGGACATACTTTTTCTCATACCCTTTGAGAGTAAAACTCCATGCTCTCCAGCTCTTTGGCTTGAGAACTTACACTAGCAGTACTGGGCCTCATTCTTAGAGTTACACCTTCAAATTCTCTGGTTCTGATGCCTTCAGGCTTGGACTGAACCATGCTACTGACATCACAGGGCTTCCAGCTTTCAGGTGGCCTGTTGTGGGACTTCAAATATTCCAACAGTTGCATAAGCCAAATCTCTTAATATATCTTCTCTTGTTTATCTATTTATCTATCTATCTATAAATATCTATCTATCATTCACCCTTCTGTTGATTCTTTTTCTCTGAAGAACTCTAAGAAACCTTTTTTTTTGTTAGATATTTTTTTTTTTTTTTTTACTATGGTCACTCTAATAGGTATGCAGTAGCTTTTCTTTCTATATCTATTTTGCATTTTCCCAATGGGTAATGTATTGAGCATATTTTAACATGAATATTTGTCATCTGAATATCTCATGTGGTGAATTGAATTGTTTGTTCATATTACGTTCTGATGTTTTTTTTTCCCAGACAGATCTCTGTGTGTCACCTAGGTTAGAGTACAGTGACATGATTATAGTTCACTGCACCCTCAAACTCCTCAGCTCAAGTCATCCTCTTGCCTCAGCCTCTTGAGTAGATAGGACTACAGATATGTACTACCATCCCTGGCTATTTTTCACATTTAAAAACAACAACAAAAGCAAAACAAAACAAACAACAACAACAACAAAAACGGGGTCTTTCTTAATTGCCCAGTTTGATCTCGAATTCTTGGCCTAATGTGAACATCCTGCCTTGGCCTCCCAAAGTGCTGGGATTACAGGCATGAATTACCATGTCCAGCCTGTTCTGCTCATTATAAACAGAGTTAAAATACGCAGTTAAATTTTGTTGAGTTAGTATTTGTTGTATACTCTAGATATGCCTTTTTCCAAATATATAAAAAACACATATTTCTTCTGTTTTGTGGCTTGCCTTCTATTTCTTTAATGCTATTTAAATAACAAAGGTTTTTTTCTAACAAAATTCAATTTATATAATTTTTCTTCTATGAATCATGATGTTAGTGTCATATGTTGCCTAATTTATATATATTTATATTATCATGTTATATAATACCTATATTTTTTAGTCAGGAGAATTGCTTGAACCCAGGAAGCAGAGGTTGCAGTGAGCCGAGATCTTGCCACTACACTGCAGCCTGGGAGACAGAGGGAGATTCTGTCTCTCTCTCTGTGTTTCTCTCTCTCTCTCTCTCACACACACACACACACAGAGAGAGAGAGAGAGAGAGAGTTGAATAGTTTGTTGTAACCACTTATCTCACTTGGAAATTATTTCAATGTAAGTCTCTGGTTCACTTGAAATGATGATGTGAATGAAGATGTGATCTACTGCACAGATGCTTCCTGGTTTGGTTAGTAGAAAGTCTACAGCAACTCTTTTATTCAGTGCTATTTGACTCAAGGAATTCAGAGACGTTTGTTGTACTGAAATGCTCTTTGGAATATCTTAAACGATCTGTCTTATCGTGGGTGACAGATTTTTTTTTTTAATTGTATCTCTATTAGCATATTTCTCATATCTGAGAACAACTATCCCTAGGAGTCTCTGCCACCAAGTATCTTGATAACTTCCTGGCAGCTTTGTTTTCACTTTAAGGAATTAAAATGGCAAGGAGTGGGTTAGCTGCACAATTGGAAAGTTAAGCAACTGCACAACATTTTGAGTTAACAGAAAAATTAGGGCATTTAAAAGGATTATTCTCTTGATTGCATTTTTGTTTTTCCATTTATTCTCCCAATCACATGAGGGCATTCTTATGCCACTAATGCCAACATGTAGCATATTATCAGGGTGATAGTTTTCCTTTGCTTTCCCCAATCCTGTTGTTTGAGTTTTAAAAATATTTTCCCCTTTGAGGAAAAATAGATATGAGTATTATGATGGATAATGAGGAAATGTTGGCTCAGAAGGCTAACTGGGGCTTTGGAGCATATCAAGAATACGTGGGATTGACTGAGGGTATCACATTCATAGCCTTGGGAGGAAGGCCAGACTCAATGGACCAGTACGTCAAAGGTTTAGATTTAAAGCAAGGAATACGTTTATTAGGTGGACCCACCATATTAACCTTTCATTATTCTGAGGAACAGGCTTTTCAGATAAGGTGGGATTTATAACTGATAGAGTAGTTCCCTTGACTATCAGGGCTGATGAGAGCTATTATTTGTTATTTTGTTAATTTCTCCAAAATGGTTAAAGCAGAGTATTGGGAGAAATGAAAACCACTTATTGCCTCAGAGAAACCTTAGTTTAATTTGAGCTTATCAACCTGTTTTCATTTCAGTTTCTTGCAGTTTATTTTAAAATGCCCTGGTTTCTTGCAGGAGAAAACTCCCAGAGCCAGTGGACCTAATTTTCTTATTGGCCTGGAAGTTTTGAGAGGTCAGCTATTACAATTGTAAGTAATACCTTCATGAGTCTTCTGCTTTTCCATTTATACCATTATACAGGACAACTGGTCAGCTAAATTGTCCAGGTTACTAGTTCTGGCCGTAACTCAGTTAGTCATATGACATTTGATAAGAATGCCTAATTTGTCACCCAAACCATTTTGGAAATTTGAATTTAGTAACACGTCATTTTTGATTTTTTGATAGTTGTCTGCTGACATTCTGCAATATTGTCTTACTGTTATAGCAAAGTGGATAAAATAATGTAAAACAGGCATATGTTCTTCCAAGAATGGCTAGGTCTGCTACACATTGCAGGAGCTTCCTCTCAGACACCCTCACGAGATTCTCCAGTACCTGAGGATGCCCTGGAAGCAAGTACCCTTTTGTCTTTGGAGGGAAAATTCCACATTCATACACTATAGGACATTAAATGTTGGTCAAATCCAGAAGAAAGAAAACCAAAATCAACCAATCAAACAAGAAAAAGCAATTTCAGAAGAAAAAGAAGTTAGGACTGGCAAAAAATTTCAGCTAACAAATTTAAGATAATACTCCAACCCAGGTCATTACTTGGAGATGAAGTTAATGAGCTGAAAATGGCTCTCTGTCCTCATACAAGCAGACTTTCTTTTATTTTTGGAATCCAACAAATCCCCATAGGGTGTTCATGGCAATCAAATATTGAGATCTAAACCAAAGATTGGGATATGGAGACCTTAGAAAGGAGAAGATCTTGACCTTGGAGAGTTACACAGTGTGATCAAGTGAAAAGGAGCTCTCAGTTGGAACTGAGCACTGAGGAGAGAATTGCTGTTTCAGGAAAGCTAGACCCTACTCAGGGATCTCATCTGGGATGACAATAGTGTCAATCCAAATGAGAAATCATGGCAGGTATATAAATGAAATAAAATTCATTATGTTGAGCTTGAGGACACATATCTGGAAAGCACATGTTAATCAAGCTTGGAATAATAACGTCATTGTATTAAGTTTCCTACCTGGGTCTGTCATTTGGATTGACAAGATTTAATTATATTATATTTATCTATAGAGTAAACTGGCCACCAATAGAATGAGAAAACATTTTTGCAATCTACCCATCTGACAAAGGGCCAATATCCAGAACCTACAGAGAACTTAAAGAAATTTACAATAAAAAAATCAAACAACTCATCAAAGAGTGGACAAAGGATATGAATACACTTTTCAAAAGAAAACAAACAAACATATGGAGCCAACAAACATATGCAAAAAAGCTTATCATCACTGGCCATTAGAGAAATGTAAATCAAAACCACATTGAAATACCACCTCACATTAGTTAGAATGGCTATCATTAAAAAATCAGGGTACAATAGGTGCTGGAGAGGATATGGAGAAATAGGAATGCTTTTATACTGTTGGTGGGAGTGTAAATTAATTCAACAATTGTGGAAGACACTGTGGCGATTCCTCAATGATCTAGAATTGGAAATACCATTTGACCCAGCCATCCCATTGCTGGGTATATACTCAAAAGATTATAAATCATTATATTATAAATATACATGCACACATATGTTTATTGTGGCACTATTCACAATGGCAAAGGCTTGGAACTAACCCAAATGCCCATCAAAGATAGACTGGATAAAGAAAATTTGGCACATATACACTATGGGATACTATGCAGCCATAAAAAAGGATGAGTTCGTGTCTTTTGCAGGGACATGGATGAAACTGGAAACCATCTTTCTCAGCAAACTGACACAAGAACAGAAAACGAAACACTGCATGTTCTCACTCATAAGTGGATGTTGAAATGAATTTATGGAAAGAGGGAGGGGAACGTCAAACACTGGGGCCTGAGGGCTGGGGAGGCCTAGGGGAAGAATAGCAGAGGGTTGGGGGATTGGGGAGGGATAGCATTAGGAGAAACATCTAATGTAGATGATGGGGTGATCGATGCAGCAAACTACCGCCATGGCACATGTATACCTATGTAACAATACTGCATGATCTGCACATGTACCCCAGAACTTAAAGTATAATAAATATTTTAAAACTAAACAAATAAATAAAAATATGCACTATATGCTTTGCATTATTTTAAGCTTATTAAGGTTTGTGTTGTGGGCCAGAAGATGATCTTGCTTTATAAAAACCACATGTGCACAGGAGAAGAATATATATTCAGTTTTTGTTGAGCAAAATGTTCTGCAAATGTCAATTATGTCAAGTCGGTTGATAGTGTATTTCAGATATCTATCTCTGTATTGATATTCTGCCTAATGAGCCTATCAATTTCTGAGACAATAGTGTTAAAGTCTGCGATTATAATTGTGGTTATTTTTCTATTCAGATCTGTTTGTTTTTACTTCATGTATTTTGATGTGTGAGTGTATATTATGTGCATAATTAAGATTGTTATGTCTTCTTGAAAATTGATCATCATGCAATTATCCTCCTTAACTAGGACAACATATCCATCTTAAAAAATTATTTAAATGATCATCTTGGGTTTACAATTTATATTTTGGCATAATCTGAATCAACCCTTAAGTAATATTATATGACTTTATAGAATAGTACACTTGCGGCAAAATATTCCCGATAAATCCATCCCATTCTTTGCGTCATTACAGTCAAACCTTTCAATTTTTCATATGTTATGGACATGCTATATTTCTACAACTTTTTGTGAAAAAACTTTATTTTGAAAAAAATTAAAAGTAAACTTAAAATATTATATTTCATCTTCATTAATTCCATTTCTGAAGTACATCATCTCTTTGAAGAGATACAAGTTTTAATAAAATTGTCCTCTTTCTGGCTAAAGAATGTATCCTTGTCTTATCTGAAAGCACCTGGTGGTAATCACACTGGGAAAGTCTACAAAAATGTTTATAATGTAATAATGGAACAAGTGTTGAATAGTGTACCGATGTGAAGACACTTGGTTCTGAAGACGTACAATTCCCATATGTCTTCAGAATCAAGGGTCTTCATTTCAGTACACTATTCAACACTAGGCTTTGGCAATTTGTTAAACACTTCTTGCTGAATCATTTTACTGCTTATATGGGGTTCTGTAGAATTTGCCTGAAGAAAGCAAATGATGAAATCTTTTCTCCCAGCAAAGTCCTGTCTCTCTTCAGATTTAGGATTAGTTGTTTGCCTAATAATGCCAGTTTTCACATGTCTTCAAGAGAAAAGGTAATTTATAATTTGCAATAAGAATCATCTTTCTTCTTAATAAACATGACAGTAACACTTATGAGAGCTTCACACCTCTCCTCTGAATCTCGAAGTCCAATAATTTCATTTTATAAGAAAATACGTAGATAAATAGGAAAAAGGGTCAATTCATTTCAAATGTAATAGCATCTGTAGACTCACATACTGAGCCTTTGTGTACTTACCAATATTGTAAAGTTTTCTTGTAATTTTATAATCAGTAAAATAAAATATTAGACATAATAGAATTTTACAACAGAATTGTGAACACAGTATAATGAATATTCAGAAAAAGAATTTAGAATGGAGATATGTGAGGGAAAATATCATATTTGGAAAAAAACAGTTTAACCATATAGGTATATGTATGAACAGATATACTTATTTATAGCACCTTCTATTTCAAGAATACTATTCATATAAATACAAAATGAACACATGTTGTTAAACAGTATCTGTTTTTTTGTTTGTTCTTAGCAGAGGAGCAAGAGAATTTTGAACTTCCTCGACAGCTTATTTGAATTCTGTTTTTGTTAATATCTCACTCTTACATCTTATACTTGTGGATAGGGGTCAAAAAATACCTCGAAATCACTCTTGATTTTGCCAGTGACTTCTTGAAGTGATCTAGGGAAAAATTATGTAGCCACCCCTTCAAATTTCTTTTTTTATCTGCATAAGAGGAATAGCAATAACCTTTTGTGTCTTCTAAGTCTATTTTGATGATTTATGATATGGCATTCTAAATTCCTCAGAAGAAAACATAGATAAAAGTACATGCATAATAGAGAGAGTAAGATTATAAGTCTAGAAGCACAAACAAAGTTGGAAAAGTGAAAATACATTTCAATGTGACTGTGTTAGCCCATCATTCAGACTCATTTTGGTTTCACTCGATGAATTGACTTTTATATCCTTCACCTGCAACAATTACAGATCTTGAAACCACATCTTATGTCACATTAAATATGCCCCCAAGGGACTGTTTTTGCTGGTCTACCCACTGTCACTAGATGACTGAGCATTAAAAGTCCCACCAGCTGTGGAACACCATTCTCCCTAGTCCAACTGCCATAGTAGAAAAACTAATGACACTGAATTACCCTGAGGGGAGCTTTTACTCACCTGCCATTAATTGCCTCCAAGGACCCTAGAGTAGATCTGGGTTTTAACAGCCTTCAGAAAAACAAAGAGAAAACCAGGCATCTTTAATTTCAATTGAATCAATTCTATATTCCTGGTATTATAGAGTGACATAGTTTGTCTGTGTCCTCATCCATATCTCATTTTGAATTGTAGCTCCCCAAATTCCCACATATTGTGGGAGGGACCCAGTGGGAGAAAACTGAGTCTTGGGGGCAGTTCTCCCCTATACTGTTCTCCTGGTGGTAAATAAGTATCACTAGATCTGATGGTTTTATAAGAGGAAATCCCTTTTGCTTGGTTATCATTCTCTTGACTGCCATCATGTAAGATGTGCCTTTCACTTTCTGCCATGATGGTGAAGCCTTCCCAGTCACATGGTACTGTCAATAAATTAAACATAAATTATTCTTTTTATAAATTACCCAGTGTCAGGTATGTCTTATCAACAGTGTAAAAACGGACTGGTACATGGAGATACCAATAGTATAAATATATTTTACAATTTACACTAGATATGTACCTTAATTATACATTGTTTTGATATGGACTCTAATAACATTTTGTGCTGTGTGAAACTCTGCTATTGTTTTATTATATAACTACAAATCCTGTTTTATCGTAAAGCAGTTGGGGAAGTTTACAAGTAAATTTTCTAGGCGGTAGAGCTTAAAAAGTGCACAGCAGAGATACATGATGAAAACAGCTGGTTATATTTTGTTTTGTTTTATGTCTATGTTGAGTTTATTCGGCAGGACCACATCACTGTTGACATCTCAGGGAGAATATAAGAATAAACAGAAAACAATTAATGCAGTGTAAAGGTAAGAAATGTGAAGCAAGACCAAAGTGTGACCCCAAGGAAAATTAGAGAGAAAAGAAAAGCCATAAATGATCTTTGCCATCACTCAGAAAAATGATCCTGTCAGGAAATTATTTTAAAGACAATGCTGTTCAATTAGTGTATGTGTAAAAATAGCCACACTAATTAATTTAAATCAAATTTATATATATTGAACACAAAAAATATTATGTTTCCTTACATTTGCTTTTGGGCAATATTGATGATATCTTTTCTCTGAAATTTCACTTTTAGGGAATAAAAATAACTAGAAATATAAAAATAAATAAAGTTTTAAAAATAATTTTTTTTCTAAATATGTATTTTATTGCATTTTAGGATTTGGGGTACATGTGAAGAACATGCAAGATTGTTGCATAGGTACATACATGGCAATGTGGCTTGCTGCCTTCCTCCTCATCACCTATATCTGGCATTTCTCCCCATGTTATCGCTCCACAACTCCCCACCTTCTGCTGTCCCTCCCCCAGTTTCCTCCACCACAGACCTCAATGTGTGATGCTCCCCTCCCTGTGTCCATGTGTTCTCGTTGTTCAACACCCGCCTATGAGTGAGAACATGCGGTGTTTGATTTTCTGTTCTTGTGTCAGTTTGCTGAGAATGATGATTTCCAGGTTCATCCATGTCCCTACAAAGGATAAAACTCAACATTTTTTATGGATGCATAGTATTCCATGATGTATATATACCACAGTTTCCCTGTCCAGTCTATCATCGATGGGCATTTGGGTTGGTTCCATGTCTTTGCTATTGTAAACAGTGCTGCAATGAAAATTCTGGTGCATGTGTCCTTATGATAGAACACTTTATAATCCTTTGGATATGTACTCAGTAATGGGATTGCTGGGTCAAATATGGAATTTCTATTTCCAGGTCCTTGAGGAATCACCACACTGTCTTCCACAATGGTTGAACTAATTTACACTCCCACCAACAGTGTAAAAGTGTTCCTATTTCTCCACATCCTCTCCAGCATCTGTTGTCTCCAGATTTTTTAATGATTCCCATTCTAACTGGCGTGAGATGGTATCTCAATGTTGTTTTGATTTGCATTTCCCTAATGACCAGTGATGATGAGCACCTTTTCATGTTTGTTGGCCTCATATATGTCTTCTTTTGAAAAGTGTCTATTGAGAGGACCAAAGATGGCCGACTAGGAACAGTTCAGGATTGCAGCTCCCAGTGAAAGTGCAGAGGGTGAGTGGACGCTGCATTTCTGGATGGATTTTTTTGCCCACAGACCAGGAGATTCCCAGGTGGAGGAGCCCCACAGGTCGCCAGCTTGGCTGTTTTGACCAGCACGACTACTTTGCCAGAGCCCTGGTGTGGTAGTTCTCCATACAAAATACACTGGTCAGAGTGCCCTTTTAGCTGGCGATTGGAGACCTGGGAAGGCAGATCACCCATTCATCTGATTGAAAAAGGAACTGAAACAGGGAACCAGGCCAGGAGATTCCTGGGCAAAAAAACTGCCATGAATCTCAGCGATGCTGTTTCAACTGGCACAGTGAGTCCCCACATGGGAAATCACACAGATCCCGGTGCCTTTTCAACAGGTGACTGGAACACCTTGGGAGAGAGTCGACTGTCAACTAAAAAAAAAAAAAAAAAACAAAAAAAAAAAAACAGACTCTGAGGCAGGGAGTCAGGTGATCAGGGTCGGCTGGACCCACCCGCACAAAAAAAAAAAAAAAAAAAAAAAAAAAAAAAACAGTTGAAAATGTTCTGGGTTGAGAGTTAAGCACAGCTGTACCCAGGATGGTCTAGCTCTGTGGGGTAGGGGTGCCCGCCATTACCGAGACACTGAGCCACTATGCAGGTAGTCCGCCATCACTGAGGCAGACCGCCGTTGCCTAGGCAACCTGCCATTACAGAGAGAGTCCGCCATTACAGAGGTGGGCCACCATTGCCAAGGCAGTTCTAAATACACCATATAAACAGGACTGCAGGGAAGATCACACAGCAGCTGGGCGGAGCCCACAGCAGCTCAGCAAAGTCTCTGCAGGCCGACAATGACTAGACTGCCTCCTTGCTGGGGAGGGCAGCCCTGAAAAGAAAAAGGCAGCAGCACAACAAAAACTCATTAATAAAGGCCTAACTCTCTTGGACAGAGCACCTGGGAAAAAAGAAAAAAAGGAGTTTATGAGTTCTGCTGCAGCAGACCTAAACGTACCTGCCCAGCAACTCTGAATGAACAATGGAGCTCACAGTTCAGCACTTGAGCTCCTATAAAGGACATACTGTCTCCTCAAGCAGCTCCCTGACCCATGTATGTCCAAAGAGTCATCTCATAAAGGAGAAAACACACAGACATTTGGTGGGTATTCTTCTGGGACAAAGATAGCAGAAGAAGAAACTGGCAGCAACCCTTACTGTTCTGCAACTGCTGCAAGTGATCCCAAGGCAAGCAGGTCCTGGAATGTACCTCAGCAGTCCTACAGCAGAGGGGCCAGACTGTTAGAAGGAAAACTAAGAAACAGAAATAACTTCATCATTCACAAACTGGAAGTTCACCCAGAGACCCAATCTGAAAGTCAGCAACTACAAAGACAACAGATGGATAAATCCACAAAGATGGGAAGAAACCAACACAAAAAGGATGAAAACACTCAAAACCAGAACACCTCTCCTCCTACAAGGGATCGCAACTCCTCACCAGCAAGGGAACAAGGCTGTATGGAGAATAAGTGTGATGAAATGACAGAATCAGGCTTCAGAAGGTGGGTAATAAGAAATTTCTGTGAGCTAAAAGAACATGTTCTAACCCAATGCAAAGAAACTAAGAATGTTGAAAAAAGATTTGATGAAATGCTGATGAGAATGGACAACATAGAGAGGAATATAAGTGAATTGATGAAGCTGAAAAACACAACATGAGAAATTCACAAGGCATGCACAAGTTTCAACAGCCGAATTGACCAAGCAGAAGAAAGGATATCAGAGGTCAAAGATGAGCTCAATGAAATAAAATGAGAAGGCAAGAATAGAGAAAAAAGGGTAAAAAGGAATGAATAAAATCTCCAAGAAATGTGGGACTATGTGAAAAGACCTAATCTACGTCTGCTAGGTGTCACTGAATGTGATGAAGAGAATGAATCCAAGCTGGAAAATACTCTTCAGGATATTATCCAGAAAAACTTCCCCAATCTAGCAAGGCAGGCCAATATTTAAGTCCAGGAAATACAGAGAACACCACAAAGATATTCCTCATGAAGAGCAACCCCAAGGCACATAGTCGTCAGATTCACCAGGGTTGAAATGAAGGAGAAAATGCTAAGGGCAGCCAGAGAGAAAGGTCGGGTTACGTACAAAGGGAAGCCCATCAGACTCACAGCAGGTCTCTCAGCAGAAACCCTACAAGCCAGAAGACAGTGGGGGCCAATATTCAACATCCTTAAAGTAAAGAACTTTCAACCCAGAATCTCCTATCCAGCCAAACTAAGCTTCATAAGTGAAGGAAAAATAAAATCCTTTGCAAACAAGCAGGTACTCAGAGATTTCATCACCACTAGGCCTGCTTTACAAGAGCTCCTGAAAGAACCACTACACATAGAAAGGAACAACCAGTACCAGCCACTCAAAAAACATACCAAATGGTAAAGAACATCAACACAATCAAGAATCTGCATCAACTAACAGGCAAAACAGCCAGCTAGCATCAAAATGGCAGTATCAAATTCACACATAACAATATTAACCCTAAATGTAAATGGACTAAATGCCCCAATCAAAAGACACAGACTGGCAAATTGGATAAAAAGCCAAAACCCATTGGTGTGCTGTATCCAGGAAACCCATCTCACATGCAAGGATACACAAAGGCTCAAAATAAAGGGATGGAGGAAGATTTACCAAGTAAATGGAGAGAAAAAAAAAAAAAAAGCAGAAGTTGCAATTGTCATCTCTGATAAAATAGACTTTAAAGCAACAAAGGTCAAAAGAGACAAAGAAGGGCATTACATAATGGTAAAAGGATCAATACAACAAGAAGACCTAATGAACCTAAATATATACGCACCTAATACAGGAGCACCCAGATACATAAGGCAAGTTCTTAATGACTTACAAAGAGACTTAGACTCCCACACAATAATAGTGGGAGACTTTAACACCCCACTGTCAATATTAGACAGATCAACAAGACAGAAAATTAACAAGGATATCCAGGCCTTGAACTCAGACCTGGAACAAGCAAACCTAATAGACTTTTACAGAACTCTCCACCCAAAATCCACAGAATATACATTCTTCTCAGCACCACATCACACCTACTCTAAAATTGAGTATGTAATTGGAAGCAAATCGCTTGTCAGCAAATTCAAAATAATGGAAATCATAATAAACACCTCTCAGACCACAGTGCAATCAAGTTAGAACTCAGAATGCAGAAACGAACTCAGAACCACACAGCTTCATGGAAACTGAACAACTGGCTCTTGAATGTTGACTAGATAAACAATGAAATGAAGGCAGAAAAAAAGATGTTCTTCAAAACCAATGAGAACAAAGACACAACATACCAGAATCTCTGGGACACATTTAAAGCAGTCTCCAGAGGAAAATATATAGCAATAAGTGCCCACATGAGAAGCAAGAAGAGATCAAAAATTGACACCCTATCATCAAAATTGAAAGAGCTAGAGGAGCAAGACCAAAAAAACTCAAAACCTAGCAGAAGACAAGAAATAACTAAGATCAGAGCAGAACTGAAGGAGACAGAGACACAAAAAACCCTTCAAAAAATCAATAAATCCAGGAGCTGGTTTTTGAAAAGATCAACAAAATAGACAGACCACTAGCCAGATTAATAAAAAAGAAAAGAGAGAATAACAAAAAAGATGCAATAAAAAATGATAAAGGGCATAACACCACAGATTCCACAGAAATTCAAACCATCATCAGAGATTATTACAAACAACTCTATGCATATAAACTAGTAAACCTGGAAGAAATGGATAAATTCCTGGACACTTGCCTCCTGCCAAGCCTAAACCAGGAAGAAGCCGAAACCCTGAACATACCCATAACAAGGTCTGAAGTTGAGGCAGCAATTAAGAGCCTACCACCCAAAAAAAGCCCAGGTCCAAATGAGTTCACAGCCAAATTCTACCAGGCATACAAAGAGGAGCAGGTACCATTCCTTCTGAAACTATTCCAAATAATCCAAAAAGAGGGAATCCTTCCCAAATCATTTTATGAGACCAACATCATCCTGATACCAAAACCCGGCAGAAACTCAGCAAGAAAAGAAAACTTCAGGCCAATATCCATGATGAACATAGATGCAAAAATCTTCAATAAAATACTGGCAAGCCGATTGCAACAGCACATCAAAAAGCTTATCCACCATGATCAAGTAGGCTTCGTCCCAGGGATGCAAGGCTGGTTCAACATACGCAAGTCTATCAATGTAATTCACCACATAAACAGAACCAAAGACAAAAAACACATGCTTATCTCAATTGATGCAGAAAAAGCCTTTGACAAAATTCAACAGCCTTTTATGCTAAAATCCCTCAATAAACTAGGTATTGACGGAACGTATCTCAAAATAATAAAAGCTATTTATGACAAACCAACAGCCAATATCATACTGAATGGACAAAAACTGGAAGCATTCCCTTTGAAATCTGGCAGTAGACAAGGATGCCTTCTCTCACCAATTCTATTCAATATAGTACTGGAAGTTCTACCCAGAGCAATCAGCCAAGGAAAAGAAATAAAGTGTATTCGAATAGGAAAGGAGGAAGTGAAATTGTCTCTATTTGCACATGACATGATTGTATATCTAGAAGACCCTATCACCTCAGCCCAAAATCTCCTGAAACTGATAAGCAACTTCAGCAAAGTCTCAGGATACAAAATCAATGTGCAAATATCACAAGCATTCCTATACACCAATAACAGACTTAAAGAGAGCCAAATCAAGAATGAACTGCCATTCACAATTGCTACAAAGAGAATAAAATACCTAGGAATACAACAAACAAGGAACGTAAAGGACCTCTTCAAGGAGAACTACAAGCCACTGCTCAACAAAATAAGAGATGACACAAACAGATGGAGAAACATTCCATGTTCATGGTTAGGAAGAATCAATATTGTGAAAATGGCCATACTGCCCAAAGTAATTTACAGACTCAACACTATCCCCAACAAGCTACCAATGATCTTCAAAGAACTGGAAAAAAACACCTTAAACTTCATATGGAACCAAAAGAGAGCCTACATAGCCAAGTCAATTCTAAGCAAAAAGAACAAAGCTGGAGGCATCACACTACAGAACTTCAAACTATACTATAAGGCTACGGTAATCCAAACAGCATGGTAGTGGTACCAAAACAGAGATATAGACCAATGGAACAGGACAGAGGTCTCGGAGGCAACACAACATATCCACAATCATCCGATCCTTGACAAATCTGACAAAAACAAGTAATGGGGAAAGGATTCCCTGTTTAATAAATGGTGTTGGGAAAACTGGCTAGCCATGTGCAGAAAGCAGAAACTGGATCTCTTTCTGACTTACACTAAAATTAACTCCAGATGGATTAAAGACTTAAACATAAGACCTAACACCATAAAAACCCTAGAAGAAAATCTAGGCAAAACCATTCAGGACATAGGTGTAGGCAAGTACTTCATGACCAAAACACCAAAAACATTGGCAACAAAAGCCAAAATAGAGAAATGGGACCTGATCAAACTCCACAGCGTCTGCACAGCAAAAGAAACAGTCGTTAGAGTGAATTGGCAACCAACAGAATGGGGAAAAAATTTTGCAGTCTACCCATCTGACAAAGAGCTGATATCCAGAATTTACAAAGAACTATAACAGATTTACAAGAAAAAAACAAACAAGGACATTCAAAAGTGGGCGAAGAATATGAACAGATACTTTACAAAAGATGATATACATGAGGCCAACAAACATGAAAAAATGCTCATCATCACTGGTCTTTAGAGAAATGCAAATCAAACTACATTGAGATACCATCTCACGCCAGTTAGAATGGCGATCATTAAAAAATCTAGAGACAACAGATGCTGGAGAGGATGTGGAGAAATAGGAACAGTTTTACACTGTTGGTGGGAGTGTAAATTAGTTCAACCATTGTGGAAGACAGTGTGGCGATTCCATAAGGACCTAGAAATAGAAATTCCATTTGATCCAACAATCCCATTACTGGGTATATATCCAAAGGATTATAAATTGTTGTACTATAAGGACACATGCACACGAATGTTCTTTGCAGCACTGTTTACAATAGCAAAGACCTGTAACCAACTCAAGTGTCCATCGATGATAGACTGGACAGGGAAAATGTGTCACATATACACCATGGAAAATTACGCAGCCATCAAAAATGATGAGTTCGTGTCCTTTGTAGGGGCATGGGCGAACTGGAAACCATCATTCTCAGCAAACTGATACAAGAGGAGAAAATCAGACACCGCATGTTCTCACTCATAGGCGGGTTTTGAACAATGAGAACAGATGGACACAGGGAGGGGAGCATTACACACTGGGGTCTGTCCGGGGTAATGGGAGAGGAAGTGTGGGGGTTGGGGAGTTGGAGAGAGATAGCATGGGGAGAAATGCCATATATAGGTGAAGGGGAGGAAGGCAGCAAATTACACTGCCATGTGTGTACCTATGTAACTCTCTTGCATGTTCTTCAAATGTACCCCAAAAGGTAAAATGCAATAAAAATTAAAAGAAAAAAAAAAAGAAATGTGTATGTTAATATCCTTCACCCACTTTTGAATGGGCTTGTTTGTTTTTTTCTTGTAAATCTGTTTTAATTCTTTGTAGATTCTGGATATTAGCCCTTTGTCAGGTGGGTAGATTGCAAAACTTTTTCCCATTCTATTGGTTGCCGATTCACCGTAATAATTGTTTTTTTCACTGTGCAGAAGCTCTGGAGTTTAATTAGGTCCTGTTTGTCTAAATGAAAATCACATTCATATAATTTTGAAATTAGGTATTAGTATTGTACTGTATAAAATGTCAAAGATCAGTCTTATGTGCTGTGCCTCCACCCCATATTCTAGTCTTAGCTTTTTATGTTGTTTCTTCTTATAGCATACTCTCCACTTTTCATCTTAATATTATATAATTCTTCAACATCCTATGCTGCTTTAACTTCTAATTGACAGCTTACAATGTTAAAAAGTTTTTGAATTACCTCAAGATATTTACTTTGAGACATTCTTGAAAATCCTTGCCTTATAAAACCAAACTCTAGGTCATTTGTCATGTGGCAATGATTCCTTGATCTTGAAAAGGAGAGTCTTTATATGCAGTATTCTATCTTTCTAGCCTATGATATTCCAAGGCCCTAGTCTTTTTTTTTTCCCATCTCTCTATATCCCAAAATCGAAATCTAAAGTTATTTGTGCATAATTTTGACAATTAACATCTTTGTCAATTATCTTGGGGTTAATAGGAGAAGTAAAGTCATTTCTCCCAGAGATGTAACAATCAGTTTATACTGCCACATCATGGCAGACATCATGTTCTACACTCTAGGAAAGATATTTGGAATTGGTGCTGTATGAATCAAAGAGAGAAGTCACTGAGGGTTTGTGATAAATAGCTTTTCTTATTTTGAGATATGTTCCATTAATACCTAGTTTACTGAGAGTTTTAGCTTGAAGGGGTGTTGAATTTTATCTAAGGCATTTTCTGCATCTATTGAGAAAATCATGTGCTTTTTGTCATTGATTGTGTTTATGTGATGAATTATGTTTATTGATGTGCATATGTTGAACCAGCCTTGCATCCCAGGGATGAAGCCAACTTGATCATGGTTTATAAGCTTGTTGATGTGCTGCTGGATTCAATTTGCCAGTATTTTATTGAGGATTTTCACATCAATGTTCATCAGAGATATTGGCCTGAAATTTCCTTTTTTTGTTGTGTCTCTGCCAGGTTTTGGTGTCAGGATGATACTGGCCTCATAAAATGAGTTAAGAAGGAGTCCCTCTGTTTCTATTGTTTGGAAAAGTTTCAGAAGGAATGGTATCAGCTCTTCTTTGTACCTCTGATAGAATTCGGCTGTGAATCTAGCCGGTCCTAGGCTTTTCTTGTTTGGTAGGCTATTAATTACTGCCTCAATTTCAGACCTTGTTATTAGTCTATTCAGGGGTTTGACTTCATTCTGGTTTAGTCTTGTGAGGTTGTATATGTCCAGGAATGTATATATTTCTTCTAGATTTTCTAGTTTATTTGCATAGAGGTGTTTATAGTATTCTCTGATTGCAGTTTTGTATTTCTGTGGTATCAGTAATGATCTCCACTTTATAATTTTTATTGTGTCTATTTGATTCTTCTCTCTTTTCAAAATAGATAGTCTGGCTAGTGGTATATCTATTTTGTTAATCTTGTCAAAAAACCATCTCCTGGATTCATTGATTTTTTTGAAGGAATTTTCATGTCTCAATCTCCTTCAATTCTACTCTTATCTTAATTATTTCTTGTCTTCTGCTAGCTTTTGAATTTGTTTGCTCTTGCTCTCTAGTTCTATTAATTGTGATGTTAGGGTATCGATTTTAATTCTTTCCTGCTTTATCCTGCAGCCAATATCATACAGGATGGGAAAAAAAACTGAAAGCATCCCTTTGAAAACTGGCACAAGACAAAGATGCCCTCTCTCACTACTCCTATTCAACATAGTATTGGAAATTCTGGCCAGGGCAATCAGGCAAGAGAAAGAAATGAAGGATATTCAGATAGAAAGAGAGGAAGTCAAATTGTCTCTATTTGCAGATGGCATAATTGTATATCAAGAAGACCCCATCGTCTCACCCCCAAATCTCCTTATGCTGATTAGCAACTTCAGCAAAGTCTCAGAATACAAAATCAATGTGCAAAAATTATAAGCATTCTTATACACCAATAATAGACAAACAGTGAGCCAAACCATGAATGAACTTCCATCCATAATTGCTACAAAGAGAATAAAACACCTAGGAATACACCTTATAAAGGACCTGAAGGACCTCTTGAAGGAGAACTACAAACAACTGCTCAAGGAAATAAGAAAGAATAAAAACAAATGCAAAAACATTCCACGCTCATGGAAAGGATAAATCAATATCATGAAAATGGCCATACTGCCCAAAGTAATTTACAGGTTCAATGTTATCCCCATCAAGCCACCATTGACTTTCTTCACAGAATTAGAAAAAAATATTTTAAATTTCATATTTAAAAAAAAACTCATACAGACAAGACAATCCTAACGAAAAAGCACAAAGCTGGGGACATCGTGCTACCTGACTTCAAACTATACTACAAGATTACAGCAACAAAAACAGCATGGTACTGATACCAAAACAGATACATAGACCAATGAAACAGAACAGAAGCCTCCAAAATAACATCACACATCTACAATGACTGGATCTTTGACAAAAACAAGCAATGGGGAAAGTATTTCCTGTTTAATAAATGGTGTTGAGAAAACTGGCTAGCTATATGCAGAAAACTGAAACCGGACTCCTTCCTTACACCTTCTACAAAAATTAACTACAGGTGGATTAAAGACTTAAACATAAGACCTAAAAACATAAAAACCTTAGGAAAAAAACGAGGAAATACCATTCAGGAAATAGGCATGGGCAGTCTTCATGACTAAAATACCAAAAGCAATGGCAACAAAAACCAAAATTGACAAATGGGATCTAATTGAACTTAAGAGCTTCTGCACAGCAAAAGAGATTATCATCAGAGTAAATAGTCAACCTACAGAATGGGAGAAAGTTTTTGCAATCTATCCATCTGACAAAGGGCTAATACCCAGAATCTACAAGGAACTTAAACAAATTAACAAGAAAAAAAATCAACAACCCCATCAAAATGTGGACAATGGATATAAACAGATACTTCTCAAAAGAAGACATTTATGGGGTGAACAAATATATGAAAAATAAAAGCTCGTCATCACTGGTCATTAGACCATTACAAATTAAAACACAATGAGATACCATCTCATGCCAGTTAGAATGGCAATCACCAAAAAGTCAGGAAACTACAGATGTTGAGGAGGGTGTGGAGATATGGGAATGCTTTTACACCATTGGTAGGAGTGTAAATAGGTTCAACCATTGTGGAAGACAGTGTGGAGATTCCTCAAGGATCTAGAACCAGAAATACCATTTGACCCAGCAATCCCATTACTGGGTATATACCCAAAGGATTATAAGTTACTCTACTACAAAGACACACATACACACATTTATGTTTGTTGCAGCACTATTCACAATAGTAGACTTGGAACCAACTCAAATGCCCATCGATGACAGACTGGATAAAATAACATGTGGCACATATACACCATGGAATAGTAGGCAACCATTAAAAAAGATGAGTTCATGTTTTTTGCAGGGAAACAGATGAAGCTGGAAAGCATCATTCTCAGCAAACTAACACAAGAACAGAAACCCAAACACTGCATGTTCTCAGTCATAGTGGAAGCTGAACAATGAGAACACATGGACACAGGGAGGGGAACATCAGACACCATGGCTTGTTGTGAGGTGGAGGGCTAGGGGAGGGATAGCATCAGGAAAAATACCTAATGTAAATAATGGGTTGATGGGTGCAGAAAACAACCATGGCACCTGTACACCTATGTAACAAACCTACACGTTCTGCACATGTACCCCAGAACTTAAAGTATAATAAAAAATTATCATCCCAAAGAAAAAAAAAGAGAGAGAAGAAAGAAGTCACAATTGAATGTATCACAAAAAAGTGGATAGAAATACCTATTTTTCAAAATATTGTCTAGCAGAGGAAACATAATAAACTTTTATAAATCAAATTTGTGATATCTATATTTTTATTTGTAAAATACTTATATTTTTGAATAAATGAGTAAATATACAAATTAGGCCTATAAAAGAGAATAAAATCTCAGGGAATCTCCATAGTAAAAACTATAGTAAAAACTATAAAACATTCATAAAAACTTGTTTTGTCATTGAAAATTTTAAAAATAAATTTTCTATTTTAAAATAGTCACACATTTACAAAGCATTGATCCAATTCAAGTCATTTTTACATATTAAGTCCCTTTATATCTTAATTCCTTTACCTGAAATTTCCTTCTATTTTATCCTTCAGTGACTGTCTCCTCTTTGCCATTTATAGTTAAAGTAACTTACTATAAAAAGTGCTTAAAACAACACAAATTTATCAACCTACAATTCTGGTAGCCAGAAGTCTAACATGGATCTCACTGAGTTAAGATTAAATGGCCAGCAATTTGGTATTTCTTTCTGGAAGCTGTAGTAGATAAGGCCACTTTTGCAGCCTCTGGGATACCTGAGTGCCTTGGCATTCTAAATATAAAAAGGTGCTGTAGATAAATGATGATTGAAGGAGAAGATAAAATAAATGTTTAAAAATTTGGAATTCATGAAGTTAAAAAGATTTATGAAACATTATATATTACTATACAATGTGTGTTTTTATGCTTATGTTATTATTCAGGAAATATATATCCCATTTAATATTTATATCCTGTTTCGATGAGTACAAGTCAATACATTTTATAGTTAATCACATTATTTTTAAACCTAAGGAAAACTCTTATTTGAATCATATATTATACTCCCAAGCACAAATTTTATAATAGAAATGACAGCTTGAGAATATATAATATATGTAAAAATTAAAAAGTTACTAAGTATTCTACTGACAATTTAAAGAAGAAACATTTAACGAGCAAATAATTCATTACAATATAAGAACATATGGGTAAATTAAAATGCATCAACATATTAAATTTGTTATGCCTTAATCTTATTCACCTACATAAAAAATTTACAATATTTGGATTCCTAGATAAACACTAAAATAAAGTTTCTAAAAAGTTCTTTAAGGTTTTTAAGGTGAATTTCCTTTAAACATTAATGTCATCTGTAGTACAAAGAATAATATGTACTCCCAATGTGTCTATTTTATTAGCCTGGGAAATATATACAATTGATTTGGTTATTGAAGATTCAGCAGAGTAAAGTTGGAAACCAATTTCTTTGGATTGTAGATTTTTTTTTTTTACTCTCTTTCCTTCATAATTAAATGTGTCTTGGAGAAATTAACTGTGTAGGACAGGTGTAACTTTGGTTGAGGCACTCTGAAATCCTTTTGCTTAACTTGTCTTGCACCTTTATATCAAATTACACAACTAAATCTCTATTGCACTGACAGACAGCCAGATAAACAATGCAGGCACAAAACATTGCCTACCTTCCCCTTCAGTTATTCAATGGCCAAAGATAATAAAAATGAACAGAATAGAAAAAGACTGTAGATGAAGGGCCCCTAGACTTTTACTATTAGATAATGCAATTTAGGAAGAAAAGTGAACACTTTAAGGTGAAGATGAACTTCTTGCAGAACATTAGATAAATAGTTTTCATTCCAGGCAGTTTGAGATAATGCAATATTCAGGTCTGAATGGCAAAATTACTAAATATGTTCTGAGCTGTCAGGAAATTCCTATATCAATCACCAAAAGACATGTTGTATCTACTCCTATTTAATTCCACCTGCAGTAAAAATCACAACAGGAACAACTACAAAGATGAAAAAATGACAATGACTAAAATGAAGGAGGTTAAATAATGAATACAGGTGCTCAATATCATCTTTTAATTAGTGGAAAATTTTACGTCTATAAATATAAACTGAAATCATGCTGAGATTTTTCATCAGGCAACTCCGACTTGCCATCACACATCTCAGCTCTGTCATATAAAATCAAAATGTAAAAAAAAAAAGTGAATGTTGTTTTGTAATATAAAATGCAAATTGATTTTTAGTCCAAAAGCATTCATAATATTTGGTGAAAATTAATGCCTTTTAATTTTTAAAACATTTTATAATAAATTATTTTAAAGGTAAGAATAAATAAGAGAAAACATAGAATTTTTGCCTTACCTAGAATTTTCCCTACATTTGTAACAGGTAAGCAGATGAGAAGAAGGTGTAAAGGAAGTAGGCCTCTCTGGATACAGATATAATATGAAAGAGAGTATGCCATGCTTTTACTCTAGCACTTGATTTATAATAGTTAAACCAGAAAATGTACAGAATATACAAAATGTCATTTTACTACCCAAAGATACTTTCCATATGTGGTAAATGTAAAACAAAAACAAACAAAACAACATCACCCATTACAAATGGGAAGCCTAAATACTATATTACGACTTTATTTTATATGCACAACTTTCCCTAATGGTTTAGGAAAGTTTTAGAGGAAAAGATATTATGCTCATAAAGAATCTGTTTCACTTGCTGAGCAGATTCAATCTTCTCCTTACATGGGGCAACCGAGTTTAAATATTTCATCAGCAATTCAATCTAATTCAACAAAAACGAAACTCATCATTTTCTTCCCAATAGTCCTGATCCATCTCTATGCTTTGTGTTTGGTTTAATGGTATCATCATTCACCCAATCAACAATTTCAAGATCTTGGACCCTTCATTAATTTTTCTTCTCTTTCATCATGTCAGCAAATCCTATTGGTTTCATTTTGACAAAGTATTTAACTTTATTTTTCTTTCCATTAAAACAGCAACATCCAGGCCAATGTTGAAACATATTGTGTTGTCGCAGTATTTTCGTACAGACTAAGTTACTTTTAAAAATCTCTTTTTCTGGTCTATCTTAAGCATTACTGCCTCAGCAAAATTATAGTTCTTCTCTAAATATGATTAGGCTTATTAGTTAAGGTTGAAATACATCTGTGTGTGTAAAGAGTTCTATAATAACATTTAAAAAATGAGTTTAGACATTTCTTTTTTGCCTCTAACTGGGCTGGTGTGATGACACTTCTGGAAGTTATCCAGGGACTCTGGCTCTTTTTATCCTCTTTATTCACTCCCCCAAGTATCACTCAAGCTGGCTTGCTACTGTAAATGTGGTCCAAGTTAAAGATGCAGGAGGAAGTTCAAGGGTAAGGATAAGTATTGAGCACATAATTTCACAGCATATCTCAACAACTTAATCTTAGTAATATATAAACCTACCTAGATTCACAGACAACTGAGTTAGTTATGCGCACTTTAGGCAGCCATTGCTGTCAATTTCTCTAATGGATATCTTTTTTTTTTTTTTTTTTTTTTTGAAACTGCATCACAATCCCGTTGCCCAAGCTGGAGTACAGTGGTGAGATCTCAGCTCACTGCAACCTCAACCCCAATCTTCCTGCCTCAGCCTCCTGAGTAGTTGGGATTATAGGTATGTGCCACCTTGCCCGGCTAATATTTTTTCTTTCTTTTCTTTTCTTTTCTTTTTCTTCTTCTTCTTTTTATTTTTTTAATTTTTTTTTATTTTTAACAGAGACAGGATTTCACCACGTTGACCAAGCTGTTCTAGAACTTTTGGCCTCAAGGTATCCACCTGCCTTGTCCTCCCAAAATGCTGGGATTACAGGCATGAGCCACAGTGACTGGCTTCTAACCGACATTTTTGATCACTCTGATAAGTTTTTTACTACTGAGCTGTACTCTGAAGCTCTTCCCTCCCTCCCATTCTCATTTCCTAATTATCATTCTGAATCCCCAATTGAAGCCTCTCTCAGCCTTCTCATGATCTCTCTCCACTTTATTCTTCACAGGTTCTTCCCCTCAATATTTTTTTGCATGTATAATTTCATCTTCTTATATGCTTCCCAGAAAACTAACTTAAATCAAGGATTCTAATAGCATGATAATGAAAGAGAGAATAATAGAGAAACATTGACTTTCTCTGCTATGTCACAAGTCCTCAACAGTTTGTCGAACTTACAAAAGTGTTTTAAAATGTAGCTTCAGAAGAAAACTAATTGTTGGAGAAGTAGTAGTTTTTATGCCATAAAGCAAGTTATTATCCCTAAAACTCTATGAATATTGGCATTAAAATTGTATGAATAAATAGCTACAATTTGGGAAACTGTTCATTGTGTATGACACAAAATTAGGAAAAATCTTCTAAATAAGTGGATTATGATAGCAAATAAGCATCAGTTCAAATGTCAAGTATGCAATTGACTATTTGTAGGACATCAAGCAAATAAGTAAATTTTTCTAAGCTTCCAGTTTTGATCCATTAACAACAGATGTGAATATTTATCCTCCCATAAGTTTATTATGGAGAACAACAGAAGATAATTAATGTAAAGGCTTAGCAGCATGCCTAATACAGAAGATGCATTTCTATTTTCTTCTCCTCTCTCTCCTTTTTATCCTTCTTCTTGGTATTGCTATTATATTGTTGTAGCTATTACTACTGTTTATTGATATTGTCATTATCATTGCTACATGCAACAGCCTGAGCGCTTTTTGTTTTTTAAATGAGAATTCCTCATTTCCCTCTGCCACTGTGGACTGTACAGTTGAATTCAGTATAGCTAGTGTTTGCATCCTGGTAGGACAAAATAATCTTTAAACCTTTGAGAGAAGTTTATGAGAACTTCTAAATATACTTGAAACAATATCAGCTTTATAGAGATCCCTGGAGTTATGCATTAGAAAGTATAAACAAAATCTGGCAAAATTTGAATTAATATTTTTCATATACAACCATCTCTACTGTATTTTATAGATTAGTAATGGTCTCTGATCATTTAAATTACACTTTTGATGTAATTTATCTGCAATTGCTGTGAATCTGGTTGACACTCCCTTTCTACTTCATCTTCAGAATTCTTGAATAACCAAAGAGAAAGACTCAAAGGACTATAATTGTCATGCCAGGGTCCCTGGCAAGGGCTCTACCCTTGGGCCTGTGCTCATGAACCTAAGTGAGCACAGGTACTCCTGTTTTCAAGCCAAAATATTACATTTTCCAAGACCACTCTGGCGTGCCACATCCCCAATCCTGTACCCATATAAACCTGAGGCCTTAAGCAGACACAGACACAAGTGACTAGACGTCAAGAGGAACACATCAGCAGACATGCACAGATGCTGGCAGATCAGTGAAATGATGCAGATACAGAGGCGAGTTTGGCTGGTGGTGGTTGTAGAGGAGTCCAACCACTGGGCAGCCTGAATCCAGAGGAAGACAATTTTCCCACTCCATACCCCTTTCCGGCTCCCCAACCATCTTGCTGAGAGCCACCTCCACCACTCAATAAAACTTTACACTCAACTTCCAGCCCACATGTGATCTGATTCTTCCAATACACTGGGCAACAACTCAGACTTCACACTGGCCCCTTGTCCTTGCAATTAAGCAGAAGCTCAGTAGACTTTCTGGGCTTTGGGAGTCCTAGACACTGCTATGTGTCCAGAGCCCCAAAACACTCTCCATGGCCTCTGCACCTGTCCATTTGCATGCTCCCCATAGGAGTTTGAGCAGTGGGGCACCAAAGAAGCAAGCCATATGCCTATTGCACGCCCTGCGAAGGGAATAAGGGAATGCTCCCATTTCAGTAATTTGCATTTTTCTAATGATTAATGATGTTCAGCACCTTTCTCAGAGCCTATGCCCATTTCTACTTTTTTATAGACTCTAGTAATTTAGGAAAAATACTCTTTTATTATTTTTTAATGAGCATATTAATCAATAATACTTATTTTAACATTTATGTCTTGTCACTGCAATATCAGAGTCATCTGTGGTACTGTTCTTTTCCCCCCTTTTATTTTATTTTGCTTAAGTCATCTGATCTTGTTTTATGGAAAATGAACATTATGTATAATGAATTTAGAGTCTTTGGTGATTTTATTTCCTCACACACACTTAGAATACGGGTCTATCATCTTAATGTAGTCATAGATTGAGATGGTTCAGATTTTATGTGGCTTTTCTGTTTCTAGATGCTCTTACTTCTAGAGTGATTCTCTTCTAAAGTTTTAACTGAAATCTGGACATTTTACCAGAAACTCTCCTCCCTAAGATCCAAGTGAGGGTTAAAAGTTTGGAGTTGATAGCAAATGTATTATTTAAAAAAATTTTTTTTCACTATAATGGCGACTCCCATGCTTCGGCTTATAGCCCAGAGACAAGCATAATGAAGCAAATAAGCAGCATGTGCGATGTCAGAAATACTTGGAATTTGGACATTGGAGTTACAAATGCACAGGAAAAGGAAAATACCTATATAGGTCTCAAAGATAGCAAAACTAAAGAAAGGTTAAAAAGAAAACAGATTATTATTAAAACAAAGAAGCTTTTTCCTTCCTCGTGTTATCAGCATTGCAGAAACCAATGTAGAAAGAAAGACCAAGAAAAACAGTCTAAGAGTGTAACTCATTGCAGTAGCAGTAGCAGTGACAGTTCAGCCAGTGATTCTTCACCGGAGAGTGAAGAAACAGCTACATCCTTCTCCTCAGAGGACAGCGATGCTGATGAAAGCTCTTCTAGTTCCTCATCCTCAGCCTCCTCCACAACTCTTCCTCCTCCCCAGATTCAGACTCAGATTCCATCTCTTCCAATAGCAGCAGCACTAGCACAGATAGCAGTTCCGAGGATGAACCACCAAAGAAGAAAAAAAAAGAAGTACAGTTGCTCCATCCATATTGGACAGATGAACTGAAAATATTAATGTGATTCTTGAAAGGAAATTTAGAATATGTTAAAGCCAAATATGTTAACTGGTGAAAATTTCTAGAATTTAAAATTTCTAGATGTTTTACATTTTAAGAGCACAGAGAGTATT
This sequence comes from Sapajus apella, assembly GCF_009761245.1. NCBI lineage: Eukaryota > Metazoa > Chordata > Mammalia > Primates > Cebidae > Sapajus > Sapajus apella. The sequence goes on from NW_022436951.1 coordinate 12,484,537, forward strand.
AATAATGGATTGTATATAGAGACTTTTTAATTTGAAGGGTGAATCTTGTTTTTCTAGAGATTAAAATATATCTCTAGAACTTAAAGTCGAAATCTGCAAATCTGTTTGTGTGATGAAACTCTTTTCTCTCTGTGAAATAAATGCCATATTTTGTTTCTTTGTTATATATTTTAATAGTATGTATCAGATATATTTTCAGGATGGTGCATCAGAATATCTGGCAGTGATTTTCTAATACTTTTGGCTGTGTATTATCATGTAAGTTTTAATATGTTGTTACTGAAAGTTTAGGAATTTTCCTACTATTAATAAAAATGCTTTATGTTTACATTTATGTTCAGAAAGTTATTCTTTTTGTCCTAAGTGGTAGGTTCAAGGAGCGTATTAATATATTTAGAGTTTTTGAATGCTACAAGTTTCAAGTTGCTGTGTTACATCATTTTCTTCTGGTTCCTTAAGTTTTTCAAGTTAACCTTTTCTTAGTAAAATTATTCTAGAGGAACATAAAAAGGAACAAAAAATCTGAAACTATTTAGGAGTCTAATCTCGGTGACTTTTGATAATGTCTGTGTATCAGAAAAGAAAGCAGCCATGTAAGAGGCTAACTTAAGTAGATATGCTAGAAATATCTTTGTGTATTAACATGCCATAAAAGGTACCATTCAACGCAGGGGAAAGGTAGGAGGAAGAGATAATTTTTACTGAAAATTAGTGCAGTGTTGGTTGTCTTTTATTACAAGTATTTTTTAAGCTTTCATAAAGATTGCCTTTTGTTACTTTTGCAGTTAAGGTGTTCTAGTTAACATGGTAACTGGTCATGTATACGGCAGTCTATTGCATAATTATGAATGACTAGGATTAATCCAGTGTGTTTACATAGGATACACATAGTTGAAATCTAGCATGAAAGGTTAAAAAGGAAATATACAAAATGCACACAATTTATTAAAAGTAAAATGCTGTTATTGTGGCGAGAGTCTTTGGTTCAACATCACATTATTCTGTGATTTGTTTTTAACTTTTTGGAAAGAGGTATAATTGTAGAAAAATTTGATTTAGTTTAAATATAGTTGTTTAAAACTATAAGTGATATCTTTTTTATATTTTTTATCAAAAAGCAGTAGAAAATTACTTTTGAAGGAAACGAGCTATTGAAATTTTAAAATATATGTATGTTTTGAGTTTAAGGGGTCTGTAATTACTAGTCAGCTTTACAGAACTGTCTGTGTTCAATGGTTGTAAATAAAGTCTCATAACATTATTTCAAAGGCTGCTATAGAATATTATCACTTGACAGATAGAGTTAATAAATTACCAATCAGGCATATTTTACAAAGTTTGTCTCTGTAAAGGTAATGTTAGCAGTTGAAAAACATGGATGAGAAAAAGAATGTGTTACATAGGTTACATCACTACTAATTTGTGCTCACAAGCTTAAAAAATAATAATAATACTAATTTAAAATTTTACCACTCCTCCTCAAAATTGACACAAACAAAGCTGGAATTTTTGTTCTGAAAATATCCTATAAAGAAGATGAAAAGACATGTTTGTACACAGTCTGGGAGAAAATATTTGCAAACAACATATCCTATGTAGGACCTGCATTTAGACTCTATGAATAACTCTCAAAATTAACCAGAAAAATATAAACAATCCAATGAAAAATTGAGCAAAAGACATGAAGCAACATTTGAATGAATAGAATATACAGATGTTAAACAAGTATATAAAATAATGCTCATGACATATGAAAAAGCATGATCAGATAATAATAAGCAAATATCAGAATAGCTGAAGTGAAATGTAACAATATCACCAAATGCTGGAGAGAGGACTTGGAGAACCTGCAAATGTAAAATGGCTCAGCCACATTGCAAAAGATAATGGCAGGTTTTCTGAAAGTTAAACAAGCACTTATCACACAATCTAGTTTTTATTAAGCTCAAGACACAAACAACAAAAAGCTTCCATATTTTGTCATTTCCTCATGATTTCTTTTACATAAAACATATTGTTTGCAAATGTTAAATAGCACAAACTGACACATTATGAACTATTTAAAAAGGCTTTCAAAAGTTTTTAATCTTTATCTAGAAATTAGAAAATTTCTCATAAAACTTTACATTCTCTGTTGCTAACACAATCACTCAAATATAGAAGAGACAATGGAGTTATTTTTATTTATCTGAATTCCATAGTTAAGAATCAAACTGATAGGTTCGCTCATTAAATTGATCTTTATATCTTACACAGGTCAAAAAATTGTCCTTATTTCCTCCATTGGTTTTGTGAAAATTTTTTATGAAGATAATTTTAAGCAAGTATATGTTTCACTTAATACATGCCTACAAATGCTGTGGGGAAAAAAATCAGTGTCCTCAATCTTTGAAAGGTCATAATATATTTGAATCTATGTCAGTAATATAATTGCCAATAATATATAAGTAATATTGTGGCATAACTTAATGTTGCTTGAGTGATGTTACATTTATTATTAGTTTTTATGTATTACAGACAAAAAATAGCTCTTCTAATTTTATGATATTATCTTTTAAAATACTTTATTGTCTAAACTTTGGTGTGTTGGAGCTAGCATAAAATAAGTGTTTGGGCAAGTTGTAAATTGAAAAAATGCACTTGCTTTTTTTTTTTAAACTACTTTGAAAATAAGCAACTTTTTGGAAATTAGGAAAAAGGATAAATTCAGGGCTCTAATTAATATGGCAAATATATAGAAATAATTGGGTATAGTGGATTTGAGACTTATATAAAACACACACAAAATGTGTTGCTTATGTTATGAGGATTTATAAGCCAAAACCTATGATGGAGACATGGAATGCAATGCATTGACACTAGAAAAAAAAAAAAAAACAAGTATTTTTGCATTTTAATAGAATTATGCATTCACCTCACTCAAATGTATCATCAGATTTAAGGTAAAGGATCCAGTATATACAACTGTTTCACTCATCTGGAATTTATTTTCTGAATAATGTAAACCTCATTATAGCTAATATGATACCTGGAATTGGATATGTAGTCGCTAAGTGCTATCAGACATTGCACAGTATTTTATAATTGTCCATTTTGAATTATTCATAATGTGATAAAAGCAAAATTCAGTAATCTAGCTAGTTAATTAAAGAAATTAAAATTTCAAAATACAAACAGAACAGTTCTGACAAAATGGAGTTTCACTTAAATTGAATAGTGTTGCTGTTAGAATGAAACCAGTAATAATTGGTTATTAACATTAAAAACTGGATGAATAGAGGGTTGACTAAACAGAGTATGTTGCTGCTAAGCTGCAAAATGTTACCAATGACCCTTTGCTTCTTAGTGAAATTTAAGGTACATATTCATATTTCTAAACTCTGATATTGTTTGGGATTTAGTCACCTTAGAGACTGCTTCTCTCCCCTAGCCAGGAAAGGGTTCACCTGAGGATAATTGTTTCCAAATCGGAAAACCTAAGAAAATGAAAACAGAATTTCTTGTGAAATACACTCAGAGTTCAAAGTCTGTACTATAAAAGACATAAGTAATATAAATGCCACATCATCAATTTCTGTGTAATACTGTTAATATAATAGCCTACATTTATTGAATGTATACTATGTGATCTATAGTCTTTGGAGTCCTTAAGAAGATTAGCTTACTTAATTTTCATAAATGAATGAATGAATGAATAAACAAACTAATGAGGGCAAGACTACAGGCCTCTCTTTTAGATAAGAGAAAATTGAACTTGTTGAACATATATTCTCAGGGGTGGAGCTTCTGGTCTATTTCAAAGCATGTGTTCCCAGCAAACATTTTTTTCTATCTCTTATGTCTATATGCCTTATGTCTTATCCCTCTTATGTCTGTACCAGAGAGAGGTTACCTTGGCTGTCACAAATACACAGTGATTAAATGTATGTGTAACAGGAACACTGTTCTTGCAATCACCTGAACTCTTCAGGAAATTTACAAATGACTCTTGTCAGTCTCAGTTTAGTGAGAAATGGTGTTTTGCATGCCGTTATCCTCAACACACAAACCTACAAGGTTTCCAAATATTTTTACTCACAATTCAGAGTCTGAAGACTTTCCAGGACTTTTAAATAAGTACTGAAATAGGCAATTATGAAGTGGAATGTTTAAATGATTGGAATATATTGGATATTTCACACGTCTGTTTTTGATGTTCCCAGCCTCTGGATGCTAAGAATGTTCATAGAAATGAAATTTCTCCATCCTTAATATGCCCATTGTATTAAAATGTAAATTTTATATTACATTTAGCTTCCATATTTTTCAGCATATTTTGGAATTCACCATGATACAACATATAATGAGTAGATATTCCTTTTAATAAAAATGAGAGGAAGTATTATAGACTGTGGATATCCATAATTAAGACTGCTCATTAAGAGGTGATTAGTAAAGCACTTCATTTCCCATACTTCCTCCCTTCTATCCTCCCTCTTGCCTTCTTTTTCTTCATTTCTTTCTTTTTCCCTTCCTTTCTCTCTCTTCCTCTCTTACCCTGCTCTTCCCTCTCTATTTCCTTTTCCTTTTTTTATTATGTATGTATGTATTTATCTACCTTTGTATCTGTCATCTACTTACCTTCTAATCTATTATCTATTTATCATCACCACCTATCTCCATAACTGCAAGCCAGAATTGTGATTAGAACTATAATCTTTAGAAGTGAGATTAACCATAGACAAAAACAGTTCCTAAATTCTTGTCTAATTATACTATTTTACCTTATACGTTTTACCTTGTATGTAGACCGTCAGATATTATGAGAAAGCAGTAACTCCAAATTTAAATCAATTATTTAGGAACAATCAGAATATGTTCCTGGTTCAATAGAAATATACATTAGAATTCTGAGAAAATATTTAAATATTATTTTACATAATTTAGAATGAAAATATACCTGCTTTCTCTCACATGCTACAAAATCTTTCTACTGTAAAAGTATATCAAATTTTCAGTAAGTTTCATGAGATACATTTTTATTTTAATAAAAACATTGCAAGCTATCTTGAAATAAGAGCTCCTTCTTTTACTATGGCTTAATTATGGATTGGTAATTTAAACATTTTGATATATTAAGGTTTACTATAAAATATGTAATATAATATTTAATATTGACATGTATGTAAATTTGTAGCCTAATTCAATAAATATGCAAGAGTTTAACTTGGTTTTAAATGTGTAATTAGATGAATGTGTCACAGCCAATGCACACTAACACATTTCAAATTATTTTTGTATTATGTTACAAGTTAAACTCTCAGAAATATTTTATGAAATCTCTAAATGCTTACTATTAGTTTCTATATTCAGATTATAATTTTTGACAATAATTTGGTTATAAAATTTATCTCATTTTGGTTGTAGCTTGCATATTTCTCATTGTAAATGAGGCATACATTTTTAAAGTATATATTACAGAATTATTTTAGATATGAGTTTATGGTAAATTTTACTATATAGTTTTTCTGTATCTATTAAAATTATCTAATTCTTTAATCATTTAATTTCTTAATGAATTCATGACATTCTTACAATCTGTGTGCTTACCCCATCTATCATCTTGACATAAACCAAATTTGAGAACAACATATTTTTTCATTCAAGTGCATCATTTTCTAAAACTTTTCTTGTTTCAATTTGCTAAAATTTAATTTGCAATTTTATATTTTTGTTAGTAAGTGAGTTATGGACATAAACATCCTTCCTACTTCTGCCTTTGTGTTATTTTAATATTAAAGATATGTCTTGTGAAAATTGTGGAATAATATACCTTTTTTTGTATAAAGGTAAAATAAGATAGAAATATCTCTTCCTGGAAAGTTTAGTAAAAGCCCATCTAAAGCCATCTGTTAACAGTATTTTATTTTTAAGAGATTTTACAGCTTCTTCAATTTATTTGATAGTTCAATATAATTCAGTATTTCTAATTATTTTGAGTCAGTTTTGTTCGTTGTTATTTTCTAGTAAATTTCCCATGTTGTCAAAGTTTCTACATTTTTTGGCATAAACTTCATAGCTTTATGTGTACTAAGACCACTGTTAAATTAATTTTTAAAAGAATTTTAAATACGGTCATAACTTCAGAATGTTGTGGTGGTTAATTTTATATGTCATTTAGGCTTTGCCACGGTGGTCAGATATGTGCCCAGACACTATTCTGGATGCTTCTGTGAGGGTGTTTTTAAGGGAGACTGACATTTTCATTGGTGGAATGGGTAAAGTAGATTGCCTTCCATAACGCAGGCAGGCCCCATCAGTTGAAAGCCTGAATGGAACAAAAGAATCACCTTCCATGAACAAGAGGGAATTATGCAGCAGATGGCCTTCATTGCCTCTCCCCAACAACTCCAGCCTGCTGACCCACCATACAGGCTTTGGACTTGCCAGCCTGCACAATTGCATGAGCCAATTCCTTTAAATAAATATCCATATGTGTGTGTGTGTGTGTGTATATATATATTATATATATGTGTGTGTGTGTGTGTGTGTATACACACACACACATATATACACACACACACATATATATATACACACACACAAACATCTTGTGGCTTCTCTTTCTTTGGAAAACTCTGACTAAGCAGGTGTCTTCCTTTTAGTGGTAACACTTTTCATATGTGCTGTAAACTTCTTGATTGGTTACATGAGATGTATTTCTATTTTATTAGACTTCTCGAAAGAAAAGAATATCGTTTGCTTTTAAAGCCTAAGACAAAGATTACAATGCTGAACTTGAATTTAAAGGGCACACATAAAGGGTGGTAAAGATGTGTGAAAACATAATAAATGAGGCAAGGAAAGGTTTATAGCAATAATTCATTTTTTAAATCTAGCAAATTCCTTTGTAGATGTCTGCTAGGTTGGGCATGAGGATCTACCAATCTCAGAATTGTCCACGGGATAGAGAACTGAGAATGAAACTATATGCACCACTTCCTCCCTTTTCTTATTTTTGACCCATCACCATTAAGTGTTCAGGGATGCAGCAACACCAGACTTAATGGTTGTACTGTCCATCTAATCAGGAAGTCTTATCAGTCGCCCAGTAGCATAGTATTTTGTTCAAGTCCAAGACTGAAGAGAAGATTGTATCACAGTAGGATCCCAAAGAAAAATTTAAAAGAAGGCATTCAGAGGAATAGAAGTTATACAGACATGCACAACTTTTCCCAATTCAATCTATTTCTTGTGCCATTTGGGTACCTTTGTGACCTCTCATTTTATATTGGTTGTATACTACCTATATTTTTCTTGTGATAATAAAGTCACTTCTACTTCATCACTGAGAAGGGAAATACAAGCGTAATAAATCAGAGTCTTCCTCACATAGTTGGTAAAGTGTCATTACCTAGGAAACGTAGTCATTAAAAGGCTCATCATTAGCTATTGCTTTGGCTGTTCTGTTTTGTTTGGTAGAGTGATCAAGATCATTTTTCCCAAGGAGTCAGATGGTTTAGCTGCATCTTGGATAGTCATTATCATATATATGTTTCAATAATCTCCAAATTACAGTCATACATTTTGTATTGATTACCTTAGCCAATATGACAACTCCTTTTTGGCCTATGGGACAGTTGACATCAGGTAATCGAAGTCCCTAATTTGTAGCACAACTTCCAATTTAGTAGAATATCTTATTATGTCCCTTAGCAGAAATGTTTCTCATTTTTGGTTTGAGGGAACCAGAAATCATAACCCAGACTAATGAATATTGGAGGAAATGAATAAAATGTTCAGAAATGGATATCTGAGTGTGATGCTGATAGACATAATTTCTGTATTTTCCCAACTCCCTTGACTTCCAGAGACATGTATTGTAGCTACAGTAATTAGTTTTGTATGTTGGGCATTTTTGTTGTTGTTGCTCAAGGTGTATACCAGGTTCAAAAAGAGTGTGCCATAAACTGAAAGTACTTTCCAAGAACTTGTAACTTAGCTGAGGTTTAACACTCATTCTAATGTTCCATCAGGGTAACTGTTTTCAAGAGATAGCGTTCATATGAAGCTCCGTGGAGATGAGTTCAGTGCTGCACATTGGTCTCAGTCAATAGTTGTACAAAGCCACATTGAAACAGTGGGCATTTGAAGGCAATAAACTTTGGTGCTGATGAAGATACTGTGAACAGGGTAAACCCATATATGGAGTAGATAACAACTCTGTTAAGAACAAATTACTGTTTTTTCTGTGTTGGAACTAATCTAATCTAACTGCTCTTTTTCAGGTGACCAGCTGGTTCCATAAGAATTGCCATTTTGAGATCCAGTATCTGTCTCTGTTATCGTGTTGGAAATTAAACAATGGCAGTAATCAAATCAGCCTTACTGGGGAAAATTTTATATTTTTGAATCTAAATATTCTCCATCCCTCCCAACATGGTCCCTCCACCCATGGGACTTGTAAGAGACTCGATAGAGAGATTTTTGACATTCAAATATGGGTGATCCTAACAGGTGATTCTGCAGAAGATGTTTTCTGGGAGACATTATTGTGAATAAAAAAACTTCATAGTTCATACCTCTCTCACAGGTATGTAATAAATTTATTCTCCAAAACTTATAAATGTAGTCCAGACCCTAATGAAATGGCCTTGAAATAATTCATAATACAGAAAGTAATGTAAATGAAAATCCTAGACTACCTGTAATCCATACAAAGTAGATAGAAAATGTGTTCCTCATAGCTCTCCTCATCATGAGGTTTTTTTTTTAACTATTATATTTCTGGGTCATTCATAAAAGGGACTATTATGTGTCTGCATTAATCATCTAATTAATATACACACATCGTGAAGACTCATTTGTGAATGAGACTCAAGTTTCTTCTTTTTCTGTAAATTGGCATTAGGAGAGCATTCATAAAGCTCTAGGTATCGATTACAGTTAGGTAACGGTGTGGCAGAGGTAGTTGTTATGGGAATCTGTTCCTGTAATTTACTTGGACTTTCTGGACCTATTTAAATCTGAGTTAAATGATGAATTGCCCTTGTACAAATATGACTTAATAACATGGCTGATGAGATAAAACTCAGTTCATGACGAGCAGCTTTAGGTCTCAGCAATAATTTATGATCCTGGTTAGAAAGTCATTCATGTCTAGGGCCTGGTAGCATCACAGATGCTATAGGAAAATAGAGAGTAGTTCTCTGCCAGAGAATGCATATACTTTCCGCCAAACTGTAAAAATCTGTGTAATTCTCAATAGGCCTTGACAATTATATACATATCATGGTATATTACTAAATATGCTATATTATACAATACAAGAAAGAATAATTTTACCATATCCTGGAGCCGTAGCAGAGGCTTATTTTCCTCTGGACATTATTTGAGCTAGGCAACACTCCAGGTAAATCACTAAATAAGTTGGAGCTGTATTTTAAGTGCAGCCAATATTGTTTCAAAATCTAGAGTTGTCTACTATAGTAGAGATTTCATTCACAGTGACTGGAGGTACAAGGAGCAGGAACTTGCACTTTATCTTAAAGGATTTACACCAGCATGTCCTTGATGGTTAGATAAAAAGTGTCCATGTAGGATATATAAAATGGCACAAGAACTTTATTGGGATTATGCATGTGTTTTATATGGCATCTAGAGAACCTGACATTTCCAGTTTCACAGATTTATTTAATTTGAAGTCATCGCTATAATAAATTACTGGTATTTGCTGTTAATTGTCAAGGTCATGAATGTTCCTCTATAAACTATTACGCAGAGCATGAGAATATTGATGTAAACATGAAATAAAACCAGTAAGGTGGATTGTTGTTCTTGCCATATAACCATATGAAAACAAATATAGTCTCTCTCTCTCTCTCTTTCTCTCTCTCTCTCTCTCTTTCTGTGTGTGTGTGTATTTCTTTTCTTTAAATTATTCTTTAAGTTCTGAGGGCTACATGTTCAGATTGTGCAGGTTTGTTACATAGGAATACACATACATAACCATGGTGGCTTTGTTTGTCACATAGGCATACATACACATAGCCATGGTAATTTGCTGCACCTATTAACCTCTCAATAATGAAACCAAATAATGCATTCCCAATGTCACAATGACAATAACTACAATAAACTTTTTAAGTTAAGGTTTTACATGTAGGAATAGCAGTTTCAAAACCAAGCTACGGCCTGGTTAAGCATGAAAGTGTTCATATTTGTCTGTCATTGTCCGTCATGGACCTGCTAAAGCCATCTTAAAGAATTGAATGGAGGCCGGGCGTGGTAACTAATGCCTGGAATCCCAGCACTTTGGAAGGCAAAGGTGGATCACTTGAGGCTTGGAGTTCAAGACCAGCCTGGCCAGCATGGTGAAACCACATCTCTACTAAAAATACAAAGATTAGTTTGGCGTGGTGTTGGATGCCTGTAATCCCAGCTACTTGGGAGGCTGAGGCAGGAAAATCACTGGGAGGCAGACGTTGCAGTGAGCCAAGATCGCACCATTACACTCAAGTCTGGGCAATAGAATGAGACTCCATCTCAAAAGAAAAAAAAAAAAAAAAGGAAAAAAAGAAAATTCAATGAGATATGCTGCAGGGATACACCACTACCAAAGTTTTCATATCTTTCACAGTAAAACTCATCTCTTCTATATTTCCAGAAGTGCAATACTGGTTTTGATTTCAAGCTTGTTGCAGTGGAGAACAGTTTCAGTTTTGCTTAATTTGGTCATCCTATAGTAATAGCACTTACCCTATAATTCTGGAAATCAAGCCAGGGGACCTTCTGTCACTGAACATGTTTATTCCACTTATATGTTCAGCAACTTTAGTAAACGAAGAAATATCGTCGGGGTTCATTATGATCCCATAGAGCACACTGTGAGTTTGGCTTGATCGAGAACTGAACTTACTATCTGACCTCCACATGTCTCATGTGAGCCACCTGACAAGGTATCGTTCTTAGTAGATGTTTTTGATACTTCTGTCAAAAAGTTCTTGAAGAGTCTGAATAATAATTACTTTGTGAAGTTGCCCTGACAATTAACTGCAGACTCTTTTGAGGAAGAATCGACAGACTATTTTACTAAGCATATATCTTATGAGGTTTCAAGTTCTCTCTTCAAGGTAATCCTTCTTTCCTTTCAATTAATAAACTTTCAGTGAATTGGTTCAGATGTAGACACTAGCTATGGTTTTCCACTAAAATGTCTGATGTCTGCTTTCACTTGCCTACTCATTTTCTTTTTCTGTTAATTAAAACATGGAACACAAGACGTTTTTCTGTTTCTCTCAACTCCATACATTGCCTGGTTTACCACCAAAGAGCTCTATTAACAAAGGCACTCTAATTTTAGAATTATATTTCTTCTGCTTCTAGATATTAAGTTCACCATTTGGCCTCAATTTGTGGTTCTATCGTTTCCATTGATATTTGAAAGAACAAATCCAAGAGAATATACTTCTTTTTTGACCTTGGCTTAAAGATGTCAACCACTGCTAAGCCATCTCACAGTAGATATTTATTGTCATTTCCAGTGCATTTTTTTACGTTTAAATTAGGTGTTTGAACATGAACTGTTCACTGTCACATTACAGCATTCCTAAATTTTCTTATATATTCTCTAATACAATGTCATGGGCAGTCTTATACCTCCACTCATTTACTGTAGTTCAGTCTTAGACTCAAAATTCCAATTTCCAATTCAAAGGGCTAGTACAATACAAATACACACATACACATGTGCACACACATGCCAGTATCTCTCCTTGTTAATCTATGATCCAAACTTAAGGGAAATAAGTGTAAGAAAATGTTCTAATTTGTGCATTCTTATGTTTTCCTAGTGATGATTGTTTGGCTACCTTTATGGAAATTGTAAAATGAGAGTGATTAGATTGTCTTAATAATTAAACATTTTATCAGTTAGCAATATTTTTAATCCCTGATCATACTTAGTTTGCTTATACTAATACGACTAAATCAGTGTTTTAAATCGACATGCTTCCCTTAGATATTTTCTGTTGCTTTTTCTTCTGTGTCCTTATAACGGAGTCAGTTTGGAATAAATAACAAATAATTCATTAATTGTCTCTTTAGCTAAATTAAATTTTACATTTAATGTACTTATTGTAATTGTAATTTTAACATTTATTTTTCTAGTATCCAAAAACTGTGTTGAATATTTGCAAACAGGTAAAGAATTTTCTAGGTTTTTACCTTTTGATTTAAAATTATTTGAAATAATTTCTCTATATTTTGGAACTGATAATTCAAAAAAGCATTGGATTTATTGATGGACAGGATATGTATATTAGTTCCTACATTTTTTCTGCTGACTTTTACTTAGGTTTGACTTCTTTTTATCTACAGTAGCCCATTTTTGACCTGAGGTCATTTTCCTTTTTTTCTTTTTCAATTCACTCTGCTGAAATCCTGAGGGCCTGAACAGAGAACAATTTCCTTTAAAATGAGTTTCAATTGCACCTGCAAAGTTACAAGGAACATTGCTAACTTGGGAAACTATCTTAAACTTTGCTTTTGTTCGTCAATACATGATTTTATTATTAAATATCTACTGCTAATTTGAACTTCAGGTCCCAGTGGGATCTATAACAGGATATGTTACTATTAACCAATGGCCATAGCAGAAAATAATGATTTTCTTGTAACCTCTTCTTGTTGATTGGTATAGTTTTTGATTCTTGTTTTAGTGAGCGTTTGGCTCCCAATGAGGGTCTATACTAATTTGTGTCTCAGATTTAGTTCCAAAACTCAATAGAAGTTTGTAATTTACCTGATCTTTCCTAAACTGATAATGAATTTACTTAGAAAACAAAATCAACTTTCTTCCTTAACATAACTTCTTGGATTATGAGTCTCCTTTAGCTGTTTTTGTTGTCATGTTCTATTTCTTTGGCAGGGCCACTTGGTCCCTTACCTTATTTTCTTGCAATCTCAGCAGTATATTAACACTTACATTGATTACATTTTATCTCTTCTCTAGCTGTATTATAGACTGCATCCCTTTAGAAACCTACTCAATTAAACTTTATAATAGAAACAATATTTTTCAAAAGGTGTGTTTTTATCATTTATAAATATTTTAAGTTTAATACAAAATATAATGAAATGATGAAAGAGAAAATGTAACACACTTTTTCAGAGAAAAATATATTTATATATGCTTAAAGTTTCAAGTCTTATAATCATAAAAAAACTATATGTGGAGTCTCTGAATCCTGGACTCCCTCAATAGGTAATACTGGTAAGTTATATTTTCAGGAATTCAATCATTCTTTATGCCCTGAGCCTTCCTAAATTATTTTATCAAGAAATCCTATAACTTCCTAGCATTCCTACATTAAATACAGTTGTCCGATTTAACCATAGTATTCCTTCTTTTTACTTCAAATAACTTCAATTTTGATTAAGTATAGCTTTTCCATAGGCAATATGGGTATCCCACAGGCTTATGTGTGACAAACTGGAAACTGTGCATTCTTCATTGGAAATCATGGTTAAACTAAGTTATTCTACTTGTTAGTGATTATTTTTTTTGCGGGGGTGGGAGACTAAGAATATAATAAAATTCAGAATATGCAAAACCATGAAGAAATTTGCTTTTGGAAAATCTTTTTCTTTGTATTCAGCAAAGCTTTGCAGGTACATTTTTTGTTCTACCATTAATGTGAAGGCGAAAGCAAGTAATCCAAATCATTTTTAGCAGTAACTCTGCAGCTATGTATAGAGCTAATTTTAGGCTAATGACAATACTGTGGCCAGCAGAGCTTGGAGCTAGTGACACTTGGCCTTTTGTAATGTTAGCAAGCTTCTGAACTGACACTTCAGAAGACAGCCTTTCTCCTAGACTTTCCCTATCCTTTTACACAGCCACCATCATCATGTTTAGGCGATTTGAGCCAGGGTTTCTTGAGTCACCATCCTAATAAGTCAGATGTTTGTATCAGAAATGGAAAGGTGAAAATAACATTCTAGAATATAAATCTGGACTAAAATAGATGTCAAACAATAAGGTTCCCCTTTTTCTGTCATAGGAATGAAGGAATACTAATATTCGATAATTTTGTTGTTGTTGTTTTAACTATGACCTATTTTACACTGAGACATATCAGCTTCTGACAATAGATGAATCATTAGGAATCTTAGCAGGAAAAAAAGAACATTGGACCAATTTGAATCTTTTCTATGACATTATATGACATTTTTAAATGTGAAGAAAACTGTGGTCTGTGTGTGTCTCATTTGAAATCTGGGAGAGAAAAAATATGTTTATCTTAAGATAAGCGGTCTTTGCCTATGGATTATAGCAAAGCAAATGTAAAGTTTAGTCGCCAGGAGCTGGAGGATTTGGAAAAGCTTGCCAGAGCCGTATAAAAGTTTGGGAATTTGGATAAAATAAGATTGGAACAAAAAAATGCTCATCCACAAACAACTCCCAAGGACCTCCTGTAGAATGTTGTGTGACTGAAAAGGGGACAACCAGCATATAACTATCTAAAAAGCAAGTGTGTTACTGCCAGAGGCGATTGCTGAAATCACCTGCTACGTAAGATCAAGAGAGAAACAGAGTGTTAAACTAAGGTCTTATGACCCAAACAGAGCACTGCAATCGTCATGACAAACCAGGACCTTTCAGGTTCATAGCCCCAAACAATTTCTGATTGTGTATTTTTAGTTATAGACTTGATTGAAAACAAGTAGACTAGACAACCAATTTTAAAAGAATTGTATCATCAAACTGTGTGTGTGTGTGTGTGTGTATATATATATATACACCCACATATATATAAGAGAGAGAGAGAGATACTGAAGTACTTATTCCACATCCACATACAGGTAGATAGATAGATAAATATTAAATAAGTTCTTAGACAACCAAAAAGCTTCTAACATTGGATTTTGATTGTTGCTCCGCCAGCCACCTTTCATATTCCTTCTTCTATTTTCTTAGTAGAAATGAACTAATTTTTCTAAATATAAACCCCTTTCTGTGCAGTTTATATAACTTAGTAGAAATTAAGTTAGCTCTTTAGTCAAAATCAATCACAGTATTTATCTTTTCATTTGTCCGTGATTGATTGGAAAATAGACGTGGGATTTATTCAGTTACATGATTTGAGAAGTCTGCTGAGAGCTTCTGGGAAATTTCATTGCTCTTTAGTAAGGGCCCTTAGGAATATGAGTAAACCTAGAATCCTGATTGCTACTAGCAGTCCCCTGGGAACCCTGAGAGCAACTGTATAAAGACAGTCTTGAGGACAGAAGATTCAAGAGACAGATAAAACTAATGACTGTGATGGCCTCATCACCATCTCTTCAATGAGTTTAGAAACCTACTCTGTTTCCAGTTCTGTGAGAGAATAAATTTTCTCATTGTTTTAGCAAGTTTAAATTAGATTTCCTGTTACAAAACCAAACAAATTAAATAATATATGTTTTCCTCCATTTATTGCTTCTAGGAAACCCAGAGAGTTGTAAAGAAATTCTACACAAGTTTATTTTCCAGGTGCATCCACAGTTGTCCCGCAAATCTGGCATGTTTTTGGTCCACTGTCATGGGAGAACAAGTACTTTTTATTTATCCTGTCCTCTTCTCTGATGATCTCTCATAAAACAAAAGGGTATGTACATGTCTGGACCCCATTTTAGACTTTCACGTACTAAGCCATGTGGATTCAGGTTTCCATGAAGAGCAAAAAACTAGACTGTGTATTTATTTCAATGACTGGACAGATCATGACAGAATATCTTATTTCATTATATGTTTGTTAATAGAATTGTCTATTTAGAGGACATGAATAACCAAAACAATATAGGATTTTCTCATATTTGAAAATAATAATGCTGTTAGTATTCTTTATTTCTTCATATGACTTAAAGTCGCAGTCTAGTGTTCTTTTACGTCAACATGAAGGACTCCCATGACCATTTCTTACAGTGCAGATTTAGTGGTTATAAACTCCCTAAGGTGTTGTTTATCTAAAAATGTCTGTCTTTCTCCCTTCATTTTGAAGAACAATTTTGCTGGATAAAATTCTGGGTTGACAGTTTTGTGCTGTTGTAGTTTTTGTATTTTTGTTGTTATTGTTTATTTTAGTACTTTAAATATATCAGCCCACTACTTTCCGGGCACTAAAGTTTCTGAGGAGAAATCTTCAATAATCTTGTTGAAATTCTCCTGTACATAATGTGTTATTTTTCTCCTGCTGCCGTCAAACTCTCTATTTGTCTTTGACGTTTGAAAGTTTGATTATAATGTTTCTCCATGTCTTTCTCTTTCAGTTCATCTTATTTGTACATCATTGAGCTTTTTGGATTATAATATTATAATGCTTTTAATAAAAATGGAAAAGTTTTAGACATAATTTAATTGGATGCAGGCATTCTTAATTGAATTGTACTTAGCTTTATTATGCTTTCTAGATACTGTATTTTTTTTTTTTTTTTTTTTTTACAAATTGAGGGTTTGCAGCAATCTTCTGTTGAGATATTTTTATTGGAATAATTTTTCAAATTTCTAGCAGCATGTGTTTGTATCAAATCTCTGTGCATAATTTTGTTAATTCTCATAATATTTCAAACATTTTTATTGTTATTGTATCTGTAATCATCATCTATATCTCTGTGTATTATGTTGTTAATCCTCATAATATTTCAAACATTTTCATTACTATTGTATCTCTAATCATAATCCATGATCTGTGATATTTGTTATTACTATTGTAATTGTTTTGGAGTGCCATAAACTCATAAATTGTGTCAACATAAGATGGCAAACTTAATCAATAAATAGTCTATGTGTTGCAACTGCTCCACAGTCTAGTTGTTTTTCCATCTTTTTCCCTCTTCTTTGATCTCTCTATTCCCTGAAACACACAACAAAATGGAAATTAGGTCACTTTATAACCCAAAAATGGCTTCTGAGTGTTCAAGTGAAAGAAAAAGTCATATGTTTCTCACTTAAAATCAAAAGTTAGAAATTATTAAGCTTAGCGAGAATGGCATGTTGAAAGCTCAGAAAAGTTGAAAACCAGGCCTCTTGTGCCAAAGAGTTAGCCAGGTTGTGAATGAAAAGAAAGGTTCTTGAAGGAAATTATGTGTGCTACTCCAGTGACAAACAAATGATAAGAAGTTGAAACAGCCATATTACTAATATAGAGAATGTTTAAGTGGTCTACATGGAAAATTCAAACCAGCCATAACAGTTCCTTAAGTTAAAGCCTAATCCAGAGGAAGACCCTCACTCTTCAATTTTATGAAGATTTATTGAGGTAAAGAAGCTGCAAAAAAAAAAAAAAAGTCTGAAGCTAGCAAAGGTTAGTTCATGAAATTTATGGACAGAAAACATCTCTATAACATAAAATTGAAAGATGAAGGAGAAAGTGCTATTGGAGAAGCAGAAGCAAGTTATCCAGATGATCTAACTAAGATCACTGATGAAGGCAGCTACATAAACAAAAATAAACTACTTCTAAGAAAATAAAAAAAAGGATTCCTTCCCAAATAATACTGATACTGCACAGTAGCTATGTACCTAGTCATCTACGTAGCTCAGGTGGCAATGTACAAGGAGATTAATGTTGCTTCCATTCCTACTTACACAACACAAATTCTGTAGTTCATGAATCAGGTAATACTTTTGATGTTCAAGGCTTTATATTTCAGAAATACATCTTATAACAGTGTATCTGATATAGAGACTAATTATTTTGATGGATTTAGTTAAAATAAATTGAAGGCCTTTTTGAAAGAATTCATTGTAATAGATGTCATTACGAACATTCATGATTCATGGGCACAGCTCGAAATATAAATATTCACATGAATTTGGAATAAACGGGTTTGAACTGTCCTGAATGACTTTGAGGGCTTCAAGACTTCAGTGGAGGAAGTAATGGCCAATGTGGTAGAAATACTAGAAGAAGTAGAATTAGAACTGCAGCCTGAAGTTGTGAGTTATAATCTCATGAAAAAAACTTGAACAGATGAGGTGTAGCTTCTCTTGGATGACCAAATAAATTGTTCCCTTGAGAGAAAATCTACTCGTCGTGAAGATACTATGAACACTGGTAAAATGACAACAAAAATTTTAGAATATTATGTAAATTTAGTTGATAAAGCAGTGAATGGTAGCATTTGAGTGGCTCTAGATTTGACAGAAATTCTACTGGGAATAAAATGCCATCAAATAGCATAGCATCCCACAAGGAAATACTTAATGAAAAGACGAATTAATGCAAAACAGTTTATTATTGTCCTACTTTAAGAAATTGCCACAGCCACCCCAACTTTCGGCAATCACCACTTTGATGAGTCAACAGCTATCAACATTGAGGCAAATTCCTCCACCATTAACTCAATGATGGTTCAGATGACCATTAGCATTTTTTACCATTAAATTATTTTTTAACTCAGGTATGTACATTGTATTGTAGATTAATCTATTTCACACTCAGTAGACAATAGTATTAGCTAAATATAACTCTTATAAGTACTATGAAACCAAACTATTTCTGTTACTTGCTTTATTGCAATACCTGTTTTAATGGAGTAATCTAAAAAAGAACCCAAAAGATCTCCAAGGTGTACTGGTATTTCTCTATCTGCTTTCCTTTTTCTTCGCCTTTTGAGATTCCCAAACTGCACATCTAAGTTTGCTTAATAGTGTTCCACAAGTCTCTTAGGCTCTATTCACTTTTCTTTAATTTTTTAAATATATTTGTCAGTATCCATAACTTGTATTGTTCTGCTTATTTTTTATTATGCCTACTTAAATCTACTTTCGAATCTTTCTAGTAAAGTTTTTATTTCATTTATTGTACTTTTCAGTCTGTCTGCAAGCTGCAGATTCACCAGGGTTGAATTCATATGTACAGGGAGGACTAAAACTAAAATCAGAGATTGTAATTATTTTTTGAAAAGCCAAGTAAAACTTTCCCTGCTTTTAACATGGTTGAACTGTATATATTAAACCAAAATAATTGCAATACATAACTTTTCTCAAGCAATAAAAATAAAGAGTTGAAATATAGAAATCTGTAAAATAGAAAATATTCAATGTACATGAAATTAACAGAGACGAAAGTTTTTTGGGGAAAAAAAATAAAATTGATAGACTTCTAACAAGGCTTTAAGAAAGAGATAGAAAAAAGAGAGAAAAAAAATCCCCAGTACCAGTAAGTAAAATTATTTATTACAACTATCCCATAGATTGGAGGAAGAAGGAAGCCCTAGAGTTCCTGCAGTGACCTATAAACCAAAGGAAGAGAATGATTTGATAAAAATTACATATAGTAAAATATCAACATAGAAATTATTCTAGATTTCACAACACAGGGTTTGTTGGAGCCCTCCAAAGAGCAGGTTTAGCAGTGTAAAGATAATGTCAAATTGTATTGGACTGAATTGTGTTTGGGCAATGGTTTGAACAAAATATATATGTAGATAAATTATTCAAGAAGTTTGGTTGTGAACAAGAAGAGAAAAATATAATCTACCTGGAAAGAGATATATAGTCATCAATAATTTTTTTTTATTTTTTTAAGTAAAATATAATGTTTTCACATCTGCAAGGAAATTGGCCAACAGAACAACAGAACATTACCCTTGCCCTGTAAAAATATATGGAGATAAATAAAATGATACCAATTGTTTTTATATTATCTGAAAACTTTTCTGCAAAGCACCATGGTCGTTGTTGAATATGAAATTTTATGTTACTTAGTTTGTTTAGACCTTACTTTGAAAAATAAGGCTGTGAAGGATTTATAATTATGGTTTATTAAATATATCACTTACAATAGAATTGACAGCCAATTAATCAAGAATCTTTTGAATTAAGTAAAACTGCAATTTACATGCTGCAAACAAATGGAAAAGAATAAAATAGCATTAGTTAAGAGACAAAAATAATTAAAAATCTTGTAGGCAACTGACTTTTGTTTTAGATGAATACATTTAAGAGTAGTGGATGTATCTTGAATTCACTGGATAAAACAACCAAAAGTTTATAATTATGTTGTTCATTGCATTAGGCAATTATTGTCAGTTCTAATGCTTTGCCACTGTATCACGCCTTAGGCAAATACTCTCCGTGTTCATGAATATTGGAGAAAGCCGGTCATAAATCTGTAAACTGAACATAAGCATCTTTCAAGCTGTCTGGACGCTTGCAGTGTTTGCAAAGCTTAACATATATTTTAATCTGTGCACTGCTGTTTTTATTTGGTGCTTTCCATCTTTCTGTCCATCTTCCTGCCTCCTGTCTTTCCATCGATCCGTCATTTTTTCCAATTAAGGCAAGCTAGATGACAGGCATGACAGGCACTCACTGTCCAATGCCACAGATTCTAAGTAGAAGTAATTGCTGTTTATGAAACTGTAAGACTACACCAGGGCTGCCATCACAAGCCTCCATGTCAGTCAGCTTTCTTGCTTGAATAATAGGCAGGGGATGAAGTGAAGGGTCTGGAATACTGAATGCAACTCCAGAGATGATTATCTAAGATAATCCTTTTAATTTTCATCAGCTGAAAGCAAAATTTATCTTTCTCTGAATTTACAGCTGAGAACACCTTTAATACTGAATGCTGGCACACTGAACAATGTAATCCTGGAGGGGAAGATTTTTGGAAAAACGCTGCAGGCTTTATGTGACAGAAATATCCTTCATTTTTTTCTTGTTACAGGATTTGTCATTAGAAATAAGGGTACAATAACCTGCAGCCGAACCATGATAATGATATCTATTTATTCAGCCATGTATATGGAATCGATTGTGTATAAATATTAGGGACACACAAACACATAATTTGCATATATCACCACATATGTTTATATACATTTAGTAAGCTCAGCAGATGCTTTTCTGTTTGTTGCTGAATAATAGAACATGTGTCTATTACACTATGTATTAATCCACTTCTCTTTAAAGATGAAAACTTGTTTATCTGGTTAGAACTGAAAGTTCTGTGAGATTTAAAAGAAAAAATACATCCAAATTGCATGTAATAATGTAATGATATCAGAGTAGACGGTAATCAGTCAGTTTACTTGTTCTAGTGTGACAGATTTGGAAATGCAATTTCTATGAAGAAGCAGGGAATGACACTTTTTAAAATGGCATAACAGCTGCCCCAATGCCGAGATTGTTATCTTTAATACAATTCACCCAATTAAAAGGGCCTGAGATTTGGCTTAGGAAAATGGCTGGTTCTGTGTTTGAAGCAGGAAATGTACAAGACGAATTTCATACATTCTAGAGTGCGTGAAAAAGATAAGCTACCAGAAAATAACAGAGCCATGTAAGAGAACTCAAGAGTCAGCTTTAATCAAATCCTGTAGACCACTGACAAGACAGTTTAATTTTTTTTTAAAACGACTACAGTGGATTAAAGCTCTTTAAATATAGAAGGTGAGTTTACAAAGATATTTAAAAAAAGAAGAAAAAAGTAACAAATGAAATTGATAAAATTATTTGAGTTTCCTAAAGCATCAAAGCATTAGTCTGAAAATAAAGATAAGTAAATATTTTATTGTCTTTCTTGAAGTAACTGTATTTACAAGACAGTCAACTAGCTTTAAGCATTATCTGTTCTTAGAAATTTTATAGACAAATGGAGAAGAAATTATCAAATTTAACTAATATTTTGGATCAATATTAAAGTAAGGCAATAATCATGATGGCTGGTATCTTTGTGTTAATGTGGAATGTTAATGGGAAGCATTATAGTGAAGAGGTTATATTGTCATCACTGAAATTCAATTATCAATTTTACTACAAAAAGCAAGTTACCATGCAGGTCATTAAGCTTTAGCTTTGTGTTTTTTCACTTCCCAATTCTACTTCCAAGTCTTTGGAGAGGCTCGAGCAAATGATGTTTGGAGTAGTTAGGCTTTATAAATTTTATTTATAGTATATGTCTCTTTACAATTTCTGACTAAATCTTGTGTTTTAACTGACTTTTTATCTGTAGTTTTGTAGGCATTTTGTTAATGAAGGAACTCTGATTGTGAAAGCTTCAGGCCCCATATTATCCCGAGTTATTCTTGAGTAGAATCGCTAGAACTGACACAAACATGTCTCCCATGTTATGTAATAGAAACACCCAAAATTATCTAAAAAATATTCTTGCCACAACTTCTGAAGCTGAATACAGTCAAGTCTTTATAGCTAAATAACAACTGTAGGGGACAGAGAAACAAATTAAAACACCCCATAAAAAATCTAGAAATGACATGTAAATTCTAGAAATGACATGTAAAAATCAGAAATGACATATACTCTAGAATAATTGACTGCGTTTCTTCAAAATTTTAATGGAATGGAAAAAATATCAAGAGTAGAACATTTTGTATGTATTACTTTATTCTTGATTCTGATATGATCAAAAAGACAGTGAAAATATATTTTATTTTTCAGGAAATAAAAAAAATTGAAAATTCATCATTAGATAATATTAGAAATAACTACATTTATAATGTCATAATGTGATTGTGTTTATGTAAGAAAAGTTTCTATCATTGAAGTTTAGGCCGGGAATGGTGGCTCATACCAGTAATCTCAGCACTTTGAGAGGATGAGGGGAGCAGTTCACCTGAGGTCAGGAGTTCAAGGCTAGCTTGACCAACATGGTTAACCCCCCTCTCTACTAAAAATACAGAAATTAAACAGGTGTCGTGGCCCATGCCTGTAATCTCAGGTACTGAGGAGGCTGAGGCAGGAGAATCACTTGAACCCAGGAGGCAGAAGTTGCAGTGAGTTGAGATCGCACCACTGCTCTCCAGCCTGGAGACAGTGCAAGACTCTATCCCCCTCCCCATCAAAAAAAGGTTTGTATTAATTTAAACATTCTTTTTTCTAAAGAATAGATTTTAGGCAAGGTGCAGTGGCTCACGCCTGTAATCCCAGCACTTTGGGAAGCCAAGGTGAGTGGATCAGCTGAGGTTGGGAGTTTGAAACCAGCCTGATCAACATGGAGAAACCCCAGCTAAAAATACAAAAGAAAAAAAAAAGTAGCCAGTTGTGGAGATGCATCCTTGTAATTCCAATTACTCTGCAGGCTGAGGGAGGAGAATCACTTGAACTTGGGAAGCAGAGGTTGTGGTGAGCCAAGACTGACATCCAGAATACATTGCACTCCATCTCAAAAAAAAATAAAAAAAAAAAAAAAAAAAAAAAAAAAAAAGAAGAGAAAAGAAAAGAAAAAAAGAATAGATTTTTTAGGGAGTAGTTTTAAAACTTCTGGCAAAATCTAAGTTTTGTTTGTTAAAGCTGGGTTATTAATTCATAAGGGTTGTTGAACTTGCTTCTTTGGTAAATGTTGAAAATTTTTCCTAATTTAAAAACATTTATGTTTTATTTCCTTAAAAATCCTATCTGCTTATATCATGACCAAGTAGGACTTGTTCCTGGAATGTAAGGATAGTTCAGAATGAAAGGTTTGAAAGAATGAAAGCTTTTTCTCTAATATCAAAAATAGGACAAGGATGACTTCTCTCACCACTTCTAATTAGCATGGTAATAGAAGTCCCAACTAGACCAATTAGGCAAGGAAAGGAAATAAAATAAATATAGATTAGAAAGGAATAAGTAATGTGATCTATTTGCACAAACAGCATCATTTTATACATAGAAAACCCAAAAGATTCTGCCAAAAAAGCATTTGGACTAATAAATGAATTAAGCAAATTTGCAGGATATAAATTAAACACACAAAAGTGTGTTGCAATTCTATACATAACAATACATAATTGGAAAAGAAATTAATAAAACAATTCTATTTTCAGTAGTATCAAAAATAATAAAATAATTATGAATAAACAACGAAGGAGGCAGAAGACTTGTACCCTGAAAACTAAAAAAAAGAGTTGCTGTAAGAAATTAAAGAATACACAAATAAGTGGAAAGACATCTCATGTTCGTTGATTGGAAGACTTAGTATTATTAAGATGTCAATATGACAAAAAGCAAACCATAGATTCAATGCAATTCCGATAAAAGTTTCGGCAATAGCTTTTTGGCAGAAAGAGAAAAATTCATCTTAAAATTAATATAGAATTTCACGGGACCCCAAAAAGTCAAAACAATCTTTAAGAAAAGAACAAATATGGAAGCCTCTTAAAGAAGAACAAATACGGCGGTCTCACACTTTCTAATTGCAAAACTTATCATAAAACACCAATAACCAAATAATTTGGTACTGAGATTAAGACAGGCATATCAATGGAATAGAATAGAGAGCCCCAAAAGAAACCTTCACATATATGGTGAATTGATTCGTGACAAAGGTGCTAAGACAGTTCGAGGGAAAAACAATCTGTTCAAAAAATAGTGTTGAGAAACCTGGATATTAACATTAGAAAAACAAATTTGAACCCTGACCTTATACCATATACAAAAATTATCTTAAAATAAATTTAAGTCCTAAATGTAAGGGCTAAGGCTGTAAAACCTTTAGAAGAAAATACAAGAGATATTGGATTTCATAATGATCCATTGACTAGGACACTGAAAGTACAGACAACAAAATATAAAATGGATAAGTTGGAATTCATCAAAATTAGACTTTTGTGCACCAAAGAATACCACTAACAGGATGAAAAGGTAATCCATGGAATAGGAGAAAATATTTGCAAATCATATATCTCATAAGGGATTGATATCCAGAATATATAAAGAAACTGAAAATTCCTACAACTGAAAACAATAATACAGGTAATTAGTTTACTGTACAGAAGACTTGAGTAGAAATTTCTCAAGCGAGAATGTACAGGTAGCCAATGGACATAAAAAGGGATGCTTGGCATCACTAATCAGAAATTTGGTTCAAGACTACTATGGCATGCCACTTCACAACTATCAGAATGGCAACGTAGATGCCCATTTATAGTGGACAGGATAAAGAAGAATGTGGTACATGCACATCATGGAATTCTACACAGACATAAAAATAATGAAATAATGTTCTTTGTAGCAACATGGATGAAGTTGGAGGCCAATATTCTAAGAGAAATAGTAAAGGAACAGAAAATCAAATACTGTATGTTCTCACTTATAAGTGGGAACAAAACATTGAGTATACATGGACACAAAGAGGAAGACAATAGACACCAGGACCTACTGGAAGGTGGAGGGTGGGAAGAGGGTGAAAAACATGAAACCATCTATAGGGTCCTGTGATCATTACTTGGGAGATAAAATCATTTGTACACCAAACCCCAAGTGACACACAGTTTATCCATGTACCAAACCCACACGTGTAAAATAAGAACTGGAAAATAAATAAACAAAAAACAAAAAATGTTGTTGTCAAAAACAACACCAAAAAAACCTGTAAATAACACATCATGAGGATGTGGATATGTTGGAGATCTTGCTCATTGTTGGTGGAAATATGAAAAAATCAACGTGTGAATGACAATGTAGGAATTTCTTGAATATTTGTACTTACAATTGCAATTTCATCTGCATATCTACCCACATATGGGGACACAGGACTCATATGGATACTTGTACACCCAAGATTATGGCTCAATTTTTCACAGTAGCCAGAGAAAAGGAGGCAACCCAGGTTGCCATCACAGGGTGAAAAGATAAACAGCATATTATGCCTATGTGGTAGAACAATGGTCAACTTTGAAAGAACAGAAGCCCTGGCACATGCTGTAACATAGACAAACCTTGATACCATTTCAAACCTTGTTACCATTCTGAACTTTGATACCACTGTGCCAGGTGAAGTTGGCCAGTCACAGAAGGAGAAATGAACAAATCATTTCCAGCAGTGCCTAAAATGGTCAATTTCTAAGAGCGAGAGAGAGTGAAATAGTAGTTTCCCAGAACTAGGTGAGGGAGTTGGAACTGGGAGTTCATGTTTAATGGGTGCAGAATTTATTTGGGGAGATAGAGAGGTTCTAGAGGTGGATGATAGTGGTGGTTGCACCACATTGTGGGCATGTTTAATGTCACAGAGCGGTATTTTTGGAGATGGTGATTTTTGGGTTGTGTGTATTTTTTCCAATATAACAAAAATTAATGAAATATAGTAAAAATATCCCTCTACTAACCATATACAAAAGTATTATGTTTAGGGAAAAAACTGGTAAGCATGGTTTCATATTTACGCTTTTATGGTTACAAATTCAATTCTTCTCAAAAATTTCTGGTGCTAAACACAGATTCACATGCTCATTAATCAATCACATAGACTCCTTTGGGGACGTTAAAAGATATTCACATGCTTAGTATGACATCAAAAACAAATACTCCTGAAAGAAAATAAGTAGAAAACAAACGATAAAATTATTGTTGGTTGTATTCCTATACCAGTAATCAGCAAACATTTTCTTTAAAAGATCAAATAGCAAACATTATAGACATTGTAAGCCATACAAAATTTGTTGAAACTACACAACTCATTGTGAAAAAGCAGCCACAAACAATATATAAATGAATTAGGATGGTGTTTCCAATAAAACTTTATTTACAAGTACAACCATGGCTTGCTCTGTGCAGTTTCCTGACTCTTAATTGTTGCCATGCAATAACTTTAATTTTTAAAATCTCCAGATTTTCTTTTGGCACTCACCTGAGGCTGATGGCCAGACTGAATATATAATAGGTTCATTCCTATAAGTGATATTGAGAAGGAGTCCTTAAAAATTGTAGTAGTTGTGATTGGTGTTGGAAGTCATCCTAGGTCTGTTCCTCCCTAGTACAAGGTAAGGTTGTGTTTTTACATTATTTTTAAATTTAGAATTGTCAGGTGAAATCTGTGATCAGTGAAATGTGAGCACAAATATTATATGTATTTACATGAGGAAATTTTGAAATCCAGTTGTGACTTGCCGTCTTGCTTTCTCCTAACTGTGATGGCTGCAGAAATGTATGTCCAGATTGAATCCTTGTCAGCCTAGCTTCCCAGGTGAAACTAAAGTAGAAAGTCTCTGCAGTACCAAAATAGGCATATTTAATTCGTAAGAAACAAATTTGGGTTGGTTAAGCCAATGAGATTTTGTGATTGTAAGCTATTAAGGTATAATTATTCCATCTGGTTTGATACTACACTATTAAAGAAATACTTGTGTAATTTATAAACTTCTTATTAATTGTAAATAATGGTTTGTTAATCTGAAGCAGGGATTAAAGGAAGTATCTGTTAAAGAACACTAACTAGCTTTCATCTACATAGGTTTAGAAAGTATGAATCACACAACAGCAGTGTTATATGGGATTTTGTAGTGCATATAGCCCAAACCTGATGTTTTCTTTGGAGGGCCATAAATCTTCATTGATGTAACTTCTGTAACTTCTATTTATATCTTGAAAATCTAGTAAGAAAAAATATGGATTATAAAATGCATTTTTTTCCATTACATCACTTTGATTTCACTAGATAATCAGTCTGTGTATACTCATTTTTTTTCTGCTGCTCATATGATATGGCTTCTTGCTAACAACGTTAAAATGAGAAAACTTTGCTCATGACTTTTTTTTATGATCATATTTTTTTCATCTTCTTCAGATATGATGGGCAAATTAACTTTATATATTTAAGGTGTACAAGGTGATGTTCTGATATATGTATACATTGCGAAATAATTTTCTCAATTGAGCAAATAAACATAAAAATTACCTGACATAGTTAATATATTTTTCCTTTTTTTTTTTTTTTGGAGTGAGAGCCCTTAAAAGTCTATCCTCTCAACAAATTTCAATATAAAATGAAGTATTGTTAACTATAGATACCATGAAGTACATAGATCTCCACACATTATATATCTTGCATAACAAAATTTTATACCTTATAACCAATATCAGCTCATTTCTTCAGCTTCCTACATTCTGGCAATAACCATTCTACTCTCTACTTCCAGAAATTTTAAAGTGACATAATGCAGTATTTGTCTTTACCTGTCTGGCTTATTTTACTTAGCATGATGTCTTTCAGGTTTACCACTGTTGCTGCAAATGGCCCTGCTTCCTTGCCCTGCTCCTTCTTTTTCAAGGATGAATAATATTCTATTATGTTCTATTATATACATATGTGTGTGTGTTTCTTTTTCAAGGCTGAATAATATTCTATTATATACTCGTGTGTCTGTGTGTGTGTGTGTGTGTGTGTGTGTGTGTGTGTCAGAGATTTTTCTTTAATACACTGACAGATACTTAGGTTGTTTCCATGTCTTGACTATTCTGACTAATGCTGCAATGAACATTGGAATGCAGATATCTCTTCAACATACTGATTTCATTTCCTTTGAATATATATCCAGAAGCGGGACTGCTGAATCATATGGTAGTTCTGTTTTTAATTTTTTGAAGAATCTCAGGTTTGTTTTTCATAATTGCGCCTCCAATTTACATTCCCTACAACAGGATGTAAGTCTTCCTTTTCTTTACATCAACACATGTTATCTTTCATCTTTTTGATAACAGTTATTCTAGCAGGTGTGACGTGATATCTCTTTGTGATTTGAATCTTTGTTGATGTCGAGCACCTTTTTGTATACCTGGTGGCAGTGACACCAGGGCTGTAATGGTGATGGTGGCGGCTCTGGTGCTGGAACAGCGGTGGCTCCGACAGGGAAATGCAGGGGAGTGGACTCTGAGCAGCTCCATCAGCTGGGCTCAGGGTCCACGGAGACCGTGAAGGTCCTCAAGGGCAAAGACTTCAGGGATCCTCTTGCTTTCTTTTTTCTCTTGCTTGAGGGATGTTATAGCCATGAGGCTTCTTCTCAGAAGGGGGCTGCGCTGATCTGAAGGATGAGGAGCTGCATGTAAAATCGTTCCTACACTTTTATTTTTCTTTCTTCCTCCCTCCCTCCCCGTCTTCTTCCCTCCTTCCTCCCTCCCTTTCCTTTTTTCTTTCTTCTTTCTTTCTTTCTCTTTCTATCTTCCTTTCTTTTTTCTTTCTTTTTCTTTCTTTTTTCTTTCTTCCTTTCTCTTTATTTCTCTTTATTTTTTCTTTCTCTTTCTTTTGTTATTTTTCTCTCTTCCTCTCTCCTTCTTTCTCCTTCTTTCCTTCCCTTCCTCCCTCCCTCCTTTCTTCTTCCCTTCCTCCTTCCCTTCCTCCTTCCCTTCCTCCTTCCATTCCTTCCTTCCTTTCCTTGAACCTCCAAGGTTCAAGCAATTCTCCTGCCTCAGCCACTGCAGTACCTGGAATTCCAGGTGTGCACCACCACATTCCGCTACTCTTCCTACACTTCTCTGTGGAGCCATCCTTGTTTTTTTCTGCCTCACTGGCTTGCTGCAGCTTCTTAACTGTGCTCTGGTGGTTCTCCAAGAACTACTACTGTTTGTGAGGAGTCCTTGAAGAGTGAAATCATTGTTTCTTTGGCGGGTAAGGAGAGCTAGTGTCTCCCAGTCCACTATTTTGCTGATGCTATGCATTTCACTGGTGACATATTCTACAATGCACGTTTTTAATGCTAATTTTAATACCAAGGCATGTCAAAAGAGAGAAATTTTTATATGCATATGAGCAAAAGTTGAGTAAAAGTCATTTCTCTTCCCTCTGCCTATTGAGAAAACTCTTTATAATTTTAAAACATAATACATTTGTTGAAGCTTTATTTAATTTAACTTTACACAGATAGAAAAACTCTAAGCTAATTCTTAAATCCATAAACATAGACAAATCCTAAAACAAAAGAATCAGAATCAAATGATAAGTTTCATTGCATATAGTGTTCATTCACGTCCACTGTTTTATTACAATGTATGCAGGGTTTTGTAATGCTTAATCTATATACTTTTATTATTAACTTTTAAAAAATAAAATTTAAACCTAGTGTTGAATATTCATAGCATACTTCTTGATTCTCCAAATTTAGTGTGGCTGATTATTCTGTAAAACACAGCATTCATCATCTTAACTTATGTGTCCACAACCCTGAGAGTATCTTATTAGATATCCCTTGCTACAAGTATAGACAAATGATGATGACAAGCTGTGAGCCCAAAAACTGCATTTAATGGTCTATCAGAGTAGGTTAAACATTGAGAGTGAAAACATTTATTGATAAAATTTCTGACTCATGCTGTGTTGGGGAATGGATGGATCAGGGAACCAATGCCTGACAATCAGCACACCCCAGGGAAAACAGAAACAATACAGATGTATGTCACCTATGTCACCTCCTATTTGCTTTACATTTTGCCATTGGTTTAATGAATAGAAACTGGGTTCCATCAAATCTCTGCAGGGTTCTTCAACTTTTCTTGCATTTCTGCCATGAACACATCTGCCTGAAACTGTCAGCCGTGGGAAGTGTACATTTTGAGTATTAAGAGGATCTGCAACTTAAGCATAGACAACACCCAAATGAAGATCCTACATACTTGTGATACATTGTTTCTAATTCCATTTTAGGAAAATTTGTCCCTGAGATGAATGTATGTGAAGTCTTCAGAAAAGCCTTAACATCTGTTTGAGACACTGATGTTTCACAAATTTCAAAGCTAGCAGATGTGACTCAGTGAATGCCAGTTTAGGCAGAGTCAAAGAATGTCCAGAATGTCATAGTTTAATTCAAATAGATAGGCTGTGTTATTTTTTTCTCAGCAAAGTATGTGTTTATTAATTTTAATACGTGGCCAGGAGCAGTGGCTCACGCCTATATCCTAGCACTTTGGGGGGTCGAGGAGGGCGGATCACCTGAAATCAAGACTTAAGACAAGCCTGGCCAACCTCATTTCCACTAAAAATACAAAATTAGCTGAGCCTCTTGGCACATGCCTGTAATACCAGCTACTCAGGAGGCTGAGGCAGGAGAATCGCTTGAACCCAGGAGGCAGAGGTTGCAGTGAGCCGAAATTTTGCCACTGCACTCTAGCCTGAGCAACAGAGGAGAGACTATCTCCAAAAACAAAATTAAAAAAAAATCAATGTGTTTATGTTTTTTTAAGATAAAATTTAACATGTTCTTAAAAACAAGGTGATGATACAATTTATAATTCAAGTTTTCAAAGGGGCTTAACATATGGATGCACTTACACATCCTGGTTTTGATATTTTTCATACACACAGTAGATAAATTGACATAACTGGTAAATTTTGATTAAAAATATTACAGTTTTGAGCCAGTTTTTTCATGATGCTTGGAACTTCAAATTAAAAGGAAATGATGAACATGACCAGGAAAAAGAAACACAATAGAAGAAAAACAAAGTCACTTATTACTGGCCCTAGGATCATCAATTAAAACTTTAATAAATTTAATTTAATAAATTTAATAAACTTTAATAAATTTAACATCATTTTATCTATTTATGTATAATTATCTATCTACATTCGTCAGGTTTTTTCAGTGTTTATCGAAGAGTCATAAATGATTTAAAATTTGACTTTACTGATTCGGACAGGAAATTATCTTTCCATAACAGGGAAGTTCCATGTGGAACACTATTTAAACTATAAGGAGTGAATGTGGAAAAGCCCTTCTGTGTCATAAATCAGCACAAAGAAGATACTCAAAATATGTTGGCTGAATACATTATAAAATTATTATAAAAAGTTGACAGAGCAAAAAAAATGAATACATTAGATTAAAACTTTCAATCTAGATAGCTTAGAATATTAGTAGTTGCTGGATAATATTAAGAACTTACTATGATCCAAGCATTTTTAAGTGTTTTACACATATTAACTTCTTTATTCCTTCCAGCGTGGGCATAGCCCTAGTTATAATCAATACTTGGTTATTAATTAACTAAAATTTCCACTTTCCATTGTTATTTGGTTTCTATAAAATGTGTATGTATGAATATTTCTAAGACTGATTACATGCCTCTATTTAAGTAAGTGCTCATAGTGGTTAGAGTGAGTTCGAGAATTTCTTGACTGATCAAGGGAAAGGCATGACCGCAACGTGTCAGGAATATACAATGCGCTTTATGTAGGAGCCACTTGGACAGGTTGTGAGAGGCACTTCCTCACAGCAGTAGATCTTCCAGAGACAACAGTAAAAGGCCACCATCCAGAAGGGGAGAGGAGGAAGGGACTTCCTGTGGCAGAAGGGAATCAGAGAGGAGGCCTCAAGGTCTAGGTGCTGTCACTCAGCAACCACATGGAGAGTTTGTGGGCAGGGAAGCTCTAAAGGGCAAATCTTGGGATCTGTAGTGGCCACAGGATTAATAGTATTTAAGCCCAGCAGATGTTGGGTACGATATCACAGGTTGTGCCAAGCAGGCAGGCTCTACATGGCTAATCTCATGCTCATATGGGCTGTTTTAAAGTGACTCATCGTGTAAAAAGTTTAGTTTGGGACTGGCAGGATTTGTAGCTAACAGTCTTTGTCTGCTGTGAAGAAATAAACAACATAGTGGCTGATATGCAGGGATTATGTTTGGTTCATTTATATAACATCTATAAAGTAACTTCAACTCATTCTTTTTTAAAAATTTATTTATTATACTTTAAGTTCTTGGATACATGTGCAGATTGTGTAGGTTTGTTACATAGGCATACACATGCATTGGTGGTGGTTCGCTGCATCCATCACCCTGTCATCTGCATTAGGTAGTTCTCCTAAGGCTATTCCTCCCCAATCCCCCACCCCCCCGCTATTCCTCCTCTAAACTCCACTCCCCAGGCCTGGTGTGTGATGCTCCCCTCCCTCTGTCCGTGTGTTCTCATTGTTCAACACCCACCTATGAGTGAGAAGATGTGGTGTTTTGTTTCCTGTTCTTCTGTCAGTTTGCTGAGATTGATGGTTTCCAGTTTCATCCATGTCCCTGCAAAGGACATGAACTCATCCTTTGTATGACTGCATAGTATTCCATGGTGTGTATGTGCCACATTTTCTTTATCCAGTCCATCATTGATGGGCAACTTCTACTCATTCTTAGACAAATAAAGTAAAAAAAAAAAAAAAAATCCAACACGTTACTGGTTTTAAGTTATGTGGTATGATGATACATGATAGATAGTGATACCTACCTAAATATTTACATCTACATCTGTATCTATATATTCCTAAGCTATACTTTCAAGAACACACACACACGAAACCCTAAAACGAACCAAAACTGTTAAACTTTTAAAACACCTTCCTACATGTGTTAACGTCTAAGCAGTTTTGCTTAGGGAACTTTACTACTTGTACTTTTGGGGGTTAGGCACTTGTATCACTATGCCAGGGCTAACAAAGGCTAGGTTTCTTATCAAGAGACATTTGTTTTCTCATTGATCTGGAGGCTGAAAGTTGTAATCAAGGTGTAAGAAGGTTTGTGGCCTGTCTTTTCGGTTTACAGACAGCCTCCTTTTCAGTATGTCCTGTGGCCTTTTTTCTCTGTGTGCACACTCCTGGTTTCTCTCCCTCTTCTTATAAAGACACCATTCTCATTATATTAAAGCCCCACTGTTACGATATTATGTCATCTTCATTATGTCTTTAAAGGCCCTATCTCCAAATACAGACACGTTGAGGGTTAGGGCTTTTACATATGAATTTTGAGGAGACACAACTCAGTATATAATAGCACTTTGCACTTTATGTAAAAGTCGCTATTGCATTTGCCATGTTTCCATTTAGATTCAGAGCCTATAATATATGCCCTGTATTATTTCAGTATTTTAAGTGTTTGCATGTGTATGTGTTGTATACACATTGCTACTTACCTTAAACAAGAATTGCATGTGCATTTGGCTCGCAAAATTCAGTTCTTTGGCAATCTCAGTTTCACACAGCACTACAGTAAGAACTGAAAATTAACTTTCCTAGTTGAGCAAAACCAAATGGAAACAAATTTCAGTGCTTAAAAGAACTTTGAAAATGATGTTTTATCACACATTTCACTTATTCCATGAGACAGTAAAGTATCTGTTAAATACTCATTCCTATAAAGATGTTCACAACTACCAAATGGAGTAGCCATCACATTAAGAGCTCCATGTAATTATTAAAGCTGTACTTTATTGAGATCAACCAATTCCATTAAAATATCATTAAAAATGAATAAGTTGAAAAGATCCTCAGAGAAATGTGAAGGAATGATTATGAGTTTCCGAAATTTGAGCTTCATGAAGGCAGTATTTTGTTGCCATGGTTTTTATTCGTTCACACAAACAGGAACAAATCTGGTAACATTATATTTTAAAATTACTTTATACTAAGTTGACTCCTCTCCACCAATATTTAGCAATTCTCAACAATATATCTATGTGCCAGACACTTTTCCAGGATTTGGGAATAGAACAGTGAACAAAACAAACTCTCTGCCCTTATAGAAATTTTTTCTATCATAAAGACACATAAACTAATTATTCCTTTAATTTGAGTTTCCCATTTAGGACTAATTAGTGTCATTAAGAGAAGTTTATCAGTATTCAACCCATAAAAATATATTTATAAACCATAAAATGTACATATAATAATTGTACATATAATTATGTATTTCAAGGATACAGGCATGTCCTACCTAATATGGATGGCTAAAATAATCAGGAAAAAGAATTCAATTGTAGTTTCCAAATTTATTGGTGGTAAACAGTGGACTAAAATGTGGGAGGAGGGCTTATAAAACTAGTTTCTTGCTCTGCTTCACTCATTTCTCAGTTACTTACTAACTGTGAAATGAGCAATGCTTTTACTCCACAAAACTCAAGAATTTCTTGAGTAAACTGAGTCAAATAATAAGAACTATTTAAATAATGGCTCTACATATTACAGAATAGAAAGAATCTTTGTTATCATCCTTAGCATGATGCCCTGCACATTAAATTCATTCAGATTTATGTCAACTATTAATATTATGAAAACATAGATGTGCTGAAGAGGGCAAGCAGAGGCTGTATGCTTATTTTTTTCTTCCCATTAGTAGCAAATTGTTTTACTCTCATGTCGTGGTTTATATTTTTTAAAACAAAAGAATGCCATCATATAAGAAAAAATTCCCATAGATTATTATAATGATAGTGTCACCCCAGAACACCAAAAATTTAATTTAGCTATAAATATTTAAATATAAATTAAAGAGAATAGTATAGCCTATTTTTTATTGGAAGATTTCCAGCAATTTTATTTTTGATAGATTTG
This sequence comes from Sapajus apella, assembly GCF_009761245.1. Classification (NCBI taxonomy): domain Eukaryota; kingdom Metazoa; phylum Chordata; class Mammalia; order Primates; family Cebidae; genus Sapajus; species Sapajus apella. The sequence goes on from NW_022436951.1 coordinate 12,519,586, forward strand.
TGTTCCACAAGCATTATACATACTGCTTTTGAAAGTAAAAATACAGCCAGATTTTCTCACTGTTGAAGTGACAGAGTACAGATAAGCAAAGGAAGGAAGCATAGATTGACCCATGTGCTAATGAAGTAGAATTAAACATCTCAAGAACCAGAAGAAGTGGCTGATTCTAGGACCAAGGGAGAAAATATAACATATGAGCTTGGTCGATCAAGTAGTTCCAGAAAATAAGGAAATGAAAAATATGAAAACCAAATATGAAAAAATAAAACACACATACATATAAAATGAGGGGGGTATGTCAAGGGGACAGAGAAAACAACTAAAAGAGCTCCAAATGGCCAAAGCTGGAACAATTTGAGCATCAAAATAGTATGGGATTATAACAGAAACTAGAAAATAAATATCAGTCCATATTGGTATAAATAACTGCAAAACAGCAAAAAATTTATGTACATACTTCATCCTTAAGGAGGTGGAACACAATCCCGGTTCCTTAAATGTGGGTTATCCAGTTATTTACTTGTCATGATTACAGTATGGAAAAGGAGTGTCAGGTGAAAATAAAAATATTACAGTGGAAAAGCCTGGCAAACACTACCTCAGCCAGATGGTCAATGTCAACATTAACAATGACAAGTTTTGTTGATAGTACATGCCCATGATATTATGTAAGAAAAATGTCACTGTACTCCTTCATATTTCTTCAAAAACCTGAGAAAAATATCAGGCAACTCTCAATCAAGTGACATGAAAGAAAATACCTGAATGGTTATCAAAACTTTCAAGGTGATCAAAAATCAATGAAAATATGAGAAGCTGTCTCAGTTAAGAGAAGTCCTAAGGTGACAGGGCATGGTGGTATTCTCAATGAGTTCCTGGAAGAAAAAAAGATATTAGGTAAAAATTAAGCAAATCTAAACAAATTATTCACTTTATAATTAGTTAATAATTAGGTATCAATATAGTTTCATTCAGTGTGACAAACGCACTGCTAATTTATGATGGCAATATTCAGACTGAGCACTTGAACCCTTGCATATTTCACAGTGGGAGGACAATTATATTACAAAAACAATTATAATGTCAAATCTCCCAAACAGAACATTCCAAGGACTGTAAAACCCTGAATCTGCACTGGGCACAAACTGAAAGGAAGGAAGTAAAACGTGGCCTTTACTTCTATTCCTGGCCTCATTGCCCTGCTCCCTGTCACCTGGGAGACCCTACTGTTCTTTGACTGTAGAATTTGGTACACACATCTCCTCTTTCAGGTAGATTACCATGCATCCTTCAATCTGGCTCAAAGTTTTTTCTTTCATGAAGTCTTTTGTGAAACTATCAGAAAGCATTAGTTGCCCTAACAGTGCTGTGCTTATTCTATTTATTACTTCAATTAATACCTACTGATTGGCTACTATGTTCCAGGTCCACATTTGCAATTCCAGGCCACCATTTCCTGAAATGAAGGACAGCATTATCTGATTTACATTCTAGAATATGACACACATTTGGTGGTCTCTTCATAAAATGGAGAGCATTTCTATAACCTCAAAATAAAACCCATATCCATTAGCTGTCACACACCAACCTCCTTCCTTCAAGCACCACTGATACCTTTTCTGTCTAGATGGATTTGCTTATTCTGGCAATTTTGTATAAGTAGATTCATAGAATGTGTGTGCTTTTGCATCTGACTTCTTTCACTTAGGATATTGTCTGCAAGTCCCACCATTTTACATATCATATGAGAACACCATTCCTTTTCATGATTAATATTACATGATATGAATAAGCTACATTGTGTTTATTCTTTATTAGTTGATAGACACTTGGATTGTTCACTCCTTGGATATAACGAATAATGCTGCCATAAAAATTTTTGTACAAATTTCCGGACACATGTTTTCAGTTCTCTTGGATACATACCTAACTGAGGAATTGCTGGGTCTTATGGTAATGCTACACTTAGCTATTGAGGAACTTCTAAACTTTTCAAAATGTCTGCACCATTTTACATTCTTACTGTCGATAATGAAAATTCCAGCTATTTCACATCCTTGTAAACACTTATTTTTTTGTTTTTTGAATGTAGCCCTTCTAGTGTGTATGCAGTGATTTCATCGTTTTTTGTTTGCATTTCCCTGAAGACTAATGATATTAAATGTATTTTCATATGCTAATTGCTATTTACATATCTTCTTTGGAGAATTGTCTATTCAAATCGGTTGCTCAAATTTATTTAAATGTTCTGCCTTTTTACTGTTGTGTTGTGAGAGTTCTTTATGTGTTTTGGGTATGTGTTTCTTATCAGATTTAGGACATATAAATAATTTCTGCCACTATGTGGGTTGTATTTTCATTTTCTAGATGGTGTTCTTCACAAAATGTGTAGTATGGATGAAGTCCAATGTAAAGTGATTATTATATGGAATTGATTTATACAATTATGGAAGCTGAGACATCCTGAGATTTACAATTGGCAAGCTAAAGACTCAGAATAGTCAATGATGTATTTCTTGTTCAAGTCTGAAGGTCTGAGAAACAAGAGAGGCTCTTCTGAATTTCCAGTCCCAACAATGGCAGGATCGAGAACCAGGAAGAGCTAAAATTTTGAGTCCAAAAGCAAGAAAAACACAACATCTTAGGTCAAAGACAGAAGTTTCTCTTTATTAGCATGAGGTTGCCTTTTTGTTCTAGCCAGGTCTTCAACTGATTGGATGAGGCCCACCTACATTAGGAAAGCAAGCAGCTTTATTCAGTCTACCAATACAAATATTAATCTCATCTAAAAACACCCTCACAGAAATATTCAGAATGTTTGGTTAAATGAGCACATCATGTTTCAGTCAAGTTGACAGATAACCATCACTGACTCTCAATTTTATTCATTGTGCCTTTAGGTCTGCTTTGCATTTTTCATATGTAGCTTTGATTAGAATGGCTACATTCTAATACCTTTGTGTTTTTCATATGTAGCCCTTATTAGAATGAGGTAGTTCACTTCTATTCCTACTTTGTTATTTACTTATTTTTTTGTGAGTCTTTGATTCTGTCAAATGCATTTTTCTTCATCAACTAGGATGATCATTTTTTGGTCTTATTTAATTAATATGATTATTATAATCATACTTGCACGTTAAATCAACCATGTAGTCTCAGGTTAAATTCTAGTTAGTCATAGTGTATTGTCTTTATGTATGTTATTGGGCAAGATTTGCTAGTATTTTGTTAAAATTTTTTGCATATATTTGCAAATGTAATTGTGATACCTTTAAAAAATATTTGGTTTTAGCCTCAGGTTAATACTGGCCTCATAGAATAGATTGTGAAGTGTCTACTATACTTCTATAATATGGAAGAGCTAGTGAAAGGTTGATGATAATTCCTCTGTACACATTTGATAAAGTTACATGTGAAGCACTCTCAGCCTAGACTTTTCTTTATTAAATTTTTAATCACTGCTCAATTTCATTACATGTTATATATCTATTCACATTTTCTATTTCTTCTTTAATCAGTTTTAGTAGTTTGTCTCTCTAGAAATTTGTAAATTTCATGTTATCTAATTTGTCTGAATACAATGCTCACAGCGTTCCCATATAAACTTTTTAGAACAGATTTATATTTAGAGAAAATTGAGCATTTGTACAGAGAGTTCCCATATACCCTCTCCCTTCTCTACAGATTCCCTGTTACAAGCATCTAGCATTAGTGTGGCATATTTGTCACAACTGAGGAACCAATATTGATGCATTATAATTAACTAAAATAAATAGTTTACAGTAGATATTTTACTGTGTAGTACCTTTTACGGGTTTTAAGAACTGTATAATATTTTATAGCCATCATTGGAGTGTTACAAATTATAGTTTTACTGCCCTAAATCTTCCTTGGGCTTTATCTATTTATCCCTCCCATTTCGCCTACTGAATCTGTGGCAACTACTGATCTTTTCATTGTCTCCCTAATTTTGCCTTTTGCACCTTGGCATTCACTTTGAATACTGTCTTATTCACTTTTCATACTGTCTTATTTTATCTAGTAATAGCATTTTGTGTTACCTGTCACTAAGTAATATTCTATTACACAAATGTACCACGATTGTTTATCCATCTACCATTTGAAGAAAATGTTGGTTGCTTCCACTTGTTGGCAATTATGAGTAACAATGACATGAATACTTTATGTGCAGAATTTTGTGTTTACATGAATTTACAACTCATTTGGGTGATATCTTGGAGCACAATTGCTGAATCCTAAGGTAAAACTACGTGCAGCTGTAAGAAAGGCCAAATTGACTTCCAATGTGCCTGCACTATTTTGCATTCCCACAAGCAATAAATAAATGAGTGTTCCTTTTGTTCCATGTTTTTGCCAGCATGGGTAATATTGGTTTCTTTGGATTTTAGCCATTCTAATAGGTTTGTAGTGGCATCTCATTGTTGTTTTAATTTGCATTTCACTAACAACATACAACTTGGAGCATCTCTTTATATGCTATTTGTCTTCTATACATCTTCTTTGCAGGGCATCTTTTCCCAGATCATCCCTAAGTTTTGTTTAGTTTTTTCCTTATTGTTGAGTTTTATGACATTTCCAGTCAAAATAACTTTATTGAATATATATTTAGCATTTTTTTCTCCTAGTCTGTGGCTTGTCTTTTTATTTCATAGTGCATTTCATGAGCAGATATTCTTAATTTTAATGAAAACCCATTTATAATTCATCTTCATGGATTGCACCTTTCATATAGGCTCTAAGGAGTCATCACCAATTCCAAGGTCATTCACTTTCACCTGTGTTGCCTTTTACTCATTATATCAATTTATGTTTCGCTTTTAAGTCTATAATTCATATTGAGAAAACTTTTGTGAAACGTGTAAAGTCAGTGTCTAGATTAAATTTTTGGCATGTGAATGTTCAGTTGTTCCAACGTCATTTGTTGAAAGGAATTTCCCTTGCTCTTTTGTCAAAGATTAATTGACTATATTGGTGTGGGTCTATTTATGGGCTACTTTTTCTATTCCTTTAGTCTGTTTATATTTTTCATTTACATCACAGTACTTTAATTTGTACTTTTATATTAAATATTGAAGTTGAGTAATATCAGTTCTCTGACTTTATTCTTAATTTTCAGTACTATGTTACCTATTCTGGGTCTTTTCCTTTCCATATAAACACTAGAAAATGTTTGTCAATATCTGAAAAATAAACTTGCTAGATTTTGATTGAAATTGCTTTGAGTCTATAGATAATTTAGGATAAATTGACATCTTGACAAAATTGAGTTTTCCTATCATGAACATGGAATATCTCTCTATTTATTTAGATATTTTAAATGTCATTCATCACAGTTCTTCAATTTTCTGTCATGTAGATCTTATACCTGTTTTCTTAGGTTTATTTCTATATACTCCATTTTTATCTGGTGCTCATGTAAATGGTACTATATTTTAAATTTCAAATCCAGTTTTTCAATGCGATTGACTTTTGTATATTAATCTTGTATCTTGCTGGGCAGCTGTAATCCCTTTTAGTTTTATGAGATTTTTGTTTTTTATTTTTTGGTCAATTATGTAAAATTATCTACATAAAAATTATATTTATGAACAAAGATAGTTTTTATTTTTCTTCTTTTCAAATCCATATGAATTTTGTTTCTTCTTCTTTTGTTGTTCTTGTTGTTTTGTTTTTGCATTAGTTAGGACGTTCAGTATAATATTGAATGGGAGTGGTAAGAAGAGACATACTTGCTTTGTTTCTCATCTTAGAAGAAAACATCTGATTTCCCAATACTAAGTATAAATTTAATTCTGTTATTTTTTTGATTGATGCTTCTTATGAAGTCATAGAAAATCCTCTGTTGTTAATTTGATAATTTTTTCTTTTTTCTTTTTGTTTCTTTCTTTTTTTCTCTTTTCTCTTTTCTTTTCTTTTTTTTCTTTTTTTTTTTTTTTTTTTTTTTGAGACAGAGTATTGCTCTGTCACCAGGCTAGAGTGCAGTGGCACAATTTCGGCTTGCTGCAACCTCTGCCTTCCAGGTTCAAGCGATTCCCTTTCCTTAGCCTCTCAAGTAGCTGGGACTACAGGTGTGACCCCACACGCCCAGATAATTTTTATATTTTTAGTAGAGACGGGGTTTCATTGTGTTGGCCAGGCTGGCCTTGATCTCTTGACCTTGAGATTTGCCCACCACTGCCTCCCAAAGTGCTGGGATTACAGGTATGAGTCATAGCACTTGGCTGAGAGTTTTTCCTTATCATGAATGGTTGTGTTGTATTTTTTTAAATGCCTTTTCTGCATTAATTGATATGAACATATAATTTTTCCTCTTAGACCTTTTGTTGTGATTGATTACGTACATTGATTTAAAAATACTGAACCAACCGTGAACACCTAGGATAAATTCCACTTGATCATGGTACAGAATTCATTGTATATATTGTTGGATTTGATGCACTATAATTTTGTGTAGAATTTTTGTATCTACTTATGAGAGACACTGGTCTGTAGTTTTATTTTCTCATATCTTTACATGGCTTTGGTATTGGGATAATACTGACTTTATACACTGATTTAGGAATGGCTTTTCTGCTTCTATTTTCTGGAAGAGATTAAATAGGATTGCAATTTTTTTTTTTATTAAATGTTTGGTAAAATTCAACAGTAAAAAAATATGAGCCTGGCATTTTCTCTTTTGGGAAGTTAATTATTGCTTCAATTTCTTTCATATATATGGGCCTATTTAGATGATCTATTTCTCTTGTGTGAGCTTTGGTATGTTGTATCTTTTAAGCTATTGTTATGTTTCATCAAAGTTATATTTTTGGTCATAAAGTTGTATATAATCTGCTATTGTCCTTTTACATTCAATAGGCTTACTAGTGATAATCGTACTTTTATTCCTTATACTGGAAATGTGTCTTCTCTATTTTATTCTTTTATCAGCTTTTCAATTATTTTACTAATTTCAAATAACCACTCTTTTGACTTACTGTTTTTTTCTAGTGATGTTTTAGTTTAAAAAGAAAATCATATTTTCTCTCCTCTAATTTAGTTGCTGTTGCTCTTTACTGTTGTTTGTTGTTGTTCTCTGAATAAAACTTTTCTGGAATAATTCTGTAAAGTTTGTATTCTTTGTTGTATGTATCCATAGAAGTCTCTACTTGGGTAGTCCTACTGGAGAGCGATAGCCTTAAGCATCTTGAACCAACAAGCTTTTGAGCTTTAGCCAATAGGCTCTTTGTATGTATCAATGTACACTATCAATCACCTGTGCAATAGTTTACAACTGTGTTAGAGCCTTCATCTCCTGCTTGTGTAGGGACTCAAGGACAGACAGAAGCTAGAAGTCAGTGCCTTCTCCGGCCTCAGGTGTCTTTAGGGCATTTGTACAGCCCTATGCATGAACACAGCCTCCCAGATTCCCTGGAATTTGGCAAAATATTGTAAATCCTCAGGGTCTATTTTTTGGTTATCTTCTCATTTACTTTAACCGGTAATAATACCTCAAATAACAGCAGTGTTGTACAACGGCTGCTGATTACTTTTGACAAATTTCCTGGAGGTAAGCTGCTCTCACAAGGAAGCTCAGAGTCAGGTGAAATGAAGAAAAGTGCCAAGAATTAAATATTTCAGCCAGCCCCTCGTCTGGTCAATCATCGAATGGAAGCTTAGGGAACTCCAAACCTCTGCTCCCCCTTTCATAGCTGTTAGGTTGCTGAATTTTGCAGCTTTGCTGTTGTGAGAACACTGGTTTTCAAGGCTGCCAAGGTGCTAGATAAAGAGGAATGGGATCAGGGTAGGGTAGGACAAAACACCACGAGGTTCACTGGTCATACTGAGATTCAGTCACTTTTCTTGAATAAACGCTCTTTGGATTGTTTGTAAGATTGTAACTAATTTTCAGCGTTCCAAAGTGTTTATTTTTTTCTGTAAGCATACTCACTGCTTTTAAAGGAATAGAAGGCTTTCAGAAGTCCTAACTCTGCCATTCCAGAAGTTGGTCCCCAAACACGTATTGTTTTGATTACATGACTGTGGAGCTTCTTGTGGAACAAGCAAGAGCTCACCGAACCTGGCATTTCTATGTACTATATCACAGAATATTATATCATGTTATATTATATTTAGTATCTATCACATATTTGCATATCTGTTATATATAAATATTATATATCATAGCCATATACATGTGTGTTTTGTGCAATAAACTTTTTTCACACTATATAAAAGGAAGCAGTTTATCCAATTACACTTAAAGTCCCTCCTACTCAGGGCTTTGCAGAGAGAAAAGTGAAAATATGAATTTGGGATTAGCTCCCATTTTGATTCTATACCTTCTGCTGAAATGGTCCTAGAGGAGGTGAAAAAGGATCGTTGCTCTTCCATGACAATTAAATTATTCCAGAGGAGTATGGAATGGTTAAACAAACACACACACACACACACACACACAACACACACACACATACAGTTGGTTTTATCTCATAAGATTAGACTGTAGTGGTGGTCAAAACCTAAGTTCACTTGAAGCCCAGAAACCTTGAAATATTGATGAAGGCCTTGGAAGAAACTCAGCACAGTTAAAACATGGTCCAATATATTTTAATACTTTGATCTGGGATAAAGAAAGCTGTTTTCTGTCCTAGAAAGAGAGGTGGTTCTCAAATGAGAAATTCATTGTACCCACTTGGTACCATTGTATGCTTTCTTTGTTTGCTATACTCAATTAATTGAATAATTTTATAATAAATTGTAAATGTATTTTATAATTATTGAATTAGTTTCGGAAATATTAAACTAGGATGTTTTTGGTTCTATTAGTGATATTCTATAACGGTAAAAAAAGTATTTTATTATGTACTATGATTCAAGATGTAAATGAGTAGGTTGGTGAAACTAAAATGACAAATTTGTAAAAATTGTATAGATGCACTGAAATTCCTGTTATAAATAAACATTTTTTTTAAATCCAGAATTTCTAATGGATTTTACTGTCTGCCATTTATTTTCTGAAATGATACCTATATCACGTAATCCATGTTCTACATTCTATTTTATATTACTTACAGATTAAATAAATAAAAGAAAAAAATGAACATTTGTGTTTTCTACTTTTTATAATATATCCATGAAGTCACTTTAGCTTGGTGCATAGGAGACACTTTTTTTTTTCCAGGAATTCTGTATTAACAAAAGAGGACTTTACAGCATAAAACAACATGAAAAGGCAAAAAAAAAATGTGTTTGCTGCTCATATACTGACATTTTTATTTAGTAATCTAGACATGCTGAAAATTTTCCAAAAGATAGAGGGAAAGAGTGGTTGGAAACGAAAAAAGGAATTTAAAAACAAAACTAGTTTTCCCACAAAATGAAAGCCATCTTATACCCCACGTAATGACGCACTCCCTCTAGCAAAGCTTTATTTTTAATCTAATAAAATGTACTAACTTCATCAGTGGTCAAACATGCTTGTAGCTTTCTACTTAGGCTTTGTATATAATACTTAAAACTTAATTTTACAGTAAAAAAGCTGCCTATATCCACATTGATGTACAAATTAGAAAATCACTTAAATTGTCATATTTAAAGGCCAAATTTACTAAAGAAAGCTAATTAAATTTCAAATCAATAAAGGAATCTATGTTTGAATAGATTAAAAAGAAAACTTACTGTTTCATGATGTTTAAAAACAATAAGCACACCCATGCAAAACGAATAAAAACATTCAATTAAAACATTGACGATTAATATATAATTATATTTAATAAATACAATTAATTATTGAATTATAAATTAATCAGTTTAATAAATTCTTAATTCAATATTTGGAGCTTTAGAATTTAGATGTGTAGCCATTATCCATGCCATTATTGGAAGAGTGAGCTTCATAAGTATTCTATTGATGGGAAAAAAGTTTCAAAGTATTAAATATCTCTTGCAAAAAATAAACTTAAGACAGCCCATGGAATCAAACTGAATCATCCACAAAAGAATCATAATTTTAAAGGTTTCATTCCCTAGGGTCAAGGGATTAAAATTCTAATTAGAAAGTTAAACTGAAAAGATAATCAAGAATCTGAAAGAAATGAATAGTCATTCTAAGGAATTACGCCAACTATCTTGCTAATTTCTAGGAACTAAATTTGTCCTGTCTTGAAAGAAGAGCCAAATTGAATGCTCCAGATTTCCTTAAATTCTGGCAGTTTTTTAAAAATGTGAAATTCTTAGTTATTTTTACTTATTAAAAGTAAAGTTTTTCTGTTATGAATTATAGAAAGTATCATTTATTCTCAAATGTTAGAAGGACTAACCTATATAGTTTAACTAACATTCACTAAAAATATACTTTCCTTTTTTTTTTCTTTTCTTTTTTTTGAGATGGAGTTTTGCTCTTGTTACCCAGGCTGGAGTGCAATGGCGCGATCTCGGCTCACCGCAGCCTCTGCCACCTGGGTTCAGGCAATTATCCTGCCTCAGCCTCCCGAGTAGCTGGGACTATAGGCATGCACCACTATGCTCAGCTAATTTTTGTATTTTTAGTAGAGACGGGGTTTCACCATGTTGACCAGGATGGTCTCGATCTCTTGACCTCGTGATCCACCCTTCTCGGCCTCCCAAAGTGCTGGGATTATAGGCATGAGCCACCGTGCCTGGCAAAATATACTTTTCACAATCATATTGAATTCATCATATGCACATTTTTACATATGTGAAATATATTTCTAGTTGTATATTTTTGTCCCTTTATTTGGTTATGCTTCAGTTTGTGCTATTTTATCATCTTTTGGTATAAGCCAATAAAAATTTCATACTTCCTCATTATTTTGCAAATTGACCTTTGAAATTCAGTAAAGTAGTCTTTGAAAATATATCTTGTTTTTTTAATTATCTCTTGATGTTCAATTTCTTCATTATTTAATACAAGTGTTTTTTGTTTTGTTTTTAATTTTTTGAAGTCAATTTTCTTAAGATCATTTCTTGCAGATAAATTCTGTATAACGTGGTAGGGCTGGGTATATTCTTTTAAAATTATACAGTCAAAGTGTTTGTATGTATCTATTCTTATACCTGTGTATCTATTCTTATACATCTTTCTACAAATTTGCTTCTTTTATATATCATACTAAAGATACTCAAGCCAGAGCCGGAGATAGAGGGATCCTATCAGAAAAGTTTGAAACTTTTTTTTTTTTTTTTTTTTGAGACAGAGTCTTGCTCTGTTGCCAGGATGGAGGGCAATGGTGTGATCTCGACCCACTGCAACCAACGCCTCCCGGGTTCAAGCGATTCTCCTGCCTCAGCATCCCGAGTAGCAGGGACTACAGACGCGCGCCACTATGCCCAGCTAATTTTTGTATTTTTGGTACAGATGGGGTTTCACCGTGTCGGCCCGGATGCTCTCCATCTCTCGACCTCATGGTCTACCCGCCTCGGCTTCCCAAAGCGCTGAAATTACAGGCTTGAGCCACCGCGCCGGGCCAAAACTTTTTATTTTAAAAGAAATCTCTACTTTCTAAGAAAGTACTCTAAATGATTAATCATCATGAGAATTAATGCTTACTAATAGAAATAATCTTAGCCTGGTTTCCATGGAAAACAGAGATCAGAAAGACTTGTGTTAATTGTGGCTGATTTCTTATTAGCAAGTGTGAAAGCCAGGACTAAGTTTTCTTCTTAACCATTACTTCTTCCCCACCCCGAAACCCCACATTCCCACCCTTGCCCCGCCTGGATTCGAAGTAAGTTGCTTATTCAGGCCATCTCCTGCCCCAGGCAAGGGGAAGTGAGATCAGTATACTCGCCCTTATTTTACACAAGCAAGAAGGAGAGCTTAAGGTCCCGGGCACGTTGCTGGTTACTGGTAGATGCAGAGTCAGAGTCTGCAGTGCCTGGTGGTCCAGGTTATCATTGTTCAATTTCATAGCAGGTCAGAAGTGGATACACATGAGAGAATGAGATAAAGTGTGATTACCAGCCCCCAGGGAAAGGGCTTGAGCTGGCAAAAAAAAAAAGGGGTCTCTCCTGTTCTGCCTGGTGTAACTTCAGAAGGCCCTCAGCAATCTGAAATCCATCCGATGGAGCATGATGAAGTGGGTGCAGGTTTTTCAACTGCCAGCTGGGCCCTTCTTCCCTTGGGCAAATGCCACTGGGACACAGGCTGCCCCAGCTGTGGCTGAGCCAGCCCTGAAACCCGGGACCCAGCTGCTGCCTCCATTTTCCACATAAGGAACAGGTTTTCATTACTCTTAATTCACCTACTTATTCTAGAGATTAGAAAGAAAGTATACATCCCTGACTAAAAATGTAATTATCAAATCTGTAATTGTTGTAGTGGTAACAAACCACAAGTCACATTCCTCAGAAATCAAGACAATGAAATGAATATTCAGTAAATGTGCTTAGAATTCAGAAGAAAATTATAGAAACTTAGTTATGATGAGAAAAATTAATAGGAGAAAAATGTAAAATTAAGTTTAATGTATATAAAATTGCAACTTCATTAAAAAGCCAGAACTGATAAAATATTGACTAAAAATACTTTTTCATCTGTAAGAAGAATTAAAAGTTTTGAAAGCATGAAACAAAATTAATAAATCATCATACAGATATATCCTGGTTACTTTTTGCAAATTATAAGGATTTTTTTTAAATCCAGAAAGCAACGTATGAGTGACTTTTTCGGTTGCAGATGTAGCTTCCTTCAAGTATTATTTAAAATGAAATTCATGTTGAAGCTGCCAAATACCAAACATCCCATCTGAAGAAAACATAATGCCAAAAAAAAAAAAATGAGGAAAAATTTCTTCTTCCAAATGAGTAAATGAAAATAAACTGAGGAAAAATAAAATAATTCAGGTTTTCAACTAATGATACTGAAAATTCATGAAAAGATGATGATAAAAAGATGTGATTAAGCACAGATATTCACAGATTGTTTTTAAGTAGATGTTTACATTTTTCCAAAGCAGCAGCCAATCTTCATGGAAATAGCAAGTGGATACTAAAATTATTCACTACACCCCATTACCTAACACAATGCTTTGTGAATACCCTCAAGTACTTGGCGTTATTAAGAATGTTGGTTAAAGATCAGAAAGTAGACAAGAGTTTCCTTTTACCCAGCAAGTTAGCATCTGTTCAGTTTCTGTGTCCTCTCTGAGGACAAACTCTTTGAGGGCAGCGTATTCCATTTAAGAGACACACTTTCTCTGCCAAACCACAGTAGCATGCTTTTAATCTATTATTTCAAGAGGCTATGAATATCATAACACAATAATTAAAATGTGTACATTTAATTAGAAGATGACTGATCTTCTTATAAAGATCCTGAAATACAAATCCAAATAAATTTCATATGGTGTCTTAGTTCCGGATGCTGTAAGAAATTCCCACTGACTGGGTGGCTTAGACACAACACCAATTTATTTCTCACAGCTCTGGAAGCTAGAAACCTGAGATCAGGGTGTCAGTATGGTCAGGTATTAAGAAGGGCTTTCTTACATGTGCAGACCACGGACTGCATTTCACGTGCAAACTGCATTGTAGCCTCACATGGCAGAAAGCGAAGAGAGGCAAAATCTCTCCCAACCCTTTCAAGAACGCTAATTTCATTCTCATTAGACCTCATCTAATCTTAATTACCTCCAATGATGCCACTTCCTAATATATTCACATAGGAGATAGGATTTCAGTCCATAATAAATGGACAACTGTATAGAGCATCACATTACTAAAATAATCTAGGAGACAACTGAAACTCTGAGCTGCACAATAAAAGTAAAAATAATGAGAGATTGGATTAAATATCAAAAACTTCAACATTAAAGACAAATATCTAAACAGAGAGGTAACATTTGCAGTGCAAAATAATAAATACAGTGTGAAAGAATTTCTTAAAACTAATAGAATAAATCTGACAGTGGACAAATGCCAGGAAGAAGCAGTTCAAACAGGTAAATAAAATTCAATAAATATACTAAAATGCTCTAAACATGTAATATTCAACAAAACAAGATAAAAATAAAAATATATGTTTTGTTGTTGTTTAAACATTTATGTTCATTTGTATATATATGAAATTTGTGAAATGTAAATTATTCAAATAGTTATAAGAATACAGTATATTAATAATTATAGTCATTCATTTTATGAGATCAACATTTTTAGATTTCACATATGAGATCTCACTCATGAAGTATTTTTCTTTGTTTAGCTGGATTATTTCACTTAACATAATGCTCCAGTTGTGATCATACTGTAAATGACACAATTTCCTGCTTTTTCTTGGTTGAATAGTATTTAATAGGATTTAATTGTGTATCTGAACCACATTGTCTTTATCCATTCATTTATTGATACATACTTAGGTTTAGTCCATATCTTGGCTATTGTAAATAAGGCTGCAATAAACATGATAGTGCAAATATTTCTTTGACATAATGCTTGTGTTTCCTTTGATGTATATCCAGTAGTGAGATTGTGAGATTTCATGGTTGTTCTTTTATTATCTTTCAAGGATTCTCCATATTGTTTTCTATGATGGATGAATTCATCTCCCTGCACATCTACAGTGTGCATAGCTTTCCTTTCCTCTACATTCTTGCCAAAATTTATCTTTGTGCTTTTGATAACAGGTGTGTGATGATATCGCATTGTGAATTTAATTTGCATTTACCTGATGATTAGTGATGCTGATAATTTTTAAAATATACCTGTTGACCTTTGTACATTTTCTTTTGAGAAATGTCTATTCAGTTTCTATGACCATTTTTAATGGCTATTTGCTTTCTTGATATCAAGTTGTTGTGTTCCTTATATATATTGGATATTATTCCCTTATCAGAAGTATGGTTTTCAAGTATGTTCTCTCATTCTGTAGGATGTCTCTTCACACTGTTGATTATATTCTTTGCTGTTCAGAAGTATTTTGGTTTATAAAAAGAGACAAATTTGTGCAGACACATTTTAGTCTGGAAAAGGAGAAAAAGAAGTTCATTATATAGAGATAAAAGGGTTAATTCAGCAAGACAATTTAACAACTGTAAATATATATGCACCCAACATTAGAATATCTAAATATATACATCAAGTATTAATAGGCCTGAAGGTAGAGACAGAGTGAAATACAATAATAGTAGGAGACTGCAACATCCCGCTATCTGTACAGACAGATCATTCAGACAGAAAACCAATAAGAAAACATTAGATTTAAACTACACACTAAATCAAATTAACCCAACAGACAAATACAGAATATTCCATCCTAAAGCAGAAAAATACACATTCTTTTCAACTGCACATGAAACATTCTCCAGGACGGATCATATTTTAGGCCACAAAAGAAGTCTTACCAAATTTAAAAAGGTTGAACTTGTATCAAGTATTTTTTCTGATTATATATGTGCTGACAATAATGGTATAAAGCCAGAAATCAATAGCAGAGAAACGTGGAAATTAAACAACATCCTCTAAATACCCAATGGATAAATAAAGAAATTAAAAGGAAAATTTAGAAATGTATTAAGATGAATAAAAATAAACAGACAACGTACTAAAACCTATGAGTTCAGCCAAAACTGTTTTAAGAGGAAAGTTTTTGGCAGTAAATGCCTCTATCAAAAAAGGGGAAAGGTTTCAAATAACTCAACACAGTATCTCATGGAAGTAGAGAGGTTACAAAAAAAAAAAAAAAAAAAAAAAAAAAAAAACAAGAACAAAACAAGCCCACAATTAGTATAACAAAGAAGGTAAGAAAGAACAGAGCAGAAATAAATGCAATAGAAATTAGACAACCAGTAAAAAGCATCAACAAAATTCAGAATTGAGCTTTTGAAAGATAAATAAAATTAACAGACCTTTAGCTAGATTAAGAACAAATAGATAAGACTAAAGTAAATAAAATCAGAAATGAAAAGGAGACATTACAACTGATATAACAAAAATACAGGCAGGGTGTGGTGGCTCACGCCTGTAATCCTAGCACTTTGGGAGGCCAAGGCAGGTGGATCACAAGGTCAAAAGATTGAAACCATCCTGGCCAACATAGTGAAACCCCATCTCTACTAAAATACAAAAATTAGCTGGTTATGGTGGCATGCGCTTGTAGTCTCAACTACTCTGGAGGCTGAGGCAGGAGAATGGCTTGAACCTGGGAGGTGGAGGTTGCAGTGAGCCGAGGTCGCGCCACTGCACTCCTGCCTGCTGCCTGGTGACAGAGGGAGACTCTGTCTCAAAAACAAAGCAACAAAAATACAAAAATACATAAGATTATTTTAGGATATGAAAAAGAATGATGCATCAACAAACTGGATAACTTATGAAAAATTGATAAATTACTTGCCATATACAATTTACCAAGACTTAATTATGAAATAGAAAATCTTAAACAAATGCCTAGTAAGGTGATTGAATCTTCTTATGGGTAATCTCGCAACAAAGAAAAGTCCAGGCCTGGATGGGTTAAAATTCTATCACACATTTGAAAAATACCAATTATTATCAACCTCTTTTTAAAAAATTGAAAAACAAGGAATGCTTTACACTTATTTTACAAGATTAGCATTAATCTGATACCAAAGCCAAAGATGCTACAAAACAAACAAAAAAAACCTCGAGTCCAATAACCCTGATGAACATAGATGCAAAAATCATCCACAAAATACTAGTCAACTTAGTTTAACAGTGCATTAAAAAGATCATTCACCATGATCAAGTGGGATTCATCCCAAGGATTCAAGGATGTTTCAACACATGTAAATAAATAAATGCCATACATCAAATTAACAGAAAGAAAGAAAAAAATTATTTAATTATTTCAATAGATGCAGAAAAAGAATTTGACAAAATTTAAAATTATTTCATGACTAAAAACTCTGAACAAATTAGGCATAAGAGGAATGTACTTTAATATAATAAAGAACAACAGGAAAAAGTCAAAAGCTTTTTCTCTAAAAGTCAGAACAAGATAAGGATACCCATTCTTACCACTGATATGAAGTATAATACTGGGGGTCTTAGCCAGAACAGTTAGGCAATAAGAAAAGGCAACCAGATTGGAAAGGAGAAAGTAATATTGTCTCTTTTTCCACATGATATACTATTATGGATAGAAAAGCCTAAATATGCCATCAAAAACTTATGAGAACTAATAAATTTGGTAAAGTTGCAGGATATAAAATCAACATACAAATATCACTAGAATTTCTATATGTCTAGAGTGAATTGTCTGAAAAATAATTCAAGAAAATAACCTGTTTACAATAGCTACAAAAATGATGAGGGCTCTTATAACCAAGAAGGTGAAAGATCTTTGCACTAACAACTACAAAACATTGATAAAAGGAATTGAAGAAGACACAAGTAAATAAAGCTGTAACTCATGTTAATGGGATAAAGGAATTAATATTGTTAAAATGTTTATAGTACCCAAAGCAATCTACAGATTCAACCAAATCCCTATCAAAATACCAATGACATTTTCACAAAAATACGTAAAAACAATCCCAACATTTGTATGGAACCACAAAATTTCCAGATTTGCTAAAAAATTAAAAATAGAACTACCATATGGTCCAGCAATCTCATTACTCGGTTTATATCCAAAGGAAACAAAACCAGTACGTCAAAGAGATATGTGAACACTCATGTTTATTGTAGCCTTATTAACAATAGCCAAGATATGGAATCAACCCAAATGATTCCATACCTAATGATTAAACAAAAAAAAAGAAGAAAATGCACACATGCATCATATACACAATGGAACAGTATTCAGCCATAAAACAATAAAATTCTGTCATTTGTGGCAACATGGATGAACCTGGATGCTGATGTTAACCTCTGCTATACTTATATATATTTTTGAGAATTCCCGTAACAAAATGTTACTTACCCAGAAAACAGAGGAGTAGCAATGAGTTTAACATTTACACAGGATACAGATAATACAGAGTTTTGTACTTAATATATAGACACACACACAGTTTATCTTGCAGAGATGTGGGGAAGAGAGAGATAATCAGCTTCGAAGTGAGAAGATGAGAAGACACTGTTATTAATTTAGACTTAAATTTGTCCAGAAACATTGCAACGTTCTTTGGTTTCTGTAATCCCAGTCACTGATACATTCTTATTGGTGGATTTTTTTTGCAGCATGATAATAGAATATAGAGAAAAATAGAGATCATTTTAAAATGAGATATAAAACTAAAGGAATGAAATACTCCTTGGTATGGTGACAAAAAAAAAAAAAAATCTCTCATGTCTTGCAGCTGGAGTGCATAGAAAGCCAAGCATGAAACGCAATATTTATTGGACTGTGTGATTGACTTCAGAGGAGGTTAAGCCCTCAAGGAAGACAGATTTGTTATGCCACAGAGAGAGCTTCATTGGAAAAATCTGGTATCCTACAACAGTATTTTGGTATAGGGGTGATTGTCGTTAGAGACGTGTTTGCTCTATCTCTTCTGATACATCTAAATTTGCAGATATATCTTATTCCTCCCTGTTAAGATTAATCCGCTCCATAATCTTGAAAGGTAATATACTCAAAATCTGCCTTCGCTTCTTCTTTGAACCACCCAGCTTTTACCTATGTTGAAGTCACAAAATTAACCAGTTGAGGATGCACTAAGCTTGATAAAGAAAGAAAGAACTGTAATTTAAAAATGCTACAAACTTAGCTGGCAAGTATTGGTAGCAGCCTGGGAAGTGTGAAAGGCATGAGTTTAGAAGATTCTTCATCAAAGGGACTGAAATATAAAGTTTGAAAAGAAGAAAGTTTATTTACCTGAGAATATTCTCTGGGGGTAAAGGATTTCTCATGCTGGAAAGAACCTCAGGAGATCCTGCAAACTACCTAATAAGTTGGCTCTCAGTGCCATGGTATGCACAATGGCCAAGCTGAGCAAAATTGAAATGCAGAGAATTGCCATTTCCGATGATGGATAAAGAGATTAAAAAGTTCAGGGTAGCAGATTTGCTAGTATGGATAAAATATGTATAGCCTGAAGATGAGCAAGATAATAATGTTACTTGGGAAGGCTGAGAGGACACACAATTTATCAAGACCACAAAATGCCCCAGTGAGAAACACAGCAGCATCACTAAAAAGTTCAGTAGTCGTTCTGCCTTGCAGTTCAAGGATGGAGGTAGGAAAGACTATTAGAAAATGTGAAAGCAATGAGTCATGAATGGACTTTAAGTGGTGGCACTTAACTGATAGTACCCAGGTTGTGTTTAACCACAGATATGTAATTACTAGCAAAGTTGAAGTAGCAGCCCCAGGAACCTAATCCATGGGGACTAGTAATGATTGTTAACAGAAGGTGACCTCCCTTCCACCAAATAGATTGGTGGAAGAACAATACACTATTCAGCTTGAACCAGAGGAAGAAGTCAAGGTTTGTCTATTAATCTGTTTTCATGATGCTGATAAAGACATGAATGAGACTAGACAACTTATAAAAGAAAGAGGTTTATTTGATTTATAGTTTCACATGGCTGGGGAGGCCTCACAATCATGATGGAAGGTGAAAGGCAAGGAGGAACAAATCACATCTTACATGGATCGTGGCAGGCAATTAGAGAGAGAGATTGTGCAGGGAACTTCCCATTTTTAAAACCATCAGATCTCATGAGACTTATTCACTGTCGCAAGGGCAGCACAGAAAAGAGCTTTCCCCATGATTCAACCATCTCCCACCAGGTCCCTCTCACCACACGTGGGAAATATGAGATTTGGGTGGGGACACAGAACAAACCATATCAGTTTGGTAACAGGGAATCTGGGGGAGGTCATCTCAATAAAAATTTGTTTTCCCCTGGATAGTTTTCAGATTTGAGCAATTGAGCAGACCCCACCCATTAAACACATTTGACTTGTTTCTGAAGTACAATGATTCTCCAGGACCATAGCATGTATACATAGAAATTATTTCTTCAGCATTTACCAAAGGGAAGTATGACCAAATACTAGGTTAATTGAACACTGGGAAATAAGAGCTACTCACATTTTTCTAATACAGGGTACAGGGTCTAATGGACATTAAAATATGGATCTTTGAGACATTTCCATAACCTTCTAATTTGTTGGAACATATGGGAGCCAGGTAATAAACAGCTTATTGGACCATATTGATGATCCTAGACCCTCAATATTTAATGGACACTGACATACTTGAAAGTTAGCATAACTTCAAAATTGGGATCTTGGTAGAAAAGAACTAATATGATGGGGAAAGCTAAGTGAAAGCCAATGAAATTTCTCCTTCCATGACCAAACTACTAAAAAAAATTGGTCCTGTGTGTATAGCAGAGTTTAGCAGACTCATGCCAGCCTTATGTCTCTAAGAGATGTAGGGATGGTGGTCCTCACCTCAACTTCATTTAGGTTATCCAGTGTTTCCTTTGCAGAAACCAGATGGATCTTGAAAGATGATTATATGTCATTACAAGCTCAATCCAGTAGTTAGCTTTGTCGTGTGTGGGTAACCCCCGACATGGGCACCGAGGAAGGAGAGCTGTGCAAACCCCAGGCACACTTAGTGCCTGAAGAATATCTTAGTTTATAGTGTTATTACTCAGCTATTTCCTTTATATAATCCTTTATATATAATCATATATTAATTTACCTAATTAGTGCCTGAAGTATAACTTAACTGCTTACATATATCTAGCTTATATAATCATGCTTAGTACTCACATCCTGCATACTTAGTTCCATATAATCTTTCTATATAATCATATAGGTATTGTAGTCGGAGCTGTACTGACACATTTAGTGCTGATTTATATAATCCTTCTATAAAGTTATATAGTAGTTTATAGTAGGAGGAATGCCTAGAGCAGTCAGAAAGCAGAAGCAATACCTGGGAAAACAGCTAGACCAGGACAAGAACCAAAGACCCAGGCTGTGGTGTCCCTGCCTGAAAGGGCATATGCTGTATGGGAGGCTTAGATTAAGAGCCTCTCCTCCTGAAAAAGGAGTTGTAGTACCTTGCCTCCAGTTCCTGTGGAAAGTAGGCCTCAGACCTTAGATCCCGCAAATAACCGAGGGAGAAGAGCCCCTCTGGTGTGACTGGATCATGATGGCTGTACACCCTGTCAGTCTTTTCTCACTTCTGTGCTAGCTCAAATCATCCTCCCATAAATATCTTAGAGAAGAGCACAATTCTGTCAGCTCCCACTGCATTGGCTTACAATATTTTTCTATTAGAAATCCTTTGAAGTCTCCAGCCCCCAGAGAAGAAGTGTTGCACATGACACCTGTTGCACACAGCCCACCTCCTTGCCTTGGTGACCTAATGGGGGTGGACCCCTTTTCTGTACACGATCCTCTACTACTGTGCATGGCACAGTCTCCTACTGCACACAGTCCTCCTGTCTGCCTAGGTGACATAATGGGGTGGCCCCCTCGCTTGTTACTCATGTGATTATGTATGCCCTATCACTAAGCCTATATATGATGACCTTACTTACAACCCTTCCACCTGCTTGTACCTAGTAATAAATACAGCTGCTTCTGGATGTTTGGGGCCTCGCCTGTCTCTGCTCATAGGAGGCACGGCCCCTTGAGTCCAGCTGCTCTTCTCCAGTTCTTCAGTGTCCTGTCTCTTTACTTCTCAGATCCTGCATCTCAGCACAGCATAAGTAACACCCCACGACCCTGTGGGGTCAACAGCCCTACAGCCCTGATTAAAACTGCCACGACAGAGATAGTAACTTTGTTAGAGCAGAAAACAGTTCCAGGTTCCTGGTGGGGACATTGATATGGCATGTGCTTTTTTTTTCTATTTCAATGAAAGAAATGAATCACAAAGAATTCTATTTACTTAAAATATACAGTAAATCTTTATAAAATTTGACCTCAGGCTATATTACCTCCTCTCTCTTCTGTCATAATGTAAGCCAAAAGGATCTGAACTATCTCTGTGTTGCACAGAGCAGTACAGGAAACTGTTTCATTGAGGATAGCATATTGACCTACTCAGGCTAGCATCCTGAAAGTATAAGTTACATAGTATAAGAGGAAGTATAAGTTACATAGTATAAGTTACAAAGTATAAGTTACATAGTATAAGAGTTACAAAGTATAAGAGGACAGAATGGCCCAGCAGGAGAGATGGAGAAAAGGTCTGGATTCCCACTTACCTTCCAGAGGTGACCAGACTGATAGAACATAGTATGGCTTGTTGCAGGCACAAATGAGGCATCACCACAGTTGCTATACCCTATAGTATTAGGGTGTCATAAAAATGGATTTCATAGTAAATGTGATGGTTAAATTTATGTGTCAGAGAGTACCCTGGCATTTGACCAAACATGATTCTGCATGTATCTGTGAGGATGCTTCTGGATGAGATTAACATTGAATTCCATAGACTGAGTAAAGCACTGCCCCTGCTAATGGGGGTGGACTCCAGTTTCTTTAATTGAGGGCCTGAATATAACAAAAAGGCTGGTTAACAGAGAATGCTCTTCCTGTCCTGCTGTTTGAGCTGGAACATCAATCTTATCCTGACTACAAAAGGGCTGAAACATCTACTCTTCTTAAATCTCTAAACTGCTGATTTTTGACTGGAACATTTTTTTTCTTTTAGTTTTTATTTAATTGAGACAGAGTCTTGCTCTTTTGCCCAGGCAGGAGTGCACTTTTCTAAGCATGGTTCACTGCAGCATCAGCCTCCTGAGTAGCTGGGACTACAGGCACACACCATCATGTGTGAGCCACCATTCCCAGCCTGCACTGGAAGTTACACCATTGACTCTCCTGATTCCTGACCTTCAGACTTGTCCTGGGACTACGCCATTAGCTTTCTTAGACCTGCAGCTTGCTGACAGCAAACCTTGGGGCTTGTCAGCCTCAGTAACTATGTTAACTGACTATATATAAATAAATAAATAAATATATATATATAATAAATACATAAACATCTGAGGAAGCACGCACACACACACACACACACACACACACACACACACACACACACTCCATAGACTGAGTAAAGCACTGCTCTTGCTAATAGGGGTAGACTCCAGTTTCTTTAATTGAGAGCCTGAATATAACAAAAAGGCTGGTTAACAGAGAATGCTCTTCCTGTCCTATACACACACACACACACACGTGTGTGTGTGTGTGTGTGTGTGTGTGTGTGTGTGTGTGTAAGATAAGTCTGCTGCAGGAAGGCTTAATGTTTCTAACTCTGTATTGTCCTACATGCTACAGGGCTTGTCTTCCAAAGTGATGGTTCACTTTCAATGTTATATATTTTTTGATATTGTTTTCTGAGATATGCTTATTCTAGATTCACTAATTCCCAGCATTTCAACAGTCTTTCTTAGGATTCCCAGTGTTACCATCTTCTCAGCTTGGATTATATTGCCAAATGTTTTCTTTTATGGTAAGTCTTTTATCTTTCTGAAAAACTGTATTATGCTGCTTTCACTGATCCCTTTGAATTTAGGCTCAGATGGTTTAATCTTCTCATCGTTTAACTGTGTTTCCTTTAGCCTTGTCCTACAAAGTTCTGGAGACTGCACATTTTCTTACAGTGTCGCACTTAGTTCATACACTATTGTTCTAGATGCTTTTGAGAACAAGTTTTTATTTTTGACTCTTGAATTCCAAAACCTCTGTGCTTCTTCACTTTTTCCCCTTTTGTTTTTACCTACCTTTGGACAGTAGCTAGTTCAGCGTGGATCTGAAGCCACGAAGGGCATTGGCCACACCACTCACCCTCAGGAGTATTCAGTTCCTCAAGTAATCAATAAACTCCTATGTGGCTTCAGGGAATATGTTGTTTGTTCATAAATTATTTGTTGTTCTGTTTTTTTTGTTTTTGTTTTTGGTTTTTTTTTTTTTTTTTTGATCAGTCTGGTATTCATGCTAGAATTTACAAGAATTTAACTACATTGCTGCAGTCATGACCCTTTTACTTTTGGGTCAAAATTAATGTTTGATCTTTATTTATAATATATATTGCTTCTAGGAAATTCCATAAGTTTAATGTGTTTATATAGATTATAGATAAATCAATGCATATATAATATTTAAGAAATTATGTATTAGTTTTTTCTGTATTATATATTATATAGTATGCATTAATTGTATGCCATATTTCACACATAACTAGATTAAATTATGTAAATCTGATTAGTAAATTTCTGTAGAATTTTTATGCAATCTTATTTTGACCTTTTAACAAATTATACTTAATTTATGCAACTTTCTCTGTTTAAATCATAAACTATTTGATAAATAAAATTATACTTTATTAATATTTGTAACACCAGTGGCTAGAAATAATACCTGCTATGTAATAGTAATTAAAAGTTGTTACATATCAAACTTAAAACATTTCCATTCTTAAACATCAGTATTTTCAACAATCAACATAAACACCAGAATATATCACCAAAATTTAGCAATTATGAGCTAGGAAATATAGTAGTTAAAAATCATGGGCAACTTGACCCAAATTATATTGCAGAAAAATAAATATTCCAGTTTCATATATAAATATTCACAGTTGAATTAATTTTGTATGTATCCATAATGTCTTAATCATTTCTGAACATCAAATGTTCCCTGAAGAATTTCTAAAACAGCATGTGAGATTAAAATGTCTAAAGTTTTATAATGTTTATACAGATATTTATTTGCTAAGATACTGTAGCATAAAAATCTTGACACTTACAGTTCTTCTCCAAATTTTACTTCTAAAATATACTTTTAAGAAATAATGAAAAATAAATATTTGATTTAGATATTGAAATTATTTTCTATCCTGGGTATCATCCTGCACACAATGAAATAAAACATTAACAAAAACTTCCTTAATGGACTTTTTTTTTTTTTTTTGAAGATGATATTGGAAAGCGGAAGGAAAAAAAAAGCTTGCATTTTATACATTTTTTCTTTTCTTCTTACTTATTACTAATCTGTTTTGGTTCTCAAAGCAGAAATAAATTAGTCCCTTAAATCTTGCCATTGATACTTTTAGAAAACAAATTTATTGAGGAAAATTTTCCTTTATATAACTATTTGAATGCGTTCCTTCATATTTTTGAAAGGGTAATCAGATTTGACTTTCCAGGTCTATAGCTCCTCACTATTCAGTAACCGTGTTTGCTCAGTACCACCACCATATTATTCTAATGCAGAATTTTTGAAAGAAACATTTATAACTAGGACTATCTTGAAAGGTTTTGCAATTTTAGTACAAATAACTCTGTAGCTTATAGACAGAAAAATCTGCAAACAAGTCTTTTCCATTCCTGGAGGACAAACCTTGCACATTTTCAACAATTTATTTGACTTTCAATGTCCATTTCATCCAAGCAATCAATTTATCTGTCTCTTTGGAGTCTGTGAACAGGACTCTATTGCCAATTGTCTGGTGGCAGGGATTTCCCTGACTAGCTGCCCTTTTTGCTCCTTTTCTAGTGCTGTCACTAGAGAGAAATGACTCTATGCCACTGAAAGGAAACACTTTTTGACACACAGTGCTATCTATATAAGAAAAGAACAATGCACATGTATTTGATACGTTATCTATATGCCATTAAAGATGTGCATATATACTCAAATTTTCCATTGTATGTGAATGTTGTCCTTCCATATAGTAGCCATATTTACTTTGGGCATCAATTTATCCTAAATTTGGCATGCGATGTTTAATATAGACATGATTTATTTAATTTGGAAAGATATTCTTTGCAAAACCTCCATTCAACTTCCTTCTTCTTAATAGAGATTGTGCTTTGTTTGGTGGCACAAATCATTTAATATGCATAAAAGAGTTTGAAAATAAATACAACTTACTGGGGCTGAAATCACGGCCATTGGCTTCCATATGTAAAGACTGATGGGTGAAGATCGTCTTTGGTGCTCTGCTAGATGTTCTTTTCAAATTATTTTTATGGGGCATGTTATTTTATTTTCCCATCTCTTTACCTCTTGCTTAGATGTCTAAGCGATATTAAAACTTATTCCAATTTAAAAAGGAATGTAGAAATGTTCCCTTCTTAGTGTAAACCCAAGGTACTGGGGTTCTCTCCTGGTGTATTTCTATTTCAAAAATCATTACAAATTGACAATTAAATATACTGCTACTTAAGACATAAGAATCATAATTTACAACATGATATTTGCTAAGCAAAATTATCTTAATTATCCAAACAATTCCACCCAGAAAATCTATAAGAAGAGTCTCAGTAATAGAAATAAGTCAGGGGTTCTTGATATTCAGCTTTGCTGTTGAGTTCGTATTTTAGTAGAGTCTTGTGGTAAGGAATTTAAATTAATGTCTTAATTTTCTTCCTTGCTAGTATAAAAGAGAAAATATTTTATGTGCGATTACAGATTACAACCCTTGCATCAGATTAATTCTCATCAATTTTCATTACTAAAATTAAAATCCTTCACTTTTACTCATTACTTAAGAGGGTTACTTCAATGCTTTGAAAATATATAAAGATCATTTCTATTGAATTTGTTGTCTATTTTGGTCCTATTTTTTGTACCTATTATTGTCAAAATGCAAATAACAGATTATGATAGTATAATAATTCACAAATCTTTTGGTTTTATGTTATTTGCTTTGCTGCATTGTGTTTTAAGAGATTATATGATGCTTTGAGGTGAGAGTATTTTTTGCCATTAAAATATGATCGTTATTGGCAAAAAATTCTTTATAACATAAATGACCTTGAAAACAATGAACAACTCAACAAATTTTATATGTTCAGTATCATTAACCGTTGTCTTAATACAATACGACTATTGATTAAGAAACATGCTAAAATACCATTGCAGCATTCCTTATTTGGTATTGCTCCTGGAAATCATTTAGGTAGTACTCATTTGGTGTATTCAAAAGTTTATTTACATGACTTTTAGGAATATAACCTATTTAGCCAAAAAATAATGGAATAAGAAAAGTTCTCTAGGATCTATCATGGTAAATTTGAATGTTAAATAATGTAGTTTACAAGAAAAAATAACTATGGGGAATACCTGTAGACCCAATAATATATTTGTGTGTGTGTGTGTGTGTGTGTGTGTGTGTGTGTGTAAGTCTGTTAATTTGTCATCATTTTATTCACAGAAAGCACTGTACATTGCATATGTGTTTATACTAAGTAGAGCTACTTTGGGGGAAATTAAGAAAAAAAAAGAGTAATCCAGTTTAGTTGTTAACAATGCCTTCATTGGACATCTTTATTGCACTAAACCTGAATTCCTATTGCCAGTGTGTAAATATATATGACCTTGATCAATATTTCCTATTTATTCTTTTATACTTGCTTAAAGCATTAAAAGTGGCTACAGATAATACAGATAAAATACCATTACTCCAGGAATATCTTAGAGCAATAAAGCACAGTGACCCCATTTTCTTGGATTAATCTGCTTGGGTTTAGATTTTGGTTTAACTTATAATTACCTATGTCATCCTGATAAAGTTACATAACTTCTTAAAATAGCAGCTACCTTATCTATAAAATGGGATAAATTTAACATTTCTAGATTTTTGTAAAGATTAATATGATAACTTACACAGATTATCATATCAATTCTAGATACTTAATAAACAGGTAATAAGTGGTAGTCAATTTGAGAGCTAGTCCAAGGCATTAGCTATGCTTTTTCTTTTAGGATGAACATAATTACCAAATGGCACTCAGAGTTTTGAAAATGTTATTTTTTGAGATAAAAAAAAAGTTGAGACTTCCTAATATCATGGCCTCAGAATCTCCCATTTTACCATCTTGGCATCATATCTTTGGAATAGAAAAGTCAACTCTTTCCTATTAAGAAGCTAGCACACCTTGTTTGCCTTTTGAAAATTTATGCTGTTGTTAAACATCAAAAACTGCGTCACATGGAAATGCCTTCCTGGCAGGGTGTGCCGTTACTGTTGAATCATCTGCTTCTGCTATCATTAAGTACAAAAGCTTTGAAGTAAGACCTAAAGCCAAAATTCTCACAGATGTTGCATGGAAATAAACTTCAAAAAGGATGCACAGTGCTCATTCATAGACAGGTAAACATCTGTGAGAGAGAGAGAGAAAGAGAAAAGAAAGCAAGAGAGACAGAGAAACTCACCTAAAGGTTTAGCTTTGAACAAAACACGGCCTGGGCCTTTTCTTTCAAATGAATATCTGTTTATACAGCTTTCTGCCTCTGTGCTAGGTGACTGTTGAAGTCCCACTGTTTGAATTACTTTACACTGACCTCTTCCTAGTTCCCAATAGTTCCTTTCATAGTAAGGTTTGTTTTCTTTAATGAGGCTCAGCTAGGACCTGGGATAAACAAAATGAAATAAACATCCTTTAACAGATTCTGTCTCTGCTGAGGCTGATATTTGAACAAGAGGAGGGGCCAATAATCAATAGGAGATGTCCTTGAATCTGCAGATTTGAAATTGGAGATCCCATAAATTCAACACATTTAAACCCACTAAATGTTTCTTTACGTAAGAAATATTATATTTCATACACTAAGACTACAAAATGGGGATAAACGAAGCCATGTAATGAACTCATTCTTTGTTTTGAATAAGTGTCCAAGATTTAGATCAAGTTTTACTTTAATGAAGAAAGGACTTTTGTCTTTTTGTTGTGTTAACCAATGCCTTAGAAATACTGATACCATCACAAAATGAAAAACATAAAAAACAAAACTGCAAATTAGAAATGGCCAATCTATCAGGATTATAGCTTGCTGTTTCAAAGCCTAAAGCTTACTCAAAACCCCAAAATAATTTCATCAAACAATGTTACAAATGGAGATAAACGGCCCGGTTCCCTCTGAGTTTTCAAGTCTGTTGTCTTCTATTATTAGTTTATCATATGACTTATTTTTCAAAAAACAAGAATCTATCAAATTCATGCCACTAAATCTCTTTACTACTTTGATCTTCGTTTATGCTGGAAGGCAAAACAGCCTATGTGATGCTAGGCTTTATGAAATGTAGATTCTTTGCCCTTCATGTGCAAGCCAAACTTCCCTCACCTCCAAGCATTCTGGAACGGATCAATGGCAAGTTCTGCCTCAAAACGTCTTTTCTCTTCTTATCCTCAGTGAGAATGCATCAATAAATAGGAAGAGATGATGATGCTATTGAAGCCTGTAAGCACAACTTCTCATATCATCAGCTTTGCTGATGTTACCTCTGGCTCAGAGGTTCCATTTTCTCTCTGCCTCTCTGGAATGCATTGGGATTGCTTTGACAGCAAGCCCCAAAGGCACATGGCAGAGAGCTTCTTGCTTTTTAAGTCTGCTTTTACTGGCTCACCAGTTAAGTGCAGTAGCAGTTCTAATGATAACCGGGAAGATGACAAAATAATCCAAACAGAGCTTCCCTCAAATTCTGAGCTGAAAAAAACAACCAAAAACCTATTAGTATAAATGCATTTTACTCTGGATATAAAAGAAAGTGCAATATGCTTCTGAAAAGACTGACTTTTATTTTATTATTATTACTATATTTCTTCCATTCTTTTCTGTTAGAAGTTCATGAACTGGGGGCCAGAAAAAGGTGACTGGAATTCTTTCTTACTTATGAGTATTATGACCAGAGAAATTGTGTAATTCTCTGTCATCCTTAAAATTCAATCTTCTGTCCGGGTGAGGTGGCTCACACCTGTAATCCCAGCACTTTAGGAGGCTGGGGTGGGTGGATCACAAGGTCAGGAGTTGAAGACCAGTATGGCCATCATGGTGAAACCCCGTCTCTAGTAAAAAATACAAAAATTAGCTTGGCATGGTGTCACATGCCTGTAATCCCAGCTACTTGAGAGGATAAGGTAGAAGAATTGCTTGAACTAAGACCGGGTAGGCGGAGGTTGAAGTGAGCCCAGACTGCACCACTGCACTCCAGCCTGGGCAATAGAGCAAAACTCCATCTCAAAAAAAAAAAAAATAAAATAAAAAAAAATTCAATCTTCTTTACTAGTTTGTATTCAGCTATAAATCAATTGGGGCAATTATATATCCAGATCAAGTTCTTATAATGCTTAAATAGAAAATATATGTTTATGTTTAAGATTGTGAGAGACACTAAAATAATCATTAACATGAATTGTCTGTTTTTAGAAGTGAAAAATAAAACTCTTTTCCTTTAATAGATTAAATACACCTATCTCAAGAGCAGGAGCTTCTCTAAATTCTTTTTCTATTTCTGAAGTTTTCTGTGTTTTATTGTCCATAATCTTATTGTCCCCAAAAGATATCTCCATCCCATAATATTTCAAACCTGTGAATATTACCTTTTATGACAAAAATGCTATTGAGTTAAAGAATCTTGAGAGGAAGAACTCATCCTGCATTATCTGGTAGGCCCTAAATACCATCAAATATATTCTCATGAGAGCAAAGCAAAAATAACTTTGAAACACAGCAAAGAGAAGAGATATAAGTAGAAGCAGCAGAGACTATCTGACTTAGAAAGATCGCAGTGATGCAGCCACAAACCAAGGAATGCCTGCAGCCTTTAGAAGCTGCAAGAAGCAAATAATATATTATTTGCTACAGCCTCTGGAGGGAGTGTAGCACTGGCAAACCCTTGACTTACAACTTTTGGCCCACATAACTGTAAGAAGATAAATTTCTGTAGATTTAGGTCACCCAAATTTTTTTACAGCCACCACAGAAAACTAATACATTGCCATTTCCTCACTTTGTCCATTCTATGTGTGTTTTGGCAATCTTATGTCCCTAGACTTAGGACCTTGAATGTGGAAATTACACCTGTCACCTTTTTGTGTTAGACTTAGTACCTAAATGATTACACAGAGCTGGGGCCAGGAGAAAGTTTCCAAATAGATTAGTGAATGCCATCATCAGTGAGATAATTGTTTTTGACATAGTTTCTAACTGTAATGATTAAGAATAGATTCACAAAAAGTTAAAAAAAAATTGATTGATTATCTAGAGACATATTTGAAGTGGGAATAAAATGAAACATGCAATTTTACATTGAGGAAATAGAAAAGGACATCATAAAAAACAGCAATTGTGGAATCTGAGAGATGACAATCGAAAAGAGGAAATAGTAATAGGATTTTTGTATATTATATCAATTGCACTTCTGGTTTTCTGTTCGACTTATAAAGAGTTTGGATGATGTCAGTCCCATTCTCACAAGAAGAAAAGTTGAACAAGCTGCAAATCAATAACACTTCTTATAATCTATGTGGAATTAAAGCCACAAGGCAAACTGCCACCCCTACCGCTGGAGAGATAGACAAGTGAATACAGAGAATAACAACTTACGAAGGGCAGATGCCCAGGAACAGAATTTCGTCACTGGTGCCAATCCTGTTAAGAACATTTACATTTTAATTGACAAATTGCTGGAGGTTGAGTATGGACTAGCTTGAAAGCTAAAATCTCCATGTGGTCCTAGTCTGTCACTAATTTTATCTCCAGGAATCCCACGAGGTTCTCAAGAGTGAGGATTGGATGAAAATTCTCTCACACTTCTGGCAAAAGGAAGGGAAAAGTAACCATTTTGAAATATACCCAGATATCTTTGCTTCCTTTAACAATGCCTGCCCTCACAGGAAACAATTATGTCAGAGCCTAATTGGGACTTACTGAAGTCTGACCTACCTGTTGGAAGTGAAATATCCAATTCCAGCCCCTTCTAGCCTTTCTGTCTCACCTATGGAGGAAAGAGAAAAGATGATTAGCAATTGTGAGGGTCACAGCCAGGGACACAGGTTCACTAGAACACTGAGACCTAGTAGTGGAACCGTAGGATACTTTCCTCCCCACACACCATTTTACCGCATGGATAGGACTCCTGTGTAAAAACAAGGGATGACAGCTAAAAGCATTGCAAGCCTGAGAAACGTTTTAAAAACTGAATGTCTTCATTTTACAGGCCCCTCCCCACAAAAGGTGAAACAAAAAGGAGGACCCTAGATGGAATTTAGCTTCTAACACCACAGCTACAACTGACAGGAAAACATAATCTGAATCACATGTAGATAAACAAAACTTCACACTAAAGACAAATCTATCTCGCTTCTTTAATTCTATACATATATATGGCTTCCAATTTAAAATTATAAAACTTAGAGCTAGATTTGAGGGCCAGTGTTGGGATCAAGCTTACAATCCCAACACTTTGGGAGGCTGAGGTGGGTGGATTGTTGAGACCCGGAACTTGGGATCGGCCTAGGCAGCATACTGAGGACTGTCTATTAAAAAAAAAAGAAAAGAAAAGAAAGAAAGAAAAGAAACAAATTACAGCATAATAAAAGGCATAAAACACAGTCTGAATAGAAGAAACAAGCTTTAAAACCAGACTCAGATATGGCAGAGATTTTAAAACTTAAAATAATTACCATTAACGTGTTTAAGGCAGCAATGGGAAAAATTGGACAACATACAAGAACAGACAGTATAAGCAGAGAGATGTAAACTCTAAGAAAGAATCAAAAGGAAATCCTAGAAACTAAAGTCCTGCATCTTATGATCTGCATGCTTGTGTTTCCCTCAAACTCACATGTTGGAAATCCAAATCCCAAGGTGATAGTATTGGCAGGTGATGCCTTTGGGAAATAATTACCTTCTGAGGGTGGATATCTCATGACCCTAATTATTAGTCTCATAAAAGAGGCTAAAAGGAGCTTGTTTTCTCATTTTACCATATGAAGACACAGCATGAGTCTTCATATAAAATTATAAAAAACCTTCTTATAAAAACCTTCATGTAAAAACCCTCTTATGTGTGAGAGCAGGTTCTCACTACACATTGAATCTTCTAGTGTCTTGATCTTGAACTTTACACCCTCCAGAACTGGGAGAAGTAAATTTTTGTTGTTTATAAGCTACCCAGTTCATCATATTTTGTTAAAACAGCCCAACCAAGCTAATACATTTTACCAGAAATGAGTAATGCCTTTGATGAGCTTACCACTAAACTGGATGTATGCTTAAAGATGTGTCAATAGAAACTTCTCAAACTGAAATACACAGAGAAATGAAGAATAAAAAATAAAGTGGAACATAAAAACCAAGTACTGTGGGAAAATTACAAAATGTGTGACATAGATGTAAGGAGAATAACAGAAAGACATAAAGGAAACAAAGGAATATTTAACATAATAAGGGCTGAATAATGTGCACAATAAATGGCGGACACCAACCTACAGGTTCAACAAGTCTAGTAAACAGCAAGCAAGATACATAGTAAAAATCTCCATCTAGTCATGTTATATTCAAATTGAGGGAAACTAGGGACAAAGAGAAATTCTTAAAAGAAGCCAGAAAGAAGTGGCTGGGTGTACATCTTACCTATAGAGAACAGAAATAGAATTACATTGGATTTCTTCACATAGAATGGCATTACACTTCTTTACAGAAACCATACAAGCAAAAAATTGTGGACTAAAATATTTCAAAGATGTTGAAAGAAAATCCTAAATCAAAATTCTATATCCAGACAAGTTATCTTTTAAACAAAAGAAAAAATAACTATTCCTCAAACAGAAACTAAGAGAATTTGATGCCTGTAGATCTGCCTTGCAAGAAATATTGACAGTTTTTCAGAAAAAGGAAAAATTATATGGGTCAAAAAATCAGATTCAAATAGAGAGGAAGAAAATTAAAGGTAAAACAAATAAAAACAAAATAAAATATTTTATGTTAAATTACAAGGCTTTGTAATTTCTTTCCAAAAACTGTCAGAATTCATCAAAAACTAAAAGTCAGTGATGCACTTCCTTGTTTCAAAATGAGGAAAATCTTGTTATGCCCTGCCTTTGTCCTTTCTGTGTTGACAAAACAGAATATCTTATGCTGGGTAATTTATCTGAAAAAAAATTTATTCTCACAGTTCTGGAGGCTGGGAAATCTAATATTAAGTTGTCAGCGTTTGGCGAGAGCCTTCTTGTTTCATTATCTCATGGCAGAATGACAGAAGGTGACATAGGGCTAAAAAGAGAGAAAAGAGAGGGCCAAACTTGCAACAAGCCCATTCTCTCAATAACAAACCCATTTCCCTGACAGCAATATTACTCTATTCATGAGAGTAGAGCCCTCATGATGTAATCACCTCTTAAAGGTCCCTCCTCCAAACACTGTTGCATTGAAGATTAAGTTTCCAACACGTGAGCTGTGGGGGACACATTCAAATTATAGTAGGTTCGTAACTGTAACTTCTAAGTCTCTAAATTTATTTAACTGAACAATTATTCCTTTTCAAAACAGTAGGTGCAGCCTTTTATTAGTGAAAGTTATTTGTGAGTTATAGTTGAGGAAAATCACCTAATCCCAAATGTTTATTTTTCTTCTCCCAGAATCTCCAATAAAGAATGGTGAAGGAATTTATAAAGGTATTATTTCAAATGGTCAAAGAGTTAAAGAGAAGAAACTGATAGGTGATGTACTTGCAGCCTGTTTATAATAAAGTCAATTTGATATAGAATCCAAGAAAGGCTCATGACTAGATATTTAAGATAATTGCTAATATATGGACTCTAGACAAAATAGAAAACACGAGAGCATGAAGAACAGGAATCAAGGCATGCAACACAGTAGAGGAGCTCTTAGGTTGAAAATGATTGAAAGTCCAAGGAAGACTACTATACCATGAGACTGAAGAATAACCAGTCCTAATTAGATAAGAATGATCTCCCAGGGGAAAAAAAAATCTGAATAAAATCAATGGATCTTTTGGATTATTTGGTAAAAAGGTGAAAATTCTGTAGTTACAGAAAACTAGGCAAAGGAAACAGTGAAAGCATTTATCATCTCCAGGAAAACAGGAGAGTACACAGGAGGGAGATTTAATCATGTGCATGGCTGGGCCATAGAGTGAACACACTTTGCAAAGTATGCTTTTCTCTGTGTATGCATTTCTTTTACAATTGTAATAAGTATAAAGAAAAAAGAAGAGACATTTGTGTTCGCATATGGGTAAACTGTTTTTTTTTTTAATAATATTATTTGTAAAACAATGTGAATTGTGTTAAGGAGATTTCCATGAGGTTGGTAGAGATCAATAGATATGTCACTTTCCTTTATTTTTAATTTATTTAATTTATTTTATTTTTTGGGATGAAGTTTTGCTGTTGGTGCCCAGGCTGGAATGCAATGGCCCCATCTCAGCTAACTGCAACCTCTGCCTCCTAGGTTCAAGAGATTCTTCTGCCTCAGACTCCTGAGTAGCTGGGACTACAGGTGGGTGTCACCACGCCCAGCTAATTTTTGTCTTTTTAGTAGACGGGGCTTTCACCATGTTGATCAGGCTGTTCTCTAACTCCTGGCCTCAGGTGATCCACCTGCCTTGGCCTCCCAAAGTGCCAGGATTACAGGCGTGAGCCGCCACTCCCAACTGGATATATCACCTTATAATCTACCAAATAGTCTCAAAATGTTATAATTTGTTCTTGCTAAGCAAAGTTTTACGTAAGGTGACACATTCATAAATTTCAGCATATATGGTTTCTTCTTCCTTTCTCCTTATTCGGTCTTGTCTCACTCATTTTCTTCAATCTCTCTTCCACCTTATTATATCTTCCTCCATTTACAGTCTCATCCCTTATAAAAAATAGAGCTACTTCTTTAATGTAGACTAAACAAAGCATAAGTGCATAGAGAAAAATTAATAAGGATAATCACTACAAAAGGGGTGATGGGGTACTCCTTCTAAAAGAGAAAAAGGAAAATGAGAAAATTATATAGAAATGTGCTTGCTGAACTGCCTTTGGTACCACATTTCCTTTCATCATGATACATCTGTTTTTCTCCTCTCTATCTACTGGTAGATTTGGTATCAGTTCAAATCCATTTGCTGACACATTAGATCTCAACTTTGTGCCTCTCTTTTGCTCTAACAGTGATGAGTGATCTCTTATGTGTCTTCTGGTCTTACTTTGTTTCTTCCCTGATGGGAAACAAAAGACTGACAAATCTATCCCTGTACCCTTAAAGTGATTTTCTTCAGGCATCATTTGAAGTTCTCAGTTGAATATGGAGAAAAATGTCTTCATATAAGTTAATACACTTTGTTGAACAAAAAAACGCATGTTAGAGATAGACTGACCTATTCAATATCTTCTATCTTCAGAATCTCAGCTCATGAATGAAATATTTTAGAGATGTCTATCAATTTTTCTTGTAGGGTATATAGTTCAAGAAGTTACATATCAACTATAATTAATTATTAATAGCTGACAAATAAACTTCTGCAACTACTTTTTTTCTGCCCTATACTAGTATTACATACAATGCTTAGATGATGAACTACTGGCTTAGGTGAGTAGTTGCTCAGGATGACATAGTTAATAAATAAGGGATGGTGCTGAAATTTATACATATGCATACTTAAGCCCACACATATATAAATTTAAAATTTATGGTTTTTAACCTATACTTATCTTCAGTTCTTATATTACATATTTATAAATATTGTAAATGGTGATCGATATTAGTAGCAATATATTACATTTCATGAAAATCTCATTATTTATTACATTTTGCCCCTCACCCTTTGTTTAGCCTCACAATACACTGGCCAAAAGGAGGAAAAAGAAGGCAATTTTTCTGTTAGAATGAAGTTCTACTTCTTTCTTAATCCACGATGTGAAATTGAAAAGTAAAATTCAAAAGATCAATAATGTACAAATAATAACGAATGGTACTGATTTCTTAAACTGTCAAAAGTAAATATGTCTGCATAAGATTTAATTATAAGTTCAAGTAGACAGATCCATCGGTACAGGCAGTGTAAAGCATTTTCACAGACAGGTCTTGCAGTTCCTATTATTGAATTCTGATCAATAGCTAAAGTAGTAGTCGTCAATTTGGTGACTTAAACAATAATTTTCTCTAAATATCAGAGTGTTCACCCAGTGGAATAAGAATAGTGTATGCAATTGTAATTTGTATTGCAAACAACAACCAAACACTGCCAAAATGACATAAAATAAGGTTGGTATGAAGTGAGATATTTAAAAATGCTCTTTCCCGGCAATGCTCAACATAGTAAATATATCATTTTCACCCCATAGATTCATAAGTTTAATATCATTTAATGAAAATCTAAATTAGTCTTTATATATTTGATTAAAGAGTTTCAAAATGAGTCTGGAAAGGAAGTTTAGGATCATGTGGTCCATGGCCTCACCACTCCTGTGCTGCACTAGGATTTCCATCAATACGGAATTTCTATTTTTTTCCATGAATGAGGCTTTTTACCTCTCCTCATCTCTGTTTATCCCTTTTTAATTCCTTGGTTTCTGATCCAGTGCCTTGCTTGCTAGTACTTGAAACTGTTTTGCTTTTTTTTTTTTTTTTTTTTCCGCCACAGTCTTGTCCCAGCTACACTCACTTCTAATCATGTTCTTCAAACTATTGCCTCTAGGTCTATGGCAGCTGTGAGGGAATGTACAGAAAATCATGGCTCCATGCACCTGAAAAGCCTTGTGAATTGATTGCTTCCAATTATCTGGCAAACCCACTCTCTACCTCTGCTCACACATTCTCACAATCACTGGGGAAGTAGAAGCTCTAATTTGTTTTTTTTTTTTCTTTTCAGACCTTCCAGAGCACCATGTTCCCTTTCACTTCAAGATCACAAGATTTCTCTACCTGTTACATACAGCAAAAGGCAGCTCAGAAAGTATATTTTTATTTCATTTTTCTTTTTTTTTCTTTTTTGCTTTTAGAAATAATATTCCTTTCTTTGTTGATGGTAATTCCAATTAATTTTCTTGAGGCAGTTGTTCTTTGTTTATCTACAGAAAAGAACCAGCTCCACATTTTAAATAAAGAAGAGATTATAAAAGGAAGAAGATGTAATGAACTGGAAGAGGCATTAAAGGAAAAATAATTGACATAAGATTGAATAAAAAAGAAGGAAGAAGAAAAAGAAGAAATCATATACATTTATTATAACATGTTAACCAGGCAATTTTAATGCAAAAAACAAAAGCTGGCTAGGTTAAAATTTGCAGAACTACTACTTTATGTAAAACATATCAAAATTTAGAAAACAGGACATAATGTCTTTATACTCAAAGCACTAAATCCACAAATATCCCTGCACTGAAATGCATGGATTTTCCTGGTCTCCCACCCTTACTCATTGAAGGCCATCATCTCCACTACTGCCCTTTATGTGGTAATATTTTAAGAAAACATAATATTCATTACCATTTGAATTACCTAAGTCATTTGGTCTACTGAATACTTTCAACAGGTTTTAAAAATGCTCATGTATCTCTCTTTAACCCCTACCCTTTCTAGATAGATAGAAAGATACATTGAGAGATATACACACACAAACACACACATACACACACAGCACAAAGGGCTCTAAAGTATACGTGTGTGTGTGTGTGTCTGTGTGAGAGTCACCTGTATTATCTTTGCAATCTTCTTTATCTAAAATTACTTCAAAATAAAATGTTAAAAATAATTCTAGAATTTTACCTCCTTTTACTAATAGTAGCCTAATTCTTCACTCCTTTTCATAGACAAACTTTATGAAATGTTTTCCCTCAACTTCTTTGATTTTGGAACCATCCTAAATTGAATGGTTAACACCACAAAGGCCACAGCAAACAGTTACTTCCAATGAATAAACCTGATCAGCCTGGGCACAGTGGTTCACGCCTATAATCCCAGCACTTTGGAAGGCCAAGGCTGGCAGACCACGAGGTAAGGAGATTGAGACCATCCTGGCTAATGCGGTGAAACCCAGCCTCTACTAAAAATACAAAAAATAGCTGGATGTGGTGGCGCATTCCTTTAGTCCCAGTTACTGGGTAGGCTGAGTCAGGAGAATCGCTTGAACCTGGGAGGTGGAGGTTGCAGTTTGCAGTGAGCTGAGATCATGCCCTTGCACTGCAGCCTGGCTACAGAGCAAGACTCTGTCTTAAACAACAACAACAACAACAACAAAATTTACTGGGTTTTATCTCTCTCGGTCCTTTTTGTTGGAAACTCCAGGTATAAACTCCAGCTACCACATAGGACTCTCATCTAGGCCCTCTTCTCCTTGCATTATTAGAACATACTTGAAAATAAACTTCCTACTTCAACTCTCTAACCCAGAAAATTTTTTAGTGTTTTCTTTTTTCATTTTCATTTAATTGACTTTTTAATAGTCTCCATAGGATGTCTAAAATATTCCCCAAAGTTAACATAATCAACTTGAACTTTCCCAAGCTTGCCTTTATCGAGTCACTTTAATCTCAGTGAATGGACAGCTATCTACCCAAGTGCTTGAACTATACATCTCATAGTTAATCATATATTGCTGCAGCACATTCTCTTACAAATGTATCACTAATTCATTTTTTTTCTAACAATTCCTACATATGTCCCAATTTTATTCTGGTTTTTTTTTTTTTCGAGGCACGTGTTCACACGCTTTTGAGGCTTGGGTGCATTGGTGAGATCTCTGCTCACTGCAACCCCTGCATCCTGGGTTCAAGTGATTCTCCTGCCTCAGCCTCCTGCGTAGCTGTGATTACAGGCATGTGTCGCCACACCCAGCTAATTTTTGTATTTTTAGCAGTGACTGGGCTTCACCATGTTGGTCAGGCTGGTCTTGAACTCCTGATCCCATGATCCGCCCACCTCGGCCTTCCAAAGTGTTGGGATAGCAGGTGTGAGCCACTGTGCCTGGCCTCAATATTTTTTATTCACATTTGGACAGCTTCATTGACCTAAACACATTTTTATCTATATTCTTTTTTTTTTTTTTTTTTGCTTCTGGAATCAACTCTGAACTCCATAACAAGAGTTATCTTTAGAAATTCAAATCTGATACTGTGCCTCCATGCTTATAATCCTCCTCTGTTTTACCACTGATACAGGCAGAAGATCCGTAAATCTACGGCATGGGAAAAATACATAATCTCTAGCATAGACTATAAGACTGTGCACAAGAAGCCTATATTCAGTTTTGCAGCTTTTATGTCCAATTCTAGCTTTTGCTACTTCAATATTGTTCCACTCTCCTTAATTTCTAAGACTTATTATGCCTCCTTTTCAAATAGACCTTCAGGTATGATTTATCCCCTCCTTGGAAGGTTCCCAGAACTTCGTTCACCTTCATGGAAAAATTCTACTCTTTATTTACATCCTGCTTAACTATTCTCTGGAAGTCTTCACCTTAACTGCTCTTATTTTTATGAAGTGTCTGGACCATGCAAGGGTCTTCCTCAGAGTGCTGCTCTGCATACCAACCAGCATGACATGATGAACATAATCGTACCATGCATGAAGTTTCCTTCTAGGGAGGATTGAAAGTCTTTCTGTTTATTTTAACAATCTCTATAGAAAATTTATATACTTAGAAATTGACCTTTATTATTACAAATATGTCTTACTGAAAATTTAAAAAATGTTACAAAAAACAATACTGAAGGCTACTTGTTCCAACCTCATCAGATATATCATAGAAAATATTTAAATGATTAGAAACAGACATCTGATTTTAATATTTACTATTTTAAATTTTCAATACTTGATATATGTATTATGTTTTAAATAACGTAGTTTAATTTATAAGACAATTTAAAATTTAGAATATAAAGTTAATCTTCACTTAACCAATTATACCAAAATAAATTCTATCTCAAATATTTTAATTAAAATAGAATCATTTTAAAATATAAATTTCACAAATGTAAATGCCTCTCCCTCTAATTTTAATGAAAATAACAACTAAATTATATTCCATGTTTAGGGAAAAACAGTTTTAAAATGCTGCCTCTAGATGAATTCCTCACAAACAAAATCTATATAGAAAACCAATAAAAAAGATATATACCTTAGGGGTAAAATTATTTGCAAGATATAGACAAAGAGTTAAGTAGCTCTATAGAAGACTATGGACATTAAAAATTAGGTACAAAAACATGAGCAGATGATTATAAAGAAATGAAACTGGTCAAAGCATGAACATGTACATCAAATGGTCAATAGTTCTAACATAAAAGCAAGAACAAAGTTAAGAAAACATAGGGTAAAAATCAGACTAAAATCTACAGTATTGGCTTTACTCCAGCTTAAATTTTTTATATTTATGTTTTATAATAATTTCAGTTTTTATTCTAGATTACAGGGTACATATGCAAGTTTGTTACATGGATATATTGTGTGATGCTGAGGTTTGAGGTACGTACAATCTCATCACTGAGGTAGAGAGCCTAGCACCCAATATGTGGTTTTCTAACCTATTCCCCCTTCTCCCTTCCTTGTCTAATACTCTTAAGCATCTGTTGTTCTCATCTTTAAGTATTTGTGTATTCAACATTTAGTTCCTACTTATAAGTAAGAACATACGGTATTAGTTTTTCTGTCGTTAGCATTAATTTACTTAGGGTAATGGCCTCCAGCTGTATCTGTGTTGCTGCAAAGGACATGATTTTGTTCTTTTTTGTGGCTCTGTAATATTCCATGGTGAATATGTACCATATTTTCTTTCTCCTATCCACCAAGGATGGGCAACTAGGTTGATTTCATACTTTTTCCATTGTGAATAGTGCAGTGATGCGTATGCGTGTCCTTTTGGTTGAAGGATTTTGTTGTCTTTTGGACATGTACCCAGTAATGGGTTTGCAGGGTCAAACGACAGTTCCAAATTCTTTGAAAAATCAATCAATCTGTACACTGCTTTCCTCACTTGCTGAACTAGTTTGCATTCCCAACAATGTGCAAGGGTTTCCCTTTTACCACAGCCTTACCAGCTTATTTTTTTTTTCTTAATAATCATCATTCTGACTGGTTTGAGATGATATCCCAAAGCGAGTAGAGAAAAGAAATCAGTAAATTGGAGAAGAACTGAACGAAATTGAGACCCAAAATTTTATTCAAAAAATCAGTGAAACCAATAATTGGCATTTGTAAAAATTAATAAGGATTATTAGCTAGCTAGATTAACAAAGAATAAAAAGAAATCTAAATAAGTGCAATCAGAAATGCCAAAGAGGACATTAAAATGGATTGCACGGAAATACAAAATATCCTCATAGACTATTATGAACACCGCTCAGAATACAAATTAGAAAATGTAGAGGAAATTGGTAAATTTCTGGAAACACTCATCTCCAAGATTGAAACAGGAAGAAAGTAAGGACCTGAAAAGAACAGTAAGTTTGGCAATTCAATCAGTCGTAAAAAAACTGCCAAATGAAAGGAGGTCTGGGCCAAAGAGATTCACAGTCAAATTCTACTAGATGTACAATAGAAGAACTGATGCCCATCTCCCAGAAACTATTTCAAAAGTCCAGGAGAAATGGCTTCTCCCTAACTCATTCCACAAAGCCAGCATCATCCTGATACCAAAGTCTGGAGGGGACACAATGAAAAAAGAAAACTTCAGGCCAATATCCCTGATGAACACAAATGTGAAAATCCTCATGAAATTACTAGCAAAGTAAACCAAATTCAGTAGCGCATCAAAAAGTTAATTTACCATGATCAAGTAGGCTTTACTCCTGGGATGCAAATTGTTTCAACATACAGAAATTAACAACTGTGATTCACCAAATAAACTGAGTAAAACAGCCCTTCTTTATAAAATCCCTCAACAGGGAGGGACGGTGGGGGGTGGGAAGCTGGGGAGAGATAGCAAGGGGAGAAATGCCAGATGTAGGTGATGGGGAGGAAGGCAGCGAATCACACTGCCACTTGTGTTCCTATGCAACAATTTTGCATGTTCTTCACATGTACCCCAAAACCTAAAATGCAATAAAATAAATAAATGGGAAAAAAAAAATCCCTCAACAGACTAGTCATCAAAGTGACCTGCCTCAGAATAATAAGAA
This sequence comes from Sapajus apella, assembly GCF_009761245.1. Taxonomy (NCBI): domain Eukaryota; kingdom Metazoa; phylum Chordata; class Mammalia; order Primates; family Cebidae; genus Sapajus; species Sapajus apella. The sequence continues at coordinate 12,562,396 of NW_022436951.1, forward strand.
TCATTTTGACAAACTCACAGCCACCATCACACTGAATGGGCAAAAGATGGAATCATTCCTCTTGAGAACTGAAACAAGGCAAGAATGCCCAGTCTCATGACTTGTACTCATCATAGTACAGAAAGTCCTAGCCAGAGTAATCAAGCAAGAGAAAGAGATAAAAGGCCTCCAAATAGAAAAAAGAATAAATCAAACTATCTCTCTTTGCTGACAATATGATTAGAAAGAAACCCCTAAAGACTTCACCAAAAGAATTCTCCAACTGATAAATAAACCAGAATACAACATCAATGAACAAAATTAGTAGAATTTCTGTACAGCAATAGCATTCTAGCTGAGAACGAAATTAAGGACAAAATCACATTACAATAGCCACAGGGAAAATGAAATACCTATATAAATGTCTAACCAATGATGTGAAATATCTCTACAAGAAGAACTACAAAACACTGCTGAAAAATTCAAAAATGACTCATAAATTTTTAAAAATTGCATATCTGGGGATAGAAAGAATCAATATTGTTAAAATGGCCATATTTCCCAAAGCAATCTACAGATTCAATGCTATCCCTATCAAAACACCAATGTCATTTTTCTTAGAATTAGAAAAATCTATTCAAAAATTGATTTGGAACACAAAAGACCTGAAGAGCTAAAGAAATCCTCAGTGAAAAGAACAAAGCCATCACATTACCTTACTTCAAGCTATGCTATAAGGTAACAATAACCAAAACAGAATGGCACTGATGCAAAAACAAACACACAGACCAGTAGAATAGAATAGGGAAATCAGAAATAGACAGATACCTACAACCATCTGATATTTTAAAAAATTGACAAAAATAATCAATAGAGAAAAGATTTTCTATTCAATAAATAGTGCTGGGCTAACTGGCTAGCCATATACAGAAGAATGAAACTGGACCCCTACTTCTCATTATATATAAAAATTAACTGAGGACGCATTAAAGATTTAGACATAAGATCTCAAACTATAAAGAAACAAAAAGAAAATGCAAGAAATACCCTTCTCAAAATCAGCTTTGGCAACGAATTTTTGACTAAGTCTCCAAAATCATTTTAACAACAACAACAACAACAAAATAGACAAGTTGGACTTAATTAAAGAGTTTCTGCACAAGAAAATAAATTCCCATCAGAGTAAACAGACACCCTCCAAAGTTGAAGAATATGTTCACCAACTATGCATTTGACTAGGGACTGATAGACAGAATGTGTAAGGAACTTAATCAACAAGCAAAAAATAATACAGTTAGGAAATGTGCAAATGACATGAATGAACCTTCTCAAAAGAAGATACACAAGTAGCCAACAATCATATGAAAAAATGCTTAACACCACTGATCATCAAATAAATGCACATCAAAACCACAATGACGTCTATTTATTTTTTATGTTCAGTCCAAATAGTTTCACCTGTCATTTTTAATGCAACATGCACATTTATGATTTCACTGCTTTGGCACAATTCACCCACTCTGAATTGACTCTTCACCTTACTCTGACTCTTCTTCCATTCATTCAACTCCTCAAATCTCAAGTTTCAGAATAGAAGACTGAAGTAATCTCTCCTTCAACTGAACAATTTGTAAATATGTTTATCATACCATTGATCTAACCTGATCATATTACACTTTCTTACATTTGTCTTCGTGATAGATTGTGACATCCATGAGTTCTCATAAGTTGCTAGTAGGAAGCTCTATGCCTGGCAATGATAAGCATGCAATTACATTTGCTAATTTGGATCTTAGGGGGATGGGTTATTGTTTGAAACATGTTACCTGGGTGAGATGTGATGGGGTCAGAGGCAGATCAAGAGAGAGAGCCTAGAAAGAGATTTATGGTTCTATTAACTCACAGTTCCCTGGGAGAACACATTTTAGCATAAAATATTTGAAGCATGAGGGCTGATCAAAAGGCCGAAAAGGGGTGGGAACGGTTGGCAGGCACCTTTATTATTAAAATCACTGATGCAGGAAGGAATCAAAGAAGCAGGGGAGGGCTAATTTGAAGAATTTCAGTGGGTTCTGGGAACTAAGGGCTGTCCCTTGTCTATTCCCTTGACCTGTAATGATTAAGGTACAAGTATAGCGGCCAGAGTAGGAGAACTTGATAATAAAATTGATTGATGATGTGGATTAAATCGGCTGCTCAAGAAGGGAAACTTACTGGCCTTTATCCAAGGTATCAAACTGGATCAACATAGCCCAAGAAAACCCACCATGTTTCACGTAAGTGTGAAGAGTTGGCCATGATACTTCTAAAATCCAATGATACATGTCTACGCAAAAAATATAAGGCCATTTTACTGTACAGTGAAAACATAGCTTAAAATGGTAAATATAATAGTGAAAATATGAAGAGTAGACAGTTCAGCCTATCATGCAATTTAAATATGTTAAAATATTTACTTTTTAATGTAATATTTTAGTAATATCAACAGGGACTTGTTACAACAATATACTGCTTAAATAAAAAATAAAATAACATTCTCCCATGAGAATGGCATGCCAAAATATTTTGTTATACATTATTATGTTTAGCCATAGCCACATCATGTATCTATCTGTCTATCTGTCTACCTATAGATAATCTGTCTATGAATCATCATCTGTCAGTCTCTATCTTCTGTCATTTATTTCTCTTTCTTTCCAGTATTTCAGAGAGTTGAAGTTTTTTTCTTAACTAATCCCTACTAAAATAATCTGGGACTTGTAACTGTTACAGTACAATTTTAGGTACGTTAAGTGTTTTAGTCTACTTGGGCTGCTATAAAAATACTGTATAGTGGAGTGACTTTAACAAACAAATTTTGTTTCCTTACAGTTCTGGAGGCTGGAAAGTCTAAGATCAAGATCCAGAAGTGTTTAATTTCTGATGAGGGCTTTCCTCCTGGCTTGCATTTTGGCGACCTTCTAGCTGTGTCCTTATGTGGGGAGAAGAAGGACAGATGAAGCTCTCTAATGTCTCTTCTTATAAGGACACAAATCCTATTGTATTAGGACCCCATCCTTATAATCTAATTTCACCTTAATTACCCTTGAAGGCCCTATCTTCAAATATAGTCACACTGGGTGTTAGAGCTGAAGCATAGCAATTTGAGGGGTTCACAATTCAGTCCATAGCACTCAACAATGATGAGGTAGTTATGTGGTCAAATTACTGGTGTATTCCTCTATGATATTCTAAATACATTAACAGTCCACATCCATAATAATTTTTAGTGTTAAGTTCTACATGGAAATTTAATGTGGAGCTGTCCATGAACATGGGCTTGAAATCTTGTCTAAAAAGTCAGATATTTTGCATTTTATGATTTTTTTACTATAAGTACTATACGTTTATACCTTTTCATTTTTTTTTTCTTTACCAAAAACTCAGTAGATACAAATAAACTAGTATCTTTTACATTCCATTTTTCCAGGGGTAAGTGAAAACTATTTTCTTTTTTCTAAATTTAAATTTAATTATTTTTGTAGAGAATGTACCACCAAGGCATGTGCATACCTATGTAACAAACCTGTATGTTCTGCACATGTACCCCAGAACTGAAAGTACAATAAAAAAGAAAAAAAGAAAACATATATATATATTTATTTCTAAATATGTAAATGTCCAAATATGTAAATTTTCTACAAAAATGGTTTAAATTATTTTTTAGCTTATCAAAAATTGTCTTTTCTCTAAGTAGCACACAAAAAAAGACACAAACATTATGGAAACTTTGATATACAGGCAAGAGAGGATTTCTCCAAAAACCAGATTCTATAGTGTTTGAAGACTAGATGAGATTGAAGCTGACAGGCGTGGGTCAAGGCTTGATGGTCCTTCTGGTGGAAAGACCCAGGCACATCAGAGTAAATGAGATTTAGATGAGTTGTCCTCAAATTCCCCACTTTATATAAGCCATCGTTTAGCATCTATAACATTTAAAACATCTGCTACATATGAAATTAGGAACTCAAATTTCTTGTATGAGGATGAGAGCAGGAGTCAAGTTCATTCCCTGGACCACTTAAAGTTAATTGAGAATTTACCTAGGATTAAGTTAGTTAGCATTGGACATTCCATTTTTTTAACTGCCACTAAACAAAAATCACCATTTTCCCTAGAAAATCTAGAAGAAACAAGAATGCTTTAGTGAGACTTTAATCAAGAAATTATCAGAATAACAGGCAAAAGGGTTATTTCTTATGATTTTTATTGAGATTTCTCAAAAATGTTTTATATGTAAAATTTTAAAAATTAAGAAACATACACAGAAAAAGAACAAAATGTATTTTTATAATAAATGACTCACTCCCTAGAATTATAGGGATCATGTGAGTTATAAAAATTTTTTGGGAAATGTGTATTTTTATTATTGATTGAATTTACTGTCTTTTAGAGTTATTGTTGGTCTTATAAATTTATTTCTGCCAGATTTTGTCTTATTTGGAATTCGTTGTTACTTTCTAATTGGTAATGCACAGGATAATTCAGTAAAAAGTGGAATGATTTTAATTACACTTGTTCAAAAATTCTGAAGGAAAACTGAATACACTGAGAGCTGATAAAATCAATATCTTTCCTGATTGACATCTCTGCAATTTTGAGGTGTGAGAGGCAAGTATTCGGGGTTATAAATAGAAACCTTTTGACATATCATCATTTTAAATGACAAAGGCTTAAATAAAGGTCATTTCTGTGGAGAAAAGGCTTAGTTTTCTAAGAGATGGATGAAGATTAACAGATGTAAAGTAAGAAAATGAAAGCATACCTCATATAATTGAACTCTGGACTGAAAGATTGAGGTTAGTAAAGAAGTTGGAACAAATTTAATTTTTAAGGGCTTTTTCTTCTGAATTTTGAGAATATTTCATAGTTTGTCTATTTTCTGAAAACTGTACAACCACTGAAATTGGTGAATGATATCTATACAAATTTAGAATTAGAACAAAATACATAAAATTAATTCTATTTCATAAAAAGTTTTGGCTTGAAGAAAATGCTTTGAAGCAACAAGTTATTCAAGGCAAATGCTAGATTTTTGAAGGAGTAAAGTTAGAAAATTGTTCTAGTCTCATTAATACAGTGTTGGAAAATAATACAGCACTTTTTAGCAAATATTGAAATCAAAATATATGATTTAACAGTCTATAACAACTATTGTTTATATTTATTAAGTCTACTTGTTGGTTATGTGCACTTTGTGAATCCAATATTACGTACCATACTGAGGACATGGGAAACATGATAACAAGCAGAGGACAGGGGAGGTATTATATCAAAATACTTTACGAGATCTTGAACTAAGTATAAGTTCTTCTTATCTCCTGTTCATGCAGGAAAGGAAATCCCTAAAGCTGTAATACACTTCCATAAAGTGTTTTAAATGCTTTCCTTGGGAGAATCTTATTGAACTGGAGAGAATAATAATTGAAACATAATTGCACATTCCTTCTGAGCTAAGATACATTTTCTCTGTGTTTGTGTAAATATTAGAATAAAATGTTCAGTTGAGTTTCTTTTTCCAATTTTACTGAATATTTTTACTATTATAAGTAGTTCACAGATGTATTTTATGAGAAGTGAGGGAACATATTTACAACTATTAATAATAAATGAGTAATTTACATACAATAATTAGGAAAAAATTAGACAAAAGAAGAAAGGCAAAAAAAAAAGGTACGAATTCATTTCTGCCAGATTTTTTCTTATCTGGAATTAATTGTTACTTCCTTATTTATTAATTTCATTGATGGTTTTCCAATATTTCAAGACTGTTCACAATCAGTGATCTTTTTAAGAATCTTTTGTTTTTACTACCTGTTTTTTCTGCCTTTTGATTGATTATAGCATTAATGCTATAATCATAAGCATTTTATAGGTAAAGTTAATATGACCCTGAATATTCATAACTCAAAATGTTGAAAAACTTTGTGTTTTTTTGACAATTTGCTTTATCAGACTTTATTCTTTTTTATTTTTTTATTTTTATTATTACTTTTTATTATACTATAAGTTTCCGAGTACATGTGCAGATCTTACAGGATTGTTGCATAGGTACACACATACCATGGTGGTTTGCTGCCTCTATCCCCCCCATCACCTACATCAGGCATTTCTTCCAATGTTATCCCTCCCTAACCTCCCCACCCTCCCCTAGCGCCCCCAACAGACCCCAGAATGTGATATTCCCCTCCCTGTATCCATGTGTTCTCATAGTTCAATACCTACCTATGAGTCAGAACATGTAGTGTTTGGTTTTCTGTTCCTGTGTCAGTCTGCTGAGAATGATGGTTTCCAGATTCATCCATGTTGTTACAAAGGATATGAACTTACCTTTGTTTTATGGCTGCATAGTATTCCATGGTGTATATGTGCCACATTTTGTTTATCGAATCTAGCATTGATGGGCATTTGAGTTTTTTCCAGGTCTTTGCTATTGTAAACAGTGCTGCTATAAACATACATGTGCTTGTTTCTTTATAATAAAATGATTTATAATCCTTTGGATATATACCCAGTAATGGGATTCCTGGGTCAAATGGTATTTTTTATTTTAGATCCTTGAGGAATTGCCACACTGTCTTCCATAATGGTTGAACTAATTTACACTCCCACCAACAGTGTATGAAAGTGTTCCTGTTTCTCCTCACCCTCTGCAGCATCTGTTGTCTCCAGATTTTTTTAATTGTACTTTAAGTTCTGGGGTACATGTGCAGATCATGCAGGATTGTTGCATAGGTACATATATGGCAAAGTGGTTTGCTGCCTTCATCCTCCCATCACCTATATCTGGTATTTCTCCCCACATGTTCCCTTCCCACCCACTGCTGTCCTTCCCCTATACACCAATAACAGACAAACAGAGAGCCAAATCATGAGTGAACTCCCATTCACAATTGCTACAAAGAGAATAAAATACCTACGAATACAACTAACAAGGGATGTGAAGGACCTCTTCAAGGAGAACTACAAACCACTGCTCAAGGAAATAAGAGAGGACACAAACAGATGGAAAAACTTTTCATGCTCATGGTTAGAAAGAATCAATATCATGAAAATGGCCATGCTGCTCAAAGTAATTTATAGACTCAATGTTATCCCCATCAAGCTACCATTGACCTTCTTCACAGAACTGGAATTTTGTTTTGTATATATACCTTATATTTAAAAATATAAAATATTACTTTAAAAGATACTACTGATAAGTAAATGATTTTTTTCCCTCCTATCCCATTTCTTAAATTCCATGTGCGGCAGTTTACGTTTCAGCTTGAGTCCTTTTCATCTCCTGTTTTATATCTCTATCTAGTTAGGTAGGTAGCTAGCTGTCTCCTTCTCTATTAATAATTTATCATTTGTCATCTAACATCCATCTATCATCTTTCACTTTATCATCTGTACATCATCCATATCTATGTGTTTGTATAGCTGTATATAAATATATGTGTACACATATATCTATATTACTTAAATGCATAGTTTCTATATCATGACATTTATATATCTGCTTTACTGATGAATATTGAGTTCACCTCCAGATGGTTTTTTGTAGTCTTCCAAATTTATTTATTTATTTATTATTTCTAACATAACTGCATAAACCTTTATGTTGATAGTAAACAAACTTTGGAAAGTGATAACATTTGCTATTTTATTTTGGGGTACTATTTGGAAAGTGGTATATACTTTATACACATACATACACCCCCCCCACACACACACATATATATATGGCAAATATGTAAAATAAATGTATGTAGAGTCCTTCCTATCGGTTTTACAGTCTCCTTACAATTTGCTTTAGATAGTTCTCTTGTCAACATCATAACGTTTAAGTGATTTTTTTTGACTTTTAGTATTCATATTTAGTTCACTTTTACTTAATATTATTGATTGCTTAATGCACTTGTAATTACTTCTTCATACTTGATGTTTTTCTTCTGCTATATTATTATTTTGCTTGTTTTATTTTTCTTTTGTGTTGAATAAATTTTATTACAACAGTTTAACAACGCTTTATCTAGATGTCAATCTTTCTAGTTTTAATTTTTCATTGGCTACCCTCAATACATAATGTGCAGACTTCCTATTAATGTAACAAATTAGATAAGTAAAATTTCAACTTTTTCCTCCATTGTTACCTGTTTATGCCTCATGTTATTTTGGGCTAATGTTTTATTTATTCTATATTTCATACCTCTTTATTTGATATTACTTCTGTAGTTAGGATTAACACTCATTATAGTAAGCAATGTACTTAGCAATTTCTTTGTTAAATACCATGTCATGTTTTTTACTTTTTTTTTTTGTTTCTTTTCCTTGAAGGAATATCGTTTAATCTTTCTCTGAGGCTCAAATATCTAGATTTTTCCAGGGAGAGGTGTTTGGGCTTTTATTTACATTACCTATTGTTACATCAGAAATGTAAGAACTGTTAAGTACATCAAAGTTATTACTGACTTCTCAGTACTAAATTCATGGACAATATATCTATGACATAAATAATATCCATTACTTTGATTGACAAATAATATTTTTTAAAACTGTCAATTGGAGTAAAATATACATAATGTAAAATTTAGCATTTAACCATTTTTAAATGCACAGCCTTATGATACTGAGTTCATTCACAATGCGGTCCAATCATTATTGCCATCTACTCCAGAGCTCATTTCATTACACAAAATTGAAACTCTGTATCCATTCATTCTTCCTCCCTCCCCAGCCTCTGGTAACCACCATTATATTACTTTCTGGTTCTATAAATTTGACAACACAATTTCGTCAAATTTATTTATATGCTAAATAAATAATAATAAAAATAAATAATAATATTTTTATTATTTATATGTCAAATTTATTTATATATATTTATATGCTCATATATGTACACATACATACATATACATACACACACACACACACAATTTGTTGAATTTTGTAATTTTTTTTTCTTTTTGTGACAAGCTTATTCCACTTGGCATAATTAGTCAAAGATCTTCCATTTTGGATCAGGTGTCATAATTTATTTCTTTATGATAAATATCATTCATATGTTATTTATGTTTTGTTTCTCCATTTGTCCATTATGGGCAATTGTGTTACTTCCACCTTACTACTCATTCTCCCTCCTTCCCCAGTCTCTGGTAACCAGAGTACAGATATGTTTTGGCAAATATATTTTCTTCAAGACTCTGCTCTTAATTCCTTTGTGTATATACCCAGAAGTAGAATTTCTGGATCATATGGTGGTTCTATTTTTAGTTTTTTGAGGAACTTTTATACTGTTTTCTATGGTAGTGTCTCCACATTACATTTCCATCAAGAATGTGTAAGGGTTCCAATTTATCCACAAGTTCACCAACACTTATTTTCTGTTTGTTGTGTTGTTGATGTGTGTGTTTGTATGTTTATAGTAATCATTTAAGTAAATGTGAAGTGATAGCTCATTGTGATTTCTTTTGCATTCCCTAAGGATTGATATTGAACATCTTTTTTTGTGTGCTTGTATAATATTTGTAGATATTTTTTTAGAAATCCATTCAAGTTATTTGACTATTTTTGAGTCAGGATTTTTTTTTGTGTGCCTGTTGACTTGCAGGAAGCCCTCTTATTTTTCATTTCAAAAAGTCATTGTAGATCAAAAATGAGCTCATATATATATATATATATATGAGCTCATTTTTATACATTTTAAATAAAGGGAGGGAGAATGAGTAGTAATCCTTTAATGAATACAGAGTTGTGTAGGGGGGTGTGTTTATACCTATATATGCTAATTTTTATATATTTATATTATATTTATATGCTCATATATGTACACATACATACATATACATACACACACACACACACACATATATATATATATGTATATATATATATGAATAGTGCTTTAGTATGCTGATAGAATATAATAACATTTATAGGACAACACAAGCTACAT
>NW_022436951.1:12572456-12590045 GCF_009761245.1 Sapajus apella
CATTTATAGGACAACACAAGCTACATAAGGTATGCTATTTTAATCCAATGGGATATTAAATTTTCCAAATAGTAAAGAGTATTCTAGATTATATATTGAAAATAGTTTTCTCTGTCTCTGACTCAGTTTCCTTTTTGGCAAGAATATATTGAATCTATTCTGTGATGACATAATATTGTTACAAATTAGGGACCTCTAAGATACCTCATATGCTCATTTTCGGTTATCTTGCTGTTTTTCTCCTCAGATATAGTGTGATTAATAAGAAAACTGCAAACACATTCAAGGATAACAATAAAACAAAAAAATTTTAAATGTCAGAGGACCACTATTTCTAAAAAAGAATGAGATGCACTAGAATTTACTAAAATATTACATTTTTAACATGTTGCCAATTATTTATAAAAAATAAAAATTTATAGATTTGAGAATGTATAGATTTGAAAGCAAAAATTACATTAGTCTTTATATAAAAAATTTGCTTCTTTGAACGTATCAGCATGGTAAACAGAATTATGAAAAGCAATACAAATAATCAGAAAATAATATTACATGTAAAATAAAAAAAGAAATACTTGCAGTCACGAAAATTATAAAACAGTATATTTAACTTAATATTTTATTCTGCAATCTGTAACATGTTATTTTACAAGAAAATATACATTTAAAGAATTGAGTAAATCTGAAGCGTATCATTATGGAACCTACAGAGAATAATGATCATAAAACCAAAAGCAAGCAAAACAATAAAATTAGTCAAGAATACAGTCTAACATAGGACAAAAGCTTAGGTTTAGCCCACAACATAAAATTTAACTGAATCAACAAATTTCTAAATTTTACAATGTAAAAAATGTGTTACTTTTTACAGTAAGTGTACCCCAGCTGCACTGAAATTAAAAGAAAAAAGAGCTCCGAATAATTTGTTAAAATAGGAAACTATTAGTCTCCTTTCATTGTTACCATAAACCATCTGTGAGCCACATTTAAAAATATTCTTTAATTGAGGCCGTATTTTCCAAATGCTTTCCCTAATGGAGTACACTTGACATTATGCCCATGCAAATATCATCTACAACACGGAAATTTGTATGGTTGACTAGCTTAGGATATAGGACTCTAACCCAAAATGTCAGATTAAATTTCTGCCATGCCACTTATTCTCCACTTCTAAATCTATATAGTTTTTAAAAAAATATATAACAGAGGATTCTTGATAATAAATGACTATCTTTCATAGAGTTGCAGCAAAGATTCAAAAAAACTAGAATACATGGAGTCAAACATACTATAAAAATTAATGGTAAGAAACAAACTGCATGGTAATGACAAGCATAGCAAGGTTTGTAGTGAGAGCAGGTTTAAAGCCCAGAGCTATCATTGTTATAATTATCAATGGGCTCGCTGTCCATCAATATTACAAATATTTAATATAATACTAAATATAAATACCAAAAAATACATGTTGTTCTTGCATTTAAAACAAGGATGTTGTTTATGTCTTTTCTCAAAGACAATTTTCAGGATTTAATGATTTAATATTTGTAAAGAACTTCATGTGGCAGTATGATGAAGCAGCCTTCTGGTAGGTCAGTTTGATAAATTTTGCACATTACTAAAAGTGTTACATATTCTATGTTCTCTCGTTTTTTCCAATTCTTGAATTGTTTTAAGAATTTCAACTATTTAGAAGAGATTTATAGGCAAATCAAAACCTTTGTAAACATTTTCAAGTCTTCTAATACAATTTGTTACGAGATCTAAAAACATCTGTCATTTGATATAATGTAGTTTTATGTTAAGTCAAGGAGAAGAAAAATATTGCATAAAATGAGATATACTTTTATTATAATGAATCATGAAACACAGTTTTATTTAACCAACTAACTTATTGGTATTTTAAACAAGATTAGAAAGATAAATGTCATTTTAAATGAAGTATTTTCTCTCATTGTATTATGAAACCAAGCACTACCATAAATACATGAGACCCATCAAACTTGTATAAAAACTGCTTTTCCTTTGTTAAATCCTAGAAGTTCAAGATGAAATGTTATGTTTACTCTTTAGAACTCTAAAAGTACAAGACTTACTTAATTTACCAATATAATTACTCAAGGAATTTTATAAAAAAAATAGGAGAATTTAATTTTAGATAATAGAAATAAACTTTTCAGGTTTAGCTAAGTTGTGATAAACTATTATGTCCATAAATATTGACCTACCTTTTTTAAAACACATATATCAAATATCACCTTAAATTTGTATTACTCTGGAATTACGAGCCACTTTGAATATTTTTAATTTTAATTCTAAAATATAGAAAACATACTTATTTAGTAATAGTGGTTATTCCCACTTTTATTTCTTAAGATGAGTCCTCATTCTGTTACCCAGGCTGGATTACAAGTTAAGTCACAAATGATAGCTCACTGCAGCACTGAACTCCTGGGCTCAAGTGATCCTCCGAGTCCCTGGTTTTATAGGCATGTGCCACCACACCCAGCCACCAATGTGTTGTTAAAATATATGTCTCAGAAAATGGAGGGATAGAAAGAGATTCATTAAAGGATACAAAACCACAGCTACGTTCCAGTGTTCTACAGCACTGTAGAATGATTATTGCTAACAATAATATATAGATTCAAAAAGCTAGAAGGAGGATATTAAATGTTCTTAGCACAAAAAATAATAAATGTTCAAAGACAACGAATAGTATTGGTCAATTAAAAAATAAAAAATAAAATAAAATGTGTCAATCAGTTTTGAATTTCTTCCGAAAAGAGGCATATATTTATGTTCATATATGTTCTGTAAACTGCATTTTAATCCTAGAAAAAAGACGTAATCAATTTATCAGTTGATTAAGCAAACAAATGTTTTTTTTTTTTTTGGCTTTAATCAAACCAATGTTTTAAATGCAATGGCTTATTGAATATAAATATAAATATGTAATTTATTGTATATTATGTCTGTTTTTATTATGTAGTGCAAAAAAGGTAAAAGCTGGTTTTAAATGTGTATTGCTACAAATTATATCCAACATTTAAGCTTGCTGTCAGGTCAACTACACTTTCTTCCTAGATGCTCTATTATTCAAATTGGAAAATAGAAAAGTATAAATTAAAGATAAAAATATGCTTTATGAATCTAGGCAGAACATATCTAAATTCAGATATCAAAACAATTTACCTACCATGTAAATATATCTGAGACTAGAGCATAGTTGTATTTGTTTTTCCCAAGATATAGCACCCAAGCCAGGAAGTGCTTCCGAATTCTACTACAGTTTACATACTTTGTATTTTTTTAATATGAGGATATATATACTAATTTCCTATTTGAGAAAACTATTCTTGTTAATACTTAAAATCCACACCATAGTATTAATAATATAGTATTAATCAGTATATACTAATTTCCACACCATATACTAATCCACACCATAGCATTAATACTGTGGTATTAATCAGTGTTAATACCACAGTATTAATGCTATGGTGTGGATTTTAAGTATTAACAAGAATAGTTTTCTCAAACTGGAAATTAGTGTATATATCCTTATATTGAATACCTAAAATATGCAGAACACTTTGGTTTCCTTTTAGACTGTAAAAATGAATTAGAATGCATCATTTATTAAAAAAAATTATATTTTTAATTAAATGACTAAGGAGTTCCAAAAAAAAGAAATTATTTTAATTAATGAGATCAAAGACATCTCCAGAGAAATGGAGTTGTATCAAGCTGAGTCTTGGAAGACAGGCAAGGATTTGCACATGTTAAGTACAGATTTTAGGGGTGATTCAGAAAGAAGGAGCATGCCCAGAAGGAAGTTTGGGATATGTAGCATATTAGAAGCTAAGCCACAAAAAACAGAAAGGAATTCTAGTTGGCAAGTCTTTGTTGGGCTTTTGGTGTCAGTCTAAAGTATGTATAGGCTTTATTCAACACACAATTGAATGACCTGAAGAGAATTTTCATGGTGAACAACCAGCTCAACGCTATCCTGAAGAAAAAATAATTAGGCATCAATATTTCAAAGCACTTGGAGCAAGAAGGTGAACAAATATTGTGTAACATGTGGACTGTGAGAAAACATATTATTTTCCCCAACTTTCTATTTCTTGAATATTCATCCTGTAATTAAGGGTTTGAGGAAAAGAATAGATCTATAAACAAAAAATAAATTAAACTGCTTGTTAAAAAGTCTTTCCAGTACTTGCTATTTTGAACAGTACTGCCAACCCAAATGCCCATCAATGATGCACTAGATAAAGAAAATTTGGCACACGTATACCGTGGAATACCATGCAGCCATAAAAAGGATGAGTTAATGTCCTTTGTGGAGATATGGACGAAGCTAGAAACCCATCATTCTCAGCAAACTAACACAGGAACAGAAAACCAAACATTATGTGTTCGCACTCATAAATGGGAGTTGAACAACGAGAACACATGGACACAGGGAGGGAAACATCACACCCCAGGGCCTGTTGGAGGGTGGGGACTGAGGAGGGATAGCATTAGGAGAAATACCTTATGTAGTTGACGGGTTGATAGGTGGAGCAAACCACCGTGGCATGTGTATACCTACGTAACAACCCTGCGTGTTCTGCACATGTATCTTAGAACTTAAAGTATAATAAAAAAAGTAATAAATAAAATAAAAAAATTAAAAAAGAGAAAAAAAAAGTGTTCCCAAAAGGATAAGCATATTTCCACAATCCTCACAATAGGAGAACTAACAAAAATTCTAAGAAAGGTGATATTGAATGTAAACTAGTTCAGTGTTTGAAAAAAGTGAATAAGCTATTTTAGCAAGACAAAAATTGAATGGATATTCAAACCTGAGAAATTACTGAAGGAAACTTATTTCTGTGCTAAACTCATTTTCCACTCTATCAACTTATTTTTTCAAAATAAAAGCAATTTATGGTCATCTAGTCCTTCATCCTTGTTTATTGTATTGTCTGTATTCTCCCAACTAAAATGCAAACTGTATGAGGGCATAAGTTTTTATCTATTTTGTACACTACTTTTTTTCAATTTTTATTTTGAGACAGAGTCTTGCTCTGTTGACCAGTCTGGAATTCATTGGCACAATCTCAGCCCCTGCAACCTACGCCCCCTGGATTCAAGCGTTTCTCAGCCTCAGCCTCCAGAGTAGCTGGGGTTATAGGCATGTGCCACCAGACCCAGCTAATTTTTTGTTGTTGGATTTGTAGTAGAGACAGAGTTTCAACATCTTGGCCAGGCTGTTCTAGAACTCCTGACCTCAGGGTGATCTACCCAGCTCAGCTTCACAAAGTGCTGAGATTACAGGCATAAGCCACCAAGCCCAGCCTGTCCACTGCTTTTTGACCAATATCATAAAGCAAGTTTTTCCTTGTTATGTATAAATATGGAATATTATAGTATATATTCTCATATGCCTGGCTTTTCTTTTCTTTATTAAAATGTGAGATTCATTTATGCTTCTCATACATCAATTGTTTATTCTCATGCCTCTACAGTAGACGTTTTATAAACCTTTTTATTTCAGGAGCAATCTTCAATCTTAAAAATATTGAGGACCCCAAGGACCTTGTTTTTATTCATATCCATCAATTTCTTTAGCATGAGAAATAAAACCAGGAGTTTTGTATTTTTTATTGATTTATTTAAAGTAACAATAATAAACCCAGTAAATATTAACATGAACAATATTTGGAGTTTAAAAATAACTGCATTTTCCAAAATACATATTGAGAAGTAAGGCAGTGTAATATCATTTTCTTAATTCACTTTAATCTTTAATTTAATAGAACATAATTTATTTTTCTGTCAATACTTTCCTGCCTACCATCTGTATTAATTTTGTAGCAATATGTTGCTTGGGTTGAAGTGTATGAAGGAAATTTGGCATCAAAAATATTTGTATCTGTAAATGGGAATATATTTCAATGGTGTTTTCAGATATTTGGGGATATTCTTATTTGATACTACATCCAAACTCAATGTTTTAATTTTACATTAATTGAAATATAGACTCCAAAACCATTTCAATGAGCTTTTCATAATCTGTCACATCAAAACTTATTGACTATCTTGTACATTAAATAGATTTTTACCCCTGCAAATGTTGTCATGATGATTATAACTCTTTCCTCTGTTTTTTTTTAAAGAAAAAAAAAGATTAAAATTACTAAAAAATGTTGGCCAGAATGTGCTTAAACATTATTGACATTATTGGATGGAGCGCATTCTCTTACCAATAGTTGGAAATTGTTTAGTCAGTTTTCTTGAAGTTAAGCATATATATTCATTCTAATTATAGTAATTTTACTAGCATAAAGAAAATATACTTGTAAGACGGAGCTGAACAATAATGTTCATTGGAGTACCATTTATAACCACAAGTG
Organism: Sapajus apella; assembly: GCF_009761245.1. Taxonomy (NCBI): domain Eukaryota; kingdom Metazoa; phylum Chordata; class Mammalia; order Primates; family Cebidae; genus Sapajus; species Sapajus apella. Next base: position 12,578,861 of record NW_022436951.1, read on the forward strand.
AAAAATATCCATCAACAAGCGAATGAATAAACAGATTCTGACATGCTCTTAAATTTGAAAAGCTCCTCAATAATAAAAAGGAACAAACTCTTGATACAGACAACATGAATGAACTTGAAAAGACTTGTTCTAAGTAAAAAAAAAAAAAAAAATTTAGACAAGAGTATTTCATGTATAATTACATTTATGTGTCTGCTAAAAATAGTACATATCAACTTGGTCATCCTTGCAATGTACACATTTTATTTCCAGTTTGCTTTTTCATAGTGACATACTATAAAGATTGTTTTATATATTATAGTTCTTTAGATTTACTCATCCAGTGACTACTTTCTCTGATAAAGCTTCTTCTTTGTTTTTGTTTTTGTTTTTTTCAGACTCTTCTGGAAACATCTATAACCTGAATTATATCTTCTATGATTTTTTTGTTTTGTTTCCTTTTGTTTTGAAATGGAGTCTGGCTCTGTTGCCCAGGCTGGAGTGCAATGCTGTGGTCTCTGCTCACTGAAACCTCTGCCTCCCAGGTTCAAGAGATTTTCCTGCGTCAACCTCCCGAGTAGCTAGGACTACAGGCCTGTGCCACTACAGCCAGCTAGTTTTTGTATTTTTAGTAGAGATGGGGGTTTTATCATGTTGGCCAGACTTATATCAAACTCCTGACCTTGTGATCCACCCTCCTCGGCCTCTCAAAGTGCTGGAATTAAAGGCGTGAGCCACAGCACCTGGTCCTTTTATGATTCTTTATTAAGGTTCTGTCAATGGAAAATGCTCCATAGTATCTCATTTGAACATGATCTAATGTCTTCATTTCAAATATATATTTTTACTAAGTATATAATTCTAGACCAAAGCTATTTTCTGTTAGAAAATTCACTTTATGAGTTCATTGTGCCCCATCTTCCATTGCTTTTTTTCATGTGGCACTTTTATTCTATTTCATTGGTAACATAAACTATTGTAAATATTTTCTTTGAGTTTGCTTTTTGTTTTCACTATGATATAAAAATAAAGTGTGTATATTTTTATCTACTCTTCAGAAATTACAGGATCACTGGGATTTTTTTCTTCTGTGTTTTCAAGCCTTGATTTAATTTTGATAAATTCTTACATGTTATCAGTTAAAATGTTTGTTCCTGTCCCAGTCTTTCTTATCTTTATAGTTAATAAATATATATTAATAATTTTATAGTTATATGTCATGTTTGTACATATACAATAATATATATATTTGTGTGTATATATGTGCATATATACATATCTCCTACGTTTTTAATTGACTCATTTTTATACCTTTGCGTTATAATTATTTTGGTTTTATACCTTTGTATTATTTTGTGTACATTAATATTTACCTGTTTAATAATCTTAAATGTTAATAAGTCCATTTGAGTTTCAAATCCAAGAAACCAGAGGTGTTTTTCTTCCTAATTTGTTAGACTCATTGGCTATCTGTAAAAAAGTTATTTTTCAAATCTTAAGTTTGAAATATTCTTCAGAGGAATTCTTTTTTCTCTAATAGAAGACACTATTGGAAGCATAAACTTCACCTGGTTAGTACATGATTCAGTTCAGAATCAAGTCAAATATTGGCAGCATGTGGTTTGTGGTTTGCTAACGGATCTCAGAACCAGTCCCGAAGCTAACATTAAGGTTGGCCCAGGTCCTTATTGTAGATCTCTCAATACAAGCCCCAGGAAGTGGTCACTTTAGTGTTTCTAGTATCTTTCTTCACCGAGGATCCTTCCTACAGCCTCCTGTCTCAAGCCTTGTTGCCAGCTCAGACTTTCAAATCACATGAATTGTTCTCCTATGCTAGTATGCTGCAAAGGTTGAAATCCTGCCTGAGCTCACTCCTAGGCCCAGGCCCTTGCTCACCTATGACAAGCTCACAGGTTTTCTGGACTGTCTTCTCTAGACTATGATGATGTATATCTGTAATAAACTATCTGGGTTCAGCATCTGACATTTGACAGCTTTAAGCTTTGCCTTACCTCCTTTGCTTTCCCTTCTGTGCTTCATCTAGACAGGCTAGCAAGAAAGCCTGGGTGACTGCTCGGTTGGTGTCAGCAGGAGTTTAAACATTCCTGAGCAGGTGGAAACCACCCTGGCCCTATCCCAAAACCATCTTTAAAATCTGAAGCTCCTTTCTTTTCTCTGCTCTCTCCATCCCTCTATTTATTTTGTTAACATTTGTATTAGGTTCAGGGGTACATGTGCAGATTTGTTATACAGGTAATTGCATATCCTAGGGGCTTGGTGTACAGATTATTTATTCACCCAGGAAATAAGCATAGTACCTGATAGGCAGTTTCTCTATCATCACTCTCCTCCCACCCTCCAAGCTCAACTAGGCTCTAGTGTCTCTTATTCCCTTCTTTGTGTCTACATGTACTCAACTTTTAAGTGAGAACAAGTGGTATCTGGTTTTCTGTTCCTGTGCTGTTAGCTTCAGGCAATGGCCTCTAGCTCCATATATGTTGCTGCAAAGGCCATGATCTTGTTCTTTTTTATAACTTCATATTATTCCATTGTGTGTGTGTGTGTGTGTGTGTGTGTGTGTGTGTGTGTGTGTGTGTCTGTACCTAAATGTCCATCAATGTTAGGCTGGATAATATATCATATTTTGATTCCATGTCTCTGCTACTGTGAATAGAGACACGATGAATAAACACACATACAGGTGCATGTGTCTTTATAGATAGAGAATGATTTATCATCCTTGGGTATATGCCCAGCAATGGAATTGCTGGGTCAAATGGTAATTCTGTTGTAAGTTCTCTGAGAAACTGCCATACTAAATTTCACAATGGCTGAACTAATTTACATTCCTATCAACAGTATATAGCCATTCCCTTTTCTTCACAACCTTGTCAGTATCTGTTATTTCTTGTCTTTTTGATAATAGCCATTCTGACTTTGTGTTAGTGGGCATCTCATTGTGGTTTTGACTTTCATGTCTATAATGACTAGCAATGTTGAGCATTTGTTCCGTTGCCGGTGGGCCATTTGCCTGTCGTCTTTTGAAAAGTGTCTGTTCATGTTTTTGGCCACTCGTGAATAGGGTTGTTTATTTTTCACTTGTTAATTTGTTTAAGTTTTCCATAGGTATTTGGTAGTAGACCTTTGTCAGATGCATAATTTGTAAATATTTTCTCCAATTCTAAAGGATGTCTATTTGCTCTGTTGATAGTTTATCTGCGGAAGCACTTTAGATTAATTAGATCTCATTTGTCAATTTTTGTTTTTGCTGCAATTGTTTTTTGCACCTTCATCACAATTACTTGCCAGACCTATATCCAGAATGGTATTTCCTGGGTTATCTTCTGTGTTTTATAACTTTAGGTTTTACATTTAAGTCTTTAATCCATCATACTTGTTTTTTGAATATGTTGTAAGAAAGATGTCCAGTTTCAATCTTCTGCATATGGCTAGCTAGTTATCCCAGCACCATTTATTGAATAGAGAGTTATTTTACCTACTTAAAAACATCTCTTGTTTTGTCATCTTTGCCAAAGATAAGAGAGTGGTAGATGTGTGACATTATTTCTGAGCTATTTTATTCCATTGGTCTATATGTCCATTTTTATACTGGTACCATGCTGTTTCGGTTACTGTAGCCTTGTAGCATAGTATGAAGTCAGGTAACATAATGCTTCCAGGTTTGTCATTTTTATCTAAGGGTTGCCTTAGCTGTTAAGTCTCTTCTTCACTTCCATATGAATTTTAAAATGGGTTTTTCTAACTCTGAGAAAAATATTATCGGTAGTCTCATAGGAATAGCATTGAATCTATAAATTGCTTTGGACAGTATGCCCATTTTAACAATATCAGTTCTTTCTATCCATGAGCATGAATATTTTTGCATTTGCTTGTGTCATCTCTGATTTCTTTGAGCAGTGTTTTGTAATTTTCATTGTAGATATCTTTCCCATACCTGGTTAGTTATATTTGTAGTCATTTTATCCTTTGTGGCTCCTGTAAATGGGATTATTTTCTTGATTTAGTTCTCAGCTTGGAAGTTGTTGCTGTATAGAAATTTTACCAATTTTATGTGTTATATTCTGAAAGTTTGCTTAAGTTGTTTCTAAAACCAAAAAGCTTTTGGGCAGAGACTATAAAATTTTCCTGATATAAAATCATATTTTCTACAAACAGAGATAGTCTGACTTCCTCTCTTCCTACATGGGTCATATATGGTTTGGCTCTGTGTCCCCACCCAAATCTCATCTCGAATTGTAACACACACATGTCAGAGGAAGGTCCTTGTGGGAGGTGACTGAATCATAGAGGCGAATTTCCTCCTTGCTTCTCTCATGATAGTGAGTTATTACGAGATCTGGTGGTTTTAAAGTGTGGTACCTCACTCCCAACCCTCTCCTACTGAAAAGTAAGATGTGCCTTGCTTCCCAGCTTCTGTCATGATTCTAAGTTTCCTGAGGCTTCCCCAGCCATGCAGAACTGTGAGTCAAATAAATCTCTTTTATTTCTAAATTACCCAGTCTCAGGTAGTTCTTTATAACAGTGTGAAAATGGACTAATACAATGGATACCTTTTATTTATTTTTCTTACCTAATTCCTCTGGTCAGCACTTCCAGAAAAATTTTGAAGAGGAAAGGTGATACAGGGCATTCTGGTCTTGTTCTAGTTACTAAGGGAAATGCTTCCAGCTTTTGCCCATTCACTATGAGGTTGGCTGTTGGGTATGTCATAGATGGCTCTGAATAATTTGAAGTAGATTGTTTAAATATTTAGTTTTTTGACAGTATTTTTGACATGAAGAGATGTTGAATTTTACTGAAAGCCTTTTCTGCATCTCTTGAGATAATCATGGGAGTTTTTTATCCTGTTTATAGGATGAATCACATTTATTGATTAGTGTATACTGAACCAACCTTAAAGCTCAGGGATAAAACACGATCATGGTAGTTTAGCTTTTCAAAGTGCTGCTAGATTTGATTTGCTAGTATTTTGTGAGTATTTTTGCATCTTTGTTTATCAAGGATATTTACCTAAAGCTCTTTTTTGTTGTTCTTGAGATATTTTCTATTACAATGATGGTGGCCCCATAAAATAAGTTACAAAAGACTCTTTCTTTCTTTCTTCTTCACTTTTTTGAAATAGTTTCTATAGAAATGGTACCAGGTCTTCTTTATGGATATAGACAAATTTCACTGAAAATCCATCTGGTGCTGTGCTTTTTCTAATTGATAGGGGATTTATTACTAATCCATTCTGTAGCTCATTATTTGTCTGTTCAGGGATTCATTTCTTCCCCGTTCAACCTTGGGAGGTTGTATGATTCAAGAAATTTCTCCTAAATTTTCTAGCTGGTGTGCATAAAAGTGTTCATAATAGTCTCTGAGGGTTTTTGTATTTTTGTGGAGTCAGTGGAAACATCTCCTTTGTCATTTCTGATTGTGTTTATTTGGATTTTGTCTCTTTTTTCTTTTTAGTCTAACTAGTGAGAGTCTAACTAGAGAATAAACTAGTGTTTATTCTTTAAACAACTCTTGAACTCATTAATGTTTTGTATGGCTTTTCACATCTCAATTTCCTTTAGTTCAGCTTTGATTTTGGTTATTTCTTGTCTTCTCTAGCTTTGGGGTTGGTTTGTTCTTTTTTCTCTAGTTCCTCTAGGTGTGATGTTAGGTTGTTAATTTGAGATTCTACCTTTTGATGTGAGTGTTTAGTGCTATAAATTTTCCCTATAACAGTGCTTCATCTGTGTCCTAGAGATTCTGGAATTTTATATCTTTGTTCTCATTATTTTCAAGGAATTTCTTGATTTCTACGTTAATTTCCTTGCTTACTCAACAATTGTTTCAAAGCAGGTTGTTTAATTTCCATGTAATTCTATGGCTTTGAGTTATTTTCTTAGTATTTATTTTTACTGCACTGGGGTCTTTTTGATTCATGTGATTTTGAGGTTTTTTTAATTTATTAAGGATTTTTTAATGGTTAATTGTGTGGTTGATTTTAGAATATGTGCCATGTGTATCTGGGGAGAATGTATATTTAGTTGTTTTAGGGTTGAGGGGTCTGTAGATATCTATTACGACCATTTGGTCAAGTGTTGAGTTCAGATCCCAAATATTATTGTTAGATTTCTGCCTCAATAATCTGTCCAAAATTGATAGTGGGGTGTTGAAATCTCCCACTATTATTATGTGGTTAGCTAAGTCTCTTCATAGGTCTCTAAGAACTGGCTTTATGAATTTGAGTGCTCCTGTGTTGGGTGCATATATGTATTAAGATAGTCTGGTCTTTCTTTTGAATTGAACCCTTTACCATTATGTAATGTCCTTCTTTGTCTTTTTTAGATCTTTGTTGATTTAAAGTCTGTTTTATCTGATATTAGAATAACAACACCTCCAGCTTTTCTTTTTCCTGTTTTCTGATTGCTTGGTAGATTTTTCTCCATCCCTTTACTTTGAGTCTATATATCTTTGCAGGTAAGATAGGTATCTTGCAGATAGTATACCATAGGTTCTTGCTTCTTTATCCAACTTACCATTCTGCATCTTTAAATTGGGGCATTTAGCTCATTTATATTCAAAGTTAATGTTGATATGTGTGGATCTGATCCTGCCATCATATTGTTAGCTGGTTATTATGCAGACTTAATTATGTGGTTGGATTATAGTGTCAAAGGTCTTTGTTCTTAAGTGCGTGCTATGATAGATAAGGGTGGTAGGTAATGGTCGTTCCTTTCTATATTTAGCATTCCCTTCAAGGTCTCTTGTATGGCAGGAATGGTGGTAAATCTCCCTTAGCATTTGCTTATCTGAAACAGATTTTATTTCTCCTTCACTTATGACACTAAGTTTGGCTGAATATAAAATTGTTGACTGAAATTTCTTCTTTTTTAAGAATGCTCAGTATCAGCTTCTAATCTGTACTCAGCCTGATGGAGTTCCCTTTGTAAGTGACATGTCCCTGTTTTCTAGCTGCCTTTAACCTTCTTCTTTCAACAATGTATAATTTGATGACTATGTGTCTTGGTGATGGTTATCTAGCATATTATCTTGTCAGGGTTTTCCATGTTTTCTAAATTTGAATGTTGGCCTCTCTACTGATATTGGGGAAGTTTTTCATGGAAAATATCCTGAAATATGTTTTCCAAGTTGCCTGCTTTCTCTCTCTCTCTTTCAGGAACATTAATGACACATAGATTTCGTCTCTTTATAAATCCCATGTTTCTTAGAGGTTTTGCTCTTTCTTTTAAATCATTTTTTCTTTATTTTTGTCTGACTGAGTTATTTCAGAGAGTCAGTCTTCAAGCCCTGAGATTCTTTTCTCAGCTTGGTCAATTTTGCTATTAATATTTGTGATTGTGTTCTGAAGTTCTTGAAGTGAGTTTGTCAGCTCTATCATATGTTTGATTCTTTCTTAAAATGACCATTTTATCTTTCATCTCCTGTATTGTTCTATTTTATTACTTTGTATCCTCTAATTGGGTGATGAATTTCTCCAAAGAACCTCAATAATCTTTATTCCTGTCCATCCTCTGAATTATATTTCTGTCATTTCAACCACTTCAGCCTAGTTAAGAATCATTGCTTGGAAACCAGTGCAATCATTTGGAGGTAAGAAGACACTCTGGCTTTTTGACTTGCCAGAGTTATTGTGCTGATTCTTCCTTATCTGTACAGGTGGGACAGGCCAAAGTCCTTCCTGGGGCAGTGGCAATGGCAATGGGATTTGCGCTTGTTCATGTATGCTTGCAGCAATGGCAGTGCAACAGGGTGCACACATCAGCTGGGTGGGGTTTCAGTAGGAGCAGGACTGCGGCATTTCTGCAAGTGCTCACACTGTTACTGGTGGAGGTGGGAAACAGGGTGCTGGTGGGTGTGGGGCTGCCAGAGTCCATGCATGCCTTTACAGAGGCAGTAGCATTGATATATAGTGGGCTGGGTTGCTGGCCTCCATGCATGCATTCACACTGGAGGCACTGACTGCATAAGGGTGAAGGTGGGGTTGCTGGCTTCTGTGCATGCATTTGTACTAGTGAAGCATTGGGAGGATAACCAAGGGTGATTGCGTTCCAGCAAAGTGGTGCAAGTGAGATTGAAGTAAGGGGTGGGGGTGCAGATGGGCTGGTGTTTGTTAGCAGGTAATACTTTGCTGGAGCTCTCTGATGATCAGGCATGGACTTCTGGAGAAGGAACTATGATGAAGGTCCCCAGAAAGTGCCCCAGTTTGGCATGTGAGGCTGCATTGCAAGTAGGCATGGCCAGGCTGGGGCACCAAAGGAGGCTAGCAGACAGGAGGTTGTCATATCAGACTGACCCCATCTCTCAAGAAAAGTCACCGTGCGCTTTCCAGGTCTGAAATTCTCCCTAAGGCTAAAGTCTCTTAGGGGAGCATGGTGAACCTTGGGTAATGAGCATCCCTGGCCATGCTCTACTGCAGATATGCCCATACCAAACCCTCTGGGCTCTTCTCAGGTTGGAGTTTTCTCCCTCTGTGAAAAGGCAGGTCTCAAGGCAGCTTTCCCTGCCAGCTTAAGTGTCTGTGGGGTTTTTGGGGTCTCCTTCTGCCAAGATTTCAGAGGTCTGTGATGAGAGTGGGTCACTCCTCTTCTGTTCAACTCACCCCTTCTCTAGTAGTTGTTGGAGGATAGGAATGAGTCCTAGTGTGAGGCAACCCTGTGCAAGGTTCCCAGCTAAATCCCCATTCAGCCTAGCACCTGTGTCCTTCTTCCATCCACTCTCAATGCTTTCCAGCTGAAGATCTGCTCAGAGTATCCCAGTCTTCCCAATGTCCTGCCTTTCAGTGGCAGATGTTCCTCTGAACATCTCTAGTTGGCTGTCTTGAATTCTGTACTTTTTTGTTTCAATCCCTTTACTTACCTGCTTGACATCCACCCTGCTCTCACCAAAATGCCTCTTATGTGGATAACATACCTTTCACACCTTTGTGTTTATGTGTATTTTTGTGCATGCACACATATGTGAATTAGTCTCAATATCCTAATGAAATTTGGAGTCGTGATTTATCTAGACCTATGGGTGGCCACAACATCTTTATTGTAAATTGGTTCTTATATTTAAATTTTAAAATGTTTTTCTTAAATTCTATATTTTTATGTGGTGGGATGCATGAAAGGGACATATTTCACACAAGCTCAATTTGCCATTTGAAAAAGACAATAGTTATTTACAGCTACACATTTTATTTCTAATTGTTAACCTTACTTTAGCATGTTTGCTTTTTCTAAAATACAACTACTTTTTAGTACACTTTCTGAAGTCAGAAAAAGGGAAATAATTTTCACATGAATTTTTAGTGATTTGTGCCTGTGAGCCTACATATAATATATAAAATCATCAAACAGATTTTTGAGAAACAGTTTAGATTTTTATTAATACAGTTTAAACTATAATTTGATTCATGAAGAATTTTAATTTCAATATTAGATTTTTTAAATCAGGTAAAAATACATTATATTTTTTCATTAACAAAGTAATTAATATCTAGGAGAATAATTTGTAGCCCTCCTTAACGTGTTCTATGTAACTGCAGAATCACAAAAGATTCTTTTTATTTTCATATTGTTATTGGGTGAAATAAATTTAACTTGGATGATTTAACTCAAAGCTAGTATAAAAGTTAATTATGGTTTTATTATATTTGTGTGATTAGCCATTCCCTGAACTTCTTTATTAATCTCACATTTTCTCTATTGATTTATAAAGATTTTCTTAGGATAAAACATATTAATTATAAATACATGTAAATTCTCTATCTCTGTCACTATTGTTTCAGTGCTAGATATTTAAGAAAATATTACTTATTATATTAATAGTTTTACTAATAACAATATTAATCATTGCCCTTTTCTAAATTTTAGTTTAAACAGTTTAAAATTTCACTACATGTATATCTTTTATTTCAGAAATAGTCCTTATAATATTAAAAAACAAAAACATTAATTGCATATCTATTTATTTTAATCACTTTTCTCATGTCAGAAATGGGTAATGTGTATCTTTATTCAATTGCTAAAAATGTCATTTTATATTAAATATTGTGCTAATACTATATTATGTTTTCTAAATTAAATTATTCTTCCATTTCTAAAATTAAATATTTGTGATTGTGTATAAATATTCTCTTTCTCTGAGTAAATTTATTTTTCTCCTATTTTATGAAAACTTTACTCATTTAATTACTGAAGCAATTTTATTATTCAGTATTTTTGCTAACTTTGTCAAATTTTTAATTAATATATAAATGGCTTTGTTTTCCCTGCCTTTGAAATACTATGCAGTTCTGACCTCATTTGTTGCTTCATGGTTTATGGAAATATTCAATATGCATTCAAAGGCAATACTATTTTGAAGGTAATTTTGATAAATTTTACAAATTCTTGACAGGCATTCTCTTTTTCAAATGAATTTAAAGATTCTCGTTTATAAGATATGCTATATTTCGTTTTAGAAAATAAAGATAACAGGAAGAAAAGAAATAATGAAACATAATGTTATAATAAATTATACAATACTTGGATGATTCTATATGCAATATAATTCTTCATATGGCTATTATTCAAGATATTTACCTTGAAAATACATTTTTCTAGTTTGTGGCTATTTCACCTTCATATATACATTTCTTTCTTTGTTTTTTTTAGCTCCATCTTATTTTTTTATTTTTATTTTTTTATTGTACTTTAGGTTCTGGGGTACAAGTGCAGATCATGCAGGATTGTTGCATAAGTACACACATGGCAATGTGGTTTGCTGCTGCCATCTCCCTGTCACATGGCATTTCTCCCCATGTTATCCCTCCCCCACCTTCCCATCCCCCTGCTATTCCTCCATTGGACCACACCAACAGACCCCAGGGTGTGATGCTCCCTCCCTGTGTTCCTGTGTTCTCATTGTTCAACACCCATTTATGAGTGAGAACATTTGGTGTTTGATTCTCTGTTTTTGTGTCAATTTGTTGAGAACAATGGTTTCCAGATTAATCCATGTCCCTACAAAGGACTCCAACTCATCATTTCTTATGGCTGCATATAATTAATGGTGTATATGTGCCACATTTCGCTTGTCCAGTCTATCATTGATGAGCATTTGCATTGATTCCAGGTCATTGCTATTGTACAGTGCCAGTATGAACATGTGTGTGTGTGTGTGTCTTTATAATAGAACAATTTATAATTCTTTGGGTATATGC
>NW_022436951.1:12595045-12669135 GCF_009761245.1 Sapajus apella
GCTCTGATCTTAGTTATTTCTTGTCTTCTGCTAGCTTTTTTTTTTTTGTTTGTTTTGTTTTTTAATCTTGCTCTCCTTGCTCTTTCAATTTTGAGAATAGGGTGTCAATTTTAAATCTTTCCTCTCTTCTCATGTGGGCATTTATTACTACAAATTTCCCTCTAGACATTGCTTTAAATGGGTTCCAGAGATTCTGGCACATTGTGTCTTAATTCTCATTGGTTTCAAAGAACATCTTTATTTCTGTCTTCATTTTATTGTTTATCTAGTTGACATTCAGGAGAAGGTTGCTCAGTTTCCATGAAGTTGTGCAGTTCTGAGTAAGTTTCTTAATGCTGAGTTCTAATTTGATTGCCCTGTGGTCTGATAGACGGTTTGTTATGAGTTCCATTCATTTGCATTTGCTGAGGAGTTATTTACTTCCAGTTATGTGGTCAGTTTTATAGTAGGTGCCATGCGGTGCTGAGAAGAATGTATATTCTGTGGATTTGGGGTGGAGATTTCTGTAGATGTCTATTAGGTCCACTGGTCCAGATCTGAGTTCAATTCCTGGATATCCTTGTTAATTTTCTGTTTCATTGATCTGTCTAATATTGACAGTGGAGTGTTAAAATCTCCCACTATTATTGTGTGGGAGTCTAAGTCTCTTTGTAGGTTGTTAAGAACTTGCTTTACATACCTGGGTGCTCCTGTATTGAGTGCATATATATTTAATGTTGTTAGCTCTTCATGATGCACTGATCCTCTTCCCATTATGTAATGCCCTTCTTTGTCTCTTTTGATCTTCATTGGTTTAAAGTCCATTTTAGCAGAGACTAGGATTGCAATTCCTGCTTTGTTGTGCTCTCCATTTTCTTGATAAATCTTTCTCCATCCCTTTATTTTAAGCCTATGTGTGTCCTTGCATGTGAGATGGATTTCCTGAATACAGCACACCAATGGGTCTTGACTTTTTATCCAATTTGCCAGTCTGTGTCTTTTGATTGGGGCATTTAGTGCATTTACATTTAAGGTTAATATTGTTATGTGTGAATTTTATCTTGTCATTTTGATGCTAGCTGGATGTTTTGCCCATTAATTGACACATTTTTCATTATGTTGATGGTCTTTACCATTTGACACATTTTTGTAGTGTTTGGTATTGGTTGTTCCTTTCCTTCTTTAGTGCTTCTTTCAGGAGCTGTTGTAAAGCAGGTTGGGTGGTGATGAAATCTCTCAGCAATTGCTTGTCCATAAAGGATTTTACTGAAGCTTAGTTTGGCTGGATATGAAATTCTAGGTTGAAAGTTTTTTTCTTTAAGGGTATTGAATATTGGTCCCCACTCTCTTCTGACTTGTAGGGTTCCTGCTGAGAGATCCACTGTGAGTCTGATGGGCTTCCCTTTGTGAGTAGCCTGATCTTTCTTTCTGGTTGCCCTTAGCATTTTTTCCTTCATTTCAACCCTGGTGAATCTGACGATTATGTGCATTGGGGTTGCTCTTCTTGAGGAATATCTCTGTGATGTTCTCTGTATTTCCTGGACTTGAATGGTGGCCTGGCTTGCTAAGTTGGGGGAAGTTCTGCTGGATAATGTCCTGAAGAGTGTTTTCCAGCTTGGATTCATTCTCTCCATCACATTTGGGTACACCTATCAAATGTAGATTAGGTCTTTTCACATAATCCCATATTTTTTGGAGGCTTTGTTAATTTCTTTTCACTCTTTTTCCACTATTCATGTCTTCTCATTTTATTTCATTGAGTTGATCTTCAATCTCAGATATCCTTTCTTCTGCTTGGTTGGTTCAGCTATTGAAAGTTATGTATGCTTTGCAAAATTCTAGTGCTGTGTTTTTCAGCTCCATGAAGTTGTTTATATTCTTCTCTAAGGTGTTTATTCTAGTTAACATCCCATCTAACCTTTTTTCTAGGTTCTTAGTTTCTTTGTCTTGGGTTAGCACATGTTCTTTTAACTCTGAGAAGTTTGTTAGTACCCACCTTCTAAAACCTGTTTCTGTCAATTCATCAGATTCATTCTCCATCCATCTTTGATCCCTAGCTGGTAAGGAGTTGTGATCCTTTGGAGGAGGAGAGGAGTTCTGGTTTTTGTTGTTTTCATCATTTTTGTGCTGGTTTCTTCCCAACTTACTGGCTTTATCTACCTGTGGTCTTTGTAGCTGGTGACTTTTGGATGGGGTCTCTGAGTGGACATCCTTTTTGCTGATGTCGAAGCTATTTCTTTCTGTTTCTTAGTTTTCCTTCTAACAATCAGGCCCCTCTGATGCAGGGCTGCTGGAGGTCCACTCCAGACCATGCTTGCCTGGGGATCACCTGCAGGGGCTGCAGAAAAGTAAAGATTTCTGCCAGTTTCTCCTTCTGTTATCTTCATCCCAGAAGGATACACATCTCATGTTGGCCTGAGCTCTCCTTTATAAGGTGTATCTTTGGGTATACAGAGTTTGGGGAGCTGCTTGAGGAGACAGTCTGTCCCTTATAGCAGCTCAAGTGCTGTGCTGGGAGCTCCGTTGTTCCATACAGAGCTACTGGAAAGGTACCTTCATGTCTGCTGCAGTGGAACTCATAACCACCTCTTTTCCCAGGTGCTCTGACCAAGGTGCTCTGACCGAGGAAGGTTGGCTCTAGTTATCAGTTCCTGATGTGCTGCTGCCTTTTTTCAGAGATGCCCTGCCCCGCATGGAGTAGTCTCACAGTCTGCCAGCAGAGGTATTGCTAAGCTGCCCAGCTGCTGTGTGATCTGCCTCAGTATTGGCAGACTGCCTCTGTAGTGAAGGATGCCCTTCCCCCCACTGAGCTGGATAGTCCTGGGTCCAGCTGCTCTTGCTGCAAAACTTTCAATCCAGAGCGTTTCAGATTGCTTGTTTTGTCAGGATGGTACCCACTGAGCCAGATTGCCTGGCTCCCTGTCTCAGCCCACTCCCTTTCAGTTGAATGGGCAGCTCTGTCTCCTAGGCATTCCAGTGCCAGTTGAAACAGCTGCCCAGATTTGCGTGAGTTTCTGTGCATCAACCTGCGGCACCAGCCATGCTGAAAACTCATGGAATCCCCTGGTCTGTGGGAAGTGAAAACTTGTTTGGAAATGTGGTGGGCATTCACCCTCTGTGTTGTTCTTGCTGGGAACTGCACTCTGGAGCTGTTCCTATTGAGCCATCTTTGAGTCTCCCCATATATACATTTCTTTTAAAGAACTAACATCTGCACTTTAATTTAAACTAACAGAAAATCTGAAAGTATGTCACACGCTTCACCCAGATTGAAAATTGTTCACTTTTTACCATATTTGTTTTTCCACCTCTATCTATTTATTCATCTCTATCAAGCTATTTATCTGTCAATCTAACATATATTTAGCTATTTATATGTGTCTATCTGTTGTTATCTATCTGATTACCTCTCTAAATTCAGATTCATTTGTGAGTAAATTATGACACTGTGCCTCTTTTAACATTTCACTAGAATTTCATAAGAATGTAGATAAATACACATGGTAATACCACTGTTATATAGTTACCTGTGTTAGCTTCCTCTTTGGTATAATTATCTTATTCAAAATAAATACAATGAGGCTTTTTTATGGATTCTGGAGTCTCAATTCTGTTTCATTTATCACTGAGACAATATTTTTTTAATTTTTAATTTTTTATTTAACTTTTATTTTGGTTTCAGGGGTACATGTGTAGGTTTGCTATATAGATAAACTAATGTCATGGGCATTGTGTTACAGATTATTTCATCACCAGTATATTAAGCCTAGTACCCATTAGCTATGTTTTCTGATCTTCTTCCTCCTTCCATTCTCACTTTCTGATAGGTCCCATTATCTGTTCTTTTTCTCTAAGTGTCCATGTGGTCTCATTACTTACCTTCAACTTTTAAGTGAGAACACGCAGTATATGGTTTTCTGTTCCTGCATTAGTTCGCTTAGGATAATGACCTCCAGCTCCATCCATGTTCCTGCAAATAACATGATTTTGTTCTTTGTATGACAGCATAGTATTTCATGGTGTATATGTACCACATTTTCTTTATCCAGTAAATCACTGATGGAATTTAGGTTGATTCTATCTCTTGGCTGTTGTGAATAACTACAATGAAAATATACATCTGTGTGTCTTTATGACAGAATGATTAACGTTTTGGGTGGTATACACTCCTAATAGAATTGCTGGGGTTGAATAGTAGTTTCTTTTTTAGGTCTTTGAGAAATGCCATACTGTTTTCCACAATTTGAACTAATTTATATTCCCACCAAAAGTATATAAGCATTCCTGTTTCTCTGCAACCTCACCTGCATCTGATTTTTTTTTTTTTTTTTTTTTTACTTCTTAATAATAGCTGTTTGACTGGTGTGACTAGGTATCTCATTGTGATTATGATTTGAATTTCTCTAATGTTCAGTAATATTGAGTTGTTTTTTTTTTTTTTTTCGTATGATTGTTGGCCACATGTGTATCTTTTGAAAAGTGTCTGCTCATGTTTTTTGCCCATTTTTAATGGGGCTGTTTGTGTTTTTTCTGGTAAATTTGTTTAAGTTTGTTATAGATGCTGGGTATTAGACCTTTGTCAGATGTATCGTTTACAAAAATTTTCTACCATTCTGTAGGTTGTCTGTTTACTCTGTTGATAGTAACTTTTGTAGGCTAGAAGCTCCTTAGTTTAATTGAATCCCATATATCAATTTTTTGTTTTGTTGCAATTGTTTTTGGTATTTTCGTCATGAAGCCTGTGCCAATTCCTATGTTCAGAATGGGATTGCCAAGGTTGTCTTCCAAGTTTTTCATAGTATTGGGTTTTACATTTAAGATTTTAATCCATCTTGAATTGATTTTTGTATATGGTGTAAGTAAGGCATCCAGTTTTAATTTTCTGCAAAGGACTATCTTGTTATTCCAGCAACATTTATTGAATAGGGAGTCATTTCCTCATTGCTTGTTTTTGTCAACTTTATTAAAGTACAAATAAGGCTCAGCCTAACTTCTGAGCTCTGTATTATGTCCCATTGGTCTGTTTTGGTACCAGTGTCATGTTCTTTTGGTTACTGTAGCCTTGTAGTGTATTTTAAAGTCACATAGTGTGCTGCCTCCAACTTTGTTCTTTTTGCTTAGGATCGCCTTGGCTATTGGGACTCTTTTCGGATTCCATAAGAATTAAAAAAAATTTTTTTATACTAGTTTTGTGAATAATTTTATTGGTAGTTTGATAGAAATAGCATTGAACCTGTAAATTACTCTGGACATTATGGCCATTTTAAGTATATTGATTCTTTCCATCCATGAACATGGAATGTTTTTACATTCATGTCATCTCTGATTTCTTGGAGCAGTGTTTGGTAATTCTCACCATAGAGATCTTTTGCCTCTCTGGTAAGTTGTATTTCTAGGTATTTTATTCTTTTTTGCAACAATTGTGAATGAGATTGTGCTCCTAATTTGGCTCCTGACTTGGCTATTGCTGGTGTATAGGACTGCTAGTGATATTTTACATTGATTTTGTATCCTGCCACTTTGCTGAAGTTGCCTGTCAGCTCAAACAGCTTTTGAACAGAGACTATGGGGTCTCCTAGATATGGAATCATATTCTTTGCAAACAGGGATAGTTTGACTTTCTCTAAATATATTTGGATGTGTTTTATTTATCCTGCCTGATTGCTTTGACCATGCTTTCCCATACTACATTGAAAAGAAGTAGTGAAAGAAAGCATATTTGTCTTGTGATGGTTTTCAAGAGGAATGCTTCCAGCTTTTGCCAATTCAGTATGATGTAGGCTGCTGGTATGTAATAGACGACTTTTTCTATTTTGAGTTAAGTTCCTTTATTATTTAGTTTGCTGAAAGTTTTAACATGAAGGAACATTAAATTTTATTGAAAGCTTTTTCTGCATCTATTGAGATGATCATGTGTTTTATCTCTTTAGTTCCATTTGTGTGATGAATCACATTTATTGATTTGCATACGTTAAGGCACCCTTCCATCATTCCAGGGATAAAGCCTACCTGATCATGGTGGATTAGATTTTTGATGTGCTCCCGGATTTGGGCATTTTTGCATCAGTGTTCATCAAGCATATGGGCTGGAATTTTTATTTTCTTTCTTTTAGAATTCCATTGTTTTATGTGTCTGTTTTTGTGCTAGTACCACGGTGTTTTGGTTACCATAGCCCTATAGTAGAGTTCGATGTCAGGTGGTGTGATGCCTCTAGTTTTGTTCCTTTTACTTAGGATTGCCTTGGCTCTTAAGGTTCTCTTTTGGTTCTATAATAATTTTAAAATAGTTTTTCCTAGTTCTGTAAAGAATTTCATTTGTAGTTTAAATTAAATAACATTGAATCAATAAATTGCTTCAGACGATATGGCTATTTTAATGATATTGATGACAATACTGAATATTTCTCAAGTGCTAGTTTTAGGGTTTGTCTTTAATTTGATAGTCCAAATCTTACAATTTTGCTCTTCTCAAGCTTATCTTGAAACTAGGTACTCTGCATTTTCACATAATTTTTAGACCAACATTTAAAAATAAATTCCACAAAAAAACTACTGTGTTTGCTTGAGCTCACTTTGGATTTCTAAACAAATGTTGTCAGAATTGATATCTTAATATTGTAAATTCTTCCAATCCATAAATTATGTTTTTCCATGTACTTAGGTCTTCCTTAACTTCATTGTTTTGTAGTTTTTGGGTAATTGCTTTTGCATAGCTTTTACTGGATACATTCCAAGGCCTATATAGAATGTTTAACAATAGCACAATGATTTACATCTGCTCACTTAAAATATGTGGGTCACTCTTTAAATCATCTGAAATATTGGCTGTTTTTTTTTTTTTTTTTTTTGTACAACCTGAATAATTTAGAGGAAAAGCTTTCCTGAGATTTGAAAATAAAATGGCGCTTTCTCTCTCTTTCTTGCTCTCTCCATATATAATATATATACACCTATATGTATATATATATTACAGTATATATCTTTATAGTGAAGCTACAAAAGTATTCATATACTGATCTTTAAATTTTATTCATTTAGTTATTTATTTTTTGATAGTTCCCATAAGTAGATAATTCTTTGTATATAATTTTGTTATTTAAGAATAATGACAGCTGGGAGCAGTGGCTCACACCACCATCTTAGCATTTAGGGATGCCAATGAAGGTGGATTCCTTGACTTCAGGAGTTCAAAACCAGCCTGGATAACATGACAAAACCCCATCTCTACAAAAATACTAAAATTAGCCAGTCGTGAAGGCTACTCGGGAGGGTGAGGTGGAAGGATCACTTGAGTCTAGGTGATTGAGGCTGCAGTGAGCTGAGATAATGCCACTGCACTCCAACCTCTGTGACAAAGTGAGACCCAGTCTCAAAAAGAAGAATAATAATGAAAGTGTTAACTTTTTAACATGTTATTTTATTTCTTTAGGTTTTGCTTTATTATATAAGTGACATTTAATACAACATACAGAAAATGTGGGAAAAAATATTCTTCTTTCTTTCCAAACTCAGTTGATTTATCTCTTTTAAGTTGAATATTAGTTGCATATTTTGATATCTTTACTGACTGAAAAGTTCCTCAATTTTTGAGATTTCACTTAACCATTTTCTGTGCTTATTTTTGTCAAGTATATATTTAGCAAAATATTTCATTGTTTTTTATTTTAATGTATTAAAATATTTTAATGATATTTATATGTTAAACTAATCTGAATTTTCAGAATGTAAATTTCCTACAAAGTTATCTGTACTGTTGGTTTGTATAGTTTTACATCAATTTTAATTGAAGACATTGCCTTTACACTAATTTGGTTTCTATTCTGAAGTTGTAATGCGTGGGCTCAATTATTTTGTCAATGTATAAAAATAATTGGTTTATATATTTCCTTATTTGTGCTTTGGCAAGTGTATTTCTCTTCCCCAAATATTTGATATGTTTCACCTAAATTCTCAAATTTATTCCTACAACATTTTGTATATTATCATTTTATGATACTTAGAACAGGACAATCTGTACGCCAATATTTGTTGTTTGCTTTCTTTTCTTGATCTGATTTTCAATATTTGCTAATTTCATTAAAATTTACATGCCATCTTTGGACTTAATCATATTTTTTTCTTGAATGTATGCTTAATATTTTATTTTTGCTTTTATATTATTATGTCTCTCCTATTGGGCTTAACTCTCTTTTACAATCGATGTATAGATTATTATTTTATACTTTTTTCTGTTAGTATTTTCTTTAAAGTTGGACTTGTAACTCATGAAACACTGCTTTAGCTGCCAGTCCACAAAATATAATATTCTTTGTTTTCGTTATTTTCACTCCAAAATATATCAATTCCCATTGCATTTTTTAAAAATGTGTTCCTTAATTCTCACACATTTGTAAACTTTCAAGTTATCTTATATCTTTGCTTTCTGGTCTAATTTTATTATGGTCAAAGAATATATGGTGTTTGACTTAAATTTCTGGGTATGCAGTAAAACTTGTTCTATGGTGCTTCATATAAACTATTTTGTGTAGTTGTGCATGTTGTGAATGTTGAATATAGTGGTCCAAAACACTGTCTAAGCAATTAGCAAGGTGGTTTTAAATTTCTATAAGCGAGGATTGCCATATCTAACTGGCATTATGCTTCCTGATTTCTTTAGATTGTAGATGATTAGCCAACATTTCATGTGATATTAAACAATGACTCACAAATTTGCTACTTCAGCAGAGGGATCACTGAGTGCAGTGGCTCACACCTGTAATCCCAGCACTTTGGGAGGCTGAGGTGGGTGGATCATGACGTTAATAGATTGAGACCATCCTGGCCAACATGATGAAACCCGGTCTCTACTAAAAATGCAAAAGTTAGCTAGGTGTGGTGGAGTGCACCTACAGTCCCAGCTGCTCAGAGGCTGAGGGAGGAGAATCACTTGAACCTGGGAGGTGGAGGTTACAGTGAGCTAGGATTGCACACTACTGCACTCCAGCCTGGTGACAGAGCTAGACTAGTCCATCTCAAAAAAAAAAAAGAAAAAAAAAAGTCACTAAATTGTTAGTAAACATCACAGCACAAAAATTTTGTAACAACATGGTTCTTTGTTATTAAATGTGTGAGTCAACTGTTAAAAGACAAATCATGTAACTGAATTTACGTGGGTGCGCACACAATGAGCTTCTCTGTAAATGGATTCCTAGGAAATCTGCTAAATGCCAAGGAACATAATCATCCATCTTAGACTGTGTGACATGTCTGTGGGAAACAGGTTTTACAACTATGTGTGTTATACTGGTGCTTCAAGGGAGTCTCAAAATATGTAGCATCTTCCCACATTTATTATTTAAAATCTGACAATAAATTAAAGAGCAAGTATGGAAGACCACTATTATCTTTATTAGAGAATAAGTTGGAGGATTTCATTTAGCCTGAGAGCCAAACGGACCTACTAAATCAACTTCAGCATTAGGCAAACCTAGCCACCCAGTTACAAACAGTTCTAGACAGGAGAAAGCTCAGTGTAGAGAAGGGTTTATAGTTGCTACCTCTCAGGAGCTAACTGCTAGGCAGGAGTATCCCAGATCAATTATGTTGTGTTGCTTCACTATTGCTGCAATGGTGCTTTGTAACAAACCAGCCCAAAATTCAGTAGTTTAAAACAACAACTATTTATTTTTCTCTTTCACATGTCTGTGTATCAGTGGGGTGGCTCTGATTCAGGCCCATGAGCCAACTGGGTTATCAGGCTGCTGTGGGCTGAGACCTGTCCCTGTGTCCCTGGGTTCTCTCTGGCTCAACACCTGGCTCAGCATGTCTTTCTCATTGCCATCACTGGACCACAAATGGTGGACTGGAAACAAAGAATGCCACATCAAGACTGGGCTCAAAATTGCCCTGTCGTTAATTCTGCCCATATTCTTTTTTCCAAAGCAGGTCATGTGAGTACAAATAAATCAGTGAGATTGGAAAGTATATAATATAAACTGTGGGGTCATTAAAAATGCATGCATCAAGATGGGCACGGACACAGTGGCTCACATCTATAACCCCAGCACTTTGGGAGGCCAAGGCTGGCAGATCACCTGAGATTGGGAATTTGAGACCAGGCTGACCAAAATGGGGAAACCCCATCTCTATTAAAAAAACAAAATTAGCCAGGCGTGGTGGCACATGCCTGTAATCCCAGCTACTAGGGAGGCTTAGACAGGAGAACCACTTGAACCCAGGAGGTGGAGGTTGCAGTGAGCCAAGATGGCACTGTGGGACTCCAGCCTGGGCAACAAGAGTGAAATTCCGTCTCCAAAAAGAAAAAAAAGAAAGAAAAACAACCAAAACACATGCATCAAAGAGTATGAATACATAATTCCAACACAGGGAGAGAGTAGAAAACCAAGAATAATAATATAATCCTCACATATGTTTACTTATTCTGTCCAAATGAGCAATTAGACAAGACCATCTAGTTCTTCAATGGTGGAGTGAGAATAAAAAAGTTGGAAAGATGCTCAGAGTTACTCATGTATCTCTCTTCACAGTACAAAAATACCACTAATGAGGCAAAATATTTTTCATATACAAACTAGTATCCAACTATCAGTGCGTTGAGTAAAATAATAAGAAATCAGCATAAAAATGAATTTGATTTAAATAAGATCTTCCTAGAGAGTTACAAAGGATTATTTTGTCTTAACTAAAAATTAGGAAAAGTAATTATTTTAGATATTGAAAATCATGCATGTTGCAATTTCCACAGATTTCATTTTTTGACAGCCTAAAGCAATTTACAAAATAGGAGACAAGTATGCCTTAGGCCACTGTTACTGTACTTTGAAGTTATTATCTCATAGGCACATTTGCTTCAAAACCAGGACTAAGGCCTTTTATGAGATTCCAACTTTTGGCAAGAAAATGCAATTTCCTATTTTATCATGTTTGAGTGAATTGATTGTCTCATTTTTGGGCACAACTAGTTTGCTACATAATTCAGGAAAATGTATTGAACAACATAGTGGAATGTATATTGTGAGATTATCAGCATAAACACTTACTCAGAGATGGTGGTTTTAAAAAGTTAAATAAGGTTAAAAAAGAAAAATAAATATAGAAACAAATTATTTTAACTTTTCTTATATGTACTTTTGGAGCATATTTTAAAATAACAACTGGAGAGCAAACAGCTTACTCCTGACTGGAAGAGCTGGCTCACGCCTGTAATCCCAGCACTTTGGGAGGCCGAGGCGGGTGGATCACTAGGTCAAGAGATTGAGACCATCCTGGACAACATTGTGAAACCGCATCTCTACTAAAAATATAAAAATTAGCTGGGCATGGTGGCACATGCCTGTCGTTCCACCTACTTGGGAGGCTGAGGCAGGAGAATTGCTTGAACCTGGGAGGCGGAGATTGCAGTGAGCTGAGATTGCACCACTGCACTCCAGCTTGGCGCCTGGCAACAGAGCAAGACTGTCTCAAAAAAAGAAAAAACAAGAAACCAAAAAAAAAGAAACAGCTTACCCCTAATCTAGAATCTTTCTTCATTCATCTGCTTTACATTTTTTCAACGTTATTCTGCTTTCAAAACCCCACATAAAACTAATCTACTTCCTGCAGAACCATTCACAAAATCTTTTTAATAAGGTCAGCAAAAATATGTGACTGTGATTGATGGAAGTTAAACTTTGCCTGTAGCAACAGAAATTTTAATGTATTTGTTGCTGAAACTTTAAAAATAATATTGTTACTTTTGTTTAATAAACCACATCAATTCAATATTTTTGATGTTTTAAAGCTAATAATTTTATCAACAAAATATTATTTTTTGTTTAATACATTAACATTAATCTCAAAATATTTAGAGCAGCTGTAATAAGGAATTAATGATTGTTCTGTGTTTATATATACTTTTCTGAGACATATATGTATATGCATATCTTGAATAGTATAGGATTCTTATATTTAAATAACTAATAAACACTAAGAAGGTATTGCTATAATGCCAATAGATAAAATACAGTATAAAAGGAAAAATGTTTGATTAATCCACAAGAAGAAAGGAAAATATATTTTACTTAGCAATGATTTTTCTAAAAATAGTGAATGATTTTTACATTTAATAGCATGGATGAATCTTATGATATCCACTAAGTCTAAGAAGTAAGACAAAAAGAAACCTTGTATATTAAGGTTTTGTAAAAAATGTTTCATAGGGAAACAAAATGTATTAGTCTGTTCTCATGCTGCTGATAAAGACATATATGAGACTGAATAATTTATAAAGGAAAGAAGTTTAATTTATTCACAGTTCCACATGGCTGGGGAGGCCCCACAATCATGGCTGAAGGTGAATGAGGAGCAAAGTCACATCTTACATGGTGGCAGGCAAGAGAATTTGTGTAGGGAATCTCCCATTTATAAAGCCATCAGATCTTGTGAAACTTATTCACTACCACAACAACAGTATAGTGAAAACTGCCTCAATAATTCCATTATCTCCACTTTGCCCTGGCCTTGACATGTTGGGATTATTACAATTCAAGGTGACATTTGAGGGGACACAGCCAAACCATATCACAAAAAATAAGTAAATAAATATAGAAGTTTGCTTGCCTCCATGTGAAGAAATTGAGAGAAGAGAAACGAGAAATTTCTGGAATAAGTAAAATCTTTGCACATTGAATAAATGTAGGTTACATGGATGCATTCATTTCTCTATCAAATATTACATTTATAATTTGCTGAATTTAATTCTATAAAATTTGATCTAAAATTGCAAACAACTGTAGAAATAGATTTGCTTTCCATAGTAATATGTGTTAGCATTTCAAAAATATTTTCTGTAAATTCTAGGTTTGAAAAATGTGTAATTTTATTGTGTGTCTTAATGAATTTGCTTTCCATAGTCATATGCATTGCATTTTGAAAATATTTTCTGTAAATATTAGGTTTGAAAAATGTGTAATTTTATTCTGTCTCTTCTCTCACAATTGAAAATAAGAGATTGATTACACATGTGGCAAAAGAATAGACTAGAATGACCAGGGTTGATCTGAAATAGAATTGTAGGTAGTGGTATGAATACATAACTATAAATATAAATGGATATGTAAATATATAGGTATAATTTTATATATTTATATACTTACGCATGTGTATCTAAACATCCATATATTTATGTATATATGTGTGTGTATTTTTTTCTAGTTCTACTCTCTGCTACTGAATTCATAGAAGCAATCAGTAGCAATGAGCATACCTAAAATTTTTTTTTTTTTTTTGAGACAGAGTTTCACTCTTGTTACCCAGGCTGCAGTGCAATGGTGCGATCTCGGCTCACCGCAACCTCCGCCTCCTGGGTTCAGGCAATTCTCCTGCCTCAGCCTCCTGAGTAGCTGGGATTACAGGCACGCGCCACCATGCCCAGCTAATTTTTTGTAGTTTTAGTGGAGACGGGGTTTCACCATGTTGACCGGGATGGTCTCGATCTCTTGACCTTGTGATCCACCCGCCTCGGCCTCCCAAAGTGCTAGGATTATAGGTGTGAGCCACCGCGCCTGGCCAATACCTAAAATTTAATATTTTGCATTTTAAAAAATGTTGTTTTTAAGGTAGTTTGAATTTAACAGTAAAATTTCACAGAGAGTACAGACAGTTTGAAATGTATCTGCTCATTCTCCTCACCCAAGTTTTCCCTATTACTAGTATGTTCTATGAGGTTGAAACCTTTTTGTATCGTTGCTCCAATATTGATTCATTATTAACTAAAATCCACAGTTTACATTAGGATTCATTTTTTGTTCCATTAATTTTGACAAGCGTATAATGACAGAGACCAATACAATATCATACAAATACTTTCACTGCCCCATTCCATCATTTCCTTTCTCTTTCCCCCACCCCGCAGTCTGAATTCCTGGGGATCAGTTATCTTTTTATTCGCTACAATAGCAACACTATTGTTGATTTTTCCAATGTTGTAATATTGGTATCCTACACGATACAGTATTTTAACATTGACTTCCTTAACTTAGTAATGTGTATTCAAGTATCTTCAAGTCTTTTCAAGATTTGAAAACTCATTTATTTTTATTGCTGAGTAGAATATCACAGAATGAATGCACTATAATTGGATAATCCATATACCTATTGAAGGACATGGTTGCTTCTAAGTTTTGACAACTATTAATAAAGATGCCATAAACACTCTTGTGCAGGTTTTTGTGTTGGTTATAGTACTGAGAACAAGGTCGGTCCAGAGACCACCGCCCAGGCGGTGCTGAAGGTATTGAGAGGCAGACACCCAGACAGAACAACAGATCTATCCAGAAAACCAACAGCTGAGAGCTGAGAGGCTAACAGGATTCCAGGCTGAAGGCCCTGAGCAGATTCTCATCCACATATTTATTTGCTCTTAGACAGGTGATTCTTATTAATACACAGGTGCTCTACATTTACTTCCAGGGTCCTCTGAAAGTCTCCTTTTTGGTATCTCGCTCATAGTACGGCTTTAAATGTCTGGATGGTACCCACGCCAGTTGTTGATTTGAACCTGCAGAAATACAAGCATATCCGCTCCCCCAGGTTATTACATTGCCTTTTTCCAGCTCTTTGTGAGTGAATCTCGCCACCAGATTAATTGCCTTATGGTTGCTTCCTTGTTTATTCAGGTGTTGTTCAGTAACTAAATTTTCTAAAACCTCCAGTTTTCCTTTTGTTAGCGGCTATGGCTCTATCCATATAGGTTTGTCATCCATTTCAAGGTGATAGGCTCTGGAGGCTTAACAATGGCTGACATCAAAAAGAATATCTTAAGTCCCAATGAGAATTTTGTCCTTTAATTTCTAAAAATTCCTTTGGTCTCTGGAAATTTTTTTCTAATCCCATCCCAGGCACATAGCCCTTATCCTGCATCATTTGATGGTCTAGGGGGCTACATGATTGTTCAGATATTAAAACCTGAGCTCCTCATTGCTGCAACAAGTCTCTTCCCCATAAATTAACAGGGATTTGCCTCACAATAGGCTGAATAGTTCTATGCTGTCCTTCAGGTCCCTCGCAGGTTAAAAGGTGACTACTTTGAAACACTTCAGAGGCCTGCCCTACTCCAGACACATGGAACGGAGCGTTTTCCGTGGGCCCAGATAGTGGCCAATGTTGGGAAGAAATAATAGAAACATCTGTTCCAGTATCTACAAATCCTTTAAATTTCTTTCTTTGAACCATAATCTCACGTGTAGGACACTGAGCTGTGTTTTGATTTACGCAGTACGCTGCCCTGTCTTGTTTGTTTCTACCTCCAAATCCTCTTCTTCTTTTAGTTTCACTTTTTCCTATTTTCTCATATGGCACGACTAAAAGCTGTGCTATGTGTTCCCCAGGATCAGCGCTCCAAGGAAAGGAAGAAGACACTAAAATTTGAATTTCCCCTATAAAGTCCACATCGATAATTCCTGTATGAATTCTAACTCCTTGAGCAGTAAGACTAGATCTTCCGAGAAGTAAACCCACAGTTCCAGGGGGTAAAGGGCCACGAACTCCCGTAGATATTTTTTGTGGTGGCTTTCAAGGTAAAATGCTTACCCTTTGAGAGCTGCACAAATCTGCTGTGCTCCCAGCTGCAGCGGGGAACAAACAACGTATAGGGAGGAGGAAATAGCTTGTACTAGATGGGCCTGAGGTAGGCCCCTCAACCTGTTTCCTGAAATCAGAACAAGCTGTATAGCTTCTTTCCAAATTAAGTCATATTTTTTTCTGCAGCCCTGCTGCATTTAAGTGTGTCAGTGTGTGCAAATGTTGAGCATCAGATAGAACTGTAGCAACTAACCAATCTGACTGCAAAAAGTGAGAAGGCAACAAACAAGTTAGGGTTAACAGATTCCAGTCTATAAGAATCCGCCAGTCAAAAGTAGCTACGTTCTTCAATAATCCTAGCACAAATGGAGACCCCGGCCCACACCAACAGATGGTCCATTTAAACTCCTTCAGCAATTTGAAGGGAAGCAGTTGAAAGGCAACTAGTACTTGCACCTGCTGATCTTGAGGATGTACAACAACTGGAAATGGCCATGCCTCCAGATCTTCCTCTTTTCTTGCTTGTTGAATTCCAGCTTGGATGAAACCAGTTATCATAGTTCGAGGAGTACAAATGCCTGAACCGGTTACTGTAGTTCAAGGTGCACACACGCCTAAAGAAGCCCAGGTAGAAATATTGGGAGGATCTTGCCATCCCCTGACAAGATATTGAGCAGGGGCTGATGGGCACACCTTTTCCTCATTTGGCTTTTCATCTTTTTGCTCTATAATTTCTTTACATACTTCATCACACTCCCTTTCTTCTCCTGAATCCTTTTCCTGATAGTCTGTCTGAAACAGCTCCAAGGCAAAACAAAACAAAGCCCAAACAGACCGCACAAAACAAGCCCTGTGTTTGCTTGACCTTTGTCCCATGTTACCCCAATATGACCAAGCTCCCCCAGCTCATTCTGGGGGATTTTTGCTAAAGTTCTCAGGCTAATTCTGAGCTCCCCCAACTAACCCTGGGAGATTTTTTCTAAAGTTCTTGGGCTAATGCTGAACTTCCCCAGCTCACCCTGGGAGATTTCCCAAAAGTTCTCTGTCTACTTCCAGGCTCCCCACTAACTCACCTGGGGGATTTTTTTTTGAAAAGTTCCCAGGCTACCTCCAAGCTCCCCAACTTACCCTGGCGATTTTTTCCAATAGTACTCAGGATTCCTTCAGCTTAGCCTTTCCTCTCATTGCTTGGGCAGCTCTTCATCCCAGGTTCAAGTTCCCACATTTTGGTGCCACTTATCCAGAACCAGCTCAGTCAGGAGACCCCCATCCAGGCAGTGCTGAAGGTATTGAAAGGCAGACACCCAGATAGAACAACAGAGTTTATCTATCTGGGGGACCAACAGCCTGAGAGCTGAGAAGATAAGAGCATTCTAGGCTGAAGGTCCCGAGCAGATTCTCATCCTTGTATTTATTTGCTCTTAAAAGGTGATTCTTATTAATACACAGGTGCTCTACATTTATTCATAACTCAAGAATATACCAAGTAGGGAGCTGTTACCCACTAACCACTAATTACAAACTAAAGGGTACCCTCCACAGAGGAGCCATGAGGGCAGAGTAAACTTAATGTTTCTCAGCAATATAGTTTTCAGTTTATTTGGATAAACTCCTAGGACTGTAATCACTGGATTGTATAGCAAGATAATGCTTAGTTTTGAAGCTCCCACACTGTCTTTCAATTTTTGTTTACCATTTTACATTCCTACTAGCAAGGAATGAGACTTCCTGTTGCTCCACATCTCTGCCAGCATTTAGTTTTGTTAGTGTTTTGAATTGTAGCTATTTTAACAGATGAGTAGTGATCTCTCATTTCTGTTTTAATTTGTAATTACTTAATCATACATGATGTTGAGAAACTTCCATATGCTTATTTGCCACTTTTATGACTTCTTTAGTGAAACTTTAATACTATTAAATGTAAAGTTGTTTTAATATTTATTTTGGGGTCTCTTTCCGTAAACTAGTCCTGGAGGGAATTTTTCTTGTATTTTTTTCCCTGTCTACTTTATGTCACACTCTATGGAGCACAGGGATACTCACTGAGCAAATACAGACACACTCAGGTGGCCAACCAACTCCCGGGTTTCCCTCCAGCCAGCTGAGACCACTGTAACATGCCTCATAAAGGAACTGGGAAGTCCAACATCCCTTTCCACAGTCCTTCATCCTCATCCATGTCAGAAGTGCAGTCTCTGCCAAATTTTAAGTTTTGAGCAGGCGGGTGCTAGGTTCTTGGATTTGGGATAAGAAATATTTGAATCCTACAAACTCACAGTGGCATGGCTATACTGGAGGTCAGAGAAACATCATTATTGCTTGCACTGCCATGAGACACATCATGAGCATGGCATTGCTGTCTGGGCAAGGGCATGAAAGATACACCCAGAGGACCAGAGGGAGGGGGATGGGCAACTGTCCATGAGAACCTATCCAGGAAGGGGGCAGACTAGCCTAAGCCAATCCTCCATAATTCTTTTTAACTTCACTTACAAAGCACAAATTCAAAAAAAAAAAAATGGGGAATTTCAAAAGGGTGGCTATAGAAACCTCAAGCATGGGGCCCTTCTGCGTACAGAATATCCAAGATGAATGATTGCACTGGTCACATGCCAATGACCTTATCTAAAACTTATGAAGTCAACAGCTTTAAATGAGAACCACAGAGGATCTGGAAATCTGTGTATTTACCAGTCCCTCAGAATTTTTTTGTTTCATCATATATTTAAGGACCAATGAATTCAACGTTAATCTTTCTGAAATATTGATGTTTTAAATTCAGCAGTGTGTTTTTGAAGCATTTGACATGAAAAACTCAGAAAATATAATGAATGGAGCCTTAATCCTTTAAGGAAAGATCAGGCCATTGACTGAGAACAAGGAAAAGTAAGGATAGAGGCCGCTAGTCCCACGAAATGGAATCACTACAAGACATAAATAAAAGGAAAGAGGGAAAATGAAGTGAAGTGAGAAAAGATGCAGTGTGACTTACTTATTCTGGATTCTCCAGTAATGTTCTACAATTTAAGAACACAGATGATGAAAACAGATGGAAGAGGCAATACAGTTCAGGTATGCTTTAAAGCGGAGGTGGTGGGCTCTCAATGGGGCCTCTGATTCAACCAGGAAAATATATTATGATTGCTAAGGATTCATTAGCTTCAGTTTCACAGTCACATAAAGACTGGAATTTATTTAGCATAAGTATATACAAAGGTTTCTTTTGGAAAAAGTAAAATATTAGAGAAAGGGTAGAGTGCCCCAAATCGAATAAGACACAACAGAATTGCTGTATTACAAAGAGAATAAAGGACTGGGTGTGAAAATCTCTTTATAGGAACAGGGGATCTTAAAGTTTATCATTTTCCAATGTTGGAATCCCTTCTGTAATAACTTGACAGATAATAATAGCAGAGTGATTAATAGTTTACAAGAGAGTCTGTTCCAATGTTGGGTAGATGCAATTGTAAGAGATTTAGTCAATATATTGAGATTAGATTACTCCTCTTCCTGATGTTTTGCTTATTTTATTATCTTGCAAAAGCGCATAAAATAATTATCATATTTTGTTTCTCTGTGAAACTGTCAAACACTGAATTACAACCACTATGTCTCCTGATATGTGTCTTCTTCTCAGGCTAAATACTGTCAATTCCTTTAATAATTTAACCTCTATTTATTCTGATTCTTTTAACCAGTTCATTATTTGATCTTATTTAAATAGATGGGCATCTGTGATAAAATACAACACTGATTGACACTAATACCTTATACTTATTTCTTCAGACTGAAATATTCCATTAGAATTCAGAAAGTAACCAAGCTTCACAAACTTTATTAGTCTAAGCTGAGATGTTTACATTGAAAATATTGAATAAATTAATAATGAGCAACTTTAATCTTAACAAAAACTGAGAAAGCAAACAATTAGAATGGTAAGAGCCAGACATTATTATATTTTTTGAATAAGACCATAAATGTCATAATATTATTTTGCTTTTAAAATCATAGCTATAGTTTTCTCATATCATATGATTGGCTTTGAATTATTCTCTACAAAATTAAGTGCTTTGAAGAATTCATGTGCATTAAATTTTCTTAACCAAACACTAACTTTTCAGTTTCTCTATTCTCATTGTAGAGCCTAAAATTTTGGTTTAGTTCAATATCAGTTGTTTCCATATCAACCATGGGTATTATTGTGTTCCCAATGGTGTAGGTATCAATACTCAAAATAAGAAAAACGTTTTAAAATCTATTTGTTTACTTACTTTATGATAAAAATAAAATAAAATTATAAATAGTATTTGTACCTAGGAGCCATGCAAAATAAATAAGCATACAGAAAACATCTTTGGTAGAATAGGTGTCCTTTCATGAGGAAAATCCATATAAGGAAGCTTCTACATTTCTACTAATGCCTAAGATGGAATTTTCTAGAGCAAATCTCTGTTCCCTTGTTTGATATTACAATTATCTTTGTTGACATCAAGGTATCTATATATATATTACCCTGCTTCAACCTTGCTTTTTGTGGAAACAGTGGTTAAATCTAGCTCATTCTAGTTATTATGACCTAAAAACATAGAAAATTAGCGATATTAATAGATAATTTTATTTGTCAATTATATTTCTATTCACTCTCTCCACGACATGATTTAAGCCTTCATATAAGTGTACAGTTATTTTCCCCATATTTCTAGATGGAGATGCCAAAACCTAGGCCAATCTATTATGTATAAAAATATATTATTTATAACAAAAAAGTTAAACCTATAGCTACCAATCTGCTAAATAACGTAATAATATGAATTGAGTGGAAATCTTTGTTGCAGTTAAATGTAACAAGGAACATATACTATCAGCACAAAACAACACAAGACAGCCACAGTGCAGGCAGTGACTTCCTTTTTAAAGTTGAATCTCTCTTTGAACATACCTGGGGACACTTTACTCTCTAAAGTCTATTTCTCATACATGGGGACCCTTTACTGTCTAAAGTCTATTTCTCATTTTGTGAAGTAAGTCATCTTATATCTGGGTGGTAGGTGTTTAAGTGGGGAGTAGAACAATGGTCTGGAGTTGTTATGTTCATGTTGTCTCATGACTCCTAGAAGCCATAGTCTAAGTACGGGTCACATGTGTTTTTGCTTAGCAATTCAGGTTTGCGTTATCATTATCTAGGTCTGAGCCACCTAAAGAACATCCGGTATTGCCAAATTAGCAAAACAATACTATTTAGACACTTAAACTCTATCAACCTTCTAACCAAAATCAACTTCGTCTCAATTTTATAATTTATTACACATTGATAGCTATGAAATAATAACACACGTTCCATAAGGAAAAAATATCAATTTTAGAGATAAACATTGTCAGGAGCCTATTAAAATGTTTACAATGTACCACTCACACATAATAAGTACAGGCATAACTCAGAGACATTGCAGGTTTGGCTTCAGAGCAAACCAATGAAGTAATATTATAATGGAGTCATGTAAGATTTTGGTTTCCCTGTACACAAGACAGTTATGTTTAAACTATATTGTAGTCTATTCTGTGTGAAATAGTATTGTATTAAAAAGACACATGCTTTAATTAAAAATAATTTATTGTTATAATGTGCTAATAAGCCTTTAGCGAGTCATGATCTTTTTACTGGTGGAAGGTCTTAGCTAATGTTGAAGGCTGCTGACCGATCCGGCTGGTGGTGACTGAAGGCTGGGATGGCTGTGGCAATTTCTTAAAATAATACAAGAATGAAGTTTGCCACATTCACTGACTCTTCCTTGCACAAATATTTTCTCACAGTAGAACTTCTTTCAAAATTAGAGTTAGTTTTCTCAAAGCCTGCCACTGCTTTATCTACTAAGTTAATGTACTATTCTTAATTCTTTGTTGTCATATCAATAGAGTTCACAGCATCTTCTCGATTCCATCTTAACCAGTTTGTTTTCTCATTTATAAAACACAACACATTACTCGTTAATGCTTTATGAAAAATTACAACAAACAAGTCACATCTTCAGGCTCCACTTCTAATTCTGTTTCCCTTGCTATTTCCACTATACACACAATTACTTCCTTCACTGAAATCTTGAAGCCCTCAATGTTATCCATGAAGGTTGAAATTAACTTCTTTCAACCTTCTGTAAATGTTAGTATTTTGACCTACTCCCATAAATCATGAGTGTTATTAATGACATCTAGAAAGTTGAACACGCTTCAGAAGGTTTCATTTGACTTTTATCAAATCCATTAGAGAAATCACTATCTATGTTTACCTATAATGCTAAAAAATGTATTTCCTATATAATAAGACTTAACATTTGAACTCCTTGATCCATGAGCTGTAGAATGGATATTGTGTTAACAGTTATGAAAACAAGATTAGTCTTTTTTTACATCTCCATCAGTGCTCTTGGGTGACCAGGTACATTGTAAACAAGCAGTAATATTTTTAAAGGCATTGTTTTGTCTGAGCAATAGATCTCAACAGTGGCCTTAAAATATTCAGTAAACCATTCTGCAAACAGATGGGCTGCCATACTGGCTTTGTGTTTCATTTATAGAGCACAGCCAAAGTAAATTTAGGATAATTCTTAAGGGTCCTAGGATTCTCAGGATGGTAGATGAGCATTGGCCTCTTATAGTCAGTCGTCAACTGAAATGCCTTTAACAAGACAGCCTATCGTTTGAAGCTTTGAAGCTGGGTATTGACTTTTTCTCTGAAGCTATGAAAGTCCACTTCATTCTGTACTTTTATGTTATAGATTTGGTTATTTTTATAAACTTCATGAACTAGTCTCTGCTATCTCCAACTTTTCTTCTGGAATTCTTGAACTTTTATCTCTATGGAATTCAGGAGCTTTTGGTTTGGACTAGGCTTTGGCTTAAGGAAATGTGGCTGGTTTGATCTTGTATCAAGACCAATAAAAGTTCTCTGTATCTACAATAAGTTTGTTTCACTTTACTTTCATTCTGTGTTCACCAGATTAGCAATTTTGGTTACCTTCAAGAACTTTCCCTTTGCATTTACAACTTGGCTGCTGTTGGGTGCAGGAGGCCCACCTTTCAGGCCCTTTCAACTTTTGACATGTCTTTCTTACTAAGCTTAATCATTTCTATATGTTGATTGAATGTAAGAGGCATGTGACTCTTCTTTTCCCATGAACACTTTAGAGGATATTGTTGGATTTGTTACTAGAAAATATTGTGAGATTAGTTATTATTATGTAGTCTAATTCTATAACTGTATCTTGGAAAATAGGGAGGGAGATAGGAGTATGTCTCATCAATGGAGCAGTCATAAGACATACAATATTTATCAATTAATTCACCATCTAAGATAGATGCAGGCCATGGCATCCCAAAGCATCTATGATAGTAATATCAAAGATCACTGATCACAGGTAACCATAAAAGAGGTATTAATAACAAAATTTTCAATATTGCAGGAATTACCCAAATGTGACACAAAGACATGAAGTGAGCACAAGCTATTGGATAAATGGCATTAAAAGACTTGATCGATGTAAGATTGCCAGAAACCTTTAATTTATATTAAACATAATAATAATATCTGATAAACGTAATAAAATTAAGTATACCTGTAGAGCATTATTAAATACAGTTACCATGTTATACATTTGATCCCTGTAAATTTTTCATCTCATAACTGAAAGTTTATACACTTTGACCAGCATCTCCTCATTTTCCACAACCAGCTGGTGGAAGCCACCATTCTAATCTGTGTTCACCAAGTTCAGATTTTTATATCACACATATATAAGTGAGATAATACAGTATTTGTCTTTCTGCATATAGCTTATATAACTTAGTACAATGTCCTCCAAGTTCATTCATGTTGTCACAAATGGCAGGAGGCCCTTATTTTTGTGGATGAATAATATTTCACTGTATATCCATTTTATAAACCACATTTTCTGTACAAATTCTGCCATCAATGAGCCCTTAGGTTGTTTTCATAGTCTAGCTATTGTGAATCATGCTGCAATGAACAGGAGGGTGTGAATATATCTTTGAGACTGTTATTTCATATTATTTGTATGTATACCCAGAAGTAGTTCTGCTGGATCATATGGTAGGCTTATTTTTCATTTTTTACAAAAAATTTATATTGTTTTCCATAATGACTATAGAATTTACATTCCCACAAAGAGTGTACAAGAATTCCCCTTTTTTCACGTCTCTGTGAGCACTTTTTGTCTCTTATCTCTTTGTTAGTAGCTATCCTAACAACTTTAAGGCGATACATCAATGTAATTTTGATTTGCATTTGCTTGATAATTAATGATATTGGAAATATTATCAAATGCCTGTTGGCCATTTCTATGTCTTCTGTGAAAAAATGTCTAGTCAGATTTCTTGTTCATATTAAAATCTGATTACATATATATATATATATATGATATTGAGTTATACGTGTCACATATATTTTAGATATTAACTTTAACTTTTTATCAGATATATGGTTTACAAATAATTTCTTACATTCTAACTGTTGACTTTTTATTTAGTTGATTGTTTCCTTTACTGGGCTGAAGTTTTTTAGGTTGATGTAGTCCTAGCCATCTATTTAGATTGCCTGTGCTTTTGAAGCCATATCCAAAAAAATTCATTGCCAAGACCAATATCAAGGAGTTTCTTGTCTGAAGTGCTAAGAGTATTCTAAATTTAATTATATATGTACCTTTATCAGAGGGTATTATACACTCATATGTTTTCATCTTGTTTCTAAGAGTTATTTTGTTAAAATTTGAATAACTCATTTTAATATTACTTCAAAGGCAGGGTTAGTGGCAACAGGCTTTCAGATTTCATTTTTGGGAATGACA
Source organism: Sapajus apella (assembly GCF_009761245.1). Taxonomy (NCBI): domain Eukaryota; kingdom Metazoa; phylum Chordata; class Mammalia; order Primates; family Cebidae; genus Sapajus; species Sapajus apella. The sequence continues at coordinate 12,619,441 of NW_022436951.1, forward strand.
CTTTCCTTTATTACTGAAGGACTAGTTTTTCAGTTCTGCTATATATTTTTTTTTCTTTCACCCTTTTGACTGTATTATGTCACATTTTCCTGTCTGATCAGCAATCTGCTGAGAAATCTGTTCATAACTTCATAGATATGTCATTGTATGTGACTAGTTATTTTTATTTCACTATTTTAACATTCTCTCTTTGTATTTAAATTTTGGAAAATTTCAAATGACTTGTCCTTGAGTTTGCTGATTCTTCTGCATAATCAAATCTGCAGATGGAGCTCTCTGTTGAGATACTTTTAGTTCTACCATTGTGTTATTCAACTCTACATTCCATTCATTTTGTAATGGCTTTTCTTTATTAAAATTATTTTGTTCATGCATTGTTTTTCTGATATCATTTAGTTGTAAATCTGTGTTCTCATACATCTCATTGAGCTTCTTTAAGATGATTATTTTTTAATGCTTTATCAGGTAATTCTTAGATATTCATTTCTCTGGGATTGTTTATTAGAGCTTTATTATATTGTCTTTGGTGTTGTCCTATTTGTTTGATCCAGTTGATCTAAGGAGAACTGAGTTAGTGTATTAGTCCATTTCACACTGCTGATAAGGACATACCCAAGACTGGGCAATTTACAAAGAAATACTTTTATTGGATTCACAGTTCCATGTGGCTGAGGAGACCTCACAATCATGACCGACAGTGAAAGGCACTTCTTACATGGCAGTGGCAAGAGGGAAACAACTCTTTTTAAAACTATCAGATCTTGGGAGACTCATTCCCTGTAATGAGAACAGAACAGGAAAGACCTATCTTCATGATTCAATTCTCTCCCACTGGTTCTCTCCCAAAACATGTGTGAATTATGGGAGCTACAAGATGAAATTTGGGTGGGAACACAGAGCCAAACCACATCAGTTGGTGTCTGCATTTAAAGGAGCAAATATTTCTTCCAATCTTTACAGGTTGATTTAGCAAGTAAAGGCTGTCTTCTGTCAGTTCCATGGGCTGATAGAATCACAACAAATATCGTAATCAAACAGGGTTGTAGCCAGGTTATGTAGTTGCTTCTGTCTGTAATGGGGTCCACATTTGGCAAGCTGGTTACCAGAGTTTTAGCAGATGTAGATTCTCTCTGGTACTTGGGCAGATGGGACTGTGTCCAAGATTTTGGTAAGCTGGATGGGTGATGATACATGGGAGCACTTCAGGGCTGTCAGTTGGGTCTACAAATGGTGGGCCTGTTACTGATAGTGTAGACAATTACGGCTCCTACTGGGTCCCTGGTAAGGCTCCTAATAGGTCAGGAGACCTGTCTCAGAGCTGTCAGAACTGGTCCAAAACTGAAGCTCAGAGGTGCTAAAGGTGATTCACAGAGCTGCTGAAAAGGTCCACAGCCAGAAGTGTGGTCTGTAGGCCTTTATCTGTTGACACAGATAGGCATGTCTTTAGTTGGTTTCTTGGAAGCACAGAACCACCCCAAGATCATGACTGGCAAGGACTAGACTGGGATATAAAGCCACTTAAAACACACAGTAGGACTAAAGTGAACAGATCTGCTTCCAGATACCTAGATGGGCATGTATTCAGATGATTCCTTGGGCCAATTGGACTGTTTCCTAACCAGGGATAGGAGAAACTGAAGCCAGGTTACCTTAAGATCTGCAGTTGAATCAAGGTTGGTAGATCTGCCTCTGGGAGATTAAAAGGGTGTGGGTCCCTTGGTGGGAAAAACAGCTGCTGGACTATGGGTGGGATGAGTTGGAGTCAGGGGTCAGAAGCCCTTTAATATCTGCAGCTGGACTGAGGTCAGCAGGTCTGCCTCTGAGGGAACAGATAGATATGTCTCCCAGCAACTAGCTGGGAAGGTAGGACTTCTGTACTGTCGCGGGAAGAGGCAGATTCTGGCTCACACAGCCACTTAAAGATCCACAGTGAGGCAAAAAACTGAGGGCTATGTTTTCATTCAGGGGAATAAACAGGTGTGACTTCCGTGTTCCTTGGAAGATGGTTCTGATGGCAGGACCAAGTTAAAATGAAGCTTCATCAGAGTTCACAAGGAGATGAGGCTGTTTCAGTTGGGGCTGTGGTCAGTGAGCCTGCCACCTGGGGGAAGGCCTTCCCTATCAAAATTTCCCTCCTTAGTCTTGAGTTCCATTGGAGTTTCTCAAGCTTTGATCTTGATCTCAAAGTTCCTACTATGAGGCCGAAACAATTTTATTTATGAATGACTATCAAATTATTGTTTTTGTGAAAGGATATAAATGTGGGAACTTCCTGTTCCACGATTTTGCTTATGTCCTATATCCTATTGCTTGAAATTGATATCAGCCTTATATGTAAAATGAATTCATGAAAATAGCATGTAGTTGCGTCAGGGTTTTTCATTTTGTCAGAAAAATCTCACTTTTAACTACAATTAAACAATAATTTTTAAGGTAAGTATTAATAGGATTTGGTTTAAATCTATCATTTTACTTACTGTTGCCTATTTTCTTGACTTACATATATATATTTTTCCCATATCCAGAATTTAAGTTTTATTTCAATGTTTAGACTTGTTTTCTGTTTACTTTTCGATTATTTTGTGTGCATGTGATTCTGCATTACTCTGCTATTTTCATATTAGCTACATGTTCTTGTTGATATTTTTAGCAGTTGCTTTGGGTTTATATATCATAATCATAGGTTGTAAAACACCACAAGCTATGAAGTCAAAATCATTTTGTTACAGTTTGCTTTGAAACAGTCAATGGTCTCTTAGAGATTAAAAATATATGTTTTTACATTTACCTACATATATCTTTCTATGTATATATGTTTATATGTAAATATGTTTATATTTATATATTATATTTATATACATATAAATATGTGTCTATATAAAATATACATAGAATATATATGATTATTAGAAATCTATATACATAGAAATATATATATATATATTTCTTTCTAATGCTTTTTTCTTTGTATAGTTTTCTTTCTAATGGCCTTCACTCTGTATTAAAATTGCAAGGTTCAAACTCAAAAAATGTGGGTTTTTTTAAGTGTATGTCTTACAGTAAACTTGTGTTATTCTAAAATAAATTTCTTCAATTTTATGTTTAAATGACATTTTTTGCTAGGTATTGAATATTGAGCTTTTTTTCTTCTTTTGACAATTTAAAGATGGTATTTGGATTCTTTTTCTAACCAGCACAATTTTTGTGAGAAATCTGTTATTATATTTGCCCATTCTCTGTAATGTAATATTCTTTCTCTAGTTGCTTCTACAAATTCATCTTTATAATTGGATATCAGCAACTTGATTATGATGTATTTTGTTTTTTGCAGGCTTCATGGGGATTTTTCAACTTTAGCTCTTTAAATTTTATTATATTTGAAAAATTTTTACACTATTTCTTTAATTATTCCTGCCTCTCTCTCTCTCTTTTTATTTTCGGTAGGAGAGCACCCCAAGATATTTTCATTATTTTTAGTCTTTTTCTAATAGTGGTTCATTGTGGTCTTTGTTCTGCAATATCTAATCTGATTTTATCCCATCCTTTTATTCCATCAGTTTTTGTTTGCTTATTTTTTCCCTCTTTAGACATTGTATGGTTGATCTTCCATACTTCTATTTATCTAATTTTCATATCTTCAATTTATTTTATTAGTATGTTTATCATTCCCTTTGCATCTTTGAGCACATTTAAAATATTACTATCTGTTTTATGCTTTCTGCTGTAATTCCATAATGTCAATTATTTCTGTTAAGTTTTATTGATTACCTTAATTCTCTTGCTTATTAATCTCATTTGTTGTTTCTTTGCATGCTTAATTAATCTTGACTGTATAATAAATATTTTGAATTTTGGAGGGCTCTGAATTATGCTTTATTTCTTCAAATTGTCTGGTATTTTTTCTCACTGACAGTTAATTTTCTAACTTTGTTACTTGCTGTTGAGCTTCATTTTGGCAAGTTCAAAGCAGTTTTTATTCTTAGGTTAATTTTGCTTTGTTTTAATATAAGGCATTCTAAAGACTCTCCATGGGTGTAATATGATGTCTCTTTGTCTGTTGTGAAATACCACTGTTCAAAGCCTTGTATGAATTCTGATCATTGTTCAGCCTACTGCTTTCCAGTTGTCCTTCCCTTAAGGAGAAATCTTAAGTTTTCTTTCAGTCATGTGCAACCTTTTCTTCCCTTGCTCTCTGCAGATCCATTTCTAGAGACCTTACTTGCCTATGTCTAAATTCTTCTCAACTCAGTGAGAATTTTAGGTTTTATTTTGCTGTCTGTCTCTACTGTGGCCTGGAAACTGCCTTCAGGCACTGCCTTGGGAGTAATTATTGGGTTCACTTCCTTTGTTCTCTTTCTTTCAATCAATATTCACAATCTTGTGCAGCCTGTTATCTAAAGTACAAAAGTAATTATTTAATATTCTTTGTTATTTACATTTTTCACCACAGGAAGAAAATTCCAATATAACTCACCTTGTTTTTGAAATATTTTTTTCCCTTGGATTTTCAGTTCATGTCACCAGCATCATCCCTGTTGCTAAGACCTAAAATCTTGGTGATACTTTTGAGTCCTTTATTTCAACATGCTTCCTATTTTACCTTTGGCCTCTAGCTCTCCAACAGCCCCTAAACTGTCCTTTTCCTCACCCTTTCTTCTCTAAAGTCCAGTTCCCATTTTTCTTAAAACCTCTCATTAAATCTAGAGTGAAATAAAATCTGTCTTACAAATGGTACATGATTTGGTCTCACCTCAGCTTTTCTAATCTATGTTTGCAAATTCTTGTCCTGATTCCGTGATATTCACCTCCCTTTGTTGTCCTACTGCTTGGATTGCTCTTCCATTAAATAACCCACTATTGGACCCTTGTCATTATTTAACCCTAGTTTCAAATAGCTCCTCTTCAGGAAATCCTTCCCAACCAACGTATCAAATATATTCCCCCCTCAGCCACTCTTTTCAATTGTCCCATTTATCTTATTATAAACAATTATCACCCAAATTATATTAATTATGTATTTTTTGTTATCGAATGAATGCCTCACTATGGTGAGTTTTATCAGGGAAGTGGCACATCTAATTTGTTACTTTCATATCCCAGTAGAAGTCGTGGCTTATTCACATTTATCTTAAAAATTTTAGACAACAAATGTCCCTGGCCAAATGAGTGACTGAAACAATTCAAAGCTTCATTATTTGATTATATTGAGGGAGACTTGGAAATTGCCTTTCAGAAAAACCGTGGGACAATTCACGGAACAAAAAAAAGAGATGGACTATACTATTAAGAGAAAGAGTGGCTTTTAGTGAAAAATGAAGCAGAGTTTTTATATGGCTTAAAGAAAACCCAGGGCTATGTATAAATGTGAGATCGACATCTGGTTTCTGCTGGAAAGTCAACTCAAATACCATATTCTCAGAAAATACAGTGTGAAGATTGATTTGGGATTCTGAGTCTAGAAAGTCTTTACCTGAAGGCTTTTACAATGTATGTGTTGCTAGGCTGTAAATAAAGAAAACTTCTTTTTAAAGTGACTTAGCTTCTCCACTGAAGAGTGGGATGGATGTCTCATTCTTATAAGTATAACTTAAAAATCAATGTTATGATAGTCTATTGTTTTAGAAAACAAAATTTCTCCTTGAGTTATAAAACAGTAGTATTTCAAAGAAAAGGGCGGAGGATGCTATTTGTATGAATTGCTGCACTCCTGAGGGGGAAAAAAAAAAGTTTCCCATTAAAATTGCAGCTGGCTTTATGTGTCGGTTATTCCAGCCTGATGTATGGCTGGGAGATTTTACTTTCTAAGTTTGCTACTATTTTTTAGCATGGGTGAATGAGAGAATAAATTTTGTAATCAAAGGAAATGTTTAAAGTTCTCGACATGCAATATGCTAGTATTCTGCAGTTTAAAATGGGAACTTAAAAACAAATTTTAACTTTTGTAATTGTAATAAAAAACATAAATCAAAATGTTAAAGAGTGCATTATAAATGGAAATATTAAAAAACAAAATTTAAAATTTTATTCTGATAAATACAATATTGCATAAATTACGTAAATACCAACATGTATACTAATTGTATGAGTGCTAGTCATATAGTCGTAGAAGAATTGACCTGACACATTTAGAAAGATTCTATACCAAAAAGTGATTAATACTCTTTGGCAAACATATATACTCTTTATCCTTTTTTTTTCTTTTGTGAAAACACAGCAACAGCTATTGGATATTATTAACTTCCAAATCATATATATGATTTGTCATATCATACAGGCAACAAGTGAGTCAACATATAAAATAAGATGCACAAAATTAACTCTCTTTCTATGGCACCATCCTCCTTAATTCACTTAATGACTGTTACAGTTATGACACATTTTGAAAACTAAAAAAGAAAGAAAAATCCTAAATCAATTAAATATTTAAAACAGTCGAAATTAATGGAAATTAAAGTATGGGCTATATCTATAAGAGAATGAGAAAGATTTGTGTTGTTTACCTGTGGTTTTATGTGTGAAAAAAGACACAGCATGTAAAGGTCCTATCTTTACATTGTTGCCACATTCTGTGTAGTAATAATTTCTGTGCTTGTTTTCTAAAGAATTTATAAATGAATATGTGATACTATTAGTCAATGAACCCAGGTTAATTCTGTTATTTACATATTTCTATTTATATTTATTCGCTTTTTTCAGAGACAACAAGGACATAATGATCAGAAAAAAACACTAATTAAAAGTCTATAGGTCTGGCTGGGCTTGGTGGCTCACGCCTATAATCCCAGCAATTTGGGAGGCAAAAGAGGCCAGATCACCTGTGGTCAGGAGTTCAAGACCAGCCTAGCCAACATGGCAAAACCCCATCTCTGCTAAAAATACAAAAATTAGCCAGAAAAGGTGGCATGCTATTCTCTCCTTCTTTCTTTCTCTTTCCTTCTACTCTATGTTCATGAGTTCGATTGTTTTGATTTTTAGATCCCAAAACGAAGTGAGAACATGCAATGTTTGTCTTTCTGTGCCTGGCTTATTTCACTTAGCATCATGATCTCCAGTTCCATTCATGTTGTTGTAAATGACAAGACCTCATTCTTTTTTATGGCTGAATGATTTTCAATTTTCTTTTCTTTCTTGAGACAGAGCCTCGCTCTATTGCTGGGCTGGAGTGCAGTGGCGTGATTTAGGCTCACTGCAACCTCCACCTCCCAGGTCCAAGAGACTCTCCTGCCTCAGCCTCCCAAGTAGCTAGGATTAGATATGCCCGCCACTACACGCAGCTAATTTTTTGTATTTTAAGTAGAGACAGAGTTACTATTTTGGCCAGGCTGGTTTCAAATGCCTGATCTCATGATCCACCTGTCGCAGCCTCCCAAAGTGTTAGGATTATAGCCATGAGCCACTGCGCCGGGCTGAAATTCAATTTTATATCTTCATCATCGCTTACATTTCCTAGGACCTTTATGCAGGTAATCTATGCTTCTTACTTCCTGCCATCCACCCCTGACCCAACCCTGGTCAATACTAGTTTGATTTCTGTCTCTAAATATGCATTTTTCTGACCAGTGAAACATTCATGTAAATCAAATCATGCATATATATTATTTTATAACTGGCTTAGTCTATTTAGTATAAGCATTTTTCTACACTCATGTAGTAGCATGCATCAGCATGTTTTAATTGAAGAAGAAAATTCCTTTATATGGAATTTTGTTTATGCATTCACCAGTTGATGGACATTTGAGTTGATTCCACTTTTGGCTACTATGAATAATGCCTGCTTCTAAGAGTAAAGAGTTTTGCTTTAATTTCATTGTTGAGACTGCTTTAACATATTTTAATTTTATTTGATTTATTATTATTATTTTGCCTTATTACACTAAGTAGAGCCGGCAGTACAATGGTGAATGGAAATAGCAAATGTAATTTTTTGGCTTGTTCCCAGTCTTACAGGAAAATGCATTCAGTCTTTCAACATTAAGAATTATAGGCCGAGTGTGGTGGCTCACGCCTGCAATCCCAGCATTTTGGAAGGCTGAGGGTGGCGGATCACAAGGTCAGGAATTCGATACCAGCCTGGCCAACATGGTGAAACCATCTCTACTAAAAATACAAAAATTAGCTGGGCGTGGTGGCATGTGCCTGTAGTCCCAGCTACTCGGGAGGCTGAGGCAGGAGAATTGCTTATACCCGGTGGAAGTTTCTTCTATTTCTAAGCTTTTGAAAATAACTTTCTAAGATTTAGCTTGACTAAAACTATTCTTATTTCACAATTCTAATTTATTGATAGTTTTGGCTAAAATTATTTGATGAGTTGGATATAAATTCCATGAAGTGTTGTACTCTCAGTATTTCTTGCACACTGGATGCTTGATATGTTAATAACAGTGTTGCCCTGTGTTTTTGGTATAGGCCTATATTCCATAAGTTTCTAATTGCTAAGCCAAGTTCAGTATTTGTTGGAGGAGTAATATGACCTAGCAGGTCCAGTTTTTCTGAATGTGTTTATTCAAATAGTCCTTTCAATAATTACTCCAACAATTAACTAAACATACCTCTTTCACAAACAGCTCTGTAATTGGGAAGTTAGTGTTCCAAGCTTGGAAATTTTTTTAAAATGTGTTCAATTTTATTTATATTTTCTTGTGTAAGTAACGTCTATTATTTTCCCTTTAATATTTTTCATCATTTTTCTACCCTCATTCTTATAATTTCTTGTCTGTGAATGGTAAGCTGACTTATACTGCATTCTCCAAGAGCAGACCACGAACACATGTAAGGTGAATAATATGTTCCAGGACAAGCAGGTAGGTGACCGGGGGACAGGAAAGGGGGAGAAGCCATGTTCAGTGGTGATTTCGTGCAGTGTCAGCCTGAGTCTGAGCCTGCAGGGGAGCTCTAGTGTGTAAGATACCCAAGTGTCAGTTCCAGGCTCGTACAGTCCCTCATGACTCAAGGTCACCTTTGAGGGTTGGAAGTCATATCCTATCAGAAGCTACAGGATCTATACATGTACTGGGAAAGTAGCTCCAGCAGCCAAGGAGAGTCCTCCAAAGACAGAATTGGACACAGAACATAAGAAGCAAATGCACACAGATCTGAATGTATTCCTACAGATAACAAAAAGTATCTGAAGGATTTGCGTGGAGTACTAACAGTATCCACTATACTAAATTGTTATGCTTTGCATTAGATTTTTATGCTTTACATTAATATCATGTATTCTTAAATATCTTTTGTAAATATTCCTTATCTAAACTTCTTAAAATTGTACTGGCTTCAACTATGTTCTAGGGCCAGAATGAGGTATAAACACGTAGCATTTTCATTTTAATGAAATGTATTTTGATAACATTATCATTCAAAAAATAGAATGTATTATATTATGCATAGTGGATTCCTGATATCTAAATGTGATTAGCTATAAACAAACAACAATGTTAGGTGGGAGATTATCCATATTGTCCCTCTCAATTCTAAAATTCTGATTTTCTATAGGATTATGAAAAATACTTGGGAATGTATTATATCTAATAATTTATTTCATGTAGTTCAAAGTAATAAAGCATTTCATATTATTGTCTTCCCTCTTACCATAATAAAATGATTAATATTATGTACAAATTGAAGAAAGAAGTACAGAAAAAGAAAGCTTCACAAATGAATGTACTGTAATAGACACCAGTACAGCAATATTGCTACAAGTTTCTCCCATAAATGCTCTTTCTCATTTTGGAAAAACAATTGCATATTAGTTGTTAGTTTTAGAGAACTTTATATCTTGAAGATGCATTCTGTAAGAGAGAATATATTTTTCTAAAGAGGTAATTGTTTTGTCTAATTAATCACTTTCTTATAAATAAGTCAACTGCTTGTGATTCTTTTCTTTGGTATTTTTCTGTTTAGGAAATAATATTATTCAATCCACTTTTCAGTGTTGGACAATTGGAAATACTAATGATTTGCTAAACTCTTTCATAGGCTAGGAATGACAAATTTATAAGGAAAATTGAATATTAAATCTCGATACTGTCATTTTTACAGAGCAGAAGTCAGTGTTGACATTGAAGAGACAGTATAATGTCATTCAAAATGTAACTTTAAAAAATGCTGAGAAATATTCAATTGAAATAGAAATTATCGAAAATTGGAGGGGAAAAAACAACAGCATAACATACCTTTACCAATAAGACCATTTGATATTTTCCCGGTGGATAGAAGGATATAAACGTAATATGGAAATGTGATATATTGCCAGAAAGTGCTACTCCACTGCGGGATCTAAAATAAAAAGTGAAGCAAGTACCATTGGGAATAGGAGTATTAGCTTTATTTTCTTCTCACGCTGTCTGCTGATTCTCTGTACGGATATGCTGGTACCTGCATTTGTATGTATGTCTATACCTTTATCTGTGGTAGAATTCTATCAGTTTCATTTAATTTAATGCAGAGAGAATTAAAACAATGTTATTTGTCAAAGGGAATCATTCATGGCTGCATGAGCTGACAAGAAAGGGTGAACAGAGATGACGCCCCATGAGATTTGATTGTAGAAAGACAGAGAGAAAAATCTGAATTAAAGAGGCCGCTAGTAAGGTGTCAGTGCACAGTATCTGGAATTGCATAATAAGAAACAGTGCAGTCCTTGGCCTGTACCAGTGCCTGTAATGACCAAAACAAAAAGAGTGTCAGATAATTCAAAGCTGGTGGCAGGCCAAAAAACACCGAAAATTTTATGTAGAAGAGGAAAAAGTACGAGACTAACTGATCTAAATTGAGGGGGAAAGCTTATGAAAAATATTAGAGTTCTTAAAGTTTTATGATTAGGTTTCAATGATTTTATTCTTTATTTCAATAATTTTACATTTTAGTTGAGCCGCTAGGACCAATACATTTTTATGAGTTAATTTAGAATTGCACTTAGGCAATAACTGATAGCTAATTCTAAGACTGGACCTACCATGTGTTGGGCTCTTGTTCTGAGCACATTACATGATTTAACTCATGTAGTCATCTCAATAACTATAATTTGAAACAAATTTTGTGACAAAATATTGGTTGTCATCTTTAATTCTATGTTGAATATTACAATGGAATTGTCAAAGGAATCTGATGGTGATAGAGAATATAAATTACTAATCACCTGACCTCAGGGGCTAAGTATTGAACTACCATTTGTAATTTACAGCAAAGAAGGTTTGAAGTATCACTTGTGTATTAGTTTTCTAGGGTTTCCATAACTAAGTGCCATACACTGGGTGGCTTAAGCTACAAAAGTTTTTTGTGTCTCATTGGTGGAGGCCAGGAGTTTGACATCAAGATGCCAGTAGGGCTGGTTCCCTCTGAGAGCTGTTAAGGGTAGATCTATTCACCATCTCTCTCTTTGACTTGTAGATGCACATCTGTGTCTCTTCACATTATCTTCCCTCTATGCATGCTTATTTGTATCCAAATTTTATACCCTTTATAAATACACCAATCGTATTGAATCAAGGCTTACCATAATAATTTACTCTAACTTGATTAACTTTACAAAGACGCTTTCTCCAAATAAGGTCACATTCTGAGGTTCTGGGGGTTAGGACCCCAAATCATTTTAGAGGTGGGGGAACACTATTCAACCCAACTCAACTTGATTTAAAATATGGGGTCTATTGCCTTAAGATTTTGCTCTGGGTCTAATAACAGGCTGTTAATGATTCAATCTTGTTGAAGAGTCCACGCTATTCCTCAAGCACTACTAGATAAGAGCTGTAGTGAGTTTTCTGTCTTAAAATACTAATGTCCCTAGTTAAATCACAACCTTTTAACATGATACTATAGCGTTGATATGTTTGACTTTGTGCCTCACCCAAATCTCATCTCAAATTGTAATCCACAGGTGTCCAAGGAATGACCTGGTGGAAAGTGATTGGATCATGGGGGTGGTTACTGCATGCTGTTCTTGTTCTCACCAGATTTGATGGTTTTATAAATGACAGCTTTCCCTACACTTTCCCTTTTTCCTCTCCTGCCACCATGTGGAGAATGTCTTTGCTTCTCCTTTGCATTAAGTCATGATTGTAAGTTTCCTGAGGCCTCCCGAGCCATGCAGAACTGCTAGTCAATTACTCTCTTCTTTATAAATTACCCAGGTTTGGGTATGTCTTTATAGCAATGTCACAATGGACCAACACAATAGCATGTTTATTATAAACCTAATTTTTGAATTTATCAATTGTTTTAGTTTGCTTGGGTTGCCATAACAAAGTAACCAAAGCAGGGTGGCTTCAAAACACAGAAATTTATTGTTTCACAGTTCTGGAGCCCGGAAGTCTGCAATTAAGCTATTTGGTAGGACCATGTTCCCTATAAAATCAGTAGAGAAATTCTTTCTTGCTTCTTTCTAGATTGTAATGGTTTGTTAGCAATCTTTGGCATTCTGTGGCTTGCAGCTATGTCCCTCTAATCTCCACTTTCCTTGTCATTCAGCTTCCCCTGTGTCCGTCTGTGTCTCCACATAGCCTTATGAAGACTGGTCTTATCTCATCAGAAGCCCACAGCATGCCAGTATGATCTCTTCTTAAATAATTACACCTATAATGACTCTGCTGCCAAATAAGACCACATTCTGAGATATCTTGGGTTAAGACTTTTCTTCCTTGGGGTCAAAATTCAACCCATAACAACAATCAAAATGGCATAAATTTTCCAAGGATGGCCATAATGTAGAAGTTTAAACATATTAATGATAAAATGTTTAAAGGGAACAATATAAATAAAAAATAAAACTACCAAATATACTGAGACAACAAAATTAAGTTCAGACTCAGAGCCTTTTTCAAAGAGGCTTTAACAAGAGCGAAGAAAATCAATTTTTTCCACATGAAACATCTGAAATATCACTTTCTGCTGCCTCCAGCTTGCCTGCTTTATGTTCATCATTGCCTTGTATTTTCTCTACCTCCTCTCTTCTAGACCCCAGTTCCTTCATGTAGGCCCTTAACTGGAGCCTTGAACTTCTGTCAATTAAACTATTTACTCATCAGTTCATCGTAAGAAGGAAAATAAAGTCTTCCAAATGATGCTTTAAGAAACACTATTAAAACAGAGAATAACCTTCATTAGGGACTAAATAAAGCAAGGAAAGTATGGCAGTACTTAGATCAAGCTATGTCTTACCTTTAAAATTTGATTGAGCTAAAAGGAAAGTGGTAAATTGGAAAGATGCTTTAATAAGAGACTTATTAAATGTGATTTTCAAGATTCTTTAAAGAGCAGTCTGGGTGGAGACCTGGTAGTTGATGTGAAAATAACTCTCTCTCATAAATAAAGAATTTAAACAGTGAACTGATTGAGAGATAAAATAAATGTTAATAGTAAACAAAAGATTTGGAGGACTTTTAATCTGTGGTTAAATTAATTAGGAAATACCAGTACTCTGCCCTCATGTAACCATTCAATGTTTTAACATTTCAACTTATAATTATTTTACCAGTACTTTATGAAGGAGAATCACATTTATGTTTCTATAGTTTTGGAATGCTATTGCCCAGTGTAGATCTTTTAAATATGCCTGAACCAAACTCCAAGTTAAATATTATTGTTAATGAGTCTTACGTAAAAAATCAAAAGTAGAAATACCAATCTGTTTATGGAATAAACACTCCACACCAACTTGTCTGGCTATTTTCAAAAGGATTCAATGAGAATTAACATAGTTTATATGTATAACATAGCACAGAATAAGTTATTCATTTTTAAGTCAATATATATTCCATATTTGTTGAAGATAACTAGGAGGCGGAAAATTTAATTTTGAATACAAACTTTCACTGTCTTTGGTAATTAAGATTTTGAATAAAGGAGAAAACAGTTCTATCTAACAATTATATTCTCCAGGCTATGATAAATATTTTATTGGCATAAACCAGACACAACTAAAAAGTGGCAAAAATAATATCTTACAAAACAACGGTATATATGAGCTTTAAAGTAGAAAACTTTTTTTTTCATATATATATATATATATATATATATATATATATATACTAAGGCCAGGGGAATTGAAGGTAGGTTACCTTACCATAGCTCAACATTTTCCACATCTGTTTGACAATAGAAAGTTTTGCTTTTATAAAACCCATGACAAAATTTTGTAGCATAGACCTTAATTTAGGAAAAGAAGAAGTGATTACAACATGAATAAAATAACAGTTTCTGAAATAAAACAAGTAAAGATTAAATAAACAGTTGAGGAGAATAAAGTGGTCTTTTTCAGAAGTTACTAGAGTTGCCTATTGCCTATTCCTACCATATGAAGTGGGAATAAGAGATCTATATTACTGTAAATAAATCAGCCAGGCGCGGTGGCTCATGCCTGTAATCCCAGAACTTTGGGAGCCTGAGGCGGGTGGATCACCTGAGGTCAGGAGTTCAAGACCAACCTGGCCAAAATGATGAAACCCTGTCTCTACTAAAATTAACTTGCCCTGGTGGTGGGCACATGTAATCCCAGCTACTTGGGAGGCTGAGGCAGGAGAATCGCTTAAACCCAGAAGGCAGAGGTTGCAGTGAGCCAAAAGCACACCATTGCACTCCAGCCTGGGTGACAAGAGTGAAACTCCATCTCAAATAAATTAATTAATAAATAAGACTCCTGAAAATTAATATTAAGAAAGATATTTGTGAAGTAAATAACTCAAATCTGATGTCGAATTTGAGTCTAATATTTGTGTTAATTTTGTAAGGTGCTATTATGCTATTTCATGGTTTTTGTTTGTTTGTTTGTTTTTGCTCAAAATACTTACTGTGGGGAATTAATTATTGAAAATAAAGAGATGCATCTTGTTATGATCTGAATGCTTGTTTCTCCAAAATTTGTTTGTCCAAATTCTAACCCACAAGGTGATGGTATTAAGAGTTGGGGCCTTTGGGAAGTGATTGGGCCATGAGAGGGGAGCATGCATCAATTTTAGTTTAGTTACAGCTACAGGAATTAGACTAAGAAGTGCAACTCGTCATGGCTTCACACTGTAAGTAAACATATTTTATATATATAGACTATTAACACAAGAAAAGATAGCATATTTTACTTATTATTTTTGATCATACCTAGTTCACTTTCATAACTGATTTTTTTTCCATTTATTGTTTATTTACCTCTGTGAAGAAAGCTTTGAACTCTATAAAATTGTCTCAAAAAATTCCCTTACCCCTTCTATCATGTGAGGACACAGCAAAAAGGTGCTACCTATGAACTAGGAGTTTAACCCTCCTAGGTAGATGCCAAATCTCATATCTTAATTTTTGACTTCCCTGTCTCCTAAAGTGTGGGAAATAAATCTCTGTTCTTTATAAACCACACAGTTTATGGAGTTTTGTTATAAAAGCCCAATAGACTAAGATAGGTTTTAATTTTCATTCAGGTATCAAAGTAGCTTGGACACTGGTGTCTGATTTGCTGAAATCAGCTTTTTTTTAATATTGATTTATTGAAATCAGCTTTTCCAGAATAGCGAGCATAAGTCAAACACACAAAAACATATATAAACACATTCCCAAATATAACTGTCAAAGAAAAACTTTGATTTGTATGCTTTAAATTTATAATTTATATATGTATTTTAGGACATACTGGAAAACATAAATTCTCAATATTCTTGCTAAAGTATAAATCATATAATTTTATAAAATATTAGTTTCTGTACTCCTAATAAACAAATAAATCAAGCATGGATGAAAAATGAAACTTGAAAGCATTTTTAATTTATACATGTATTCAGTTTTAACAATCTAGATACTTAAAATAGAATTGTTTTATTAAACAATGAAAGGGGCTGGGCATAGTGTCTCACACCTGTAATCCCAGCACTTTGGGAGGTAAGGCAGGTGGATCACCTTAGTTCAGGAGTTTGAGACCACCCTGACCAACATGGCGAAACCCCATCTCTAAAAATACAAAAATTACCCAAGTGTGATGGCAGGAGCCTTTAATCCCAGCTACTGGGGAGGCTGAGGCTGAAGAATCCCTTGAACCTGGAAGGTGGAGGTTTCAATGAGCCCAGATTGCACCAGTGCACTCCAACCTGGACAAGAGCAAAACTTCGTCTCAAAAAAACCACAAAATCCCAAAAAACAATGAAAGGATATTTTAATTGACTATTGGTCACAAAATATTATTATGTCAAATATTTGTGATATTAAGATATTCATAATGCTGCTATGAGAATTAAGACATACATGCTGGCCGGGCTTGGTGGCTCACTCCTGTAGTACCAGCACTTTGGAAGGCCGAGGCAGGTGGATCACCTGGGCTCAGGAGTTCCAGAGCAGCCTGACCAATGTGGAGAAACTCCGCCTCTACTAAAAATACAAAATTAGGTGGGCATGGTGGAGCATGCCTGTAATCCCAGCTACTCGGGAGGCTGAGGCAGGAGAATCGCTTGAACCCAGGAGGTGGAGTTTGCAGTGAGCTGAGATGGTGCCATTGCATTCCAACCTGGGGAACAAGAGTAAAACTCCATTGCAAAAAAAAAAGACATACATGCTGATTATAAACTACATATATCCTTAAACATGTGTATTTACTATACACAATTTAAAGACAAATGTGTACGTATATCTTTATCATATACTTACAAAGTAATTATAACAATGCATGCATATTTAACATACATAGCACACTATGTAAAAGGACTTCTTAGGCATTGCATTTTTTAATAAGAAAATTTTGGTAGATTGGTTCTTCTCAACCACTACTTTTAGTCAATTATTCAGCAGAATATATTTAAAGAATGAGGAGATCTTACTGAATTACATCCAAGCTATATCTTTGGACCTTCACAAGTAACACAGAGAATATGAAGAGTTGCCTTTTTGTTTTATTTACTTCTTAGCCCATTCTCAAAATCTAAGTCAAAGAGGTAATCTTTTCATTTTTCTCTTTCCCTAATATCATTTTTAGTCTTTTCAGGAGAGTCACTGTTATTTGGAGTCATCGTTTAGAGTACACATCTGATGTCTGAGAGATTTGAAAAATGAGCTGCGTCTCTCACTTCTCCAATGCTCTTTTTCTTTATGCATGCATTAAAAAATAAGATCTAACTACTCACTTCTGAGCAAGATTTGAGTGAGTTCAAGTAAAGTTTTCTTCACAGAGGTAAACGAATAATAAACAGTAAAAAATCAATTATTATGAAAGTGAACTAGAGCATTACATGATAGAAAATAATGAATATAACATGCTTTCTTTTCTTGAAGAGTTCAGAGTCTCTATATAAAAATATGATTAATTGTAGTGTGAAGTCACTATGCCTTCTGCTTCTTAGCTTAACCTCCTTTAGCTGTAATAAAACTAACATTTAAAATACGTTACTCCCCACCTAAAATCTTTTTATAGGGAACTAGACCTAATAAATACAATCTTTTGGGATAAACAAAAAATATTCTAAGTGATGTTTTCTGTCAACTATTCAAATGCCACCTTTCATTTCTAGACATCAAGTGATTTTAAATTATTTTCATATGTTTGAAAACAGCACACTTTTTCAGATCTTTATGATTGTGTTCAAATTATATAGAGTGTCCTTCTCCTTTCCTGTCATCTTGCACATTCTTACTTGTGATGATTCGTTTTACCTGTTAAATTGGCACACTGTGTTACCCAATTGCTTGATCAAACACTAGTCTAGGTGTTGCTGTTAGAGTATTTTCTAGATGTGGTTAATATTTACCATCAGTTGATTTAAGTAAAGGAAATTACTGTTGATAATCTGGGTGGGCTTCAATCTGTTAGTTGAAAGGCCTAAGAGTGAAAATTGGATTATCAGCTCCTGCCTGAGTTCCTAGCCAGCCAGCCTGCTTACAAATTTTGAACTTACCTGCTCCATGAATGTCAAACTTGTCAGCCCCCATGTTCTCCTGCCCCCATGTTCTCCTGATCCAGTTTGTCTGTCTCTGTCTCTGTCTCTGTTCATCTCTCTCTCTCTTTCTAGGTAGACAGATAGATGTATTGATCAATAGCTAGATAGATAGAGAAAATGGATAATTATCTATCTAATCTATCTATAGATCTATCATCTATATATCTATGTATTTATCTATCTATGTTTGTTTTTATTCTATTTCTATATAAATTTCTCTTTACATATAACCTTAACTGATAAATATTTAATACCAGGAACTGAGGTGGTGCTGTAGCAAGTATTTTAAAAAATAGAAGTGATTTTGGAATTGGGTAAATGATGGAAGAAGTTGGAAGATTTCTGCAGCTCATGATAAAATATAAATTAAGCTCAGATTTTTTTGAAGAGACTGTTGTTAGAAGTATGAATATTTGATAGTGATTTTGATGAGGATTCAAAAGAAAGTAGAGAAACTTCATATTTTCTTAAACAATACATATATTTTAAATAAAATGTTACTAAAATATGAAACTTAAAGGTGCTTCTCATGAAGTCTTAGGACAGAAATGAAGAATATGTTACTAGAAAATGGAGAAAAATAGCTCCATGTTATAATGTGGCAGAAAACATGCATGAACTTGGGTGTATACGGCATGAACTTGGAAATTTAGGGAAAGAGATTTTCAAGCAACTTATACAAAGTGTAGCCTGATTTCTTTTTGCTACATGCAGTAATAAAAGAAAGGAAAAAGATTAAATAAGGAAGAAATCATCAGAAAACAAAATTAGAAGTTAATGATTTAGAAAAAGAGACGACTCATACTAAAAAAAGATAAGAAAGCATGCTCCGGAAAAAACATCAAGGTTGTGGCTGTACAATCTTGTGTTGGAGAAATGAGGTGTGTGAACTAGAGATTCTATCAACCACCTCTGCTGAAGGCAGGAATAGAGATGGGGTGATCCTGGAAGGAACTGTGGAGGATCCTAATGTTTTATGGTAAGGACTTTCTTGACATTTATGGAAGACTGAGAAGCTTTTTGAGAATCTTATGTCAATGGAAACACTGCCAACTTGTACTGAGTGAACAGAGACAGGAAAAAATTAAAGAGGGCAGTTGAACTTCCAAAATTCTCCAAGCAGGAAATGCACCGGGGGGTAGGGCTGCAGTTTCCTCTGTTGGGCAGCAGAGAGGAGCTACTGCCTAAGTGTCTGAGAAGACAGAGCATTGAGCCAGAGAGGGCTGTTCTCTAGCCTTGAAACTTAATGAAATTTGCTCTTCTGGATTTTGGACTTGCTTGAGTTCCTTGACCTGTTTTTACCTTCTTATGTATTCCTTTTGAAATGAGAATGTCTAGTCTATGCATATCTCATTATTGTATTTGAGAAAATTAACTTTTTTTCCCTATATTTACAAGTTCACAAATAGAAATAAATTTTGCCCCAGGATGGACCACACACAGATTTCTACTGACAATTTAGATGATCTAGAAAATATTATTTGAGAACTTTTGAGTTTATTATATTTAGATTATATTTTGAATTTAGTGTTGATGCTGGCATGGGTTAGGATTTTGGCGGAATGCTTGGATCTTGCAAATGTGTTTTGAATATGCAAGGAACAAAACTTTGATGAGAAAAGGGCAGAAGGAGAACTGTATTGGGTTAAATAATTTCCCTGCAAAACTTTTGGCCATCTCGAACCTACAGATATGACCTTATTTGGAAATAAGATCTTTGTATATGTAATTAATTATGATGAGGTCATAGTGGATAAGGGCAGAAATTAAGTTTAATGACTAGCATCCTTATAAGATACACAGACACATACAGACGGAGAAGGCAAAGTGAAGATGGGAGCAGAAATTGTAATGATGCAGCTAAATCCAAATATTGCCAAATAAATAAGGAAGGATTCTTTCATGGAATCTTTGTCATGGGCATGACCATGCCAGTATCTCATTTTAGACTTCTAGTCTCCAGAACTGTAACAACATACAAATATGTTTTTGAAATGACCTAGTTTTGCTAAATTGTTATGATAGTGGACCTAGGAAACTAAATATGGTACATTTCCCTCTGGTCTCATCTAACAACAAATGGTCTCTATAAGGCTTTTTCAACAGCCACCAAAGTAAGTGTCTTTTCATCATACACACATTGTTCCCTTTGCATTGTCATTCATAACACTAAATATAGCATACAAAATTATTTGTCAATGTGCATGTCTACTAGTCTCATATTGCCTTAAGCTGACATGTGTCTTCTTTGTTACAATGCTAGTATCTACAAAAATGTCTGTGAATGCTATTCTCTGATTTTTTTTGAACTACTTAATTGTGGTACCATTATTGTGCAACAAATTGTACACATATAAAATATATATTTTACTGAGTTTTGACATATAAATACTCTCATGAGATTATTACCAGAAACAAGATATCAAACTTCAATGTTAAAAAAGACTGTTTAATTGAATGAAACATTTTCTAGTTTTGATAAAACAAATCATCATAATTTAACAATGCAGGTAAAATGAGTTTAGTCCATTGATGTCCTTATTCAAGGCAGGAACAATACTGGCAATGACATAAAGTGAAGTACAAATCAAAACAGTATGCAATATTGAAGCTAACTTCATCATTAAAATAGAAAAGGCTTGTGCTAAAGACAAATTATTTGTAATACAGTTTGACAATATTATTAAGGGAGATTTCTTCGCAACTGAAATGAGCTCAGTATTTTGCTTATAAATTGTATCTCAGTATTAATTATAATTATGAAGGATAAATATACAAAATAAAGGAAAGCTCATTAAAGATAGATTCACCTCATTATTTTCTTAATTATTTTACACCACATAATATTCTATTTCCAGAAATAAAGCACCCTTGAAATTTGCAAAAAAATTAAATGCTGTTTTTCACAGACACCAGATACAAAAGAACACCATCCAGTGAATTCACACATAAAAGTCTGAAAGATTATAAAAGCATTTTAATTACTGGGTATCAGCTAATGATATCTCTATAACTTTGATAAACTTACAAAAACAATTTTAGTAAAAATTCAAAACTGTCTTAGAGCTTTGAAATTAAACAATAGACAATTTTATCAAATAGCAAAGGAAGTTAGTTTACTGGACGAAAATGTAATAAATATTGAGAAATTAAATAATACTACACAGAATTATGAAACATGGCAAAAATTTGAATAAATAACATATTTTTTCTCTATTCCTTCGCTCTAGAATTAATGAATCTCTCATAGCAAGTTTCTATATTTTGAAGATTACTATGTTTTCTTTTACCTCATTAAATATACTTATTTCATTTAAAATTAATCATATATATATATATATATATATACATATACGTATATCTAGCAGGATTTCTGGTTTTAACTTTTACAGTAATAAATGTTAAAGTCATCTCTTTCATATATACAAGAGGAAAAATTTGAAAAAAGAATAATTAATGATTTTTTAACAATTGAACATGGAATGGAGTTTATAGAGCTAATCACCACCCCAAAATCTACAGAGACTCATGCAAATGTATGTTCATCACAGCATTATTCACAGTATCAAAGACATGGAATCAATCTAAATGTCCATCAGTGATAGACTGGATAAAGCAAATGTAGTACCTACATACCATGGAATACTACACAGCCATCAAAAGGAATGAGGTTATTTACTCTGCAACAACATGGATGGAGTTAAGAGGATATTATCCTAATGGAACTAATGCAGGGACAGAAAATCAAATACCACATGTTGTCATATATAAGTGGGAGCTATACGTTGCATACAAATGGACACTGGGAGGGGAACAACAGACACCAGGTCCTGCTTGAGGATAAAGGTTGAGAGGAGGAAGCAAATCAAAAAACTACCTATTGGTTACTTCACTTATTACCAAGGGGATGAAATAATCTGTACACCAAATCCCTGTTACAAAAAGCTTACCTACATAACAAACCTGAACATGTACCCCTGAACTGAAAAATGGAAGTTAAGAAAAAGGAAGAGAGAAAGAGAAAGAGAGAGGTAAACTGAGGTAGTCACAACAAAGATCTGTTTATCTGGAGAAAAGGTTGAGGTAGCCATAGACATAAGGACTCCCCAGTGGTAATACTCATTAATTTCTGACAGCCAAATATGGGCTGGATTACACGAATTAAGGCAGTTTCATAGAATGGCTATTATTCCAACTAGAATAGTACCTATTTTGAAATAAAATATTCTCTGTAACAATGAGCTGCTGTCCATGAGACAGACTGCTATAGTCCTATCCCAACTGAAAAGAGTATTTAATCCAAGTTGGCATTATTTATTTTTTACCAGAAGGAAGGCCAATGAGTGAGTTGTCCAGGTCCTCGTGGTTTGGAGAAAGAATTGAACACAACATACAAAGTACAAAAGAACAAAACACAAAAACAAAGCCGTGAAAGCAGGCATGTATTAAATCAAGAGAATACTCCACAGGGTGGGAGTGGGCCTAGGCAAGGCGGTCAAAGGTCTGGTTATAAAGTTTGCAGTTTTTTGTTTGATGGTTTGTTTGTTTAATATTTTAAGTTCTGGGATAAATGTGCAGAACATGCAGATTTGTTGCATAGGTATACCTGTACATGTGCCATGGTGATTGGCTGCACCCATTAACCCATCATCTACATTAGGTATTTCTTCTAATGCTACCCCTTCCCTAGTCCCCCACCCCCATGCAGGCCCCGGTGTGTGGCGTTCCCCTCCCTGTGTCTATTTGTTGTCATTGTTTAACTCCCATTTATGAGTGAGAACATGCGGTGTTTGGTTTTCTGTTCCTGTGTTAGTTTGTTGAGAATGATGGTTTCCAGCTTCACCTGTGTCTCTGCAAACGACATGAACTCATCTTTTTCTGTTTGCATAGTATTCAAACAGTGTATATGTGCCATATTTTCTTTGTTCAGTCTATCATTGATGGGCATTTGGACCGGTTCCAAGTCTTTACTATTGTGAATAGTGCTGCAATAAACATATGTGTGCATGTGTCTTTATAGTAGAATGATTTACAATCCTTTTGGTATATATCCAGCAATGATATTGCTGGGGCAAATGGTATTTCTGGATCTAGATCCTTGAGGAATCACCACACAGTTTTCCACAATGGTTGAACTGATTTACACTCCCACCAACAGTGTAAAACCATTCCTATTTCTCCACATCCTCTGCAGCATCTGTTGTTTCCTGACTTTTTAATGATCGCCATTCTAACTGGCTTGAGATAATATCTCATTGTTGTTTTGATTTGCATTTCTCTAATGATGATGAGCTTTTATTCATATGTTTGTTGTTCACATAAATGTCCTCTCTTGAAAAGTATCTGTTCGTATACTTTGCACACTTTTTGATGGGGTTGTTTGTCTTTTACTTGTAAATTTGTTTAAATTCTTTGTAGATTCTGGATATTAGCCTTTTGTCAGATGAATAGATTGTAAAAATTTTCTTTCACTTTTTAGGTTGCCTGTTCACTCTGATGATAGTTTCTTTTGCTGTAGAGAAGCTCTTTAGTTTAATTAGATCCCATTTGTCAATTTGGCTTTTGTTGCCATTGATTTTTGTGTCTTAGTCATGAAGTCTTTGCCCATGCCTATGCACTAAATGGTATTGCCTAGGTTTTCTTCTAGGTATTTTATATTTTAGGTCTTACAATTAAGTCTGTAATCCATCTTGAGTTAATTTTTGTTATAAGTTGTAAGAAAGTGGTTCAGTTTCATGAATATGTCCAGCTAGTTTTCCCCACACCATTTATTAAATCCTTTTCCTATGGCTTATTTTTGTCAGGTTTGTCCAAGATCAGGTCATTGTAGATGTGTGGTGTTATTTCTGAGGCCTCTGTTCTGATCCATTGGTCTATATATCTGTGTTGGTACCAGTACCATGCTGTTTTGCTTACTGTAACCCTATAGTATAGTCTGAAGTCAGGTAGCCTGATGCCTCCAGCTTTGTTCTTTTTGCTTAGGATTGTCTTGGTTATACAGTTTCTTTCTGGTTCCATATGAAATTTAAAGTAGTTTTTTCTAATTCTGTGAAGAAAAAAAATGGTGGCTTGATGGGGATAGCATTGAATCTATAAATAACTTTGGGCAGTATGGCCATTTTAACAATATTGATTCTTCCTATCCATGAGCATGGAATGTTTTTCCATTTGTTTGTGTCCTCTTATATTTCCTTGAATAGTGTTTTGAAGTTCTCCTTGAAGAGGTCCTTCACATCCCTTTTAAGTTGTATTTCTAAGTATTTTATTTACCTTGTAGCAATTGTGAATGGGAGTTCCCTCATGATTTGGCTCTCTGTTTCTCTTCCAATACACCAATAATAAACAAACAGAGAGGTTTCTGGGTTTTAAGTACTCATTTCAAGGATCCTACTGGATAAACCTTATCTGGATAAAGGAATTGGTCTATGGCTAATTTAAAAAGTTCTTCAGGAAAGGAAATAATACAGGATAGAAACTTAGATCCACATAAAGAAAGGAAAAGTGTCCAAGAAGAATAAAGGGAAAATAAATTATTTTTATTACTTTTAGTTGATCTAAAAGATAACTTTTTGAAGTAACTGTAATAACAGTTTATTGGGTTATTATATCACATGGTTAGGTGAAATGAGTGACTGCAGTGTAATAAAATGAGGAATTGAAAATTGTATTCTCTATCTGCACTATATATTAAGCAGCAAAGCGTTATGTAAAGTTACTCATGTGTATATATGTAATCTATATACTTACAATTAAAATGATATATATTTAAACAATGTATGTATAAATAATCCATAATATATGAAAGTAGAAGTCTTGAAAGAAATATAAACTATTGGAACTAATTACAATAAATCTATAACAACAGTATTTGTGGGATATAACAAAAGCAGCACTTAGAGAAAAATGTATGTTATGAAATACATATATTAGAAAGCATGAAATATCTAAAGTCGATAATTTAAAAGATCCTTTTAGGGAACTAGAGAAAAAATTTCAGCCTAATGCAAGTAGAAGGAAAAAAATGATAAAAATTTTAAGAAAAATCAATGAAGTTGAGAACAGAAAATAATAAATCAATAAGCTAAAAGCTAGCACTTGATAATGATCAGTAAAATTGATAGATAAACTTCTAGCCAGGCTAAGATAGAGAAAGAGAGAAGGATAGAGAGCAAATTACTTATAGTAGACATAAAATGGGTCATCACTACCGATTTTATGAATATTAAAATTATATAGAATGCTATGTACATTGTATGCAAACTTATTTAATAACGTGTATAAAATGTGCTAATACTTTGAAAAACACAAGTTAGCAAAAGTCACAAAAGATAAATAGCTACTTTGAATAGGCAGTAGTATTATATATAAACAAAATTATTCTAAAATTGACAACAAAATGCAAAAGGCTTGGACTGAGCCATCACAATGCTCAAGGATAAGAACAAATTTTGAGTACTTTGAACTTCATTAACTATAAAACTAGTACTCTGTAAAGCGCCTTTAAGAAAATGAAAAGGCTAGACACACACTGGAAGAAAATATTTGCAAAATACAAATCTAATAGAGAACGTGTATCTAAAATGTGCAAGGATCTCTGAAAACTTAAGAAACCAGAAATCCAATTAAAGTGTACTAAATGTTGAATTTGTAAATTACTTTGGGCAGTGTGACCATTTTCACGATACTGATCTTCCTGACCATGAGCATGGAATGTTTCTCCATCTGTTTGTGTCCTCTCTTATTTCCTTGAGCAGTGGTTTGTGGCTCTCCTTGAAGAGGTCTTTTATATCCTTTGTTAGTTGTATACCTAGGTATTTTGTTCTCTTTGTAGCAATTATGAATGGGAGTTCACTTATGATTTGGCTCTCTGTTGTCTGTTGTTGATATATAGGAACGCTTGTGATTTCTGCACCTTGATTTTGTATCCTGAGACTTTGCTAAAGTTGCTTATCAGCTTAAGAAGGTTTTGGGGTGAGACGATGGGGACTTCTAAATATACAATCATGTCGTCTGCAAATAGAGACAATTTGACTTCCTCCTTTCCTAATTGAATACACTTTATTTCTTTTTCTTTCCTGATTACTCTGGCTAGAACTTCCAATACTATATTGAATATTGAATAGGAGTGGTGAGAGAGGGCATCCTTTTCCAGTGCCAGTTTTCAAAGGGAATGCTTCCACTTTTTGCCCATTTAATATGATATTGGCTGCGGGTTCATCATAAATAGCTTTTACTATTTTGAGATAGGTTCCACAGATACATAGTTTATTGTGTGTTTTTAGCATGAAGGGCTGTTGAATTTTGTCTAAGGCCTTCTCTGTATCTATTGCCCATCAATGATAGACTGGACATAGAAAATGTGGCATGTATATAACATGGAATACTTTGCAGCCATAAAAAACGATGAGTTTGTGCCCTTTGTAGGGACATGGATAAATCTGGAAACCATCATTCTCAGCATACTGACACAAAAACAGAAAACCAAACACCGCATGTTTTCACTCATAGGCTAGTGTTGAACAAAAAGAACACGTGGGCATAGGGAAGGGAACGTTAGACACTAGGTTAGGTTGGGGGACGAAGGGCTAGGGTGGGACAGCGGGGGGCAGGGAGACTGGGGAGGGAAAACTCTGGGAGAAATGCCTGATGTAGGCAACATGGGGACATAGACTGCAAGCCACCATGACATGAGCATACCTATGCAATAACCTTGCAGGATGTGCAGAGCTTAAAGTACAATTTTAAAAAAGTGTATTAAAGGTATAAACAAACATCTCACCAAAGAATATATACAGATAGTTATTAACCATATAATATTATGTTCAAAATCATTTGTCATTAGTGAGTTGCAAAGCAGAACACTAATGAAATGTACTTACAAATCTATTATAATGACCAAAATCCCACACCAGACAAATCTAGTCAATGGTAGGAAGCACGTGGAGCATTGGTAACTTTCATGTTTCCAATTACATCATCTTCTGGTATAGATAAAACTATAGGCCGGGCGTGGTGGCTCAAGCCTGTAATCCCAGCACTTTGGGAGGCCGAGGCGGGTGGATCACGAGGTCAAGAGATCGAGACCATCCTGGTCAACACAGTGAAACCACGTCTCTACTAAAAATACAAAACATTAGCTGGGCATGGTGGTGCGTGCCTATAATCCCAGCTACTCAGGAAGCTGAGGCAGGAGAATTGCCTGAACCCAGGAGGCGGAGGTTGCGGTGAGCCGAGATCGCGCCATTGCACTCCAGCCTGGGTAAGGAGAGTGAAACTCCGTCCCCAAAAAAAAAAAAAAAAACTATAAAGATGGTAAAGAGATTAGTGGCTGCCAGATGGAGTTTCATGCAGGAGATGTTTGAAGTTTTAGTGTGATGAAACAATTCTACATGAAAGGATAATGGCGTTTACATAACATTATAGATATGTCAAAACTCATAGAACTGAGGGGCACAACAATTGAATCTTAATATATGTGAATTTTTTAAATATTATAGGAGATCATGGGATTCCAGGATGGAGTACCAGGATGGAGTACAGAATGTGACAATATAATTTAACTCTATTAAAAATATATTAAATAATCTCGCTGGAAAGTTTTGGGGAGATTTGTAATTTAAATAATTTTCAGAATGAATGAAATCTGTTAGACTAAAGGCAAAGAAAATTGTAAATAAGACCTGTTGGGGGGATTATGGGAGGGACAGCAGGGGTAGGGAGGTTGGAGAGGGAAAACATGGGGAGAAATGCCAGATATAGGTGGCAGGAGGATGGAGGCAGCTAACCACATTGCCATGTATGTACCTATGCAACAATCCTGCATGATCTGCACATGCACCCCAGAATCTAAAGTGCAATTAAAAAATATATATATATATATATATATTTTTTAAAAAGACCTGTATCTTGTTGATAAAGCTATTTCTCACCGTTAACATTAATAATTTTTATACCACAATACAAATACACTGGAATTTAAATGAATGGCAGGTGAGGGAAATCATTTTTCTCACTTGTGGAATGGGAGGTTACAGATTAAAAAAAAGAGGGTAGAATGATCGAAGTATTTATTAATTAGAGGCAGAGATATCGTATGAACAAATGTTTAATTTAATGGTTAGATAACAATGGTGTAGTTGGAAATATTTGTAGATATTTATATAGACAGAGATTTGTCTGGAGCTTAGCTGAGCTAGAGAGAGCACTGAGCAGCCACGTGTTAGAGTAATTGATTAAAAACAACAAGACACAAATGAAAGAGCTGGGCATTTAATCACTTCTTCAGTGGTATAAGTAAGAGACTAAACGCTAAAAAGTGCTAGACTTCACCTTGCCCTTTCTGTCACCTCCCACATAATAATGTGCCATTCAAGCATCAGGTAGATCAGTAGATGCAAATGCCTTCACCCTGTTTAGGAACCTTGAACAAAAGATCTCTGCTGTTATATAAACCCAGGCTTAAGGGTTGGGGAGAGCGAGGTGGTTGCGAGAAAAGGGAGGGCTAGAAAGTACTGAGATTCACAGTGGGTAAAAGTGACTTCAAATTTGTTCCTTCTCCCCTGATAAGGCGGCCTCCGCAGAGGTGCCTGAAGACCTTGGCTGAAAACTCCAAATAGAGGCCGTGGAATGAAGTTCCCTGGGCAAAAATGCATACATGATTAAAAGCATGGCTGACCAAGAGTGAAGGCTGAGTTTTTCTAGAGACCATAACGAATTGGCAGTGTACAAAGTCAGCTGTGGGAAGGGCACTTCCCCATATGAGACCTACATAAAGCACTTATAATGCCTGTGTTTGGGACTGAAAATGACACATAAATGTTTGGCCAGGAGATGGAGTCAAGTCCTCATGTATTCACACATGTATTTGGTTGCTCTTAGCTGAGGGAGCCTACTAGGAACATTATCCAGCAGTAATGAGCATACACAGTACTCAGATGGTTTCTTATACTCTTTTTCAATTAAATAAAAAAAAAAAAAATCAGGGCTTAATGGAGATACAGCTGATTCTAGGACTGGGGCAGGAAATATACAAGGTAGATCAGCCTGAGCCTGAGGACAGCTTGTAGTGTTGGCAAAGGTAGTTCTGTCCATGTGGTCTTTTAACTTTCACCCAGGTGCGTAGAACGGACATCTGGCTGGAAGCATCTCTTTACCAAGAAAGCAAGGGTCCTTGCTACCTGTGCTGGACTTTTCTCCTCATGTGGGAATATCATTCTCTGTTTCAGGTTCATTGCATACTCCTTTGTTCTGTTTAAGGATATGCATCAAATGACACGTGGCCAATCCCACTACTGCCTCTGTCCTCTGCAGGGAGTGATTGAGGTCTTTCTGCTACAGCACAAGAATTGTTCATCAAAACAAATTGCCATGTGTCAACTATTGGGAGGGGCCCACTGGCCATAGGGAACTGATGCCCAGGACTGAAGCTAATCATAGGCTGTCTTCTCTTTGTAGGTAAAACCTACTTCCATCCAGCATTTGACTGCATTGTGTTTTCTTTGGCAATGCTAGCTAGTGTGTAGTGCCCAGAAATGCTCATTTCAGACTTGTATTCCTAATCAAACGCACTTGCTAAACATGTAGCTCAGAAGAAAGAAGGCAGTAAATAGGGAGGAAAAAAAAGATTGTGTTATTTTAGAAGGACACAAGAGCTGACTGAAAGAGCTCACAAAGTCCAAATCTGGAGCAATGTGAATAACAAATAAATACTGAGCATTGGATATAACTCAAAGTATAAAATTAATACCCAAAAGTCTATACTGACAAAAATGACTGAGTAAATAAATAAATGGGAACAATAGCAAAATGTTCCATGTGGAATGATTCCAAATAATTTATGTAGATACTCCACTGTATTATTTGGGAGAGCTGCCATAATGAAGTCACAGACTGAATGGCTTAAACAACAGAGGTTTCTCTCTTTTTTCCTTTCTTTTCTTTTCTTTCCTTCCTTCCTTTCTCCCTCTCTTCCTTCTTTCCTTCCGTCCCTCCTTTCCTCCTCTCCTCCTTCCTTCCTTCCTTCCTTCCTTCCCTCCCTCCTTCCTTTCTTTCTTCCCTTCTTCCTTTCTTTCTTTCTTTCTTTTTCTTTCTTTCTCTTTCTTTCTTTCTTTCTTTCTTCTTTCTTTCTTTCTTTCTTTCTTTCTTTCTTTCTTTCTTTCTTTCTTTCTTTCTTTCTTTCTCTTTTTCTTTCCTTTCTTTCTTCTTCTTTCTCTCCCTCCCTCCCTTCCTTCCTTCCTTTTTCTTCTTTTTTTTTTGGAGACAACATCTCACTCCTATCTCCCAGACTGGAGTGCAATGGTATAATCATGGCTCATTGCACCTTGACTTCCCAGGCTCAGGTGATCATCCCACATCGGCCTCCTGAATAGCTGGTAGTACAGGCATGTTCTACCACGTCTGACTAATTTTTGTATTTTTTGTAGAGGGATGTTTTGCCATGTTGTCCAGGCTGTTCTCAAATTCCATGGCTCAAGCAATCTCCCCATCTCAGCTTCCCAAAGTCCTGGGATTACAGACGTGAGCCACAGTACCCAGCCAGCAGTTTATTTTTAAACAATTCTATAGGCCAAATTCTGAGACTAAGTTGTTAGCAGAGTTGGTTTCTTCCCAGGCCTCTGTCCTTGGCTAGTAGACAGCCATCTTCTCCTGATGTGGCCACTGCTGTGTGCATAACTCTATCCTGATCTTTTCTACTTATAAGGAAATCAGTCATATGAATTAGTTCCCATCCTGATGACCTCTTTTTAACTTCATTCTGAGGTACTGAGCATTAGGACTTCGACATATGAATTATGGGAGAAGTCACAACTCAGTCTGTAAGACTCAGAGAGAAGAGCTTGTGAAGACACAGGGAGAAAATAACCATCTACAATCCAAGGACAGAGTTATCAGAAGAAAACCAGCTGTTGGCTCCAAGAAAATAACAACAGTGATAAATATTTTGCCTACCTACTAGAAATGAATTTAGTGTAAGTGAATTTTAAAAACAACTATATATTAACAAATAAGATAACTTATATAAAAAAAAATCTAGAAAGGCATGAACTACTAAAACTTACTCAAGAATAGATAGAAATTCTGAGAAGCCTCCAGCAAGTAATTAGACAAATTAATAATTTTTTAAAAACCTCCTCAAAGAAAAGCCTGGGCCTAAATATCTTCACTGATAAATTCTAGCAAACATATTTTTAAAAATTAATGTAAAATTTTTACAAACCTGAAAATACATTCTATGAAAATTGTATTATATTGATACCAAAGTCAGTCAAAGACAACACAAAGAAAACAGTTTAATAAAAATGTCTCTTGTGAATGCTGACTTAAAATACTCAACAAAATTCTGGCAAATTAAGCCCTGTGTCATAAAAAAAAAAAAGATTAAATACATCAAAGGAGAAATATCCCAGGGAGGAATGGTTTATTTAACTTCCAAAAGTCAGTTAATACACCATATCAGAATAGCACAGGCAAAATACACTAATAATAATCTCAATAGATGATAACAAAACATTTTTTTAATATCAAATTTTTTCCTGGTAAACACTGTCAACAAACAAGGAGAAAGAACCTTTTTCATCATGATAAGGAACATACTGAAACCTGCATGTTTCAGTGAGATTCCATAAAGTTGGGAAGGATACAAACATGCCCACTTTTGCCACTTGTTTTTAATATCATATTTGATGATCTAGGTGGATAATTAGGTGAGAAAAGTAAAGGAGAGCTATGTAGTTAGGAAAGGATGACATGATCTCGTTTAGAGTAAACAAAAGGAAACCACTACAAAATGTTAAAACTAACAATGAGTCCATTAAAGTTATAGGAAACAAGAACAATGTACAAACACTATTTGTCTTTTTATATACATGCAGTAAATTCTCACTCATAGGCGGGTGTTGAACAATGAGAACACATGGACACAGGGAAGGGAGTATCACACACTGGGTTCTGTTGTAGGGGCTAGGGGAGGGACAGCAGGGGGTGGAGAGACTGGGAAGGGATAACATGGGGAGAAATGCCAGATATAGGTGACAGGGGATGGAGGCAGAAAAACACATTGCCATGTATGTACCTGTGCAACAGTCCTACATGATCTACACATGTACCCCAGAAAAAAAAAATACCTTATTGTTGGAAAAACTTAAAATAGACCTAAACAAATTGAAAAACATTTAATGTTTATAAATCAGATGATTTATTAGTAAGATGGCAATAGTCTCCACGTTAGTCTACAGATTTTGTGCAATCATTATCAAAATACCAACTGACATTTTAAAATTAATTGCTAACCGATATGTAAAATTTATGTATAAAATCAAGTGGACCATAATAGCTAAAAGTGTCTTAACAAAGAACAAATTAGGCTCATATTTTTCAATTTTAATATTTTCTCCAAAGCTAGAAACTAATTAGAAATATGAAATGTTTGGTACTGAGTCTATAAAAATAAAAGTAAATGTAACAGAATTGAGAGCCTATAATGTATTCTGATAGTAATGGTCAATTGAATTTTTTAAACTGCTTAAACAATTTTTAAAAATCTTTTAAATATATATATTTATAATTACAAATAACGTGTATTATATATATATATAAAATGTAAATGGATATCCACATTAAAATGAGTAAAATCGAACCCCTACCTTAATCATGTACAAGAGTTAACTAAAATTGGGTTTTACACTTAGATATAAGAACTAAAAACTACAAAACCTTTTGAAGAACAAACATTAGTAATATTTGACTATGTGAGGAAACACCCTCACACAAAGGTTGCTGGAAGCACAAGCAACAACAAATATTCATAAATTTGATTTCATCAAGTTAAAACAATTGTACTTCAAACAGCAACATCAAAGAAGTGAAAGATTTTTTAGTAATTCATGTAGATGGGATGGATCCTCCCACAGGCATTCAAAACTGGTTTACATGTCAATACTGATGATGTCTCACACGTACATGCCAAGGGAATACAAAGAGATTTATCACATAAATATTCAGACTTTCTGGCAAAGGTGGATATTCTCATAGCTGCTCCAAAATGGCTTGAAAGAGTAGGGAGGATTTCTGATCTTAGATTCTATGGTGAATAAGGGATGTGGCAGGGATGGTATCCCTACATATGTCCAGGTTTTGTTGAACCTTCTGCAGGTGTCAATGGAAAAAAATCCCTGAGGTTTCTTAATGTTTTGTCTGGGTAGGTAAAAGGTAAAGAGAGAGAAGAGGAGGAGCTTGATGAATGTAAACAATCAAACATTAAAATTTGAGCCAGACCTCTTATTCAAATAAGATATTTAATGATAGACATATCCATAATATGTAAATGTTTTTTATGACTTAGTAATAACATGGCAAAAGACCTAACTTTAATAAAATGGTAAACTAATCTGGATAAACACTTCTCCAAAGACATATAAAAATGTGCAATAAGAACATAAAAAGTTGCTCAGTGTTATTAACCATTAGGGAGATGCATATCAAAACTGCTATGAGATGCCACTTCACACTCATTAGGATGATTATAAAAGCTAGTTTTTAAATATAAAAATATTTTGGAATTTTACTGAAACATGAGAATGCCTCTGTATATGCTTCAATTAGTTCAGTCACTGTGGAAAGAAGTTTGGAGAGATCTCAAAGAACTTAAAACAGAGCTACTATTTGACCCAGCAATCCCATGTCTGAGTATATGCCCGTAGGAAAATAATTTGTACCAAAAAGAAGCATTCACTTGTAAGATCGATCTTGTGCTATTCATAATAGCAAAGACATAGAATCAGCCCAGGTCCCCATCAATGGTGGATTGGATAAAGAAAATGTGGCCATATATACACCATGGAAAAGTATACAGACAGAAAAAGGAATGAAACCCTGGCCTTTGCAGCAACATAGATGCAATTGGAAGCCATAATCTTAACCAAATTCATGCAGGAATAGAAAACCAAATACTGTATGTTCTCACTTACAAGTGTGAGCTAAGCATTGAGAACACATGGACATATAGATGGGAGTTGCAGACACTGTGGACTTCAAGAGGGAGGAGGGAGAGAGGTCTGGGTTGTAAAACGACCTATCTCATTATCTAGGTGCAATAGACCCAGGGAACAAACTGTTTATGTACTCCCTGTACCTAAAATAAAAGTTGAAATTCTAAAATGTTAATTCTTGGTTGCCTTTCTTAGGTATTTCTCTTGTTGTGCCTTAGATAAACTAAGGAGAATAAAATTACCTATTCATTTATATTTATACCATATATCACATTATTTTTCATGTTTTATTTTTGTTTTCCTTTACAACTAATGCAAATTACATTTGAATTTCAGAAACCAAGCTCCTATATTCTTTATTGGTATAGTTTAACTCTATGCTATGATAATGCATTTTCTTTAGTCGATCTATAGCTTCACAACCTTTATGGTTTTTGGTTTGTTTCACATCCGCTCAATATCGTCATCTGCCAATTATTTAAACATGTTTTCTATGTCTTCCACCAAGTTTTATTTCCAATTATATGGCCTGTTCTTCTGGCAATCCTAGTACTTAGAAAAATGGAACCATTCCAGTCTAATTTAGTCTTTTAATAGTGTGAATCATTATGTCAAGCCTCCTACTTTGATAAATTTAGGAATGCTTCTCCTGTCCTTTTCTTTTCTATCATTAACTGTTAATATCAACATTAACACAGTTGTTATTTTGAATAAGTAAATATTGGGTTACACTGTGACATTTACACAAAAAACAGGCTTTGTTGTGTAGCAGTCTCCTACACCAAATAGTGATGAGTTAAAATTAATTTTAAAATTGTAACTGCTGAATCTATATAAAACATGAAGATATTGTGATTTCCTAGTATTTAGGTTTTATAAGGTAACATGATTATAAACTAGGTAATTAAACTCCATATGGAAAGAAAACGTGAAACATTTCTGGTGCTATTTTAAAAATCAGAATGCAGAACACAATGAAAGTCACTAAATTTTGAAAATTCAGGTTAAATATGAAATATTCATGTTCAGAATTATATTCTTTATAAACAGTTTATAATAAAACATGTGCATTTTAATGACATTTTAAAGTTTTATTTTTTTCCAAAAGATATAAAAGTATGCCAGGTGAAAAATGTATCAGAGGATATTGGTTAAAAATTCTAATAAATAATGGAATAATATATATATGTGAGATGTGACAGTCTGATAAAACATTACCTTGCTAATATATTATTTTTAAAAATAATAATGCCTACTTAAAAACTATAAACTCTGACGTGTGTGTGTGTATATATATATATATATATATATATATGTTTGTTTATTATAAATAATGGTATAATTATGTATAGAAAAAGCTAATGAAGTGTTGATCACAAACAGCCATATTTTTACCAAAAAGGATTTTAGTATACAAATTAAATTTTGAGTATATATACAATGGAATTTTTAAAAATTTGTTCATATATATGAGAAATGGCAAATACCTACCAGATTAAATAAATTTGATTATGTTTAAAGAGCTCTTAAGAGAAATATGTAACTTCTTTTAGAGCAAAAGTTAAATAATTTATCTAATAATTACTATGCATAAAAATTGAAATACATTATTCTGAAGTAAGGACTCAAACACTAAACAGTTCTGCCATAATTTTTGAATAGTAAGATGTATATAAAAGAAAAAAAAAAACATGCAAAGGAAAACGATGAGTAATAATGCTAGGAAGAAACCAAATTAACCTAGAAAATGCTTCCAGCTGTTTTCACGTTAGGCTCAGTTTCCATCCTCAGTCCCTATGTTATAAATATCTAGATTTTCTGCAGGTATTGAGGGACAAATATGAGAACATTTAATTCTAGGTGTTAAAATGTATTCAATTTTACATATAACATGATTCATTTACATTTTAGACATCGTTGTCAAGCATAAAATACCAAATGAGCCTATTTTTAACTAACACATACATGAAAATATGAGTGTAAGAATTAATTTGAAATCAAATCAAATAGTTTATGCTCCAGAAAAACACTTTTCTGTGAATAAAGTATTGAATAGACAGTTCAGAATTCCCATTATATATCAGTCACCATACTTTTCCAGATACTAACCACTAAAGCAATAGAAATCGAATACTATTAATCTAGTTTTGTAGGTAATGTTACTGAGGTCCAGGGGCTTTATTAAATACTAAAATTTCAACAAAAGAAACATAACTTCATCCTACAAGCTCCAAATTCAATGTTTATAATCCTTTATCCAACCTAATTTGCAATCCTTTAACAATATTTTTGTTTTCTCAAATCCATGTATTGTCTATAAAATTAAAATATCTTACACATACGTTGTATTCACTTCATGTAGTTTAGGGGTATGAATTTATGCTATTCTATGCTCCTGGGTTTGGCAGTGTGCCAAGACAGCTGGCAAAAGCAAACACAAATAATTACTGCAGATAAACTATTGATTCTCCTTAGAATATTATCAATGAAAATGAAATGTAGAACTGAAATTCTACATACATATTTTAGATCAATCAGATATGTTTTATTAATAGATGGTATTTATAGAATGTGTAAAGGGAAATAAAAAACACACAGAAGTTAATCTGTTTTCTGGGGCTGCAATAACAAGGTACTATAAATTGGGTGGCTTAAACTGCAGGAATTTATTGTCCTTCAGTTTTGGAGGCTGAAGTCTGAAATCAAGGTGTTGAAAAGTTTGACTCCTTCTGAGGACCGTGAGAGAGAATCTGGCCTATACCTTGTCTGGGCTTCTGGTAGCTCAGGCATTCCTGGCTTTGTAGATAGTATTCCCCCTTGTGATTTATACTGGCTTAAATCTGTATGTATCTGTTTCTATGTCCAAGTTTCCCCTTTTTATAAGGACATCAGCCATATTGTATTAGTTCCCACCGTAGTGACTTCATCTTTACTTGATCATCTGCAAAGTCCAAATAAGGGCACCTTCATAGGTGTGGAGGGTTAAAACTGTTATCATCTGTTTGGAAGATATATTTTAATCCACAAGGACCAAGGCATAATACAAGATAAGTTTTGGAAAAAAATTAATAAGCTTCTAGTAGTGAATAAAATGTAGCTTAAATTAAAATATTGATGCATTATCTATTCAGCAGTTTAGGCCACCTAAAGAGAGCATTAATTAACTGTATTACAGATTTAAGGAATTATCCAGCATACAATACAGAATAGTAAAAAATATTAATGAACATAAAATAAGTAAGAGAGAGAGAGACTTTAAATGATGTTGGAAAAGGAAAATAGCTATTTAGCTATTTGTAAAACTACAAAGAAAGACTAATAGCTTATTCTTAACAGCAGTAGAAGTCAGAAGACAATTGAATATGTCTTTTAAGTACTAAGAGAAAATTCTCTTAATTTAGAACTCAAACTCACAGTAGTTACATTCAAAAGTAGGAGTCAAGACAATATATTTCCAAATAAACAAAAAAATTAGAATTTTTCCATGATATTCTCATTATGGAACTTCAGAAGAATTAGAATTGGCAAGATGAAAATGTAGTTGACAGAACTGGGGACACTTTATATGGATTATGGAGCTGCTGGAGATGTTGGCAAGGACAAATGGGAAAACCTTGACCTACAGGTAGATGAAGAAGTTTGGAAGACAAATTAAAGAAAACAGAGGCATCAAATAGCAGCTCCTTTGAAATAATAAACTACATGAATGGTCCTTCCGGATGGAAGACCTAAATGCAAAATTTAATGGTAAATAAAAACCTGATAATTATATTAGTCTTGTTGGGCTGTTATAACAAAATACCACAGACTGAACTGCTTAAACAGCATAAATTTACATTACTACAGTACTGGAGACTGGAAGTTCATAACCAAGGTCCAGCAGGGTGGGTTCTGATGAGGCCTCTCTAGAAAGAAAGGCTAGAGAGCTTGTAAATGGTCCCCTTCTTCCCGTGTCCTTAAATTTCTGTACATATAAATTTTGTGAGGCCACAATTCAGCCTATAATATTAACCATATTTACTGTGAACACACAATAAAGCATAAAACAATGATACTGTCTGAAAATAAAGCAAATAAGATATAACTGAAGGACTGTGTAACACTAGTACATAAAGTACAGGGGAAATGATGACAGAACAATCTCCAAGTTAAGGAAGACATGGTGGCTGCATATCTTGCTTTATAAACTGCCTGAATTTTTAAGTCTTTGTAAATGTCACCTAATTAAATAATTTAAGCTTAAAATCTAGTGAGTCATCCTAGGTGAGTCACTAACTCTCAAGCCCACCCTACCTGATCATTTGGAATATCTGTGTCTTATTTAAAAATAATTTGAAAAAGAATATTCTGCAGTTTTCAAAATATGTTGAAAACATTTCTAACCCCCAAAGGGAGCAGTATTAAAATATTGTTAGTAAAAGATATCCACAGTATGAAAATTGAACAAAGAGATGGCAGGTGGTACTTTCGAAAGCAACTTAAAGCATTGCCTAACATGCCTGTGAAAGATTTCATAACTTGAATCAGCCCTCCAAAAAGATACTGAAATCTTTACTCCTGGTATCTGTGAATGTGATCTAATTTGGAAATAGGGTCTTTGTAGATGATAAGTTAATATAAGGTTGTATTAGGAAATGCTCTATTCCTATACTGTGCCCTTATTTAAAAATGAAATTTGGGCACACAGAAACATAGGGATAATTTTACTTGAAGATTGGAGTCATGCACAGGTCAAGAAACACCAAAGATTGTTAGCAAACCACCAGAAGACAGAGGAAACGCATAGAACAGATATTTGTTCAGAACTCTCAGAAAGAAGCAACACTCTTGACAACTTGAATTGGGACTTCTGGAGTCCACAAATTAGAGCATAAATTTCTGTTCTTTAAGCTGCCAAGTTGATGGCACTTTGTTATGGCAGCCCTAGCAAAGTATTCCAGGAGGTTTTATAACTTTGGCTTGTGATCTACTCTTAATAGTCACATTTTGTGATATACATGGAACTTGTATATTTCTGTCTAATAAATATGAAAATAACTTTGCACAGTGAAAAGCACTAAACTCAAATATTATAATTTTATTTCTTTGAAGAAAATAAGTGACCTTTGAACCAGCTCTACCATCTCATTGACTTCTTCCTTAATGTATTAGTTTTAAGAATGCTGAAGCGTCTTGGATTTCACCTAACTGCAGGTTATCACATTAGCCTGCCAGTTTTACAGATGTTAACAGAATATACAAGACTTCATCACGAAGCATGAGTGTTGTTTATTTGCATACACTTCCCTGGCACTCAATTCCCAATAGGGTGACATAGGTAGGCCCAGATGGAGGACTGCACAAAGAGTCCTTCTGTTATAGGAGAGCTATCTTAATCTTATGAAAGTCTAATCTTCTATAAGAGGCCCAAATATGCCTGTCCTTTTATCCAGAGAGACAGAGTATTTCTGTCTTCCAAGGCTGGTAGCAACTTGATATTTGCTTCAGGGAAGACAGAATCTCTGTATTCTAAGCTTTCATTGCTATGCAAATATCTTTGAAAGTATAGTCCAATGGGCAAATTGCATTTATTACTGTTTTCAAGAGGTGCAAAAAAAAAAAATCCAAGAGACCCATGTAGATTTATCTCCAGACATTTAGATAAATCCTCAACAGGCATCCATTCTAGATAGAGATAGATAGATAGATAGATAGATAGATAGATAGATAGATACATAGATAGATAGATACATAGATAGATAGATAGATGTAGAGACATACAGATATTATAGATGGTCTAAATGTTTGTGTTTCCTCCAAAATTATATGTTGAAACTCAATATCCAACATGATGAGTCTTAGACCTCATCGGAATGCTCTTTATCATCTATATTTCTAGCAATATTCTGTTTACATCCTATAGGTATTCTTTAAGAAGATGGAGCTCTCTCTGCAGCTCTTCTCTTCTTCTGAGCTCTTACCAGAATAGTCCTTTAAAGTATATTCAGAAAAAGGTAGGCTTTTGCTAAAAAGTGCCTCAAAACTATTCAAACCTCTACTTATCACCCAATTTTAACGTCACTTCTACATTTTTAGGTATTTGCAATCATTTCACTTCCACTTTCTACTGTCAATGTTCTCTCTTTATTCTTTCTGGCAATTGTAACAAAATACCAGACTGAGTGTCGTATAAACCACATAAATTTACTTTTCCCAATTCTGGAGTCCAGGATGTCCAAGATCAATGTGATGGCAGATTTATTGTCTGCTGAGAGTCCACTTTCTCATTCATAGATGGTGCCTTCTCTCTGTGTCTTCACATGGTGGAATGGATTGGTCTCTTTGATAATGGAATTAATCACATCATAGGCCCAGAGATCAAGATTATAAAAGGTAGAGTAATATCAAAGCCCTATTTCTGAATTCAAGTGTCATTCTTCTCAGTCAACCCAGGCACAACTCTAGCAAGCCTAGGTGTGGTGTGGGCCTTGGTGGCTGCCTCTCTGAAGGACACAGGCAATAGATTTAATGGCCTCTGTGTGGTACCATTTCTGCTGGCACAGAGTTTAAAAGCTATGAGGGCTTTGCTGTCTCTAACTAGATTTCAGAGAACGCCTAAGAGAGTCATGGGGCTCAGGCAAATAATCATCACAGAGCTGGGGCAACTGCTGAGAGCCCTAACCAGGGCAATGCCCAGCAGAGACATGAGCCCGGTCTTAGACATGACCCAGTGGGTCATGAAGACAGGACATCTGCCTAGTGGACTGTGTTGCAAAAAATTGAGTCTAATAAGTTTATTCTTTAGCCTTAAGATTTAACATTGTTTGCCTTGATGAGATTTTTATTTACTTTGGGCCCATGCCCTATCATCCATTTCAATCCCATTTCTTTTCTTTTGGAATGGGGATATGTATTCTATGCCTGTCCCATTATGTATTGGCAACTCACAATTTGTTTTATTTTACAAGATTGCAGCTGGAGAACAATTTGTCTCAGAATAAATTGTAACTTGAGTCTTACTCATACCTGATTAGATAATATTTAGATGAGAGTCCAAATTTTACATTTTGATGCTGAAATAAGGAATGAATTGGGGGCTGTTGGGATGGAATAGACATACTTTTCATATGATAAAGACATGAATTTGTGGGGAAAGGAATGAATAGAATGTTATGGTCTGAATGTTTCTGCTACTCCAAGATGCATATGTTGAAATTCTCAACACCAAGGAGATGGTATTCAGATGTGGGGCCTTTGAGAGAGAATTAGATCACAAAGATGGAATCCTCATTACCAGCATCAGTGCTCTTAAAAAAGAGACCTTAAAGAGCTAGCTAATTCTTTCTTTATGTGAGGAAACGGATACAAAGCACCATCTATGAACTAGTTAATATGTTTTCATCAGACAATGAATCTGGCAGCACCTTAATCTTGAACTTCTTAGACTCCAGAATTGTAAATAATAAATTTCTGTTGTTCAAAACCACCCATCTAAAGTATTTTGTTATGGCACCCCAAGTGGACTGTATTAGTCATTATCACTCTGATATAAAGGACTACCTGAGACTGGGTAATGTATAAAGAAAAGAGGCTTAATTGACTCATGGCTCTGCAGGCTGTAAGGGAATCAGGACTGAGGAGACCTCAGGAAACTTACAAACATGGCAGAAGAAGATGAGGAAACTGGCATGCCCTACATGGCTGGAGCAGGAGGAAGAGAGAGCAAAGGGGTAAGTGCTATACACTTTTTTTTTTTGTACTTTAGATTCTGGGGTATATGTGCAGATCTTGCAAGATTGTTGCACAGGTACATTCATGGCAAGGTGGTTTGCTGCCTCCATCCCCCCATCACCTATACCTGACATTTCTCCCCATGTTTTCCCTCCCCACACTCCCTCCCACTACCCCTCCCCTAGCACCGCCAATGGACCCTGGTGTGTGATGCTCCCCTCTCTGTGTTCACATGTTCTCATTGTTCAACACCCACCTATGAGTGAGAACATTTGGTGTTTGATTTTCTATTCTTCTGTCAATTTGCTGAGAATGATGGTTTCCAGGTTCATTCGTGTCCCTACAAAGGACATGAACTCATCATTTTTTAAGGCTGCATAGTATTCCATGGTGTATATGTGCCATATTTTCTTTCTCCAGTCTATCATTGATGGGCATTTTGGTTGGTTCCAGCTCTTTGCTTTTGTAAACACTCCCACAATGAACATATATGTGCATGTGTCTTTATAGTACAATGTGGGCGACAGGGAGCCCGCCGGGGAGTCTCGGCCAGCGAGACGGTCCCAACCTGGAAGAAAGGGTGCACAGAAATAAAGAGAGACAGAAAGATGGGGTCCAGAGGACTGAATAGGTAATGCCTATGCAGCAAGTTTATTTGTGTCCAGGGTTCCAATATATATCTTTAGATTAGAAGGATTGACGTCAGTGCACATTATGTAAGCTATATGATAAGGGGAACAGAAAGTTGCAAAAAGCAAATGTCGGCAGAGAGGGTACATAATCATGGGCCATAAAAGGTAAGCAGGTGATGTACTTTATCATTGTTAACAGGACATGTGGTCACAAGGATAACAATCTAGAAATGTCACAAGCTAAGCCATAAATCTTTATCTGAGTATAGGAATGTCATCTGGTCCTCAAAAGGCTATACTTAACTTGGTAAACAGAGTCATAAAACCCACTCCCCAATAGGAACCGAAAAAGCACACACATCCATTACCTAGGTGCCACTGTAGTCAGAAATAGAGGCTGACATTATTCTTATTCTTTTGGTTCCTACTTCCCCATAGCTCGACGGCCTCCAGCAGGAAACTGTGTCTGGGATCAAGCTCACGCACAGTGAGGCCCAACACTGGGGGGGCCTCACACGGGAGCGTTCCCCACAGTACAATGATTTATAGTCCTTTGGGCATATACCCAGCAATGGGGTTGCTGGGTCAAATGGAATTTCTATTTCTAGATCTTTGAGGAATCACCACACTGTCTTCCACAATGGTTGAACTAATTTACACTCCCACCAACAGTGTAAAAGTGTTCCTATTTCTCCACCATCTGTTGCCTCCAGGTTTCTTAATGATCACCATTCTAACTGTTGTGAGATGGTAACTCAATGTGGTTTTGATTTGCATTTCTTTAACAACCAGTTATGATGAGCATTTTTTCATGTTTGTTGGCCTCATATATATCTTCTTTGAAAAGTGTCTATTCATATCCTTCGCCCACTTTTGGATGGATTTGTTTGCTTTTTTCTTGTGAGTCTGTTTTAGTTCTTTGTAGATTCTGGATATTAGCCCTTTGTCTGATGGGTAGATTGCAAAATTTTTTCCCATTCTGTTGGTTGCCAGTTTACTCATGATTGTTTCTTTTGCTGTACAGAAGCTCTGAAGTTTAATTAGATCCCACTTTTAAACAACCAGTTCTCTTGAGAACTCATTCACTATCACAAGAACTGCAAGAAGGTAGTCCACTCCCATGATCCAATCACCTCCCACCAGGCCCCTCCTCCAACACTGAAGATCACAACTCTAGATGAGATGTGAGTGGGGACACAGAGCCAACCCATGTCGTAGACTATGGCAATCTCCATCAAAGAGACACATAGAAAAAACAACCTAACATAAAGAAACAAGTAAAAGATATGTGCATTGACTCATAGAAGATTCAGAAAAAGAAGCTAAGTAATATATAAAACTATTATTAACTGTGACTATATTTGGATGCATGTGCAGGGATATCAAAATAGCAGGTCTTATGAAATTTTGTGAAAAATATTTTGTTTGATAAGACAGAGAAGATGAGGGTTAGGGCACTAGAACGTTAGTCAATTATGTGACTTCCCATGGGAAATGGAGCAAATGAGTACATAAATAAGGAATTGGGAAGACCTCTGCTAATGATATGTATGCAATGTTCAGTTGGGTGTGTTCACTGAATGCAATCTAAAGCACAAAGATTAGCTGTTTCAGTAAATAACAAACAAGCCCTGCAAAATTATGTAATATTGTTGCTTCAGTTGTTTTTCAGAATTTCATATACATGAAAAAGAAGTTGAGCATTGTTGATATTAATAGTGACACAGCATTAATTTTTCTAATGTGCCAAGAATGAAAAGGAGTTTACTGGTCTAAAGCAAAATTCCATTATTACTATGTAAGGCTATATAGAAATTAAGAGAAAGAAAAAGTGTTGGCAGCAACTGTAACAACATGAAATTGTCAGAATTTTGTATTTAGGAAAACAATTATTGCTCTAAAAATAGTAAGTAAACTTATTTTTTCCAAAAAATCAATGTTAAACCAACATTTTATAAAGTTGAAAATTTAAAAAAAATGTTTGTGTAAACATATACCTGGAATCTGAGTTTTATATTGAGATATCATTTGGAAAACATATTTTTTCAAATAATTTAAATATTTATAAACTTCAGTTTTACTTTAACCAAGACATTATCAAATCAACTCAACACTTCTGAAAACTAATGAAAAGTTGGTATCAGCAAGATGGTGGAATAAGTACCTCTGTTACTCCTCTTCTCAATAAAAAGTATGGGAACAGTGGTACAAATGGTTAGACTCAACATATTCAGAACATTGGAATTTAACTAAAGGCCCACAGCCCTTCAGGAAACATTTATTTTTTTTTTTCTTATTTCCTTTTCGAGACACAGTTTTGCTTTGGTCACCCAGGCTGGAGTGTAATGGCAGCATCTCAGCTCACTGCAACCACCAACGCTCAGGTTCAAGCGATTCTCCTGCATCAGCCTCTGGAGTAGCTGTGATTACAGGCACGTGCCACCAGGCCAGGTTAATTTTTATATTTTTAATAGAGACGGAGTTTCACCATGTTGGTCAGGCTGGCCTGAAACTCCTGACCTCATGATCCACCCACTTAGCCCTCTGAAAGTGCTGGGATTACAGGTGAAAGCCACTATGCCTGGCAAGGGAAGCATTCACTAAACAACAAATAAATGAGCTTTAACAAAAGAAGCAAATGCTCTTACATTTTCACTTGCCCTTTTACCATCACCTTCTC
Source organism: Sapajus apella (assembly GCF_009761245.1). Classification (NCBI taxonomy): domain Eukaryota; kingdom Metazoa; phylum Chordata; class Mammalia; order Primates; family Cebidae; genus Sapajus; species Sapajus apella. The sequence continues at coordinate 12,664,346 of NW_022436951.1, forward strand.
TCAGCTCTGAAGGTGTGGACTAGGATTAGACAACCAACAACCTGAAATGGTATTCAAAACCGGAAGCCTCAAAGCCGTTACACATGATAAGGGTAAAGAGGTTTATCAAAACCCCATTCTCAATTGTCAATCTTTGACGTGGCCAGTGATTCCTTGAAAAAACCCACTAAAAAGAGTTCTCTTTAATTGACCTAATCCAGAGTTCATCAATTTTGAGATAAGTTTTCTCGGTGAGCTTTTGTTCAAAGCAACAAGCAGCATTTATTTAACATTATAGATACCTGGGGCAGTGGGTAACAGTTGGAGCAAACCATAGATAACAAAAATATTAAATGAAAAATCTGGAGAATGAGATATCCATCAGGGGCTTTGAATATCTTTGACATATTTCTTAGCATTTAAATGCCATGCACACATCTAGTTCTGAGGGCCTGGCTAATGATTATAGGTATGCTGCAATACACACACCTCTTAGGCGAAAAATGAGAACCTTATTAATTACAAGCTTTTAAGACCATCACTATAAAATCATTAGTTATTCATTAAGCTAATCAAGCAGAATCTTCAGTAGCAATACAATCACAAAACAAATATACACTTTACGTAATTCAGTAAGGTCACTAAACGCACAAACAACAAACTCTGGGTGGGTAATATCTAATTTTTAGAATTGCCACATTATACTGTTTGTATATTGATTTTCAAAAATACAAAACATGCAAAGAAATAAGGAATTATAGGCCACACACAGGAAAAGAAGCCAAAAAATAAATAAATAAATAACCTGTCTCTTAGGAAGCTAAATGTTGGACTAACTACCCAAAGTGATAAAATCTGTTATTTAAAATAAAGTAAACAAGTCCATACTTTTAAATAAAAATATAAAAATAATGTTTAGCAAATATAGAATACCGTCAGTCCATTGTGCTTCTAGAACAGAATACTCGAGACTGAGTAAATTATTTTAAAAAGCACACACACACAAAACAAATTTATGTTTCCCAGTTCTGGAGCCTGGGAATTCCAAGATGAAGGGGCTAGCAGTTTGACGTCTGGCAAGGGAGCAGTGTCTGCTTCTAAGACAAACCCTTGAAATGTAGCATCCTTTGGAGGGGAGAAGCACTGCTCTGCATGTGGCGGAAGAGGGGAAGAGAGCAAGTCCACTTTTGCAAACCATTTTTATAGCAGCATTAACCATGTGTGAGGATGGAGCCCAAATGATCTAAAAACCTCCCTTTATGTCACACCTTCCAACACTGTTGCATTGGAGATTTTCTAACATACGTATTTACAGGACACATTCAAACCATATCAAATACCAATACAGTCAGGTAAGTTATAAATAAGAAAAAACCTAGAAATTCAGAAGCTGCATAATACATGACAAGAAAAATTTACTGGAAGGGCTTCAGAGTCAATTTTTCTTAAAAGAAGGTATTAAATTTGAAGATAGCTTGGTCAGTATAATGTAGTCTAAGAAACAGAAAGAGAAAATAATGAAGAAAAATGAACAGAGCCTTTAAAACACATGGCACAGCCTGGGGTTGGTGGCTCACTCCTATAATCCCAGCACTTTAGGAGGCTGAGGTGGGCGAATCACGAAGTTAGAAGCTCCAGACCAGCTTGGCCAACGTGGTGAAACCCATCACTACTAAAAATAAAAAGCTTGGCTTAGTGGCAGGCAGCTGAGGCAGGAGAATCACTTAAACCCGGGATGCAGAGGTTGCAGTGAGCCAAGGTCATGCCACTGCACTCCAGCCTGGGCGACAGCATAACTCTGTCTCTAAAAAAAAAAAAAGACACATAAGACACATGACACAGCATGAAGTACACTAATATAAATTTAATGGGGAAAGAAAAATGAGAGAAAAAAAAACAGAAAGAATATCATCAGGAGTTCAGCTGAGATGAGAGAGGCAGAGAAAGCTGAGCTCTTTTGTCTATGTAACCAATTATAGCAATAAGTCAAAAATGAGTTAAGCTTTTAATCACTTACTGTGATGATGTAAGTAAGAGGCTAAAATAGGAGAAAATGTTGACACCCCTTTGACCCCAATTTTATTTTCACTCATAAAACAATACCATCAGTTCAGGGTCAAGTGTGATGAGTGAAGATGTGTGAGTAGTCCCAACTGTTGCAGGAGACACAAATGAACTGCTTCAGTAGCTTTATACGCTCTGGAGGTGGGAGGGTGTGAGGGGGAAAAGCTAAAAGTGAAAAAACGCTGAGTCAGAGCAATGAAAAGGCCAGAAGCAGTGAGACGAAATATTAAAAGTAATAGAAGAGAAAGACTGCACATGAGAATTCTGTATTCAGCAAAATCACCCATCAAAAAGGAAAAGATTTAGAGATTTCCAGACAAACAAAAACTGACAATTTTGTTACTAGTAGATTTGATCTGTGAAAAATATGCTAATGGAAGTTTTTCAAACTGAAATGAAAGGCAATAGACAATGCCACAATATCCAACAATATTTTCCTTCAGAAGACATACTTTAGAGTTAAAACTACAAATAAGTAAAATGAAAAGGATGGCAAAGAATATCCCATGTAATCGTTACCAAAAGATTGGCTAATTTCGGATAAAATAGACTTTAGCACAGAAATTGTTATAGAGAACGATTTTGATAAGTGAATTAACATGAAGACAAAAAGAGATTCAGGAAAGATAACTATACAGATAAATATCAGTACAAAAGTAGTGTTTCTGACTTTTATTTTTTTCTATATGAATTAAATAATAACTGTGAAAAGCAATATTTATAAATTTGTATTGATTTGCATACAATGTATAAAGATATAATTTCTATGACAATAGCACAAAGGGCAAGAAGGGAATGAAAATACAGAGGAACAACATTTTGTGTACTATGAAAGATAAGTTAATATTAAATGAAGAAGTTATAAGATGTTAATTTTATGAATAAGGACAATCAGTCAGAATATATCTAAAAAATACTGTGAATGGAATAAGTAAAGGAAAAAGGTACATTGAAAAAACACTTATTTAACACAAAATAAATAGTAAAGTACAGAGTAACAAAAGTACATAGAACATTAATTAGCAGACATAAATTCTATCTCGTTAGTAATTACATTAAATTTAATGGATTGAAATTTACAGTCAAAATTTCAGAATGGATAAAAATACAAAATCCAACAATAGTTTGTCTTCAGAAGACACACTTTAGAGTTAAAAATACAAATAAGTAAAATGAAAAGAAAGGCAAAGAATATACCATGTAATATTTACCAAAAATTGGCTGATTTCAGACAAAAAAGACTTTAGCATAGAAATTGTTATAGAGATAAAGATATTTTGTAATAATAAAATAATATATCCATTAAAATATATAAACATCAAAAACAAATATGTATCTAACACTAGACTCTCAAAGTATATAAATAGAAACTCACAAAATTGGAGGGAGATAGATGATTGAAAATATCAGGACATTTCAGTTCTCCATTTTCTATAGTTAACAGAATATATATGAATAAGATTAATAAGGAAATGAAACACCAAGTACACTTCAGACCAATCACACCTAACATATCTACAGGACACTTACCCAAAGTCACTAGATTACATATTCATCTCAACTGTATAAACATTCCACAGAACAGATTATGTAAAGTTTTAAAACAAGTCTTGATAAATTTCAAATACTTGAGATCATCCAAAATATATTATTCCGATAATGGAAGAAAAGCTGCAAAATTAAACAATATATTCTTGAATAATTACGGGGTAAAAAAGTAAATCACAAAATAAATTAGAAAATATTTTGACATGAATGAAAACTAAAAACACAATATACCAAGTCTTATCAGATGCTGATAAAGCATTGCTTATGAAAAACCTATAGCTGTAAATACTATATTAAAAAAGAAAAATCTTAAATACATAACCTCCTTTTTCCAATTAAAAGCTAAAAAATAACAAAAGCAAACTAAACGCATAGCAAACAGGGAAAGAATATAAGAAAACCTGTATATATGAAATAAACATGTATTAAAATATAATTTCAACAAAACTAAAGTTGTCTTTTGAGGGAAATATGAAATAAATTAACAAATCTTTAGATAAATTTACCAAGATAAAAAGGAAGATTTGAATTTCTATAATCAGTTATGAATGAGGAAACATTATTGCCAGTTTTGCAGAAATAAAAAAGTTTACAAAGGAATATAATGGATAAATGTATGCCAATATATTAGATAATTTTGGTATAATAGAGAAATTTCTAAATAGAGTAACATCAAAGAAAATAATTCAACAAAAATATAAAATCTAAATAAAACTTCTTTAAGTAAGGAGATTGAATTTTTTAAAAAGCCCTTTTAAAAGGTTCTTAGACAAAATGATTACTGGAGAATTCAACAAACCCATTAAGATGAATTAACCCCGATTGTTAACAAACGCTTCCAAAACAGAGAAAGGGAGAAAACATTTTCCCCGTAAGGCCAGTATTACCCTGATACTAGACATGATACTAGGCATAGACAAATACATAACAAGAAAAGTACAGATATCCTTTATGAGTATGAATGAAACAATCATCAAAAAAAAAAAAAAACACGCGCAAACCACCTAGAACAACAAAAATAATTATACATCCTAATCAAGTGGTATTTATCCATGCATACTAGATTGTTTCATCATATGAAAATAAATCAGTATAAAACACTGTTATTAACAGAAAAATGGACAAAAATTCTTTTTTTTTACACAGTCTCCCTCTGTCACCCAGGTTGGAGTGCAACAACGCGATCTCAGCTCACTACA
>NW_022436951.1:12674135-12697286 GCF_009761245.1 Sapajus apella
TTGGCTCACGGCAACCTCTGCCTCCCAGGTTCAAGCGATTCTTCTGTCTCAGATCCCTGAGTACCTGGAATTATAGGCATATGCCACCACGCCCAGATAATTTTTGTATTTTTAGTAGAGATGGTGTTTCACCATGTTGGTCAGGTTGGTCTTGAACTCCTGACCTTGTGATCTGCCCAACTCGACCTCCCTAATTGCTGGGATTACAGGTGTGACCCACTGCGCTGAACCATCCAGCACAGTAGTATAGATTCCAGGCAGGAAATTTAGGAAAGATGTGAATAAAGTTTATTCTAATTCTTCCTTCAATTTAGTTGCAGATGACATACTATTGTATATAAAAACAATTCTAAGGACCACATACATTCAAAAAACTATTAAAGCTATTAAATGAATTCAACAAAGTTGCAGAATACAAAGCAGTATATAAAAATAAATTCTGTTTATATAAACTAGCTGTTAACAATCAGAAAAATAAGAAAAATTTATTCATAGTAGCATTAAAGAAAAATATCTTAAAATAGATTTAATAAGAGAAAGGCAATATTTTACATCAAATACTATAAAGCATCATTGAAAGACATTAGAGACCAAACTGAATGTGAGAACATCTCATGTTCATGGATTGGAAAACAGCACTGTTAAGGTGGCAGTCTTCCTTAATTAATCTACAGATTTAGTACAAATGTATCAAAATCCCAGATGACTTTATTGCAGAAACCTATACTATGATACTAAAATTCATATGGAATCTTAATGCAAGAGACCCTAATAGTAAAAAATGATTATGAAAAAGATAAAAAAGAAGGCTAACTTTTTAATTTAAAAACTGACTACAAAGCTTATAGTAATATAGGATGCATGGGCTAGCATAAGAATAGGCATAGAAAATGACATGGCTTGCCTGTGTCCCCACCCAAATGTATCTTGAACTGTAGTTCCCAAAATCTCCATGTGTCATGGGCAGGATCTAGCGGGAGGTAATTGAACCATGGGGGTAGTTGCCCTCATGTCTCTGTTCTCAAGGACGGTGAGTGAGTACTCACAAGATCTGATGGTTTTATAAGGGGTGTTTTCCCCTTTGCCTTGCCCTAATTCTCCTTCCTGCCACCTTGTGAAAAAGGATGTGTTTGTTTTTCCTTCTACCATAACAGTAACTTTCCTGAGGCCTCCCCAGCCATGCTGAACTGTGAGTCAATTAAGCTTCTTTCCTTTACAAAGTACCCAGCCTCAGCTATGTCTTTATTAGCAGTATGAGAACAGACTAATACAGAGAACAATGGGAGGAAATTTACATAATAAAAGTAAACATATATTTACAATTAATTGATTTTGACAAGGATGCCAAGACAGCTCAATGGGGAAAGAATAGTCTTTTCAACAAATAATTCTGAGACAGCTAGATATCCACATTCAAATGATATTAGGCCTCTACCTTATGTCATATATATATATATATATATATATGTGTGTGTGTGTGTGTGTGTGTGTGTGTATGTATAATACATATATATATATAACATATATATATATATATATAAAACCTCAAAATGGTTAAAATACCAAAGTGTAAGAGCAAAAACTATGAAGTTCTTAGTAAACACATGTCCAAATCTTTACAATGTAGTTTTACAATATGATTTATTTCATACAATATAAAAAACAGTAAAGAAAAGAAATATAGACAAATTTACCTTCATCAAAATAACAAATATTGTGTTTCCAAAGGTACTATAAGAGAAATGAAAAGATAATCCACAATTAAAAGATAATATTTGCAGACCATATGTCTAATAAAGGACAAGTGTTCAGAATACATATATATATGTATATATATATATATATGTTCTGTTATACATATTTCTCACTCATAAGTGGGAGTTGAACATTGAGAACACATGGACACAGAAAGGGGAACAACACATACCAGGGTCTATTGTGGGGTGGAGGGTGAGGGGAGGGAATTTAGAGAACAGGTCAACAGATTAGTAGGTGCCACATGACACACATATACCTATGTAACAAACTTGCATTTTCTGTAGAGTTATCCCGTTTTTTAGAAGAAATAAAGACAAAAGTTATATATATATATATATATATATATATATATATAAAATTAGATATATATCTCATTTTAAATTAGATTATTTGTTTTTTATTGTTGAGTTGTTAAGAATACATATTATATGTATAATATATTGCACAATATTTTATTGTTAGAGCTGTTAAGAATATATACATAGTTGAATTGTTCAGAATAAACACATATGTACATATAATTAGAATATATATATACACATTCTCAACAACTTAATAAAAAGACAAATAATGCAAATGAACAAAAAGTGCTTTGTAAAAAGATCTTGATTAATTGGCTTTAGTTGTGATTCTAGAGTTAGACAACATTTCATTCCATAAAGTAGAAAGTGTTTCTAATTTGAATAGATATTTCTCCAAAGAAAACGTAACTGGGCAATGATTGCAAGGAAGGTTACTTAGGATTTTTAGTCATTAGGGAAATGTAACTTAAAATTAAAATTCAGTGACATCACAAAATTGGCATAATAGGAAGATCCAGAACTTGATTTCTCCATCTAAACAATAATTAAACTTGAACAAATAATAAAAAGTAAACCGTTTTAGAACTCTAGGACCTGATCAGACACTTATAGCAACCAAAGAAGTGCTTAATGAAGGGACATACTGCCTAAATTTTGTTTAAAAACCCATGGCCAAACTAGCTACCATTCCTTATTTATCAGGTTTGCTCTAGCTGTGAGGATAGTAGCCCATATTCCTAGAATGAATGGCTTGCATGAGGTTGTAAAGTAAAATCTGGTCGCTCAAAAGTTTGTTGTCGTGTGTGCTGATCAATACAATGGTTTCCAAGAAATTGATACCTTATAATATTATAATATGTAATACAATATTTATATATTTTATTATATATTATATTTAAAATATAGACTATGCAATGAAATAGGAAAGTATGGCTCATTCGCTGGAATGGCATAAGGTATTAGTGATTAGAATTACTAATCAAAAATGTTAACTGCTATAATTACTCTTAATGTGCTAGAGAAAACTGCCAACAAAGAACTAAAGAATATTTGAAAAAGTATATACGAACAAATAGGAAATATAAATAAAAAATGTAAACTTTAAAAAGGAACCAAATAAAAATTATTGATTTGATAGTACAGTATCTATTTTTTTTTTAAAAAAAGAAAGGTTCACTTGAGGGATTCAATGGCAAATTTGAGTGGGTAGAAAAAAGAATCAGGAAACTTGAAAATACGCCATTTTAGGAGCAGAAAAAAAATTAAGAAAAATGAACAGAACCTAATGAACTTGTGGAGCACTATCAAATTCACTAACATATACATTACAAGGGTTTCAGAAAAAAAAAAGAGAAAGAATTAAGTTAAAAAATTTGAAGAAAGAGTGGAAAAAACTTCCTAAACTAGATGAAAGACACAAATATTCATATTCAAAAAGCTCAATAACTTCAAACATGACAAACTCAAAAAGATTGACACTGACTGATTATAGTTCAATTGCTGAAGCCAAAGAAACAATCTGAACAAAGCAAGAGAGAGTTACTCAACAGCTAGAAGATTATTTATCTTCAGTTGATTTATCATTGAGGACTACGGAGGTCAGAAGGAGTGGGATGAGATATTTACAGTGCTGAAAATAAAATATCAAACAAAAATAACAAGTTTTAAAGAAATTAAGAAATTCCCAGGTAAACAAAAGCTAAGAAAGTCAGCATGTAGTAGATCTGTCTTAGAAGAAATGCTAAAAGGAGGTAGATCTTCTAGTGGAAATAAAGTGATAATAGACAGTGACTTGAAGCCACATAAATCAGTGAAGAATGCCCATAAAGGCAGATAAATATAAAATTAAGTGTTACTGTGCAATTGGTTTGTAATTCTTTATTTTGTATATGATTTAAAATCAAATACAGAAAATACTAATTATAAACATGTAAAAAATGCAATGTATCACAATATAAAGGAAAAGGGATGGAGATGTATAGAAACTAAATGTTTGTATACTATTGAAATTTAGTTGGTATTACTCAAACTATGTTTTTATGTTTAATTTGTTAACTCTATTTCTCTATGTGATCACTAAGAATATAACAAAAATATACAGAAGATAAAAGGAGGGGGTCAAAACAGCAGGCTGCATGAACTTAACCAGGTAAAAAATAAGGCAATGATGAAAAAAGTGAGAAACAAAAATATATACAACATGTAAAAAAGCAAATAGCTATATGGCAAAGTTTTCTTTATCAGTAATTAAGTAAAAGGTAAATGGATTAAATTTTTAGTTAAGGGGTGGAGATTTACAGAATGTATCAAAAAGTATTCCCTTAGAAACTGTATAGAAGAGACTCAGTTTAGTTACAAAAAAAGAAGTTGAAAGACAAGCAATCCTATTTTTAAAATTGGCGAAGGGTTTGAGATAGGCATTTATCCAAAGAAGATGTAACAAGGATCAATAAGCGCATAAAAGATGTTCAACATTATTAGTTATTAGGAAATGAATATCTAATCCACAATGATATGTTACTTTACACATACTAGGGTAGCTATAATTTTAAAATAATGATGAAAATTAACAAGTCTTGTCAAAGATTTGGAACAACTGTAACTCTCATATATTACTTTTGGGAATGTGAAATGGTGCAGCTGTTTAGGAAATCAGTTTGGAAGTTCCTCAAAATATTTACCAAAGAGTTAGCATACAGCCTAGAAATCTGCAACATTTCCATCACAATGAAATTCAATGCATATAACCACACGAAAACTTGTACACACATTTTTATAGCAGTATTTATTATATTAGCCACAAAGTGGAAACAATCCAAATATCTTTCAATTGATGAATATGTAAACGAAATATATTACAGCCATATAATGACAAATCTTTCAGCTATAAAAATTTAGGTCAGAAAGTCCTGCTACATGTTACAGTATCTGTGAATCTTGAACACATAATGCTAAGTCAAGCTAGACACAACAAGCCAAATATTGCATTACTACATGTATGTAAAATATCCAGAATAGGCAAATCCATAGAGATCTCAAGTAGATTAGTGCTTGCTTGGTGGAAAAGGGATATGTGCACTAACTGCTAATGTATTTGATCTTTCCTTCTGGGGTGTTGAAAAGGTTCTGGAATTAGACAGCGATGACAGCTAACATCTTTGTGAATATGCTAAGAATCAGTAAAGTGAATAATACTGAAATATATTTTAGTTTGTATACTGAAGGTACACCTACAAGATTGTATGTGAATCATATCTCAGTTTAAAAAGATGTAAGAAAAAAAAACTAATAAACACTGATATTCCTTACCTCATCATAATGTCAAGAGAGAGATTACATCTTCAGAGTGGCCCTTAACAATTAATTCTACACCATCACATGGTGCTGGGACCCTGAGCCTTTTATCCTATATTCATTGGTAACGAAATAGACATAAGAGGGATTGCCATTCTGAAATGTCCAGATGTGAGATACAATTGGCTTTATATCCCTACAGGGCTGATGTCGCTTATATCTTTGATCTGAGAACATTAGATGACAGAAGATATACAAGAGCAACATCCTTCTCCCAAAATGCATGAATTCTCATTATGCTCAGACTGAAATGTATTAGAAAAGTGGATCTTTTCTTTTAAACCTCAAAGCAAATATTTCTCCTTATGTACTAGAGGAGAAAAAAGTTTTACAGCTCTCCATTACACATTTTTAATGTTTTCAAGTTTTGCACATGTACAAATAATATATTTTTATTTTATTCCAGAGATAAAATTAATATACACTTAAAACACTGAAATTAATTTATAAGGCAAGTAAGGAGTTAATTTTAGTGAAACATTGTGGAAAAACGTGTCTGTACGTGATTATTTTTTTTAAATAGCTCAGTCTGAATTTGTTTACACTGCCCAGATTTCCCATGTTAAAATAATCTGTTTTCAAAAAGAGCACTTAGTGTTTTAATTCACCTAATTTAATGTCTGGAAGTTGCCTACTGGCAGCTATATAGAGATCAAATTATTCCATCTCATTGTCATTGCTTCATTAATTGTCTAAATGTTAAATGTATTGTAGTTTGTACTTTCAAGTTACATATTATATCAGCAATTTTCAAGTTCTTATTTAATACAAGCAATTGAACCAAACTGATGCAAGTGAAATTAGAGTCCAGTGAATGGAATTTTTATTATTAAATACCTTGTACTTCCCACAGGTTACACTACATAAATTGTTGAATGGTTTCTAAACAATACTAGTGTGTTTTCATGTTAATGCAGTTAATATTCAAATACTATGCCAGAAGAAATAAAACAAAACCTTATAATTGTCATCAAACTTGTAGAATCTTCACAGTCTAAATCTTATTCTGAATATTTATTGAATTAAATTACAGCACCCATTCTCTCTGAGCAGTTTTCCTGCTTCTTTGTTCTGCAGCTATCCCTATTCTATCCCAGAGCTCTGTTTCACTTAGTAACTAGAGCACCAATTTAAAGATAAATGGCATTATGTCACCCCACTACTCAAAACCCTCCAATGATTTCCATTTCTATTAATAAGCAAAAGCCAAAAATCTTTCCATGGCCTACAAGAATGGACATTATCTGAACTTCTTCTTGATTCTGATTTTATTCCCTTCCCATTGTTCTCAGACATAAACTATAACCTTTGCCTTTCCTTGCTCACATTAAGCTCATTTTCACCTTAATACCAGTGTGTGGTTCCTTCCTTGGCCTAAAAATGATGTCTTGGATAACCACACTGAATACTGTATTAGTCTGTTCTCATGTTGCTATGAAGAAACATTCGAGACTAGGTAATTTATAAAAAAGAGTTTTAATTGACTCACAGTTCTGCGTGGCTGTGGAGGACTCAGGAAATTTACGATTATGGCATAAGGGGAAGGACACACATCCTTTTTACATGGCGACAGGAGAGACATGTGCTGAGCAAAGAGGGGAGACCCTAATAAAACCATCAGATCTTGTGAAAACTCACTCACTATCATGAGAACAGTATGAGGATAACTGCCCTTATGATTCAATTATCTCACATGGGGTTTCTTCCATAACACATGGAGACTATAGAAATTACAATTCAAGATGAGACTTGGGTGCTGACACAGCTAAACCATATCATTCTGCCCCTGACCCCACCCAAATTTCATGTCCACACACTTCAAAATACAAACACTCCCATCCTACAGTACTCCAAAGCTTTAATTCATTCCAGCATTAAATCAAAAGTCCAAGTCCAAAGTCTCATCTGAGACAAGGCAAGTCCCTTCCACCTATGATCCTGTAAAATCAAAAGCAAGTTAGTTACTTCCTAGATACAATGGGGGTACATAAATTGGCTAAATACGCCCATTCCAAATGGGAGAAATTGGCCACGACAAAGGAGATACAGGCCTCATGAAAGTTTGAAAGCCAACTAAGCAATGATTAAACCTTAAAGTTCCAAAGTGATCTCCTTTAACTCCATGTCTCATATCCAGGTCATGCTGATGCAAGAGGTAGGCTCCATTGGCCTTGGGCAACTCGACCCCTGTGGCTTTGCAGGGTACAGCTCCCTTTCCAGCTGCTTTCATGGACTGTCCTTGAGTGTCTTCAGCTTTTTCCAGTGCACAGTGCAAACTGTCAGTGCATCTCCCATTCTTGTATCTAGAGGCTGGTGGCCCTCAACTCACAGCTCACAAAGGCAGTGCCCTAGTGGGGACTCCAACCTCACATTTTCATTCTGCACTGCCCTAGCAAAGGTTCTCCATGAACCTGCAGCAAACTTCTGCCTGCACATCCAGGTGTTTCCATACATCCTCTGAGATCTAGGCAGAGGTTCCCAATCCTCAATTCTTGACTTCTATTTTGGAGTAGATATTTTATTAGCTGTTTTAATGAGGTATAATTAACATACAATCATACATATAATTAACATGCACACTTGGATACATTCTGTCATGTTACCTGTGAAACCATGAGCACAACTAAGATCATAGACATATCCTTTATCTCAAAAGTAATCTGCTTTCCGTGCTCATAGATTAAATATTCTATAGCTTTATATAAATAGAACTATGCAACATGTACTGTATATTGTCTGGCTTCATTCACATACCTTAATATAAATTTTAAGATCCAACCATGTTATAGTAGCTGTTGATAGTTCTTTATTTTATTGATAAATACTAACTGCTATTCTATTCTATGGTATACCAAAGTGTGTTAATCCATTAATCTGTTGACAGACATTTGTATTGGTCTACATCTGTCTAGGTTTGGGCTATCACAAACAAAGCATTTCTGTATGTATATATGTATGTGTATATACATTCACGTAGACATCTTTTTACGGAAGTAAGCTCTTATTTTCCTTGTTTAAATAAATGACAATGCAATGGCTGAAATTTACAGCAAATTTAATTTTAACATTTAAAGTAACCTTCAACCAGCTTTCCACAGTTGTAGCATTTTACATTCCACCAGCAGTGTATGAGAGTTCCAGCTTCAACATCTCCTCCATCTCTTCACAAGCCCTTGGAATGGCCAGTCTTTTTATTTTAACCATTCTAATAGGTATGTAGTGGTATTTCACTGTGGTTTTGATTAACAATTCTCTGATGATTAATGATGCTGTGCTTGTTTTTATGCTCATTTGCCCTTTGTATCTATTTGTGTTAATTAGTTTCAAGAAATACATCACAGTTTTTACTCTTACGGAAGTATAATCTCAAGTAACACCATCAACCTTGACATTAAGTTTGGCAATGTAAAGAAAAATCTTTTATTTTGCTTTATTTCATAACGAAAATGCTGCTATCTTGTTACTCTCCTTGTTAACACTTTTTGCTTAGCCATCTTTTCTCAAATGTTACTTTTTCTGTTGCATTTGTTAGTATCAAGTCATGAGGTCTATCTATCTTAACTTTATTTGTTCATCCCCCAGATAAGCAAGTCTGTTACTACAGAAAAACAGAAATAAACTACTATCATCCTTTATTAAAAATTAATGCATTTGCCTATTACATCCCTCTTTTTGTGGTATGCCCAGAACAGTGATCATATTAAAAACAAGCCCAACTTCACTAATATTAAAACTGATTCTAGAAAAGGGAAGTTTTGTGACAGAGAGGAACTCTGGCATGAGCTTATCTTCTGGTGAAAGTAGATGTTCTGGGAGGTGTTCATTTCTATATTACTTTTATGTTCTAAATTTCTAGTCAGCAATCTTCTTGAGCATGACTCTTTTTAAGATAGAACTAAAAATAATTTACTAATACCTATTTGTGCTCAGAGAATATACAAGGCAAGGATAGAAAATGGAGAAATAGTTTTCATGGCATTTTATATATTTATTACATGAGCTGTGCTCTACAAGGACAGAGAAAATTTGTCCAATTATCTCTAAGTGACGACTAGTACTTTATAGTGTTTAACAAAAACTTAGATTTTTGATTTAGCTTGCTTTAATTACAAAATTAAGGATAGAGTTATATTTCATATCTTTGGTGGAGGAATATTAATTTAGAGGGCAAGTGATCTTGAAATGAATAAGTAAATAATCTTAAAAGTATCCATTAGCATTAGTGTCACTACAGCCGGTATACAAACTCCACTGCTAAATTTGACTGTCTTTAAAAAAATAAAAAGTAAAATTTACAAGTGGGCTTCTAAGTTACTTGAAATAAGTAAGAAGAGGAGATTGCAGCTACTTAAATGAGTTTCTAAGAAATTTTACTTAGCTCATGTTAAGATACAGAAATAGTAAAATGAAAGGATGTGTACATCTAACCTAGAGAATTACCTGCCAGTGCTCCCTTCAGCTTTCCAAATACACAAGTATGTGATGAGCTCCCCTGAAATCTTGCTTACCATTTTTGAATTGGTCTTGAATCACAATTACTTTTCTCAACACTCCATTTCCTGAGTTTATCTTTTTTTTTTTTTTTTTTTTTTTTTTTTTTGAGACGGAGTTTCGCTCTTATTACCCAGGCTGGAGTGCAATGGCGCGATCTCGGCTCACCGCAACCTCCGTCTCCTGGGTTCAGGCAATTCTCCTGCCTCAGCCCCCTGAGTCGCTGGGATTACAGGCACGCGCCACCATGCCCAGCTAATTTTTTTCTGTATTTTTAGTAGAGACGGGGTTTCACCATGTTGACCAGGATGGTCTTGATCTCTTGACCTCGTGATCCACCCGCCTCGGCCTCCCACAGTGCTGGGATTACAGGCTTGAGCCACCGCGCCCGGCCCTGAGTTTATCTTTTATCTGTCTCCAGAAAGGACCATGAATGTCTGCTTCCAACTTTAAGACATATGTAACATTATAAAAAATATAATTTTATGTTAATTACTTTTTTTAATCATTTCAGGGAATCAAACCCTAAATTTTATATGTTTGTAAAATTAATTAAGAAAAGAAATAGGACAAAAACTAGTGTTTATCAAATTGGGAAATTCAAGCGTACATGAGAGGCTTTTATTCTCACTACTGCTATGGTAAGATTTTTCTATTGTAAGTTAGCCCATAACAAGAGAGAGAAAAAAAACTGAGTCAGTAAGTGTTCTGCTTTAAAAATCATACAAATAAACATTATAGGCTTCCATGCAACTGTCAAATACCATGAAAAACTAACAGGTTAAACTCAATGTCATTTCACATGGTTAGGCATTGATTAGTAACATGTCACCTATGACCTTCTCAAATAATTAGATTCTTAATTTAAATATTTGCTGACAATACATTTTAAAAGGAAAAATAACTACTATTAAATTACTTTGTTTTACTCAGCATCATAGCTGCTGCTTTGTCACATCCATAGAGTTAATAATTTAAATAACTGTGCTTAGGAAGATTGATATGTTAATTTAATTAAAACTTCTCTGCCAATTCTTCTTGTTATTTTGCCACATCTTACTGCCAGTACTTTCATAAGCTCTGGGTGAAAGTTGTTGAGAAAAGAGCTTACAATTTGCAATGAATTTCTTTCTGCTGAAAATGGGAACTGTTATAAAATTTTATTTAGCCTTTTATCCAAGATGGAAATATGCTATACCCAGGATTATGGGCCTGTCATTTTGAAATTGTCCAGTGATTTAATGCTGACTCTCCTAGTCCAGCTCCATGGAAACCTGATTACTCTGCCTTGAAGTAGTAAACATGCTGCTTGACATCTAAACACATGCAGAACTTTTGCCAAAGGCACAGCATCTACTAATGATTTTCAGTGGTGTCAGCCAGGAGAGTGTCAGTGACAGCCAAGCCAAGTAAAAGTAAAAGAGTTTTCAGAGCGATCACTGTGAAAACTTGACTGCAAACAATATTTTCAAGCCACAGATTTTACAGATGAGTCAGTAAATTAAAGGTCATAATATGAATTTTTAAGAAGTCTAAATAAATGCAGCCTACAGGCAGTAACTGAATCTAGGAATCAGCAGACCCAGATCTAGACCTAGTTCTGAACTGTGAAACTCTGAGAAAAAAATACATTTGCCTGTCAGAATTTATTTACACAGCTTCTTTTTTTGTTTTTTGGGGGGAATGGAGTTTAGCTGTTGTTGCCCCAGACTGGAGTGCAATGGTGCAATCTCAGATCACTGCAGCCTCCACATCTGGGGTTCAAGCAATTCTCCTGCCTTAGCCTCCTGAGTAGTTGAGATTACAGGCATGCACCACCATGCCCAGCTAATTTTTGTATTATTAGCAGAGACAGGGTTTCACTGTGTTGGCCAAGCTAGTCTTCAACTACTGACCTCAGGTGATCCACCGCCTCCCAAAGTGCTGGCATTATAGGCATGAGCCACCACGCTGGGCCTGCACAGCTTTTTAATATAATTTAACTTTTACTTTAGATTCAGAGATACATGTGCAGATATTTCACATGAGTATATTGTAGGATGCTGCAGTTTGTGGTATAGGTCCCATCAGCCAGGAAGTGAGCATAGTGCTTAGCAGGTAATTTTTCAATCAATTGTCTCCACCCTTTCTCCTCTCTCTAGTATATTCTGTAGATCTGTTGTTCCTGTTTTTCTATCCATGTGTATTCAATGTTCAGCTCCCACTTATAAGTGAGAACATGAGTTATTTCTTGGTTTTGTTGTTGTTGTTGTTGTTCCTCTGTTAGTTTATTTAGGATATGGCCTCCAGCTGCATCCATATTGCTCATAAAGACATGATCCCATCCTTTTTCATGGCTCTTCAATATTCCATTGTGTACATGAACTACATTTTCTTTAGCCAATCCATCACTGTTGGGCACCTAAACATGATTCCGTATTTTTTGCTACTGGGAATTGTGTTGCAATGAACATGTAAGTGCATGTGTATTTTGGGTAGAACATTTTATTTTCCTTTGGGTGTATACCTAGTAATGAGATAGCTGAGTCAAATGGTATCTCTTATTTAACTTCTTTGAGAAATATCCAAACTGCTTTTCACAGGGACTGAGCTTATGTTCCCATCAACAGTGTATAAGTGTTCCCGTTTTTGCCTCAGCCTTGTCAACATCTGTTTTTTGTTTTTGTTTTTTTTAGCTTTTTAACAGTAGCCATTCTGACTAGTATGAGATAGTATCTCACTGTGGGGTTTATTTGCATTTCTCTGAAAATTAGCGATGATGAGCATTTTCATGTTTGTTGGCAACTTGTATTTCTTCTTTTGAGAAGTGTCTGTTCACGTCCTTTGCCCATTTTTTAATAAGATTATTTGTTTTCTTTTACTTGTTGATTTGTTTAAGTTCCTTATAGATTTTAGGTGTTAGACTTTTGTTGGATTCATAGTTTGTGAATATTTTCTCTTATTATTTAAATTTTGCTTACTCTATGAATAATTGATTTAAAATATGAAATAAGAGAGATAGACTAGGACCTACCATAAAATGCAAACATAGTTAGATCCCATTTACTAATGGAAGAACCGGCTTAAAGAAATTTACTATCCTGTACAGGTTAGTAATTTGGGGAACAATAATTTAACACCAGGCTGTCAGATTTCCCACAGAGTCCACAGGCTTTTCGTTTTGCACAACATTATATTTGCTTCAAACAAATAATGTAGAGGTCAAGCATTGGGGGTGAAAAAAATTATAATAAATAAGGAATTATCTGGAATGTGTCACTTCCTTTCTTTTCTAGAAATATTCTAATTATCTCTCTGTGTTCTTACTGTCTGGGGCCATTCAGCCTGGCACTCATAGGAGAACATGGCATTGCTCTTTGCTCCAGAATTTTCTCCCCATACACACTACTAGTTAGTATCATTTAACTTGCTTTCCTTTAGTAAATAAAAATAGGTAATACTGAATCTATCAAATAAACACATTTTTTGAAAACCTGGGAAAAGAGAGTGAGCCCAATGTTTTGCACAATATTTTAAATGTTTCATAATCACTTTCATTTTAAGCTTGTGTGATGAACTAAAGTTTACCATGTATTATTTTTTAATCTTCCAGTGACATCCTCTCCAATATGGGGTACTCTGTGACAACTTCATTCACAGAATATGGAGGAGATGGTGCAGTATCATATTCTGAGTCCAGGCTGCTTTTGCTTTCTGTCTTTTACAACACACGTCTTTAGAACACAGCTATCATGCCATGGACATCCTGAGATACTTGAGAGGCCATGTAGAGGCAATGCATTCCAGAGCTCTAGCTGAGTTCCCAGCCAACAACAGGGTCAACCCTCAGCAATGTAGGTGAAATACTATGGATGTGCAGCCATGCCAAGCTTGCAAATGGCTCCAGTCCCAGCTTATTTTTAAGTGCAACCACTGAGAGAGGTTCTAGTTAAGAAATGCTTAGCCAGGTGCAATGGCTCACGCCAGTAATCCCAGCTCTTTGGGAGTCTGAGGAGGGTAAATCACAAGGTCAGTAGTTAAAGACCAGTCTGGCAAAATGGTGAAAACTCATCTCTACTAAAAATAGAAAAATATTATCCAGGAATGGTGGCAGGTGCCTGTAATTCCAGCTACTTGCGAGGCTGAGGCAGAGAATTTCTTGAACCCAGGAGGTAGAGTTTGCAGTGAGCCAAGATAATGCCACTGCACTCCACCCTGGGTGACAGAGCAAGACACCATCTCAAAAAAAAAAAAAAAAAAAAAAAAGAAAAGAAGAAAAAAAAGAAGAAGAAGGAGTGCTCAGCCCATCCTAATCAACTAATCAACCCACAGAAGCATGTAGAAAACAAGATTTTTGTGCATTTTTAGCCATTACGTTATGCAGTGCAACAGACAACTGGAATGAATTTGTACACACCAGATATCTATCCGGCATAGCAACTGCTCTATACCTGTGGTAAAATACAATATAATAGGTAATAAAGACATAGACCTAGCCCATCTTTGGCATCCATTTAAGTTTTATTATCCAGAATTCTAACCTACTGATATGGTTTGGCTGTGTCCCCACCTAAATCTCATCTTGAATTGTAACTCCCACAATTCCAACATGTCGTGAGAGGAACCTAGTGGGAGGTGATTGAATTATGGGGGTGGGCCTTTCCTGTGCTGTTCTCATAATAGTGAATCAGTTTTATAAGATCTGATGGTTTTTAAAAAGAGGAGTTCCCCTGCATAATCTCTCTCTTTGCCTACTGCCATCCATGTAAGACGTGACTTGCTATTCCTTGCCTTCTGCAATGATTGTGAGACCTCTGCAGCCATGTGGAACTTTAAGTCCTTAAACTTCTTTTTCTCTATAATTTACCCTGTGTCAGCAATGTGAAAATGGACTAAAACACCTACGTTTAACTACAATCTTTATATATTTTTTTTGTTTGAGACAGAGTCTTACACTGTCTGCAAGGCTGGAGTTCAGTGTCAAGATCTTGGCTCACTGCAGTCTCTACCTCCGAGGTTCAAGTAATTCTCCTGCTTCAGCCTCCCAAGTAGCTGGGACTACAGGAACCCACCACACCTGGCTAGTTTTTGTATTTTTAGTAGAGACGGGGTTTCGCCATATTGGTCATTCTTGTCTCAAACTGTTGACCTTGTGATCTACCCACCTTGGCCTCTCAAAGTGCTGGATTACAGGCATGAGCCACAGTGCCTAGCCTACAATCATTACCTTAATGTGGATGAAATATTTTGGATTTCTCTATCTAGAATTTTCACAAGCAATTCAGACTGAACTGAATCATTTACTTTGCCTAGTTTGCCATGTGCTTTTATTCCTATATTAACTTCTCAGGTTAATGAAAGGAGAATTTCAGAGTCAGGTATTCTCTATAGATCTATCAATCTTTACTTGAACCATTTTTGGCATCTGATTAATTCATATTCTCTTAGCAGCATCTTCGGTTAAAAATCATCTTCTATTTTACATATATTAATTAAAGTTTATTATCCAGAGCTTTTCCTGTCCAATTTATCACCTACCAAGCTTTCTTCAATATAGTTCCTCAGATTATTTTTCAAAAGAAAAATGTAATAATGCCATAACTACACTCAGTTGATTCATTGATTAATTTTTTTTTCTCACTCTGTGACAGGTCAGGGAAAGAATGCACAGAGAAATATCTGAAGGTTCAGAACTTCAGAACTGACTAATATTCAGAGACCCAATACATTTCTTTACATGAGTAAGGCCAAATAAAACATTATGCTAATAGGAAATATGTAGTTAGTACTAGCAATGACAAGGAAGCTGCTCTAAATGCATTACACATATGAACTCAGCGAATCCTCACAATAATTCTATGTGATACATACTACTGTTATCCCACTTTATAGGTGAGGGAATTGAAGAACAGAGGTTAAATAATTTTAACTTTTTTGCATGTCTCTATCCCTTTGAGATATGAATATTTGCTAAACATTTGCATTCAAGAACACTATTTTCATAAATATCATAAAATTTACAAAAGACATGAAGAAACAGAGAACAAATAGGTTGAGAAATCTAGTTCTGCTTCAGAATCCTCACATAGTACATAGGTATTAATTGCTCCATTAAGGCATATGAGTGATCTAGTCAGAATTTCAGTGCTGTCACCAGCACTAGGAAAATAATAATACTCATATTTTCTATTGAAGGAGAAATTATATGGGATCATCTTCTGCAAAACATAAATAGGATAGAAGGTGTGTGCTACAATGGAAATTCATGATATTGGTCAATTTTCATTATCACTGCAAAATTTGTCATTTTTTTAACTGTTAGATTTGTGTGTTTTTAATGTTTACTATAATTTTTTTAAATTTATTTTTATTCTATTTAAAATTTTTTTCCACCATGGCCCTCCTCATTGCCATTATTTTATTTTTTATTCTTTTTTTTTTTAACTTTTACTTGAAGTTCAGTGGTACAAGTGCAGGTTTCTTATATAGGTAAACTTGTGTCATGGGCGATTGTGGTATAAATTATTTCATCACCTAGGTATTAAGCCTAGTACCTATTGTTTTTCTTGATTCTCTCCCTCCTCCCACACTTTACTCTCTGAAAGGCCCCAGTGTGTGTTGTTCCCCTCTATGTGTCCATGTGTTCTCATTACTTAGCTCCCATTTATAAGTGAGAATTTGTGGTATTTGGTTTTCTGTTCCTGTGTTAGTTTGCTAAGGATAATGACCTAGCGCTCCATCCATCTTCCTGCAAAGAGCATGATCCCATTCTTTCCTATAGCTACATAGTATTCCATGGTGCAAATGTGCCACATTTTCTTTATCTAGTCTTTCATTGATGGGAATTTAGGTTGATTCCATGTCTTTGCTGTTGTAACTTTACTACAATGAACATATGTGTATGTGTGTCATTATAACAGAATGATTTATATTGGTTTGAGCATATACTCAGTAATGGGATGGCTGGATCACATAGTATTTCTGTCTTCAAGTCTTTGAGGAATCTCCACACTGTCTTCCACCATAACTGAACTAACTTACACTCTCACCAACAGTATATAAGCATTTCTTTTTCTCCACAAAGTGACTAGCATCTATTATCCTTGACTTTTTATTAATAGCCATTTGACTGGTGTGAGATGATATCTTATTGTGGTTTTGATTTGCATTTCTCT
The DNA here is from genome assembly GCF_009761245.1 of Sapajus apella. Lineage (NCBI taxonomy): Eukaryota > Metazoa > Chordata > Mammalia > Primates > Cebidae > Sapajus > Sapajus apella. The sequence continues at coordinate 12,691,195 of NW_022436951.1, forward strand.
AATGATCAGTGATGTTGAGCTTTATTTCACATGACTGTTGCCCACATATATATCTTCTTTTGAAAAGTGTCTGTACATGTAGTCATGGGTAGGAATAATCAATATTATTATTAAAATGCCCAAAGTAATTTATAGATGCAATTTTATTCCCATTCAACTACCACTGACATAACTCACAGAACTAGAATCAACTATTTTAAAATTTATATGGAACCAAAAAACAGCCTGAAGAACCAAGGGAATCCAAAGCAAAAAGAACAAAGCTGGAGGCATCATACTACCCAACTTCAAACAATACTACTGGGCAACAATAATCAAAACAGCATGGTACTGTTACAAGAACAGGCACATAGATCAATGGAACAGAATAGAGAAGCCAGAAATAATACTTCACACCTAAAACAATCTGCTTTATGAGAAACCTTACAAAAACAAGCAATGGGGAAAGATTTCCTATTCAGTTAGTGGTTCTGGGATAACTGACTTGCCACATGCAGAAGATTGAAACTAGACCCCGTCCTTATGCCATTTACAAAAAATAAGACAATATGGATTAAATACTTAAATATAGAACCCAACAACCATAAAAGCCCCAAAAGACAAACTAGGCAATACCGTTCAGAACATAGGCATGAGCAAAGATTTCCTGACAAAGATACCAAAAACAATTGCAACAAGAGTAAAAATTGTCAGATGGAATCTAATTAAACTTAGAGCTTCTGCACAGCAAAATAAGCTATCAACAGAGTAAAGAGACAATCTACAGAATATGGAAAAATTTTTGCAAACTCTGCATCCAACAAAGGTAATAGCCAGCATCTCTAAGAAACAAACAAATTTACGAGAAACAACCGTATAAAAACATGGGCAAAGGACGTAACAGTCATTTTTCAAAAGAAGGCATACATTTCTTATAGTGTACTACATTTATTGTGCCATGTTTGTTTTCTATTTGTATTTTTGTGCTTTATTCTCTTCTGATTAATTCTTTTGATATAACCAGTAGTCCTTCAGAAAGAAGAACCCTGTAGTTGATGTACCTTTTCTTACCCTGTGTGTATCTATCTGTCTGTCTCTCTAAAAAGTTGTTTTCAGAGTTATACTGTTCCCAGAAAGCCTGAGCATGTTTTATGCCAATTGATATTATTTCCACTTATGAATGAATGAAGATTTCATTATCACAGTATGATCTCCAAAATTTGAAAAATGAAGAATTTATAAGAGGGACCACATCCACACTAAATAATATTATTAACTGCCCCTCCATACACACATGCTCTTTATCTCCTCTCCACTACGTATATATACACACACACACACATACACACAAATAGAGATATCTTTCTGCCAGAGGTAAACACTTGTGTTCCTAGGTTCTGCACACAGAAACACAGTTACTTTCTTTGTCTCATTTGTCTGCAATGGCTCTTCTTATTCATTCTCAATTATAATGCTTGTTTTGGGTCCAGAGTCTCTCACTGTTTTCCAGGCTTAACTTAAAAATTAGTCTACCTTTTACAACACTCTGTTGTATATTTTGTCAACATAATCAATTTTTCCTGAATGATTTTCCAGCCTTCCAACAAGTGACACCAATGATTATCTTTTTATTTTATTGTAAGTTTATTTATTTTTATTCATTTGCATTTTCATTTCAGCAAAACAACAGTTTTGGCACATGCATAAATGTCATGTTGAACCACAGTTTCCATCATCTTCATGTCTTCTTCATAATTAAATATGCATTTCATTGGACAGAATTCCTCGATCTCTTTATATTATGATACTTGATTTAATTTTCTGCTCTATTTTAAAAATTTAATATTTTTAAAAATCATGATGGTATTTTTTCTTTTTCAATTGTTTATTTAACACTGTTTTGATCTTATTAAGAACTCTAAAGTAAGAGAAAGCCATTAAAGTTTATTGAATTTTGCTGAGTAAATGCATATATCACCAGTTCCCTCAAAAGACAGAAAGGACAGAGATTAGATACTAGTCACTTTCCAGAAATAATCTCATGATCTGACATTTATTGCAGGACAGTTGGTATTGTCTAGTTCTTTATGTCAGGAATAATTTAGCATTTATGTGGCACTTTACATTTTCAAAGTGCTCTTCAATCATTAATAAAACATTTCCCTTAACATTTCTGTCCAAGAGGTCAGTGTAACTACCAGTAACTAGAACCAATTAATAACAAAATAGTGAAAGAGTTACCATAATCCTTTCTTTTTCATGGTGTTGATTTTCAAGCATGTAAAATTTGGGCATTTGTTAAAATCCATTAAGCCACATTGAATTAATTTCCATTAATTTAGGTAAGGGCGAGTTACTGTAAATAACATTGTGAAAAGCTTAAGAATTATAACTTCCCTTTCAATTGTGGGCTACAGTCAATTAAATCTACTAATAAACATATAGCAAATTCTCTCAGGACTCAGAGCTATTCTATTAATGCAGATATTAGAGAATTCTGTAATTTTTAATGTTAGCAATATTGTGCCAGAATTAAATAATGTAACACAGATTGACTAGAGGCTAAAATGATATTTATGAGAGAGTACTGGTTCTCCAGTCAGCTTAAGGTAAATGCAAGGCAGTAATTTAGCAAATATATAAGTATAAACAGAAGGCGACATTCCCAAATGTTGGTGAACTAAGATACATCTGGAAAATAGTTTGTGTTAAGTTACCACACAATACATTTACTATACAATTATTATTAGTTCACAAATGATTTCTCTGTGTGTGTGTGTGTGTGTGTGTGTGTGTGTGTGTGTGTGTGTGTGTTTGTGTGATTCCTAGTGTTTTTGTGAAGTTTCTTTCACTCTAGCCTCATAAGAATACCTTGGAAGCACACCTGTATTCTTCCTCTCTGAGGCTATCTTGGCTTGTTATTTGTTTTTGCTTTTGTTTTTATTTAAAAGGGTGTCAAGAATAACATTTATTTCTTATTTGTAAATAGAAATGAGACTATTGTGAAATATTTTTATTATCCTGTACCTTTTTGAGAAATTTGTCCATTTCATTCTAGATGTCAATTTTCTCATGAAAACGTTTTATATTCTCACCTGCTTATCTTTCTAATATTTGTATTTTTATAGTTTTCTACTTTTTCATTCATGATACTGGTACTTTGTTATATCAGTCTTGTTTATATCAGCCTTATTAGTGCATTGCTATTATAGAATAGTTTAAATTTTCTAGAATCATATATAAAGAGGGCCATATATTATTTACTCTTTTGTGTCTGACTTCTTGCACTCAACATTATAATTCTGACATCCATTCATGCATTTGTATTTATCCACAGATTGTTTCTATTGATGAATAGTGTTCCTAGATATAGATAGATAAATATAGATATTTATCTCATTCTGTATGTACAGTCACGTGTGGATGGACATTGGCATTCCTTCCAGTTTTGTGATTGTAAATAAAAAAATCTAAATAATTTTATAAATAAAATTATGCAAGGTTTTGTGAGAAGCTTATGTTTTTTTATTTTCCTTACATAAATATATTGGGGTCTGGCATATTGTATCATGCCTGTAATTCCAGCACTTGGGGAGGGTGAGGCAGGTGGATCACTTGAGGTCAGGAATTGAGACCAGCCTGGGCAACATTGTGAAACCTTATATCTACTAAAATTACGAAAATTAGCCAGGCATGGTGGCACATGCCTTTAATCTCAGCTCTTTGGGAGGCTGAGGAGCCAGAATTGCTTGAACCAGGGAAGGAGAGTTTGCAGCAAGCCAAGATCGAGCCACTGCATTCCAGCTTGGGAGACAGCATGAGGGTCGATCTCAGAACAAACAAAAAACACCCAAAAAACAATGATAATAATAATAGAATAAATATATTAGAGTGGAATAGCTGAAATAGCTGGGTCATATAGTTAGCCTTTATCTTTCAATTGACATTTTAATTCATTTCTTAGGTTTTTAGTTATACTTTATTGTATTGTTGCATAGTAGTTTATGTCAAATGACTATATATACTTAAACTTTCATAGTTTATTATGAATCAATAATTCCACTCACATAAGATTTAGAAATTTTAGATAGTTTCTCATAATTGCTCTCTTTCATCGATGCTTGTCATATGAATTAAACACAATGCAACTCCCATAAGACAATACTCATAAATAATAAAAAGGAAACAATGTATCTTATATTTACTCACACATATAACATTTCTGATACTCTTCATATTTTCCTAAAAATTTGAGTCTCTCTTTAATGTCATTTTTCTTCTCCTCAAAGAATTTCCTCTAGAAATATTTGGTGATTTTAGGTCTGCTGGTAACAATTGCTTGTGGTTGTGTTTCATTAGAAATGTTCTTCAAGTCAAGATGGCTGAATAGACGTAACTCCAGTGCACAACACCCAGCGAGAGAGATGCAGAAATCCAGAGATCTCCTAGCTCCAACTGAGGTACCAGGTGCATTTCAATGGGTCTGATCCTATGTTTAGCAAAGGCCAGGCAGGGCAGGCCGAGGTGGGTAGGGGTGCTGCTTCACCCAGAAAGTGCATCTGACTGCTGAGTCAGAGGCTCCCCCTCTGACGCTCCAGTCCAGATACAGTGCTTCCCCCAAAGCCTCAGCAATACATCGAACAGGGGATCTTTGCCAGTCAAGTGCTAGGAATGACAATCACAGAGTTGAACAATAATCCAGGATGGTGTCCCGGATTGGAGCACAGATCTAAGCAAACGCATAAGCCCATAAGCAAGCCAGAAGAGCCTGTGGACCAAGCTATTGCTCCCTCCCCCTGCATGGAGGGAGAGGGAACTGAAAGCAGGAAGACAGATGGAGCAGCAGGATGGGCCTCTCCCCCATGACAGGAGAGAGGGAGCTAAAAGAGGGGAGACAGGCAGTGCAGCTGAGCAGGTCCCTATCCTCCCCAACAAACCCCAGAGGGTTGAAGCACTAACTCTAGTGGGTTATGCAGCCAGTGCCACAGTCTGAGCTGAACTAGAATGATCCAGCCCTGTGGAGGAAAGACATAACCCTCCATTAAAAGGGAGGGGTTAGACTTCATGGTTTACAAAAAACACAGGAAGCCTACATAGCAATGGGACCCTGTTCTTGACCACCCAGCAGTGCCTCCAGGTCAGCGGAAGAGGCACTAATCTCCCAGTGTAAACAAAAGACACAGGAAGCTTACCTAGCAACCTGAAGGAGTCCCTAGAAACCCAGTAGTGCCTCAGAAGGCGGACAAACTACCTCATCAGTCAGCTCCCTGAGACCACAGCCAGGTAAATCCATGAAGATGGAAAAAAACAAGCACAAAAAATATGAAACCATCAAAAACCAGAGCACCTCTTCTCCTTCAAGTGATCACAATTCCTCAACAACACGGGAACACAGCATGACCGAGAAAGAGTATGATGAATTGACAGAAACAGGCTTCAGGAGGTGGATAATAAACTTTTCTGAACCAAAGGAACACGTTCTAACTCAATGCAAAGAAACCAAAAGCCTTGAAAAAAGGTTAGATGAAATGATAACTAGAATAACCAGCTTAGAGAAGAACATAAACAACTTGATGGAGTTGAAAAGCACAGCACAAGAACTACATGAAGCAAACACAAGTTTTAATAGCTGAATAAATCAAGCAGAAGAAAGGATATTAGAGATTGAAGATCAAATCAATAAAATAAAAAGAGAAGGCAAGACAAGAGGAAAAAATGAAAAGAAATAAACAAAGCCTCGAAGAAATATGGGATTATATGAAAAGACCTAATGTATGCTTGAATGATGTACCTGAATATGATGGGGAGAATGAATCCGAGCTGGAAAACACACTCCAGTTTATTATCTAGGAGAACTTCCCAAGCCTAGCAAGGCAGTCTAACATTCAAATCCAAGAAATAAATACAGAGAACTCCACAAAGATATTCCTCCAGAAGAGCAACCCCAAGGCAAGTAACTGTCAGATTCACCAGGGTTGAAATGAAGGAAAAAATGATAAGGGGAGCCAGAGAGAATGGTCAGGTCACCCACAGAGGGAAGGCAATCAGGCTCACAGCAGATCTCTTGGCAGAAACCCTACAAGCCAGAAGAGAGTGGGGGCCAATATTCAACA
>NW_022436951.1:12722286-12733506 GCF_009761245.1 Sapajus apella
ATTTCTGCACATTGACTTTTGTATCCCGAGACTTTGCTGAAGTTGCTTATCAGTTTGAGAGAATTTTGGCTGAGACGATAGGGTCTTCTTAATATACAATCATGTCATCTGCAAATAGAGACAGTTTGACTTCCTCCTTGCCTAATTGAATAATCTTTATTTCTTTTTCTTGCCTGATCGCTCTGGCTAGAACTTCCAATACTATATTGAATAGGAGTGGTGAGAGACAGCATCCTTGTCTAGTGCCTGATTTCAAAGGGAAGTCTTCCAGCTTTTGCCCAGTCAGTATGATATTGGCTGTAGGTTTGTCATAAATAACTTTTATCATTTTATGATATGTGCCATAGATAACTAGTTTACTAAGAGTTTTTAGCATTAAGTGCTCTTGAATTTTGTCAAAGGCCTTCTCTGTATCTATTGAGATAACCATGTGGTTTTTGTCTTTGGTTCCATTTATGTGATGGATTATGTTTATGGACAGACTTGTGTATGTTGAACCAGCCTTGCATCCCGGGATGAAGCCTACTTGATCATGATGAAAAAGTTTTTTGATGTGCTGTTGCATTTGGTTTGCCAGTATTTGATTGAAGATTTTTGCACTGATGTTCATCATGGATATTGGCCTGAAGTTTTCTTTTTTACTTGAGTGTCTACCTGGTTTTGGTATCAGAATAATGTTGGTCTCATAAAATGAGTTAGAGAGGTTTCCCTCTTTTTGTTTTGTTTGGAATAGTTTCAGAAGAAATGGAACTAGCTCTTCTTTGTACATCTGGTAGAATTTGGTTGTGAATCCCTCTGGGCCTGGACTTTTTTTGGTTGGTAGGCTATTAATTGCTGCCTCAACTTCAGCTCTTGTTATTGTTCTATTTAGGGTTTCAACTTCCTCCTGGTTTAGTCTTTGTAGTGTACAAGTGTCCAGGAATTTATCCATTTCTTCTTGGTTTACTGGTTTATGTGCGTAGAGCTGTTTGTAGTAATCTCTGATGGTAGTTTGTATTTCTGTGGGATCAGTGATGATATCCCGTTTATCGTTTTTTATTGCACCTATTTGATTCTTCTCTATTTTATTTTTTATTAGTCTGGCTAGTAGTCTGTCTATTGGTTGATCTTTTCAAAAAACCAGCTCTTGGATTTATTGATTTTTTGAAGGGTTTTTTGGTGTCTCTATCTCTTTCAGTTCAGCTCTGATCTTAGTTATTTCTTGTCTTCTGCTAGCTTTTGAGTTTTTCTGATCTTCCTCCTCTAGCGCTTTCAATTTTGATGATAGGATGTCAATTTTTGATCTTTCCTTGTTTCTTATGTGGACATTTATTGCCCTCTTGACACTGCTTTAAAGGTGTCTGGGAGATTCTGGTAAGTTTTGTCTTCATTCTGATTGGTTTCAAAGAACATCTTTATTTCTGACTTCATTTCATTGTTCATCCAGTCGACACTCAGAAGTAAGTTGTCCAGTTTCCAAGTGGTTGTGATGATTTGAGTGGGTTTCTTAACACTGAGTTCTAATCTGATTGTTCTGTGGTCTGATAAACTGTTTGTTATGATTTTCATTTGTTTGCATTTGCTGAGGAGTGATTTGCAAATGTTTTAGTGTTTCTTTCAGGAGTTCTTGTATGTCAGGTCTCACGGTGACAAAATCTCTCAATAATTGCTTGTTTGCAAAGTAATTTATTTCTCCTTCACTTATGAAGCTTAGTTTGCCTGGATATGAGATTCTGGGTTGAAAGTTCTTTTCTTTAAGGATGTTGAATATTGGCCCCCACTCTCTTCTGGCTTGTAGGGTTTCTGCCGAGAGATCTGCTATGATCCAATGATGTGGTCAGTTTTAGAGTAAGTGCAATGTGGTGCTGAGAAAAATGTATATTCTGTGGATTTGGGGTTGAGTGTTCTGTATATGTCTATTAGGTCCACTTGGTCCAGCTCTGCATTCAAGTCCTGGATGTCCTTGTTAATTTTCTGTCTCGTTGATCTAATATTGACAGTGGAATGTTGAAGTCTCCCACTATTATTGTGTGGGAGTCTAGATCTCCTTTTAGGTAGTTGAGAACTTGCTTTATGTATCTGGGTGCTCCTGTGTTGGGTGCATATATATTTAGAATACTTAGCTCTTCTTGTTGGATTGATTGTTTTAGCATATGTAATGCCCTTCTTTGCCTCTTTTGATCTTTGTTGGTTTAAAGTGCATTTTATCAGAGACTAGGATTGCAACCCCTGCTTTTTTTTTTGTTCTACATTTGCTTGGTAAATCTTCTTCCATCTCTTTGAGCCTGTGTGTGTCTTTGTATGTGAGATGGGCTTCCTGAATGCAGCACACCAATGGGTCTTGACTTTTTATCTAGTGTGCCAGTCTGTGTCTTTTGATTGGGGCATTTAGGCCATTTACATTCAATGTTAGCATTTTTATGTGTGAATTTGATCCTGCCATTTTGTTACTGGCTGGTTTTCTTGCCCATTACTTGACTTATTTTTTTCATTGTATTTTTGGTCTTTGCCATTTGGTGTGCTTTTGCAGTGACTAGTATTTTTTCCTTTCTGTGGTTAGTGTTTCTTTCAGGAGCTCTTGTACGCCAGGTCTCATGGTGTCAAAATCTCTCAATAATTGCTTATTTGCAAAGTATTTTATTTTTCCTTCACTTATGAAGCTTAGTTTGCCTGGATATGAGATTCTGGGTTGAAAGTTCTTTTCTTTAAGGATGTTGAATATTGGCCCCCACTCTCTTCTGGCTTGTAGGGTTTCTGCCAAGAGATCTGCTGTGAGCCTGATTGCCTTCCCTCTGTGGGTGACCTGACCATTCTCTCTGGCTCCCCTTATCATTTTTTCCTTCATTTCAACCCTGGTGAATCTGACAGTTACTTGCCTTGGGGTTGCTCTTCTGGAGGAATATCTTTGTGGAGTTCTCTGTATTTATTTCTTGGATTTGAATGTTAGACTGTCTTGCTAGGCTTGGGAAGTTCTCCTAGATAATAACCTGGAGTGTGTTTTCCAGCTCGGATTCATTCTCCCCATCATATTCAGGTACATCATTCAAGCATACATTAGGTCTTTTCATATAATCCCATATTTCTTCGAGGCTTTGTTTATTTCTTTTCATTTTTTCCTCTTGTCTTGCCTTCTCTTTTTATTTTATTGATTTGATCTTCAATCTCTAATATCCTTTCTTCTGCTTGATTTATTCAGCTATTAAAACTTGTGTTTGCTTCATGTAGTTCTTGTGCTGTGCTTTTCAACTCCATCAAGTTGTTTATGTTCTTCTCTAAGCTGGTTATTCTAGTTATCATTTCATCTAACCTTTTTTCAAGGCTTTTGGTTTCTTTGCATTGAGTTAGAACGTGTTCCTTTGGTTCAGAAAAGTTTATTATCCACCTCCTGAAGCCTGTTTCTGTCAATTCATCATACTCTTTCTCGGTCATGCTGTGTTCCCGTGTTGTTGAGGAATTGTGATCACTTGAAGGAGAAGAGGTGCTCTGGTTTTTGATGGTTTCATATTTTTTGTGCTTGTTTTTTTCCATCTTCATGGATTTACCTGGCTGTGGTCTCAGGGAGCTGACTGATGAGGTAGTTTGTCCGCCTTCTGAGGCACTACTGGGTTTCTAGGGACTCCTTCAGGTTGCTAGGTAAGCTTCCTGTGTCTTTTGTTTACACTGGGAGATTAGTGCCTCTTCCGCTGACCTGGAGGCACTGCTGGGTGGTCAAGAACAGGGTCCCATTGCTATGTAGGCTTCCTGTGTTTTTTGTAAACCATGAAGTCTAACCCCTCCCTTTTAATGGAGGGTTATGTCTTTCCTCCACAGGGCTGGATCATTCTAGTTCAGCTCAGACTGTGGCACTGGCTGCATAACCCACTAGAGTTAGTGCTTCAACCCTCTGGGGTTTGTTGGGGAGGATAGGGACCTGCTCAGCTGCACTGCCTGTCTCCCCTCTTTTAGCTCCCTCTCTCCTGTCATGGGGGAGAGGCCCATCCTGCTGCTCCATCTGTCTTCCTGCTTTCAGTTCCCTCTCCCTCCATGCAGGGGGAGGGAGCAATAGCTTGGTCCACAGGCTCTTCTGGCTTGCTTATGGGCTTATGCGTTTGCTTAGATCTGTGCTCCAATCCGGGACACCATCCTGGATTATTGTTCAACTCTGTGATTGTAATTCCTAGCACTTGACTGGCAAAGATCCCCTGTTCGGTGTATTGCTGAGGCTTTGGGGGAAGCACTGTATCTGGACTGGAGCGTCAGAGGGGGAGCCTCTGACTCAGCAGTCAGATGCACTTTCTGGGTGAAGCAGCACCCCTACCCACCTCGGCCTGCCCTGCCTGGCCTTTGCTAAACATAGGATCAGACCCATTGAAATGCACCTGGTACCTCAGTTGGAGCTAGGAGATCTCTGGATTTCTGCATCTCTCTCGCTGGGTGTTGTGCACTGGAGTTACGTCTATTCAGCCATCTTGACTTGAAGAACATTTCTAATGAAACACAACCACAAGCAATTGTTACCAGCAGACCTAAAATCACCAAATATTTCTAGAGGAAATTCTTTGAGGAGAAGAAAAATGACATTAAAGAGAGACTCAAATTTTTAGGAAAATATGAAGAGTATCAGAAATGTTATATGTGTGAGTAAATATAAGATACATTGTTTCCTTTTTATTATTTATGAGTATTGTCTTATGGGAGTTGCATTGTGTTTAATTCATATGACAAGCATCGATGAAAGAGAGCAATTATGAGAAACTATCTAAAATTTCTAAATCTTATGTGAGTGGAATTATTGATTCATAATAAACTATGAAAGTTTAAGTATATATAGTCATTTGACATAAACTACTATGCAACAATACAATAAAGTATAACTAAAAACCTAAGAAATGAATTAAAATGTCAATTGAAAGATAAAGACTAACTATATGACCCAGCTATTTCAGCTATTCTACTCTAATATATTTATTCTATTATTATTATCGCTGTTTTTTGGGTGTTTTTTGTTTGTTCTGAGATCGACCCTCATGCTGTCTCCCAAGCTGGAATGCAGTGGCTCGATCTTGGCTTGCTGCAAACTCTCCTTCCCTGGTTCAAGCAATTCTGGCTCCTCAGCCTCCCAAAGAGCTGAGATTAAAGGCATGTGCCACCATGCCTGGCTAATTTTCGTAATTTTAGTAGATATAAGGTTTCACAATGTTGCCCAGGCTGGTCTCAATTCCTGACCTCAAGTGATCCACCTGCCTCACCCTCCCCAAGTGCTGGAATTACAGGCATGATACAATATGCCAGACCCCAATATATTTATGTAAGGAAAATAAAAAAACATAAGCTTCTCACAAAACCTTGCATAATTTTATTTATAAAATTATTTAGATTTTTTTATTTACAATCACAAAACTGGAAGGAATGCCAATGTCCATCCACACGTGACTGTACATACAGAATGAGATAAATATCTATATTTATCTATCTATATCTAGGAACACTATTCATCAATAGAAACAATCTGTGGATAAATACAAATGCATGAATGGATGTCAGAATTATAATGTTGAGTGCAAGAAGTCAGACACAAAAGAGTAAATAATATATGGCCCTCTTTATATATGATTCTAGAAAATTTAAACTATTCTATAACAGCAATGCACTAATAAGGCTGATATAAACAAGACTGATATAACAAAGTACCAGTATCATGAATGAAAAAGTAGAAAACTATAAAAATACAAATATTAGAAAGATAAGCAGGTGAGAATATAAAACGTTTTCATGAGAAAATTGACATCTAGAATGAAATGGACAAATTTCTCAAAAAGGTACAGGATAATAAAAATATTTCACAATAGTCTCATTTCTATTTACAAATAAGAAATAAATGTTATTCTTGACACCCTTTTAAATAAAAACAAAAGCAAAAACAAATAACAAGCCAAGATAGCCTCAGAGAGGAAGAATACAGGTGTGCTTCCAAGGTATTCTTATGAGGCTATCTTGGCTTGTTATTTGTTTTTGCTTTTGTTTTTATTTAAAAGGGTGTCAAGAATAACATTTATTTCTTATTTGTAAATAGAAATGAGACTATTGTGAAATATTTTTATTATCCTGTACCTTTTTGAGAAATTTGTCCATTTCATTCTAGATGTCAATTTTCTCATGAAAACGTTTTATATTCTCACCTGCTTATCTTTCTAATATTTGTATTTTTATAGTTTTCTACTTTTTCATTCATGATACTGGTACTTTGTTATATCAGTCTTGTTTATATCAGCCTTATTAGTGCATTGCTGTTATAGAATAGTTTAAATTTTCTAGAATCATATATAAAGAGGGCCATATATTATTTACTCTTTTGTGTCTGACTTCTTGCACTCAACATTATAATTCTGACATCCATTCATGCATTTGTATTTATCCACAGATTGTTTCTATTGATGAATAGTGTTCCTAGATATAGATAGATAAATATAGATATTTATCTCATTCTGTATGTACAGTCACGTGTGGATGGACATTGGCATTCCTTCCAGTTTTGTGATTGTAAATAAAAAAATCTAAATAATTTTATAAATAAAATTATGCAAGGTTTTGTGAGAAGCTTATGTTTTTTTATTTTCCTTACATAAATATATTGGGGTCTGGCATATTGTATCATGCCTGTAATTCCAGCACTTGGGGAGGGTGAGGCAGGTGGATCACTTGAGGTCAGGAATTGAGACCAGCCTGGGCAACATTGTGAAACCTTATATCTACTAAAATTACGAAAATTAGCCAGGCATGGTGGCACATGCCTTTAATCTCAGCTCTTTGGGAGGCTGAGGAGCCAGAATTGCTTGAACCAGGGAAGGAGAGTTTGCAGCAAGCCAAGATCGAGCCACTGCATTCCAGCTTGGGAGACAGCATGAGGGTCGATCTCAGAACAAACAAAAAACACCCAAAAAACAGCGATAATAATAATAGAATAAATATATTAGAGTAGAATAGCTGAAATAGCTGGGTCATATAGTTAGTCTTTATCTTTCAATTGACATTTTAATTCATTTCTTAGGTTTTTAGTTATACTTTATTGTATTGTTGCATAGTAGTTTATGTCAAATGACTATATATACTTAAACTTTCATAGTTTATTATGAATCAATAATTCCACTCACATAAGATTTAGAAATTTTAGATAGTTTCTCATAATTGCTCTCTTTCATCGATGCTTGTCATATGAATTAAACACAATGCAACTCCCATAAGACAATACTCATAAATAATAAAAAGGAAACAATGTATCTTATATTTACTCACACATATAACATTTCTGATACTCTTCATATTTTCCTAAAAATTTGAGTCTCTCTTTAATGTCATTTTTCTTCTCCTCAAAGAATTTCCTCTAGAAATATTTGGTGATTTTAGGTCTGCTGGTAACAATTGCTTGTAGTTGTGTTTCATTAGAAATGTTCTTCAAGTCAAGATGGCTGAATAGACGTAACTCCAGTGCACAACACCCAGCGAGAGAGATGCAGAAATCCAGAGATCTCCTAGCTCCAACTGAGGTACCAGGTGCATTTCAATGGGTCTGATCCTATGTTTAGCAAAGGCCAGGCAGGGCAGGCCGAGGTGGGTAGGGGTGCTGCTTCACCCAGAAAGTGCATCTGACTGCTGAGTCAGAGGCTCCCCCTCTGACGCTCCAGTCCAGATACAGTGCTTCCCCCAAAGCCTCAGCAATACATCGAACAGGGGATCTTTGCCAGTCAAGTGCTAGGAATGACAATCACAGAGTTGAACAATAATCCAGGATGGTGTCCCGGATTGGAGCACAGATCTAAGCAAACGCATAAGCCCATAAGCAAGCCAGAAGAGCCTGTGGACCAAGCTATTGCTCCCTCCCCCTGCATGGAGGGAGAGGGAACTGAAAGCAGGAAGACAGATGGAGCAGCAGGATGGGCCTCTCCCCCATGACAGGAGAGAGGGAGCTAAAAGAGGGGAGACAGGCAGTGCAGCTGAGCAGGTCCCTATCCTCCCCAACAAACCCCAGAGGGTTGAAGCACTAACTCTAGTGGGTTATGCAGCCAGTGCCACAGTCTGAGCTGAACTAGAATGATCCAGCCCTGTGGAGGAAAGACATAACCCTCCATTAAAAGGGAGGGGTTAGACTTCATGGTTTACAAAAAACACAGGAAGCCTACATAGCAATGGGACCCTGTTCTTGACCACCCAGCAGTGCCTCCAGGTCAGCGGAAGAGGCACTAATCTCCCAGTGTAAACAAAAGACACAGGAAGCTTACCTAGCAACCTGAAGGAGTCCCTAGAAACCCAGTAGTGCCTCAGAAGGCGGACAAACTACCTCATCAGTCAGCTCCCTGAGACCACAGCCAGGTAAATCCATGAAGATGGAAAAAAACAAGCACAAAAAATATGAAACCATCAAAAACCAGAGCACCTCTTCTCCTTCAAGTGATCACAATTCCTCAACAACACGGGAACACAGCATGACCGAGAAAGAGTATGATGAATTGACAGAAACAGGCTTCAGGAGGTGGATAATAAACTTTTCTGAACCAAAGGAACACGTTCTAACTCAATGCAAAGAAACCAAAAGCCTTGAAAAAAGGTTAGATGAAATGATAACTAGAATAACCAGCTTAGAGAAGAACATAAACAACTTGATGGAGTTGAAAAGCACAGCACAAGAACTACATGAAGCAAACACAAGTTTTAATAGCTGAATAAATCAAGCAGAAGAAAGGATATTAGAGATTGAAGATCAAATCAATAAAATAAAAAGAGAAGGCAAGACAAGAGGAAAAAATGAAAAGAAATAAACAAAGCCTCGAAGAAATATGGGATTATATGAAAAGACCTAATGTATGCTTGAATGATGTACCTGAATATGATGGGGAGAATGAATCCGAGCTGGAAAACACACTCCAGTTTATTATCTAGGAGAACTTCCCAAGCCTAGCAAGGCAGTCTAACATTCAAATCCAAGAAATAAATACAGAGAACTCCACAAAGATATTCCTCCAGAAGAGCAACCCCAAGGCAAGTAACTGTCAGATTCACCAGGGTTGAAATGAAGGAAAAAATGATAAGGGGAGCCAGAGAGAATGGTCAGGTCACCCACAGAGGGAAGGCAATCAGGCTCACAGCAGATCTCTTGGCAGAAACCCTACAAGCCAGAAGAGAGTGGGGGCCAATATTCAACATCCTTAAAGAAAAGAACTTTCAACCCAGAATCTCATATCCAGGCAAACTAAGCTTCATAAGTGAAGGAAAAATAAAATACTTTGCAAATAAGCAATTATTGAGAGATTTTGACACCATGAGACCTGGCGTACAAGAGCTCCTGAAAGAAACACTAACCACAGAAAGGAAAAAATACTAGTCACTGCAAAAGCACACCAAATGGCAAAGACCAAAAATACAATGAAAAAAATAAGTCAAGTAATGGGCAAGAAAACCAGCCAGTAACAAAATGGCAGGATCAAATTCACACATAAAAATGCTAACATTGAATGTAAATGGCCTAAATGCCCCAATCAAAAGACACAGACTGGCACACTAGATAAAAAGTCAAGACCCATTGGTGTGCTGCATTCAGGAAGCCCATCTCACATACAAAGACACACACAGGCTCAAAGGGATGGAAGAAGATTTACCAAGCAAATGTAGAACAAAAAAAAAAGCAGGGGTTGCAATCCTAGTCTCTGATAAAATGCACTTTAAACCAACAAAGATCAAAAGAGGCAAAGAAGGGCATTACATATGCTAAAACAATCAATCCAACAAGAAGAGCTAAGTATTCTAAATATATATGCACCCAACACAGGAGCACCCAGATACATAAAGCAAGTTCTCAACTACCTAAAAGGAGATCTAGACTCCCACACAATAATAGTGGGAGACTTCAACATTCCACTGTCAATATTAGATCAACGAGACAGAAAATTAACAAGGACATCCAGGACTTGAATGCAGAGCTGGACCAAGTGGACCTAATAGACATATACAGAACACTCAACCCCAAATCCACAGAATATACATTTTTCTCAGCACCACATTGCACTTACTCTAAAACTCACCACATCATTGGATCATAGCAGATCTCTCGGCAGAAACCCTACAAGCCAGAAGAGAGTGGGGGCCAATATTCAACATCCTTAAAGAAAAGAACTTTCAACCCAGAATCTCATATCCAGGCAAACTAAGCTTCATAAGTGAAGGAGAAATAAATTACTTTGCAAACAAGCAATTATTGAGAGATTTTGTCACCATGAGACCTGACGTACAAGAACTCCTGAAAGAAACACTAAAACATTTGCAAATCACTCCTCAGCAAATGCAAACAAATGAAAATCATAACAAACAGTTTATCAGACCACAGAACAATCAGA
This sequence comes from Sapajus apella, assembly GCF_009761245.1. Classification (NCBI taxonomy): domain Eukaryota; kingdom Metazoa; phylum Chordata; class Mammalia; order Primates; family Cebidae; genus Sapajus; species Sapajus apella. The sequence continues at coordinate 12,732,630 of NW_022436951.1, forward strand.
TTAGAACTCAGTGTTAAGAAACCCACTCAAATCATCACAACCACTTGGAAACTGGACAACTTACTTCTGAGTGTCGACTGGATGAACAATGAAATGAAGTCAGAAATAAAGATGTTCTTTGAAACCAATCAGAATGAAGACAAAACTTACCAGAATCTCCCAGACACCTTTAAAGCAGTGTCAAGAGGGCAATAAATGTCCACATAAGAAACAAGGAAAGATCAAAAATTGACATCCTATCATCAAAATTGAAAGCGCTAGAGGAGGAAGATCAGAAAAACTCAAAAGCTAGCAGAAGACAAGAAATAACTAAGATCAGAGCTGAACTGAAAGAGATAGAGACACCAAAAAACCCTTCAAAAAATCAATAAATCCAAGAGCTGGTTTTTTGAAAAGATCAACCAATAGACAGACTACTAGCCAGACTAATAAAAAATAAAATAGAGAAGAATGAAATAGGTGCAATAAAAAACGATAAACGGGATATCATCACTGATCCCACAGAAATACAAACTACCATCAGAGATTACTACAAACAGCTCTACGCACATAAACCAGTAAACCAAGAAGAATTGGATAAATTCCTGGACACTTGTACACTACAAAGACTAAACCAGGAGGAAGTTGAAACCCTAAATAGAACAATAACAAGAGCTGAAGTTGAGGCAGCAATTAATAGCCTACCAACCAAAAAAAGTCCAGGCCCAGAGGGATTCACAACCAAATTCTACCAGATGTACAAAGAAGAGCTAGTTCCATTTCTTCTGAAACTATTCCAAACAAAACAAAAAGAGGGAAACCTCTCTAACTCATTTTATGAGACCAACATTATTCTGATACCAAAACCAGGTAGACACTCAAGTAAAAAAGAAAACTT
>NW_022436951.1:12733606-12810715 GCF_009761245.1 Sapajus apella
ACATAAATGGAACCAAAGACAAAAACCACATGGTTATCTCAATAGATACAGAGAAGGCCTTTGACAAAATTCAAGAGCACTTAATGCTAAAAACTCTTAGTAAACTAGGTATCTATGGCACATATCATAAAATGATAAAAGTTATTTATGACAAACCTACAGGCAATATCATACTGACTGGGCAAAAGCTGGAAGACTTCCCTTTGAAATCAGGCACTAGATAAGGATGCTGTCTCTCACCACTCCTATTCAATATAGTATTGGAAGTTCTAGCCAGAGCGATCAGGCAAGAAAAAGAAATAAAGATTATTCAATTAGGCAAGGAGGAAGTCAAACTGTCTCTATTTGCAGATGACATGATTGTATATTAAGAAGACCCTATCGTCTCAGCCCAAAATTCTCTCAAACTGATAAGCAACTTCAGCAAAGTCTCGGGATACAAAAGTCAATGTGCAGAAATCACAAGCATTCCTATATACAAATAACGGACAAAGAGAGCCAAATTACGAGCAAACTCCCATTCACAATTGCTACAAAGAGAAGAAAATACCTAGTAATACAACTAACAAAGGATGTAAAGGACCTCTTCAAGGAGAATTACAAATCACTGCTCAACAAAATAAGAGAGGCCACAAACAGATGGAAAAACATTCCATGCTCATAGTTAGGAAGAATCAATATCATAAAAATGTCCACACTGCCCAAAGTAATTTATAGATTCAATGCTATCCCCATCAAGCTACCAATGACCTTCTTCAACAAATCTGGAAAAAACAACTTTAAACTTCATATGGAATCACAAGAGAGCCCTCATAGCCAAGACAATCCTAAGCAAAAAGAACGAAGCCAGAGGCCTCACACTGCCAGACTTCAAACTATACTACAAGGCTACTGTAATCAAAACAGCATGGCACTAGTACCAAAACAGAGACATAGACCAGCAGAACAGAACAGAGGCCTCAGAAGCAAAACCACACATCTACAACCATCTGATCTTCGACAAACCTCACAAAAATAAGCAATGGGTAAAGGACTCCATGTTTAATAAATGGTGTTGGGAAAACTGGCTAGCAATGTACAGAAAGCAGAAACTGGACCCCTTGTTGTCACCTTACATTAAAATTAACTCCAGATGGATTAAAGATTTAAACATAAAACATAACACCATAAAAACACTAGAAGAAAACCTAGGCAAAACCATCCAGAACATAGGCATAGGCAAGGACTTCATGACTAAAACACCAAAAGCAACGGCAACAAAAGCCAAGATAGACAAATTGGATCTAATTAAAATTTAGAGCTTCTGTACCGAAAAAGAGACTATCTTAGATCACAGTCTACCCATCTGATAAAGGGCTAATGTCCAGAATCTACAAAGAACTAAAGCAAATATGCAAGAAAAAAACAAACAATCCCATTCAAAAGTGGGTAAAATATATGAAAAGGCACTTTTCAAAAGAAGATATATATGAGGCCAAAAAACATGAAAAAATGCTCACCATTACTGATCATTAGAGAAGTGTAAATCTAAACCACATTGAGACACCATCTCACACCAGTTAGAATGGTGATCATTAAAAAGCCTGGAGACAGGAGATGCTGGAGAGGATGTGGAGAAATAGGAACACTCTCACACTGTTGGTGGGAGTGTAAATTAGTTCAACCATTGTGGAAGACAGTGTGGTGATTTCTCAAGGATCTAGAAATAGAAATTCCATTTGATCCAGCAATCCCATTACTGGGTATATACCCAAAGAACTACAAATCATTTTACTATAAAGACACATGCACACATATGTTCATTGCAGCCCTGTTTACAATAGCAAAGACCTGGAACCAACACAAATGCCCATCAACGATGGACTGGACAAAGAAAATGTGGCACATATACACCATGGAATAGTATGCAGCCATAAAAAATGATGAGTTTGTGTCCTTCGTAGAGACTTGGATGAATCTGGAAACCATCAGTCTCAGCAAATTGACACAAGAACAGAAAACCAAACACCTCATATTCTCACTCGTAGGTGGGTGAACAATGAGAACACGTCGACTCAGGGAGAGGAGCATCACACACTGGGGGCAGTAGTGGGGGTAGGGAAGGGACAGTTGGGGGTGGGAAGGGTGGGGAGGAATAACATGGGGAGAAATGCTGGGTATAGTATGCACCTATGCAACAACCCTGCATGACCTGCACATGTATGTCAGAACATAAAGTAAAAGAAAAAAAAGTTCTTCATTTGCCTTTATTTTTAAGAGATATTTGTATAATATAGATGTAATTCTATTTTGATTTTTTTTAAAATTTATTTTTCATTGTTTTCTGCCCTCTATTATTTCTGATAAGACATCTACAACCATTCAAAACCTATTTCCCTGTTTATAACATATTATTTGTATTTGTCACATAGAAGCATTAGAATAAATATCTGTTTTTAGTTATTTGACTATGACAATGCCATAATCACTTTTAAAATTATATTTAGTTTTGGTGAATTTCTTAAGACGGCAGGTAAATCTAAACTTACTGACCATCTTTGTCATTTCCATTCCATTATTAAGCACATTAAAAAGTTTTACTTCACAGCTTTTGCTTTTAGGTGTAAAATGTTTAATTTAAAAGAAATACCCATTTAAATGTTGGCATTTCCCATATTTTTATGGATATAACATTTTTTAATTATTTTTGTGAGTATATTTGCATATCTGTAACAAGTGTTTATCACGTGTTTCCTGGATTGTATATTATTCTTCTATGTTAATATTATTTATATATATAAACACATATATTTCTATTTTGTATTATGTATATAATATTCTGTGTGCATATTTCTTAAATTTATTTTAATTATTTTCTGCCTTCTATTATTTCTGATAAGAAGTCTATAACCATTCAAAATTTATTTCTCTATTTATAACATATTATTTCTGTTTGGCACTTAGAAGTTTTAAAATGAACTGTTTTTCGTTATTTGACTATGAAAATGCCATAATAACTTTTAAAGTTCTACTCCGTACAGAGAGAGTAGTTTCTCCACTCGATCATCATTTTCTTTTCTGCAGTTTCAGTTACTTATTAACAGTGGTCTGGATACATTATAAGAACAGTACATTGTAATAGACATTTTGACAGAGAGGAAGCAAGAAAGAGACCACATTCTCACAACTTTTGTTACAGTATAATATTATAATTGTTCGGTATTATTATTGTGAATTCTGTACTGGGCCTAATTTACAAATTACGTATGTACAGGAAAACATGTCGTATACAGTAGTCCCCTTAGTATCCATGGGACATTGGTTTCAGGAGCCCCCATGAATACCGAAATCTGTGAATGCTCACATCCGTTATGTAAAATGGTGTAGTATTTGCATATCATCTTGTATAATGTGAATTATACAACTTGCATCATCTTGTATAATGTGAATTATATCTAGATTAATTCTAATACTTAATACAATATAAATAATATGTAAATAAACTTTACATTATATTGTTTGAAAATTTGTATTATTTTTATTGCTGTAATGCTATTTTTGTTTAACTTTATAAAAAATACCTTTGGTCTGTGGTTGGTTGAACCTGCGATGTGGAATCTTCTCAGAGGCTGAGACAACTATATATAACGCTTAGTGCTATTCACAGTTTCAGGCATTCACTGGTAGTCCTGGAATGTATCCCCTATGGACAACAGGAGACTACTATATATTTTTATATTGTTGATCTTTTCCTGGTTTCTTTCTTACTTAACTAAATGCTTTCTTTTCTCTCTATTCCTCCCTCCCTTTTTTCTTTACTTTTATTCTCCTGTCCTAGCCCTGAGAAATATTTAATTTAAATAACAAATATCAATATTTAATTTATTAAATTAAAATACTATTGACATATTATGTATTATATTATTATATAGGATATGTTAATTTAATGTAATATAAATAATATGTTTTTAAGCTTCAACATATTTTGTGCAACTAGTGTATTTAACAAACTAAGTTGGGTAAAATGCCCTCAAGAAAAAGCTTTTCTTTATTATTTTTCAGCCACAGGACATTATTTTGGGAATATTTAGTAGCATATGTATTCTATATCAACTGTTACCTAATGTTGTTTTCAAATTCACCCAGAATTATTGGTGTAGATTTTTAAAAATCTTTACTGCTGAGGACACAGTCTATAATTAAAATTATTATCTTCTATCAATTTGGGGTCAAAAAAAGTCTGTTTCTTTTGACCATAGAACATTAAAACGTGTTTTTCAAAAACAAATGAAAAATAAATTATAATCTCACATATCACATAACAAAACTCAGGATCTTGAAACGGAAGATAAGTTACCAGCTTCAAAATTATCTTGATTCAACATGATCAAAGGGTCCACTAGAGTAAAAAGAAAATATTTAAGAGTTAAAATGAGGGCTTCTTATTATTAATTTATTTAACCCAACTTAATAAATAGCCAGACATTGGCAATGCAGTAGTAAATTAAATATAAATATAAATATAAACATATATACCAAGATAGATATATTATCTTGATCTATAATAATGATTATATATATACACATACATATAATATCCACCCTCAAAGTGCCATCAATAAGGTGAAGATTTAAAGAGTTGAGCAAATTAACTAAGTAGCTACATAGCCATCTATAGAAATATAACTGCGCCGGGCGCGGTGGCTCACGCCTGTAATCCCAGCACTTTGGGAGGCCGAGGCGGGTGGATCACAAGGTCAAGAGATCGAGACCATCCTGGTCAACATGGTGAAACCCCATCTCTACTAAAAATACAAAAAATTAGATAGGCATGGTGGCACATGCCTGTAATCCCAGCTACTCAGGAGGCTGAGGCAGGAGAATTGCCTGACCTCAGGAGGCGGAGGCTGCGGTGAGCCGAGATCGCGCCATTGCACTCCAGCCTGGGTAATGAGAGCGAAACTCCATCTCAAAAAAAAAAGAAAAAAAAAAAAAAAAAGAAATATAACTGCTAGATGCTGCAAGTAGAAGAGAAAATTTGTTATTACATCATACAGAGAAGTAAAATATACTATCAGAGGCCATAGAGTATTTATTAAAATGAATTTAAGCTTATAATTTCACAATGAATGACATTTTGCCAAGTAAAAAGGAGGGATATTGTATAATTTGGGTACAGTGCATTCTTATATAATGTCCAAGTAGGCATTTTTCTCATGCAAGATAGAAGTTTAGTAGATCATGGTAGAATCTAGAGAGATGGTAACTGTGGAGGTCAGTGTCATCAATGGCTGTTGGTGTCATCAACGCTAGAGAAGTGAGCAAGAGCCAGATCATGATGTCTCTGGCAGGCAATTGTTTGTATTTTTGTAAAATGCTTGAAATCCATAATAACACAATAGGCTAAAATTAAATTATATTCCAGAATAAACTTTCATATGCGTATGAGTGTGTAGCATTGTAATGTGCACTGAAAAAGTACTTAGCCATACCATTCTGCTACACTTATTTTTTTCTCATTTTCTTTTTGGCTTTTTTTAAAGTTATTTTTTTATGCTGATACAGGGGAACTAATTGGATTTCTTTACAATTTGGGGAAACTGTGATGAACAATTTTAAAGATTTGTCCTTGGTTGCTTTCCCATATGACAACATGAACTATATTTTTAACACTTTACATTTGCTTCTTCTTGAAGGTGAGGAAAGAGAGACTGGTTGGCTTTTCTAGTTGTCTGATTCACAATGATGATAGCTTAGATGAGGCTAATAGTATTGGCAACATGTCACAACATCTACCTCAATTTCAGCAGGAAAAACTGGCAGGGCTTGGTTTAAATGATAACGACAGGTTTCTGGCATAATGAAAAGCAGATATAACTTTCTTTCTTAAAAATCTACTCAAATCACCACTTGCTCCTGATGTTTTTCCTTTTTTTGTCCTGTTGACCTGTAATAGTTGTGTTTATTTATTGGGTACAGAGAGATATTGTGATATATTAATTCAATATTTAAAGATCGAATCAGGATAATTAGAATCTCTAAACTTAAAACATTTATTATTTGTGTGTGTGTGTGCTGGAAAAATATAAAATCTTCTATTTTAGCTTTTAAACATATATAATAAATTATGGTTAACTATATTCAACCTACAGCATTGTAGAACATTAGAACTTACTCCTCCTATCTAGCTGTAATTTTGAATTTGATTACTGACCCCTCTCTATCCTCCCCTCCCCACTACCTTTCTCAGCCTCCATAGACATAATTCTACTGTCTACTTTTGTGAGAGCATTTTTTTTTTAGTTTCACCTATGAGGTTGAACATGTGGTATTTATCTTTCTGTTCCTGACTTATTTTGCTTTCTGTAATTCTTGTTTTGCTTCAAGAAAAACCAACCTCCTTAGCAGGGTCTTCAAAACTCTACATTGAATAGGATTATCTCAACCTTGAGAAAATCTTCTTCACTAGCCTTTTTTTTTTTTTTTTTTTTTAAGACCAAGTCTTGCTCTGGAGTGCAGTGGCATGATCTTGGCTCACTGCAACCTCTGCGTCCTGGGTTCAAGTGATTCTCCTGCCTCAGCCTCCTGAGTAGCTGGGACTATGGGAGCCCGCCACCACTTTCAGCTATTTTTTTGTATTTTTAAAATTAATTTATTTGTTTTTAGTAGAGACAGGGTTTCACCATACTGGTCTTGAACCCCTGATCTTGTGATGTGCCCATCTCAGCCTCACAAAGTGCTGGGATTAGAGGTGTGAGCCACAGTGTCCGGCCCTCACCAGCCATTTTCTGGCTCCACTAAAATGCTCTTTATGTCTTGACACTACCAAATTTATTTCCTTTCTGGGTCCTTTATGCCTTTTATGTTTTTTACTAGAAATTTCTTTCCTCATATCTCTGCTTATCTGGCTTTGGATGATGTAATGTAAAGGCTAGAGCATGGACATGGCCTGAGACCATTCTTGTACCTCATAAGTTTGACACCTAGAGATAGGGTCATTTGTAACACTCTCTCTTCTACTTCGCATTTTTTTCCAGTAAATAATTATGAAATGAAAAGAGTATAATAGTCGCCATCAAAAAAATGCAGAAAATGAGCACTATCTTTATTGAACTCCCTATCTATGATCAAGTAAGAAAATAAATTAGAAATTAAATAAAGAATAAAATAATGATTTACCTATAATGAAGGAAAAATGAGAAATTGATAAATATACATTTTACTTACAGTGACACATTTCACAAAATAAGGAGAAACAATATGAAGAAATGTTTATTCTAAAAGAATAAACTGCAAAACTTACAGAATGATTTCCATATATATTGACAGCTCTAGAGTAAAACAAATGCTGTTTCTTCATCTTTGTGAACACTGAGCTATTATTGTTTCTTTTAAAATCACTATTTACCCTCACTAAATTACTGGACTACATGGCTTAAGAACAGGAATCGCAACTAATTGATATAAACTGAAAGAATTTCAAACTGTTACAAACTTACACTCACAACAAAGACCTTTAGCTGAAACTGAGGCTTTTGGAGGCAGAGATTTATAACTGGGAGTTCTCCAGATCAATTTTCATGTATATTTTAATATTTATTAAAAGAGAATTTAAAATGTCTTAATGTAATTTCCATGTGCAAAATATTACTAAAATCAACATAATGTGCAATTGCTTAACTTAGAATATCAAAAGTTACTGTGCAGTAAATAGTATTCTATCATTGCCATGAGTATTGTTTAGAGTTACCAATAATGCTAAAAAAAAAAAATCAGACCAGCTTTATGTGATTATAATTTTTTTTTCAAAATTTCTACAAACAGGATTTGTTTCTGGGATCCTAGGCTGGTGAAGCATATGCAAATCAATAAATGTTAGTCACATTAACAGAATGAAAAACATTCATCTCAATAGATGTAGAAAATACTTCAATAAAACTCAACACCCTTCTTGATAAAAGCCCTCAATAAACTGAGCATTAATGGCCATACCTCAATATAAAAACTACCTATGACACACCCACAACCAACATCATACTGAATGGGCTAAAGGTGGAAGCATTCCCCTTAAGAACAGGAACAGGACAAGGAGGCCCACTCTCACCACTCCTATTCAACATAATACTGGAAATCCTAGCCAGAACAGTCAGGAAAGAGAAAGAAATACATGGTGTCCAAATAGAAAAAAAGAAGTAAAATTAAGCTTTGATGCTTAGAAACTTCTTCCATCAGAAACCCCAAGTCACTTATCTCAAGTTCAAAGTTCCACAAATCTCTAAGGCAGGGACAAAATGCCACCAGTCCCTTTGCTGAAACATAACAAGAGTCGACTTTGTTGCAGTTCCCAACAAGTTCTTCATCTTCATCTGAGACCCCCTTGGCCTGGATTTAGTTGTCCATATCATTATCAGCTTTTTGGTCAAAGCAATTCAACAAACCTCTATGGAGTTCCAAATTTTCCCACATTTTCTTTATTCTTCTGAGCCCTACAAACTGTCCCAACCTCTGTCTGTTACCCAGTTCCGATGTTCCTTCCACATTTTCAAGTATCTTTTCAGCTGCACCACACTCTATAGGTAACAATTTACTGTATTAGTCCATTTTCATGATACTAATAAAGACATACCCAAAACTGGGTAAGTTACAAAAGAAAAAAAAAAAGAGGGTTGTTAGATATGCAGTATGCAGTTCCACGTGGCTGGGGAAGTCTCACAATCATGGCAGAAGGTGACAGGGAAGGAGAAGAAAGTCACATCTTACATGGATGGTGGCAGGCAGAGAGAGAATATGTGCTGGGGAACTCCTGCTTACAGAACCATCAGATCTCATGAGACTTACTCACTATCACAACAGCAGCATGGGAAAGACCTGCCTTCATGACTCTATTACTTCCCACCAGGTCCCTCCCCACAACATGTGGGAATTCCAGATGAGATTTGGGTGGGGACAGAGCCAAACTATATCATTCTTTTTGCTGGGTAAAAGCTTTTGAATTTAATCAGTCCCAATTTTCTATTTTTTAATTTCCTATTATTTGAATTCTTAACCATAAGATTTTTCCCTAGAGCAATGTGCTGAAGAATGGCCTTTATATTCTTTTCTAATAGTTTTATCATTTTGGGTCTAATGTTTATCTCTAAATAAAAATTATTTCATTACATCATTATATGTCATTATGATATATTAATTATTTTATATTTATTTTATCTTGTTCTTTTCAGCTCATGCATAGACAAACTTTCCTCAGTAGTCCTTAGCTCTTCCTTTTACTCTCTAAAATAATGCTTGACAAAGAGTCAAAAGTCGATAAATGTTTCTGGAATCAGTATTTACATATATAATTATATATGTGCATGTACTATATATTCTTGATAGATCTTCAAAATATTAATGGAAAAATGTATATTATATTTAAAAATCTATCCATGAGTTTTAACTTTTTTGACACTAAATTATACTCTTACTAATTTGTTATATTTCAACAGGATCTAGTTCCAGGAACTAAAATGGAAAAGGCATCAGTTTAAAAAAGGCCCTTATTAGAGCAACATTAATTGTACTAAATTGAAGCAACAACAAACATCAAGCTTATTGTGAAGATTGGGAGGAAGAAGAGTGAATCATTGATGCTTTGCACAAAGCTTATAGGGAAAATACTCAAAAGAAATCAGCAGTTTAAAAATAAGTCATTTTAAGAAAGGATGCTGAGGATGAATCCAACAGTGGCAAATAATTTATATCACTTTTTGAGGAAAAACTTAATATTGTTTATGACCTAATTGAAAAGGAATAGTGATTAGTAACAGAAATAATAGCCAACATTATAGTGATCTCAACTGGTCCAGCCTATACAATTCTGGCCAGAAAATTAAAGTTGAAAAACTTGCTATTCACTGGGTGCCCTAACTGTTGTGCCCACATCAGTTTCAGAAAAAAAGCAAAGTTTTCAATGAAAGCTTTAAACAAGTGAGATTGAGATTCTGAAGCAATTTGTCAAAGAAGTTCAAGGGGTGATGAAAACATAGCTTTACCAGCATGATTCTGAAGAGAAAGCACATTCAAAGCAATGGCTACCAAGAGATGCAAGCAGTCCAGTCAAACCAAACGTGGATTGGTCAAAAGGATAGCTCAGGCCAACAGTTTTTTGGGACACTCAAAGCATTTTGTTTGTTGACTTGCTACAGCTCCAAAGAATAAGCAGAATTATCTGCTTATTATGAAAGTGTTTTGAGAATGTTAACAAACAATTTAGCAGAAAAACAACCAGGAAAGTTTTACTAGAGTCTTACCACCACGACAGTGTTTTACTCATTCCTCTCATCAAACAAGAGCAGTTATTTTAGAGTTTTGATGGCAAATCATTAGGCATCTACCTTCCAGTCATGACTTGCCTCCTTCTGACATTTTTTTGTTTCTCGATCTTAAAAACTTCTATGAAGACCACCCATTTTCCTTCAGTTAATAGTGTAAAAAAACTGTATTTACATGTTTAAATTTCTGGGACATTCAGGTCTTATGGCATGGACTAAAGAGCTGGTATCACTTACTAAAGTATCTTGAACTTGAAGGAATTTATTTGAAAAATAACATATATATATTAATTCCATTTTCCAAAGACTCTTAAAAGTCCCATCATATGTGTATCTGTCTGTGTAGCAGGAAAATGACATAATTATGCAAGTATTTGAGGCAATAGTGATCCCATTTATTGCTGCGGGAGACATCTAAAAGCGATCCAGTTTTAGGGAAGAATAGGAGTCTCATTTTAGACGTAGCTTGTTAAATATTATAAAGGATAATATAAGAAATATAATACAAATATTATAAAGGACAGGATTAATGTCGTATCAGAGATGTAGAGATAAACTAGGCATAAGTGGTGCCACATTAAAGAGAAAATAATTATGAGGAAATGAGATACCAACTGTGTATCACATTGAGGAGAATTCTCATTAAATGTTCCATTTGAGTTAGCAACATAGTAATTTTAGCAAAAATAGTGATGACATTGTTTGGCTCTGTGTCCCCAGCCAAATCTCATCATGAATTATAATCTTCAGATGATTGGATTATGGGGCCAGTTTCCCCCATGCTGTTCTTGTGATAGTGAGAGAATTCTCACAAGATCTGATGTGATGGTCTTAAAAGTGTGGCAGTTCCCCTTTGCTCATGCTCTCTCTCTCTGCTGCCACCTTGTGGAGCAGGTGTCTGCTTCCATCCACCTTCCACCATGATTGTAAGTTTCCTGAGGCTTCCTCAGCACTGTGGGACTGTGAATCAGTTAAACCTCTTTTTTAAATAAATTACCCAGTTTCAGTGTGAAAATTGAATAAATACAAGTGATGATGAAGTTTTAAGTGTATAAGCCAGCTGAGAAAATGTAAAAGAATAATTGATAGGTTAAGTAATAGCAGCTATTTTTAAAAAACATTTTCTAGAATAGTAAAAGAGAGTCATTCACAAAGATTATAGCTGGGAAGGATCTTTAAAATGATTTTTGTTGCGTGTTTTATTATTTTTATTATTTGGATATATTTTGTTTTTAATTGACATATAATAATTGTACATATTTATGGGATACTGTGTGATGCTTCCATACATATATACAATAGATAATGACCATATCAGGGTAATTAGTATATATATCACCATAAACATTTATAATTTATTTATGATGAGAACATTCAAAACCTCTCATCTAGTGATTTTGAAATATACAATACATTATTGTTCACCATATTTATCCAATTGTAAACATCAAAACTTATTCCATCTAACTTTTATGCAATTGGTCAACTAGCCCCTCCATTGCTCTTCAGCCCTGATAACTACTACTCTACTCTCTACTTCTATAAAAACCTTCTATAATAACTTCTATAATAGCAAAAGGTCAATTTTTGATGTTCCACATATCAGCGAGATCATGAGAAATTTGTTCTTCTGTGCTTTATTTCATTTAATATAGTATCCCTACCTCATCACAAATGACAAGATTTCATTCTTTTTATGGATGAACAGTATTTCATTGTTCAAGTGTATATATTACACTTTTTAAATTTATTCATTCGTTCATAGGTACTTTTGTTGACTCCATATTTTAGCTATTGTGAAAGGTGTTGATATAAACATGGGAGTATTGATATCTCCTTGACATACTCATTTCCTTTTTTTGGATGTATACCCTGTAGGGAACTTGCTTGATCATATGGTAGTCTATTTTTGATTTTTGAGGAACTCTGTATTGTTGCTCATAATGGCTATATTAATTAAATTCCCACCAACAAAGTGTAAGAGTTCTCCTATCTCTATATACTTACCAGCATTTTTTAAAATTTTTTGTCTTTTTGATAATATTTATTTTAACAGAGATGAGTTAATATCTCATTGTGATTTTGATTTGCATTTTCCTGTTGATTAGTGATGCTGAATATACTGTATATTTTCATACACCTCTTGGCCATTTGTATGTTTTCCTTGATAAATGTCTTTTCAGGTCTTTTGCCCATTATTTAATCAAATTATTCAATTTAAAAATATATTATTGAGTTGTTTAAGTTCCTTATATATTCTGGGTATTAACACTTGGGCAGAAGTGTAGGTTCAATTGTGCAAATTGTCTCAACACTCTTGATAGTTTCCTTTGTCATGTAGAAATTTTTTAGTCATACGTAATTCTATTTGCCTATTTTTGCTTTTGTTGCCTGTTTGAGCTCTTATTAAAAAAATCATTGCCCAGGCCAATGCCATGAGCATTTCCACCATGTTTTCTTCTGAGTAATTTCATAGTATGGGATCTTACATTTAATTATTTAGTTCATTTTGAGTTGACTTTTGTAAACAATGAGAAGAGCCTAGTTTTATGGTTCTGAATGTATTGAATTTCCCCAGAATCATTAAATAAACTGTAATCTTCCAAGTATGTGTTCTTAATGCCTTTGTCAAAAATCAGAGTTGAAAATAAATCTGTAAATTTACTGTCCTTCCTTCCTTTTTATAGACTATATTTATGATTAGTAGTATATTTGGATTCCTTGCATTTTATTTTTAGTCTATCTATGACAGGTCTTTGTTTTGTAGTTATGATGAAGCTGACAGAAATGTTCTATACTTATAACAATAACAATTTATTTTAAACTGATAAATTAACCTTGGTTGCCAAAATGTTTTAAAACAAATAAGACTGTACACTTTAACTTTATTTCTCCTCCACATTTTGAATTTTTGAAGTCATTTTTTTACAGTGCCCATCTCTTTTTTTTTTTTAATATGTATATATTTAATTGCATTTTAGGTTCTGGGGTACACGTAAAGAACATGCAGGATTGTTGCATAGGTACATACATGGCAACGTGGTTTGCTGCCTCCATCCCCATCACCTATATCTGGCATTTCTCTTCTTATTATCCCTCCCCAATTCCCTATCCCCCACTCCCTTCCCTTGTCCCCCACCACAGACCTCAGTGTGCAATACTCCCCTCACTCTGTCCATGTGTTCTCATTGTTCAACACCCGCTTATGAGTGCGAATATACAGTGTTTTCCGTTCTTGTGTCAGTTTGCTGGGAATGACGGTTTCCAGGTTCATCGATGTCCCTACAAAGGACATAAACTCATCATTTTTTATGGCTGCATAGTATTCCATGGTGTATATGTGCCACATTTTCCCTGTCCAGTCTATCATCGATGGGCATTTGGTTTGGTTCCAAGTCTTTGCTGTTGTAAACAGTGCTGCAATGAACATTCATGTGCATTTGCCCTTATAATAGAACCATTTATAATCCTCTGGATATATACCCAGTAATTGAATTGCTGAATCAAATGGAATTTCTATTTCTAGGTCCTTGAGGAATCGCCACACTGTCTTCCACAATGGTTGAAATAGTTTACACTCCCACCAACAGTGTAAAAGTGTTCCTATTTCTCCACATCCTCTCCAGCATCTGTTGTCTCCAGATTTTTTAATGATCGCCATTCTAACTGCTGTGAGATGGTATCTCAATGTAGTTTTGATTTGCATTTCTCAGTGCTGATGAGCATTTCTTCATATGTTTGTTGGCCTCATACATGTCTTCTTTTGAAAAGTGTCTGTTCATATCCCTTGTCCACTTTTGAATTGGTTTGTTTATTTTTCTTAACAAATTATTGTAGTTATTATTTTAAACAGTTTTATCTTCTAGTCTTCATATCTAAGACATATTGCTCTACACACCACAATTATAATATTGGAATTAAAATTATATTAATAATATTTTGTTTTGGTTTTAAAGCCTGCTTTGGCATTTCTATTTGGACAGATTTTATACTAATTAATTTCTTCAGCTTTTATTTGTCTAAGAAAATTGTTGTCTCTCTTTTATTTCTGAAGGATAGCTTTGCTAAGTAGAGTATTCTTGCTAAGCAATGTTAACACTGAATATATTTTTTCCCTTCCTACTGGCCTGCAAGGTTTCTGCTGCGACGTCTGATACTAGGTATGTTGGATCTTCCTTAGATGGTATATCCTTCTTTTCTCTGCTGATTTCAAATCCTCTCTCTCGTTTACTTTTACATGTTTGATTATTATATGTCTCAGGGCATTAATATTTGGGTTGAATTTGATTGGTGACAGCTGACCATTCTCTATATACAAATATAAAATTGGCTATTTATATTTTTCTCTAGGTTTGGAAACTTCTCTTATTATTTCTTTGAATAAGCTTTATACACTTTTGTCTTTCGTGATTCCCCCTTGAAGCTCAATAATCCAAATCTTGCCCTTACGTTGTTGTCTCATAAATCTTCTATTCTTTCTTCATTCTTTTTATTATTTATTTTCTTTTTTATCTCAACTGTATATTTTAAAATAGCTTTTCTTCAGGCCCATTGTTTCTTTATCCTGTTTTATCAATTCTGTTGTTGATACTCTCTACAGAACTTTTACTTTTTTTATTGTATTTTTTGTATCTAGAACTTCTGGATTTTATTATTTCCAGAAATAATAAAATCTCTGTCAAAATTGTCTCATAAATTCTTAAATGGTTTTCTTGTGTTTTCTTGACGCTTGTAGAGCTTTCTCAAAGTAACTATTTTGAATTCTTTATCTGAAAGATCATACATATTCATCACTTTAAAGTGGGTATCTAACACATAATTTTGTTCATTTGATGAGGCCATATTTCCCTGAATATTCTTGATGCTTGTGGATGTGCAACAATGTCTGTGCTTTGAGATATTAGGTATTTATTCATGGCTTTGTGATCTACCTTTGTTTGTGTTCATCTTCCTCCGCTGTCTTCCAGATATTCTAAGCAGACTGACTCTTGTGTTTCCTAAGCCTGCAACTACCACAACTGTCATAGCACTAGACTAAACCTAAACCCAGGTCTTCCAAAAGTCTCTCAATGATTCTGAGGTTGGTGCAGCCCTCTGGCCTGTACAGACCTTCGGGAGACTCAAGAAGTTTGCCTCGGCTGTGTGGGACATCTGGCCAGGAATTCAAGCCTGAAAGCTTGTGTTGGTGTACCAGATAAACACATGTCACAACAGATTCCTACAAAGGCTGAATAAGTCCTCAACTGCAACAACATGGGCTGGAACTGAGACTGGGTACCCTCAGGATCAGCTGTGAGCTGAAGGTTGGTGAACATGTCACAGAGGCTAAGAATTCTGGATTGTTAGATATGGTGTGTCTTTCTCTGGGTTCCTGTGTGAACAGTTCTGAGCTGAGACTTCAGCTGAGGAAGACTGGAGCCAATCGACACAGTAACTTTCATGGTTACTGCTGAGACTGACATCAGCGGGCATATGAGCCTATTCACTGAGGCATTAATGGGCACAGTTCCTCCTCAACCCCTTGGTAGATGATTAGGGTTGCAAATTCTAGACCAAGTGGGGCTATTGATAAGCCCCTTGAGAATGAAGTTGTTTCTGGGCTTGTATCTGGGAGCAGCTTCAGCAAATCAGCAACACAGGTCCTAGTGCACATTCTTAAAAAGACACTCCAAGGTCTTGGGCTCCATCAGAGCTTTACAGCCTCCTACATGAATCCCAAGGCTCCCAAAGAGAGATTTGTGTCTCTGAGTGATTGTGGAATTCTTGTTGTTGTGGGGGTTTATAAGCAGATCATCATCTATTCCACCATCTTACTGATGTGACTGCTGTGATATTGTTTTTAATAAGCGAGAGCCACATTGTCAACATGGTAGGTGCTGTTTCACATGTGCATATTGAGCTGTAGACAATGAGACGTGCTATAAGTGTAAAATGTACCCCAGATTTTGAAGATTTAGTAAGAAGAAAAAATGTAAATGGCTGCTTAAGAATTGTTTACATATAGTATGTGTCAAGATTATGTTTTTTATATGTTGAGTTAAAATATATTCTTCAAATTAGCATCACATGTTCCTTTTTAGCTTTAATGTAATTACACCTGTGACTTGCCTGTGAAGCTTGTATTATGTTTGTATTGAACATAGCTTATCTAGAATATATTTGGGTGCTCATGGGAATGAGAGAGAGAGAGAGAGAAGAAAAAGAGCAATAGAATCTCTCAAAATCTCAAGACAAAGAGATGAAAAACAGTAAACAAAGTTGATTGAGTTTAAACTTTGGGAACAAGTACAGAATATGGAGAGTCAGGCAAGATTCTTGAATTATTCAAGAAAAGTTTAAAGTTCAGTTGTGCTTTCTATATCTAATATACATGCCAGAATTTCAATTAATTGCTAGTTTGAATCATGGCAGCAAGCTACAGTGGACATATCTTAGGGTCCCTCATGCTTCCCGTACTCCCCTGCTCACACCTTTTATAATCACTCCCGTTGAGTGGAGGTGGGTCTGTAATTTGCTTCTAGCTAAGAGAAGATGACAAAGGTGATGAGGTTTGCAGATGTAATTAAATTCCCCAATAAGTTTATTTAAAGTTAATAGCAGTGTAGATTGTTTTGTGATAGACTGACTTACTCAGGAGAAAGCTTTGAAAAGAGGGATGAGGAACCTCCCTGAGGTGAAATAATTGACCTTGCTGTCTTGATTGTAAGCAGTCTAACCAAAGATGTCCAAATGCCAAAGAATTGCAGGTGACCTCTGGGAAATTTAAGCAGTCTTTAAAACTTGAAGGTGGTCCCCAGCAGAGGGCCAGCCCAAAGCCTTCAGGCAAATATTCACAAAGAAATGACTCCCGCCAACCTGAATGATGTTGGAAGTTACCTCTCTATCTGAGCCCTGTATGGTAACGGTGTCTGCCTGACTGCAGCCTTCTGAGACCCTAAGCAGTGATGCCACGTCCAGGGGAATTGTGAGCAGATAAAAACAGACTCCTGAGCCAGGGGAATTGTGAGCAGATAAAAACAAATGCAGGTTGTTTTTATCCTCCTAGTTTGTAGTTTTCTATAATGCAGCAATGGAAAAATAATACACAGGCCAGACATGGTGGCTCATGCTTGTAATCACACCACTTTGGGAGGCTAAGGTGGGTGGATCACGAGGTCAGGTATTCAAGACCGGCCTGGCCAAGGTGGTGAAACCCCGTCTCTACTAAAAATACAAAAATTAGCCAGACGTGGTGGTGGGCACCTGTAAGCCCAGCTATTTGGGAGGCTGAGGCAGAGAATTGCTAGAACCCGGGAGGCGGAGGTTGCAGTGAGCCAAGATCATGCCACTACACTCCAGCCGGGGAGACAAAGCAAAACCAAAAAAAAAAAAAAAAAAAAAAGAAGAGAAAAAAAAGAAAATAATACATAGCCATTTCTGCTTTCATGATTTGGGTGTGGCATTTCAGAGCTCTAGACGTCTGAAGAGCTGAGTTATAGTCTAAGATGGAGTTTAAATCTCTTAATTTTCTGACTTATCTGTTGTAGATTACTCTGCTCTTCTGCAGAGCATATGCAAACACTTTAGTGTCAATTAAATATTAATGATTATTTCTAACTTCAAAATTGTATTATTGTTCAATTATTACATAGAAAATAATTTTCAACAGTCATTTTCTACAACTTTAGGAGCCATGTTAAAACTCAGCACTTATCACTTTTTAAAAAATTCAAATAGGCCGGGCGCAGCGGCTCACGCCTGTAATCCCAGCACTTTGGGAGGCTAAGGCAGGTGGATCACGAGGTCAAGAGATTGAAACCATCCTGACCAACACAGTGAAACCCCATCTCTACTAAAAATACAAAAAAATTAGCCGGGTGTGGCGGCACACACCTGTGGTCCCAGCTACTCGGGAGGCTGAGGTGGAAGAATCATTTGAACCCAGGAGGTGGAGGTTGCAGTGAGCCGAGATTGCGCCACTGCACTCCAGCCTGGTGACAAAGCAAGACTCCATCTCAAAAAAACAAAAAAGGAAAAATTCAAATCATCTACAGACTTTGACAACAGACTTATAATATACTAGATAATGTGCACTAAAAAAAACCCAATAAATATGTAATCAGTAGGATAAAGCTGTCATAAAAATTCTGCATTCAATTACAATTTGGCAATTTACTAGTTATGACTTCTAAAGATATTTTTGGGAAAATGAATCTATTGATATTTTATATCAGCCTTATATTTTAAAAATATGTAAAAAGCACTTGAGTTTTCTTTCAAGTAAACAGTACCCACGAGAATGGAATCCTGATAATAGGCACATGATAAATACATTTGACACAAAGTTAAACTATTTTATACTGTTCGAAAATCCCATATCATGTGGTAAGGACAACAATTTCTCAGTCGGAGAAGTCAAATCTGATCATGAAAACGGACGGCTGCTTTTTTCCCTTCTTATATTTATGTCAAATTATGGAAGGGCTTAAATTTAAAGAGAAAAATCAACAGGAAGATCTTAGAGTAAAACATGCACACACATCATAAAACTGGCAGATTTTGAAAATGGGTGATGATGTATAATAAACTAATGAAAGTAAATATCTAGTAGGGTGTTCTGGAGGCCTATACTATATTTATTTCTGTCAGTTAATATTTCTATTGATGATCCAGAAAAATGAGTAAAAGCAGCCCCCTAACTATATTTTCATGTGAAATTAGATTGAAGGCCTATGTGAAGGGAAAAGGGAAACAATATAAAACAAATAGACTGTGACAGGATCACAGCAAGCCCCTCTATTTGTTGACAGTGTAAAACTTCAATCTAAGAGGCCTCCACACATATCAGAGTGAAGATGAATGCCAATGGGGTCAGCGATGATTTCATTATTTAGAACTGAAATGAGGAAAGGCATGTGCAAAAAAATATTGGAATGTGTCAAAAAATGATTCATTATTGCACAAAAATGGTAACAACACAAATCTATTCAGGAGGAAATAGAAAACACATCAGTATTTTTTAAACTTGAAAATGAACTGTGAAATTTGAGACATTTGATTTGCAAAAATTAAATGACCTAATGTATGAAACTGTATGGGTGGGAAAAGGAATCAGGAGGCCTGAATCAGTCACAACATTCTTCCTTATGTAAGATGTTATATATAAATTGGAACTATAACATTATTTTTTATTTTAAATGAAAAACCATTTTTATATAATGTACAGCACGTTTGACATGAAGTAAGATTCCTCTAGAAATATTCTTGTGTTTGTTCCTATACTTGAAAGCTTGTATTGTACTTTTTTTTTTCTTGAAAAGTAACATTCATAATATACAATTTGCCCTATTTTTCACAGGTTCATATAAAATAAAACCATATAACAGGTTCTGACCCCTTCCTTACAATATTTCTTCATCCATCTCATTTTGCATTCTTCTCTGAAATAGTAGCTTTTTTGATTCTTGTCACCCAGGCTGGAGTGCAGTGGTGCAACGCAGCTCACTACAACCTCCGCCTCCCAGGTTCAAGCAATTCTCCTTACTCAGCCTCCTGAGTAGCTGGGATTACAGGTGCCTGCCACCACACCCAGCTAATTTTTGTTCTTTTAGTAGAGAAGGGATTTCGCCACGTTGGCCAGGCTGGTCTCAAACTTCTGACTTCCGGTGATCCACCCTTATTGACCTTCCAAAGTTCTGGAATCACAGGCATAAGCCACTGCACCCAGTCTTTCTACATTTTTAAACCAGTTAATAGGAACAAATTCCATTAGGTTCTGGGGAAGATACTGAAAACAAATGAAAAAAAGATAGTTTTATGGCTAGTATAGAAAATGAAACTATATGTGTTGATTTGAGTCCCAAGACACAAAATTCAGCTAAAATTATTTATATATTAGGAGATAAACCCTCTTAATGATCATTGACCTGAGATCCCATATATGTCCAGAGGCATAAGTTCTCAATTGTGTGGAAAATACTTCTATTTCTTTAGGTGAAGATTGTGTCTGTCAGTAACTAAACTAAGCTGTACACGAAGAAACTGTAATTGGCAAATGGAAAAAGACATGCAGATTGAGTCATACAGTAGGGGTAATTTTGTTAACAAATAAAACGTCTTCAAATCCTTTGTCTTTATAGAGCTCTTTTTCTACTTTAATTATGTAACACATATTAAATGAGACAACATGCTTGAAAAAAATTTAACTCGCTATTATTCCAACTAAGAAGTCACTAGATGTTTGTTGAAAGAATAAGTCGTATTTCAGATGATTGCTCAGTTACCTCAGAGAATAAAAACAGATTACAGTTGTGAAAACATTGATATAGAAAAGATGGGAGATCTATTCATTTGCTATTGCTGCTAATGAACAAAAGCAGTAATAAATATAATTTTATCACTTTTGGTCACATGCAAAAGCATTGTTATGTCTGATCCATGGCTCATTCCTGTGAACCTTTCTAAAGAATCTCTTCTGATATAGCTGGAGGT
Source organism: Sapajus apella (assembly GCF_009761245.1). NCBI lineage: Eukaryota > Metazoa > Chordata > Mammalia > Primates > Cebidae > Sapajus > Sapajus apella. The sequence goes on from NW_022436951.1 coordinate 12,754,366, forward strand.
GTGGCTCTGAGATGCCATTTCAAAAGGGTAAATGAAGTGACAAGAGTATGTCCAGTGGTAATGAATATGCAGTTTATCTGTGTCTGCCCACACATACTTTTCTTCTAACCATCAAAGGAAAGTTGAGTCGTCACGTTTTACAACTGATTGATCTGATAAATCAAAAGCTTGGAGAAAGTAAGAGCAGTCTTTCTCAATCAGCATTGGCCCAAGATTTTTGATGATTTTTGGGGAGAAGCGCAATTTAAAAGTCAACATGAAAGCATTTTTGGATGGTTATCTTAATGACCTGTATAACACCTAGTAATTTATCATTCATCTATGCACTATATTGGATTCAAAATAAATTTACCCATTTCCCCAACTGAAATAACTTATTAATTATATACATAATATATAATTATAATATAATATATATTTTTATATATATATATGTGTATGTATACATATATTTTCAATTGGAGTCATGCTCTCACCCAGGCTAGAGTGCAATGGTGTGATCTTGGCTCACTGCAACCTCCTCCTCCCAGGTTCATGCGATTCCCCTGCCTCAGCCTCCCAAGTAGCTGGGATTACAGGTGCACACCCCCACACCCAGTTAATTTTTTTGTATTTTTAGTACAGATGGCGTTTCACCATGTTGGCCAGACTGGTCTTGAACTTATGATCTCATGCTCTGCCCACCTTGGCCTCCCAAAGTGCTGGGACTACAGGCATGAACTACTGCACCTGGCCTAATAATATTTGTAAATAATTAGAATTACCTAAAGAAGTTTGTAATTTGCAGGGTAGTACATATCTTTTCAAGGACATATGAACAAGATTATGATGTGCAGAAATACTTTACATAAATTGTTGTTATTGATCAACAAATTTTGATTTCTCTGTTGTAATAACACCTTGGTTTGTATGTTGCTCACTTAGCTGAACTCTTGTAATTTACCATGTATTGTGAATTCTTTGAAGGTTGATAAAATAGAAGGAATGTTATCAGAGGTTCTTTATGAGAGGACCATGGGAGTAGTTGGGATGGTGGAATCACAGTGATATTATTAAAGCTTACTAAGATTAAACTGCTTTCGGAGTGTCAAGAGAGCATAGGTAGTATTGTGCTGATATCCACACATTTTTTAAAGCAGAGGGCATTGTAGGGTCATTCCAAAAGCCAATGCTGCAACATATAATATGATTAAAATATTTCTTGTTTTTTCTACTTTGCGATAGTTATGGCAGGCAAGGTGATTGAAGAGAAAAAAAAGAGAGAAGTTTCAAAATTAAATGTCTGGATTGTAAATTCAAATTACAATTGTGTTTCTGGAAATCTTTTTTTCCCATTTATTTATTTTATTGCATTTTAGGTTTTGGGGTACATGGGAAGAACATGCAAGATTGTTGCATAGGTACACACGTGGCAGTGTTATTTGCTGCCTTCCTCCCCATCACCTACATCTGGCAACTCTCCCCCTGCTATCTCTCCCCAGCTCCCCACCCCCCACCGTCCCTCCTCTATTTCCCCCCAACTGACCCCAGTGTTTTAAAAATGAATCTCTGTGATTTTAAATGTTCCCAAAATATGTTATTCTAATTTGTATGAAATTGCTTGATTCTATGCTTGTATAAGTTTGCTAAACAAGAAAATAGTTTGTATGTATTCGTACAATACATGCAAACTTAGAACACCTATAAAATAAACTTTTAAAAGTACGTCTGTTTTGTTTATATCGTAAGACATTAGAGTATACCTTAATGTAACAAAATAAAATAGGAATAAATTATATATTCTTCATCATTTGATTTTTAAAAAATAATTATTTGCAACCTTGATTGACACAATTATCCCAACCCCTGCATCCAATTCTATATTTTCAATTCTCGCTAAGCTTTTTAACTTAGAAGGGCATATTAAATCATGCCTTCAGTGTAAAGCCTTCGTATGTCTTCAAGGCATTCTTTAAGTATTTTATCATTTTTTAAGGTACACAATTTCGATTCACACAGAGGAAAATGTTAAAGACAAATACTGTACTGCTAAAAACAAACACTGCTAAAGACATTTTCCTATGTGTGAATCAAAATTGTGTGTCTTAAAGAATTATAAAATGCTTAAAAGTATGGCATTACCATCTCATCTTGATAATCAAATTTTACTTCTTAGTTTTAATTTTCCATTGATCTTAACAGGCAAAAGGTAACTAGCCTGAATTGATGTAACAATTTTTTTTTAACTTTGTGTTGTTTGCTTGATTTTTCTAGTTTTTCCCCCCACCAAAATAAATCTCTTTTCATTATTATTCTGTCTTATATGGAAAAAGTCTTCACTGAGGAGTAATCCAACATACTACTACTAATCCTATTTTCTTCTTGCACTGCTTTCATCATTATCAATCAGTTTGTAGAGTTTTTTTTTTTTTTTTTTGCTATTTGAAAAGGCTAATCTTATGAGAAAATCAATTTTAAGACTTTGAAATAAAATTGTCCAAGGAAGCATATAAGACTATGCCCATCACAGTTTAAAATACCTTCTATTTATGCTGAGAAATAGGCAAACTACAGTTCTATTTGGAATGGTCTTAACGAGATGATTCACAATACAATTGAATCTTAAAAAAACAAATACTGTTCTAAAAATATGTTATTCCCTGTGACTTGCATCTTAGATGGTGTGATCTTTCCTCCTTCCTTTTGCTTTTTTTTCCCTCTACCATACCAGCACAGAGGCCACGTGATTTCTTTTCAGATACTCCTTTCTCCCACGTGTCTGCAAAATCATGTGCAACAAACTGAAGCTTTTGGTGTCAAATTCATGTGGTTTTATGAAATTAACTTCTGGATTCCATTACTGTGATCAACAGTGGTAAATATAAACAAATCAGAAAGCAAAGTGAAGTTGTTTTATTTTATAGTCTTGTCACCATTTGTAATGAATGGAAATATATTTTCTTTTTCTTTACATATTTTAACTTCTGTAATAGATGCAATAGAATATATTTTGTTTATAATTCACTGTCTTACCTCTTCGTATGTGCTCATGCAAATTTATAATTTTCTGTGGAAAAATCCAACATACTAAAAAGACCCTTAGTTAGATAGAAAAACAAATTTTACATTAGATACCCATTACACATTAGTAAGTTACTATCACAAAGAAGATTTCAAAACCTAAACTCTGCCAAATAACACAATTTTTCCCACAAAGAGAAGTCACACAATTTAATTAAAGTTTTAATAGGCTTCTAAATATTTATATAAAAGGCATTATGACATCACCATATCTATTACTTGAATAAAAGTTAACATTTGTGGAATAAGTACCATGTGCCAGGCACTATGCTAAGCACTTTTCCTACCTCATGTTTTCCATTCAAGACATTTCTAGGCCAGTGTTTTAATTATAGGTAGTGATGGGAAAACAGAGGTTCAAAAGGGTGAAGCTATCTGCACTGCAAACTAGATGGTTTCCAATCTCAATATATTTTTTACTCAGTGCACTTTTGTAATAATTCAAGCATCATGTGATATAATCCTGAAAGCTGAGATAATTTTCAGTACATTTATGATAGACAACTTTTGAGTTGTAAGTAAATCTAAAAGTAGAAAACAAGTGAGACATTAAAAAAATTTTTACAAGCACTTAAATTATATTATTGAAAATTTAAAGGTAAAAACATTTAGACAATTTGAAATGATTCTTACTTTTTCTATAAGCCAAAGGGACTGCAGAGAACAAATCTGATTAACTGATGCTTACCACATAAACAAAGTGGGATTTAAAAAAAAATTAAATGGCCTAATATTTTGAAAAAGGCAGTCATAATAGGTTTCTGTGACCTTTCATAATTAATTGAACACCATGATCATTCAAAACATTAGCTTGTACTAACAGTGTCAAGTTGGTATACTATTTATCTCAGAAATGCAAACATTAGAAAATTCATCAAAGCAAGTTATTCATTAATTTATTATGTTAATAAAGATTAGTTGTTTCTATGAACAGGCATTTTGCAAATAAACTGATGAGAGTTTCTTTTTTAAAAAATATATATTTTATTGCACTTTAGGTTTCGGGGTACATGCGCAGAACATGCAGGATTATTGCATAGATACATACATGACAATGTGGTTTGCTGCCTCCATTCCCCCTTCACCCGTATCTGTCATTTCTCCCCATGTTATCCCTTTCCAACCTCAACCTCCCTACCTCCCTCTGTCTGTCCCCTACTCCCACCCAACAGACCCCAGTGTGTGATGCTCCCCTCCCTGTGTCCATGTGTTCTCATTGTTCAACACCTGCCTATGAGTGAGAACATGAGGTGTTTGATTTTCTGTTCTTGTGTTAGTTTGCTGAGAATGATGGTTTCCAGACTCATCCATGTCCCTACATAGGACACAAACTTACCGTTTTTTATGGCTGCATAGCATTCCAAGGAAAATGTATATGTGCCACATTTTCCTTGTCCAGTCTATCATCAATGGGCATTTGGGTTGGTTTCAGGTCTTTGCTATTATAAACAGTGCCACAATGAACATACATGTGCATGTATCTTTGTAATAGAATGATTTATAATCCTTTGATATATAACCAGTAATGGGATTACGGGGTCAAATGGAATTTAGACATGGGGTCTTGCCATGTTGCCCAGGCTGATTTCCATCTCTTGTTCTCAAACAATCCACCTGCCTCAGCTTCCCACAGTGTTGAGATTACAGACTTGAGCCACTAAACCTGGCTCTGTTATCTTTTAAAACAAAACTAAGGAGCAAAAGATGCTATATCGCAGTTAATTAGGAAATATTTATTCTCTTTCAATAAATATTTATTCTTTTCAGTAAATATTCTCTTTCAATAAATATTTACTAATTAATTTCTATATAGCATCTTTTGCTCCTTAGTTTGGTTTTAAAAGATAACAGGGCCAGGCTTGGTGGTTCATGCCTGTAATCTCAACACTGTGGGAGGCTGAGACAAGTGGGTTGTTTGAGAACAGGAGCTGGAAATCAGCCTGGGCAACACAGCAAGACCCTGTGTCTACAAAAAATACAAAAATTAGCCTGGTGTGGCAGTGCTCACCTGCTGTCCCAGCTACCTGGGAGGCTGAGGTGGGAGAATTGTCTGAGATTGGGAGATCAGGGCTGCGGTGAGCAGTGATTGCACCACTGCACTCCAGCCTGGGGAATTAAAGGAGAATATGTGTAAAGAAAAAAAAAACTCACAGGAATCTTTACTTTTCAAATTTAATTTGTTTCAAGTTTTGTATGGCTACTATATATACGTGGCTCAGAACCTGAAACTGACCCAATATTTCCGTACACTGCTCTTTTTGATAAATGTAGAAATTGAACATTCTGGTCTTAAAGCTTGAAATGTATTTGTTTTATCTGAATTCCTTCCTCAGGACTGGACCTTCAGGCCTCTCAAAAAAAGTATCAAATAAATGCAACTTGTATCAAAGAACTGAAACTCACCAAATCACAGCACCAGATGCAGACCTCTCATTCATCATGATTGCTTCCTCACCCCTCCCTAGTTCTTATTTTCACACATGGTTACATTTCTTCCCTGCTATATAAACCCTAGTTTTAGTCAGGGAGATGGATTTGAGACTGATCTCCTATCTCCTTGGCTGCAGCACCCAATTAAAACCTTTTTTTTTTTTTTTTTTTTTTTTTTTTTTTTTGGCAATACTTGCGGTCTCAGTGATTGGCTTTCTGTGAAGTGAGCAGCAGGACCTAGACAAAGCCCCTGGTGTTTTGATAACAAAACAAACAAAATGTCCTAGAAGGCATACAGTAACTCCATTTTCTTACCTTCCAGGTTCTCATCCACACCTAAGATATAACACCCACAGGAGGTTACCATAGGAATATTTATTTTTATTCTACATATTATTTATGGCTATAAAATCAAATAGGTAGCAATTACTATATTCATTTTAACAAAAATAGTAGCCTGTTAAAAACATGTAGGTTTATTCATAAAAGTACAAAAAAGCATCCTCACTCTATTAACAGATGCATAGTATTCCATCATACAGATATGCTATAATTTTTAAAAATTATGCTGTGTAAATACAAATTTTAATTTTGTTATAAATCAGAGGTTGCCAACTTTTTCTTAGAGCATCACCCAATAAATAGTTTAGGCTTTTGTGCATATGATCCTTGAAACTGGTAAACTTGGCTGTATATGGCCATATGTAACAAAATGGAAATAGCTGTTTTTTAATAAATCATTGTTTACAGAAACAATGATTAGTCTACAGGCTGTAGTTTGCTGAGGGCAATTCAGTGCTACAATGTATGTACATTATCTCCCGCAATGGATAAGTATACCACTTTGCCAAAGCCATACTAAATGAATCTATTATATTGCTCTTAGATTTTGTTTTGTATGGGGGATTGAAAATACCTGCAGGAAGGGATTTTTGTTTCTTTTTTCCACATCCATTAATTCTCTTTAAACTTAAAATTCTTTATTTTCATTTTATTTTATTCACGATTGATTTTTGTTTTGTAATCCAAGTGTCCCTTATGGTGTTATAAACATTATTGCTCTTTGTTACACTTTCAACATCCTTGTCTTTACTTTGTGTTTTTTTTTTCCTTTACCTCTTTCATGTATTCTTTGATATCAAAATTTATTTCTCACTGTTACAACTTTTTATTAAATTCTTGTTTTCCTGTTTTGTGCTGGTTCACCTTCATATATATACATATATATATATATATATATATATATATATGTATATATATTTGCTTGTTTAAGCTTTTGTATTTATTTATTTCCTCTTCTTTTGTTATGGTTTTGGAATTGAAGGTGAAGTAATTGGTAACATATCTTATTTCTTCTGCTACCTGATAACATGTTCTAATGGGCTTAATATGGTTTCCTAATTTCCTCATTTCATCGTTCCTTATTATCATCCAGGAGATTTTTGGTGTGTACATAATGAAAGCCCATTTTATTTTCCTCACAATAAAATTATTTTGGTGGAGGAAATATTATTCTTCCAGGTTAATTGTTTTTAACCTAAAGGCCATCTTTGTTTCTAAGATTTTCTTTGTCTTTTATATATGGCTACTTTTGGAGATTCTATATACATTTCTGCCTACTTTGTGCCTCTAAGATAAACCAAGTCCAAGGTGACCTATGCTGCCAGATGTAACTCTACTTTCTGTAACTTGTCTTTTGAAAAATTAAAGAGGCCCACATTTTCGGGAAGGGTCTTTTGGTAAAATTTTCTGAGATTTGCCTATATTGATCCCTCTTAGCACTTCTTATCTTTTTATCCTTCTTTTTTTTTAAATTTATTTTACTGCATTTTAGGTTTTGGGGTACATGTGAAGAACATGCAAGATTGTTTGTACACACGTGGCAGTGTGATTTGCTGCCTTCCTCCCTATCACCTATATCTGTCACTTTTTATCCTTCTTTACAGCTCCACTTGACCCAATAGCTGACTATGGAAGGCCTTCCATGATATTAACATACACATTAAATTAACCTTGTACATTCATTGCTAAATTAGTTTGAATAATTTGCTATTTTATTGCACAGACACACACACACACACACACACACACACAGACACACACCCGCACTTTCTCTCTTTCTTCCTCTCTCTGTCTCTCTCTCTCTCTCTAAGAAATAGGTTAAAAAGACCCCTTAAAGCTTCTTTTTTTAAAAGTTACCTATTTAAAATTCAAAAATAAATCTGAAAAATATAAACATGATTTTAATAGCTATTTAAGATGTGTTCATAAATTTTCTTATGTGATACAGTACAAATCTTGCATAGTGTCAAAAAACAGAGTTCGTCACAAAATATCTACTAGTTTATGGGTTCTTATTTCTTTGATGAGATTCCATGTTCTTCTGATAATCTATTAAATAGTTTTTTTCCAAGGATTAAAAAAATAAGTTACAGCCTAAATGCGAATAAAATGTTGAAAAATATTTATCATGCAAAGATAAATTATATTAATAGTAATATGAAAAGTATAGTAATATGAAATAAGAAACCTTTTATAAGTAGCATAACCTTGAACGCTGGCACTTTGACTTGTAATTATTCTTCTAAGGTGACCCAATTGGACCAAACTTAATTAAGATCTGCACCCTCATAAAACAGACATTACCTTGATTACTATGCATGGAATGTCAGTACTCATACTCCCACATGTTATTTGTAAGGGAACAATAACCAAGACATATTTATTCTAAAACTATAAAGAAGCATAAAGCTGGAAGACATTGTAAGGTCGTGGTATCTATCTTCTTTTTTGTATGACAATTAAAACACCTTAAACCACAAAAGTTCTCTCTATAACAAAGTTAAAGCAGTTTTTTCTTTTTAAGAAATGTAAAAACAAAACAACAGACAAAAATATGTGCAACTAGAAGTATTTTTATGGGTATGTGTTATACTTTGACTCCTTTGCCTATTGTCCTTAAAAGGGTGTTTTGATCATCTTCTTTAATTCTTCTATATTTTCAGTGTCCTAAAATCCTACATACACCAGAAGTACTAAAGTCATCATATTAAAAGTAAACAAACTTTATCTGAACAAAACATTTTACTATTTTCTCAGCTTGCTTTTGCCACCAATTTAGCATTAAAATTTTAACAAATATTTTAAAGTCAGCATGGAATATTTAAAATTTCAACTCTGGTCTTATTAGTTATTATTCACATGGTGATTTCAGTCTTAATGAAAAGATATTATACATTATAATAATGTGGGGTAATTATAATGTGAGGTAATTATTAAGATTTAAGAGCATTGTTGTTTCTGTATTGGAAATAAATGTAATTTGGAGGACATAAAATTTATTATTTTCCTATCTCATTCTTATATAATACCACCAAATTTTTTGTTAAAAAGCATTATTGTTGGCCAGGCACAGTGGCGTATGCCTGTAATCCCAGCACTTTGGGAGGCCAAGGAGGGCAGATCATTTGAAATCAGAAGTTCAAGACAAGCCTGGACAACATGGCAAAACCCCAAATCTACTAAAAAAAAAGATACAAAAGTTACCCAATCCTGGTGGCAGGTGCCTGTAGTCCCAACTATTTAGGAGGCTGAGGCAGGAGAATCACTTGAACAGGGGAGATGGAGGCTGCAGTGAGCTGAGATCACTGCACTCTAGCCTAGGTGACAGAGCAAGACTCTGTCATATATATATATATATATATATATAATTTTTATATGATTGGGAAAATAAAATAGAAAGATTTTAAATTAATATTTGAACTAAGACAGATTTATATGTTGACTCAAAGTTTTCTTTTTCTGTGGTGTCCTTGTCTGGCTTTGGTATCAGAATGTTTTTGCCCCCATAAAATGAGTTTGGAAGTGTGCTTTCCTTTTCAATATTTTTGAAAGAGTTAAGGTTGGCATCAATTATTATTTAAATGTTTGGTATAATTCACCAGTAAAGCCATCCAGGCCTAGGTTTTTCTTTGCTGGAAAATTTTTGATTAATGAGTCAGTCTCCATACTAGTTATAGTTTGTTCCAACTTTCTATTTCTTCATGATTCAGTATTGATACATTATCTGTTTCTAGGTATATATATTTCTTCCAGGCCATCCAATTTGTTGATGTATAATTGTTCATATTAAGACTTGATGATATATATTTTTTCTGTGCTATTTGGTGTAATATTTCTTCTTTTCTTTCTTTACCTTCTTTTTTTTAAGTAAGTCTAGACAAAGATTCATCAGTTTGTTACTATTTCAAAAAAACAACTCTTGATTTTGTTCTTACCGTTAATTTCCTGTTCTTTATTTTATTACATCCACTTTAATCTTTCTTAATTATTTTCCCAGAGATATAAAGTTAGGCTGTTCATTTGTGATGTTTATTGTTTTTATAATGCAAACATTTATCACAACATACGTCCCTCTTACAATGGCTATGCTGTATCTCATGAGCTCGAGTATGTTGTATTTTTATTTTATTTCTCTCAGATATTTTCTAATTTCCTTTTTGTTTAATTCAGCTTTTATTTTAGGTTCAGTCGGTATGTGTCCAGATTTATTACATGGGTATATTTTATTGGACTGAGGTTTGAGGTACAAATGACCTTGTCTCCCAGGTAGTGAGCATAGAACCCTGATACGGTTTGGACGTTTGTCTTTCTAACTCTCATGTTGAAATGTGATTCTCAATGTTGAAGTCAGGTCTAGTGGGAAGTGATTAGATCATGGAGACAGATCCCTCATGAATGGCTTAGCAGCATTCCCTTGGTGATAAATGAGTTCTCCTTCAGTTAGCTCACATGAGGTCTGGTTGTTTTAAAGTTTCTGGGACCTTTCCCTACTCTCTCTTGCTCTTGCTCTCAACATGTGAAATGTCGGCTCCCTCACTGTCTTCTGCCATGATTGCAACCTTCCTGAGGCCCTCACGAGAAGCAATGCTGAAGCCACACTTGTACAGCCTTCAGACATATGAACCATTTAAATGTCTTTTCTTTATAAACTACGTAGCCACAGGTACTCTTTTATAGTGACACAAATAGACTTCCACATACACAAAAGGTGTATGTGTTACAATGCTTGTTCCACTCTCTGCCCTCTTTGGAAGTTCCCAGTGTCTTATTCCCATCCATATGTAGTCAGTATTTAGCTTCCACTTGTAAGTAAGAACTTGCAGTATTTGGTTTTCTGTTTGTGCAATAATTAACTTAAGATAATGGCCACCAAATACATCCATGTTGCTGAAAAAGATATAATTTCATTCTTTTTTAGAGCTTGGTAGTATTCCATCATGTATATGTATCACATTTTCTTTATCCAGTTCACTGTTAATGGACATCATAATTTATTCCATGTCTTTGCTGTCATGAATAGTACTGCAATGACATATGAGTGCATGTGTCTTTGTGATGGAATTAATTATTTTCGTTTGAGTATATACCCAGTAATGGGATTGCTGGATTGAATGGTAGTACTGTACTATTTTAAGAACTTTGAGAAATCTCAAACTGCTTTCTTTGTATAGTGCTGAACTAATTTATATTCCCACCAATGGAGTATAAGTATTCCCTTTTCTCATAAACATCTATTATTTTTTGTCTTTTTAGTAACAGCGATTATGACAGGTATGAGATGGTATCTCATTGTGGTTTTTATCTACATTTCTCTTTCCATTTACCTCTATCCATTACTTTTATCCATTGTATGTTTAACATTACGTTATTGTATTTCCACGTTTTGAATTTTCCCATTTTCCTTTGCAATTGATTTCTCATTTCACTCCCTTGTGGTCATAAAAATTAATGGATATAATTTTAATCTCAAATTCATTGACTTGTTTTGTGACATGATATATGATCTACCATAACAAATAATTTGTGTGCACTAGAGAAGAGTGTGTATTCTCTGTTGTTGGATGTAAGGATCTGTATTTTCATTAGGTCTATTTGGGGAGTGTTGTTCAAATGCTCGGTTTTCTTATTGATTTTCTGTCTAAATGTCCTATCTTTTATTGAAAGAGGAGTATTAAAGTATTTTACCCTTGTTTTATTGCTTTGTCTTTACCTTCAGATCTTCCAGTGCATGCTCAATACATTCAGGTGCCTTGACATTAGGTATATCTATATTTGTAATTGTTATATCTTCCTGGAAAATTAACCCTATTGTTATCATAGGGTGCTTATTTGTCTTTTGAAGTTTTATTTTTAAGTCTGTTTTGTGTTTTTTTTTTTTCTTTCTGTTACTATTTGCATGTAATAGCTTTTTTTTTATCCCTTCACTTTCACTCTTTGTGTGTGTTTGAATCTAAAGTGAGTTTCTAACAGACAATAGTTGGGTTATGTGTTTTTATCTATTCAGCCACTCTGTCTTTTAATTGGGAAGTTAGTTTGCTTACCTTATATTTAAAGTATTACTGATAAGAAAGTGTTTTCTATTGCCATTTAAAAAATAATTTCTCTTATGATTAAAAATGTTTTGTCTGTTTCTTCATCTTTTATTTTCTTCTTTTGTGTTTGCTGATTTCTTGTATGAATATGCTTTTATTCCTTTGCCTTTGACACAAAACTCCCATGATTACCATGGGGCTTACATAAAATTTATTATAGTTACAACAGTCTACTTTACGTTAATAATAATTTAAATGCCATACATGAAAATCTTATTGATGAATATAGAGGCAGAAATTTTTGAAAAATTCTAGCAAATCAAATTCAACAGCACATTAAGATGATATTACAACATGACCAAGTGAAATTTATATCTGGGATAAAAAGATGGTTCAACATATAAAAATTAGGAGATGTGACACATCACATTGACAAAATAAATAATAAAATTACATGTTCATCTTAATATATACAGTAAAATTGTTAGAGAAAAATGTCATAATGTTTCATGATAAAATCGTTGAACAAACTAAGCTTAGAAGGAAAGAACAAAAATGTATCAAAGCTAAAATATAAAAAGTCCACAACTAACATCATGCAAAAGAGAGAAAACTAAAACCTTTCATCTAAAATCAGGAACAATGCAAGGATGTCTTCTCTTCCAATTTCACTACTTTTATTCAACATGTTACTAAAAATCTTGTATGAATAAATAGACGAGAAAAAGAAATAAGAGACATCCAATTCAAAATATTTCCGAAAGAAACCAAACAAGATATAAACAAGTTGATACATCCATGTTCAAAAATCTCTATCAAAATCCCAATGGAATTTCATATAGAGATAGGAAAAACCAATCTTAAAATTAATATGGAAACACAAAAGATCTTGAATAGCCAAAGGAAACTTGAGAAAGAGAAGCAAAGCTGAAGGCACTATAGTTTTTGAATTCAAAATATATTACAAAGCAGAGTAGTAAATTAGCATGGCACTAGCATAAAGACAGACATACAGACAAATGGAATAAAATAGAATATTTAGAAATAAATTCATGAATATATGGCCAATGATCTTTCACAAAGTTGCCAAGAATAGACAATGGGAAAATAATTGCCTATTCAACAAGTGTTGGAATTACACATGGAAAGGAATGAAATAATACTGTTATCCCATACACTAAAATTAACTCACAATGAACAAGTTACTTAAATGTAATACCTAAACCTATAAAACTTCAAGAAAAAATTATCAGGTGAAAGCTCCTTGTCGTTGGTTTGTACAATTTTATGTATATGACACCATAAGTACAGGTAACAAAAAATACAGCAGTGGAATTATATCAAACTAAAATATTTATGCACAGTAATGGAAACAATTAACAGAATGAAAAAGCAACCTGCAGAATCAGAGAAAATATTTGCCAATCATTTATCAGATAAGAGGTTAATTTCTAAAATATGTAAGAAACTTATACAACTCAATAGCAAAAAACAAAAAAAAAAAAAACAACAACAAAAACAAAAACCTGATTAAAACTGGGCAAAGAACCTGAACAGACATTTCTCAAAAGAAGACAGACATGTGGCCAACAGGTACATGAACAGATGATCAACCTCACAAATCATCAGAGAAATATCACAATGAGATATCACCTCACAGTATCAAGATGAATATTATCAAAACAAAGGACAAGAAAAACATTCACAACAAAAGTGTTGGCAGATATCTGGAGATATTGGAACTTCTGCACACTGTTAGTGGAAGTGTAAAATGATGCAGCCAGTATTTAAACAGTTTTGAGATTCCTCAAAAATTAAAAAGAGAACGCTCAAATGTAATACGCCATTATAAGCAATCCTACTTCCAGCCATTCAATTTCTGAATGTTTATCTATCTTAAAAAAATGAAATCAGGATGTTGAAGAGAACATATAGAATGGAAGAAAATATTTGCAAACTATAAGTCTGACAAGTGTTAATATCCAGAATATGTAAGGAACTCAAACGGCCCAGCAGCCAAAAAAATAAGTAAATAACCCAATTAAACATTGGATAAATGATCTGCATAGACGTTTCTTAAAAGAAGACATACAAATGGCCAACAGGTATATTTTTATAAAGCTCAGAATCACTAATTATCTGAGAACTGCAAATCAAAACCACAGTGAGATATTACCTCTATAAGGTCCAGTGAGTCCCTCCTGCTGGTGTGGGGACAAGAAATTAGAAATAAAGACACAATACACAGAGACAGAGAAAAGAGAGCTTTGGCTCAGGGGTTCGCTGCTACTCCAAGCGCGGAGACCAGCAGGGGCAAGAAACCTGGACACTCTGACTTTTATTGAATACAAAGCTGGGAGGGGAATGGCGGGGGAGAGCTGGTAGGATGAGGTAATCATGGTCAGTGATAAGGTCAGGTAGATCATGTGTTTTGGAGATAGGGGGCCTAAGACTTTGAAGAAGCTGAGGTGAGGAGAAAACCTAAGGCGTCAGCACTTTTTTCATACTTGTCAAGAAATAGCAAGGTCACTGTGATTTATGTTACTATTACTAATTCTTATCTTCTAAAAAAAAGAGGAACCAGGTGCAGAAGGAGAACTTGAAAGTAGCCATGGAACGTGACAGCTAACGCACAGCACCACATAGAGACAGTTAAATCCCTGGATGTCTGTGGGCCTCCCTGGCAGCCCTCAGGCCTACAAGAGCTTGGGAGACTGGAGTTTTCTCCTTACTCCCCGAGATGTCTCAGCCATCTCGGACATCTCCTTTCTTAGCTGGCTGAACAGCAGGCACTTTCACAGTGCTGGTCCTGCTGCACAGCCAAGGCATCCTCCAGCAGCCCTTATGCGGCAGTGGCAGAAGATGTAGAGCATCTTGCCTTACGGTCCTCTCTTTTTCAATGCCACTTCAGTCCCTGAAACAACTTCTTCTTTACCTGAAACTTATCAGTAAGGTTAAAGATTATATGATTACATAGATGTATATTTTATGGTTACATATGAATAGCTATATGATTATATATGATTATATATAGGAATAGCTATGTAATTATATCTCTAATTCTTTTCTAATTCTATATTTATATGAGAACATGCTGAGGATTCAGGCCCTTGCCTCGGCTCTTGTGGGACTTCCCCAAAACATACCTCATTCCAGTTAGCATGACTATTGTTAATAAAAGCAAAAAATGAATGCTGGCAGGGATACAGAGAAAGAGGAACTCTTATGCACTGCTGGTGGGAATATAAATTAGTACAGCCAGTATAGAAAACAGTATGGAGGTTCTTCACATCACTAAAAATAGAACTACCATATGATCCAATACTCACACTACTAGGTACATATCCAAAAGAAATGAAACCAGTATGTCAAAAAAAATTCTGCACTCCTGTGTCCTTTTCAGCACTTTCGCAATAGTCAAGCTACGGAAGCAACCTGAAGAGTACTATTATTTTTCATTAGTTGGTGGTTTTCGTAATGTATTTCCTTTTGTAAGTTATCTCTTTAAATGTTTTGTTCATGTTTTAAAAAGTGGATAGCTTTAAAAACACTGAGTTGAATACTTTATATATGTATGTGCATTAATTATATACATGGACTCACATAGGCATATTTTATATATATATATATATATATATATATATATATAACTTGTATATATATTTTATATGACAAAAGTCTTATTCAGACATCCAAATTTCCAAAACCCCACCAACTATGTGACTTGCCTTTTTATTTTCTTAAAAGTGTTTTCAAAGAGCACAATTGTCTTTTTTCCCCCCAAAGACTATATTTTCTAATTCATTTTCTTGTTGTATGAGAAACATTTACTTGTTTCAAGGTCACAAGGTCACTGTTACTGCTTTTTTCCTATGCTTTGTTATTTTAGTGCTCATATTTCCATCTCTTATACATTTTCAGTTTTTATGTACATCCTGTGGAGTAATTCTCAGTTTTTAATCATACAGATATTAAGTTGTTTCAGCAACATTTCTTTCTTTTTTTTTAGATTATTTAAATTTAATCGTATAACAAAATATGGATACATATTTTTCTAAAAGTTTCCTCAAGGTTTGTATTTCCTGTAACAATGTTAATCTCTTAAAAAAGACTTTCATGCTGACATTGAAATTACTGGATATCCTTGTCACCAATCAGTCAGCCATATATCTGTTTACTGACTTCTGGACATTATTTTCCTTATTTTATCTATCTTTCTAAATTTTTGACAGAATGGCATTATCTTGATTATTGCCACCTTATGGTAACTTCTCTCAATTTTGTTTTTTCAAGTATTTGGCTATTCTTTGCTGTTTATGTGAATTTTAGAGTCAGTTTGTAAGTTTTACAACAAGTTACTACTGGATGGTATAAGCAAACTAATTGTAATTATTCTATCAATATATATTTATTTATTAAAACATTATCAAATGTAATTAAATAGCTCAATGATATACTACAATACCTCCTGTGCAATTAATGTTTAACCCAGCTACATAAAGATGGTTCAATATTAAATACAAATATCAATGTTGTTTTCTCACGGATTATAGAACCAATTGTATATGTTCATGGAATTGAAAACAATGCATATCTGATAAGTGTTAGTTTCTTTTTACTAATAAAATTAAAGAATTATTCTTTATAGACAGGCACTTGCTTACCTGGAAACCCAAGACAGACAGCACAAGTAAGTATGAGTGCATGTAATCATTTTTTTAAAGATAGGAACAAAACAGTTTATTCTTAATGTCTTTCTTAAACACTAGTGTTTTTGTAACACCAACATGACATTAGTTATAAATTGACAAAGTGATAGTAAATTTCTTAGGAAAATAAATTACCAAGAATAATTAAAGCAATATAAAATAGTAAGAACTTTTAAGCTGGAATAGTGAAATAGTGTTACATAATCTGATGTTATCTGTGTGAAGCAATATGTAATGCTAAAGCAAATGTACTCTGCAGATGGTGTGATATTCAACATACTGGGCATTGCAAGTCAGCTGGGAAAAACAGAATTTGTAATAAACCACGGTAGGATAATTGTTTTATTTATATATACACACACACACATATTTGTTATCCAAATGCATATATATTATATACATACATAAAAATATATATTTATATTATAACATGTACATATATTGTGTATATTTTTGTGTATTTATTATATGTATATATATGTTTGTATATATACAAAAATAAATACAAAAACATATATACAAATAAAAATATATTTATGGCGAACTAAATACCATTTTCATGTTTTATATGCATTTAAAAAATTATTGTGTATAAACAAAAAAACGAGATAGAATATAGGATGATGCTCTATTAAGATACAGTCATGGTTACTTAACCACAGGGACATAATCTGAAAAATGTATTTTTTTTTTTTTTTTTGAGACGGAGTTTCGCTCTTGTTACCAAGACTGGAGTGCAATGGCACGATCCCGGCTCACCGCAACCTCCGCCTCCTGTGTTCAAACAATTCTCCTGCCTCAGCCTCCCGAGTAGCTGGGACTACAGGCACGCACCATCATGCCCAGCTAATTTTTGTATTTTTAGTAGAGACGAGGTTTCAGCTTGTTGACCAGGATGGTCTCGATCTCTTGACCTCGTGTTCCACCCGCCTCGGCCTCCCAAAGTGTTGGGATTATAGGCGTGAGCCACCGCGCCCGGCCTGAAAAATGTATTATTAGGTGATTTCATTGTTATGGGAAATTCGAAAAGAGGACTTAGAACATGTTCTGTAGGAACTGGGGAGAGGAAATTGAGATAATTCCAATTTATTGGGCCTTTTTTTGGTAATATATCAGGCAACCTTAACTGGTAAGAAAAAGCTGACTATATATGTACAGAGAGTAAATCTTTAAAGAATAAATTTTACTTTATGTAAATTATATCTCAGTAATCCTGAGAGAAAGAAAACACGTTTATTCTTTCTTTTGAGTTTCATTATGAAATAATATATTAATAAAAATATCTAGCCTAGGGAAAATAAGAATACAAAAAGTTAAAAATATTTGTACAAATTTAAGACATACCATGATTTAGATGATGATGACAAACTTTTCATTTTTATCAATAATTGATGTGTTTCTATCACAATTCACGATGTTTATCAAAAACTGAATAGACTAGCACAATGTTTCCCCAATCAAAATTATAAGTTGACTTAAATGTTAATAATAAATAGATATATCAAATAATAAAATCATAAATAAGCAAAGAACAATAGCTTTAGTACATACTCATTAAATTTAGGAAATCCCTGTTAAAAACAATTATCCATTATGCATGCTACTTTTCACAATCAGTTGTAAATTATTTCTTAGCTATGCCTTAACAATCTTTAAATTATTGTGTTTTCAGACTTAGGACAGATTAGTGACTTTTTAAACTTTAATTCATGTATTTCAACATCATATCTATGACTTGTAGATGAAATAATCAAAACTTCAAATTTCAAAGTCTGATAATAATGAGTCAGAAAATAGTCATCTTAATTTGGTAGAAAGTACATTTCTTGTAATTCATAGCAAACTAACTGACATATACTTTGATAAGGCTATTAATCTTATCAAAATATATGTTTTATAATATTTTCCCGGTTATAAAGAAGCAATTCACTATTAACTTTTTAAAAACCCAAGAAATCCTTAGAAAGTTGTGCTGAGGGGTGAGGGAATGTTTTGGGTAGTAATAAATTTTTTTAAATGAACACATTAAAAATAATGTGAACTACAATATCTCTAGAAATATATTGAGCTACTATTTTGAATATTTTTAATTTTTTTAGTATTCATTTAAAAAAATTATTTCTCAATACTATTACATTATGAACTCTTCTGTTAAACCCTTTGTATCAGGGAATTTTAGAGGTTCATGTTATTTTCCCAGAATAATTAGAGTATATCACTGTGTCAGGTAGCAGCATAATCTACTTTTCATATCACCCAGGAACCTCAGGTATATAGATTTTCATTTTAATATTTTAACTGGCAACATATGAACACTTGACCACTGTAAAAATTTCATACAAAAAGGAACATTTATGGATGCTTTATTAATTTAAATAGTACTTTCCATCTTATGCATATTCTAATATATTTCCTAGCAAATATATACAAAGATCTCTGAATCTATTGTCCACAGATCTCATTTTATTCCTTATATTATACATTCTGTTATTCATACCATTTGTGGAGTTTTTATTCCACTTTTTTTTCTTTATTATATGAAACCTCTAATTGCTTCTTTCCCTAACAAATATCTCATCATCCACTTAAGTTTGCTTTTATTTTGGTTGTTTATGATACAATATGGATGATGATATTATGCACATTTTAAAAATTCCATTTTTCCCTAAAAACATTTTAATGGTTTTGTGTCTATATTTTATAAGTAGGGTATTTTGATTTTTAAAAATATTTATGCTATATCAAAGCTGTATTTTTCTTATTTGTAGATTAAAGCTTGCTTGATCAATATTGGTTCTTGTACTGTTTTTCTTACTTAACTATGGATTCTGTCTCCCTGGGCATAGATACAAATTTTGATAAGAAAAAACATATATTCACCCCCATGGTTCAAGTAAAAAACAGGGAATAGCAAGGACTCACATTTGACCCGGTTTTTCTACACAATTTTTTTTTTCATTAAAGAAGTGAAACTGCTCTTTAACCCTTCTATTATATTCATTGTATCAGAGTGGCTTTGTTGCTCTTTTTTTTTTTTTTTTTTTTTTTTTTGAGACGGAGTTTCGCTCGTTACCCAGGCTGGAGTGCAATGGCGCGATCTCGGCTCACCGCAACCTCCGTCTCCCGGGTTCAGGCAATTCTCCTGCCCCAGCCTCCTGAGTAGCTGGGATTACAGGCACGTGCCACCATGCCCAGCTGATATGTTTTGTATTTTTAGTAGAGGCGGGGTTTCACCATGTTGACCAGGATGGTCTCGATCTCTTGACCTTGTGATCCACCCGCCTCAGCCTCCCTCAGTGCTGGGATTACAGGCTTGAGCCACCGCGCCCAGCCTGTTGCTCTTTATTATTTAGAACAAAAACCTATATGCTTACTCCATCTCCCAATTCTCTCACTTACAGTTTGCAAATCATCAAAAATATTATTGAGTATTTTTGATGGCCTTGTTTCCTCTTCATTGTTGAGTGATACAGTCCTTTGGATTTGACCATCCTTTAATCCAATTTGTTATTGAACTTACAGAAATGAAATACTCCTAAAAGCAACAACAATAGTTATTAATTCTAGAACTGTTGTGTATTTTATATTCACTCTGCCATTTAAAATGAATTCTTATGCAGAGAAATAAATTATTGTGTATAATGAAATTTATTGAGACAAAACTCATTGGTTTCTTTAACAAGAGCACTCCCCCTTGTTCTTTCCATTTTCCAATATCATATCAATAAAATTGTAATTACTAATTTGTCAAGAAAAAAGTGAAATTCTTTCCTTGTTTTTTTATGTATCAGAAACAAAATTCTTATTTCCATTCAGATTAAGAATAGGGAGATGTTCATTATCATTAGTAAAATTTTATTCAGAAATAGAGGCATTAGCTTATGCAATTAGGTAAGAAAAAGCAGTTTTAATCTGAATAATTGAAAAATAATTACAATCCATATTTATTAGCAGATAATTATATATAAATTTTTGGTAAATTCAAAAAGCAATACAAAAGCTATCTAAAACTGAGACAATATAATAAAATAATATGATTTAAAATTATTAAACTGGTCAACAGCTTTTGTAAATAAAACAATAAATGAAAGAGAAATTTTAAGATGTTGAAGACACAAGTTAAAATAACAAGTCAATTAAAAGAAAAAAATTATAGTAAAATGTCAAGCAAAAAGCGTACAGTTACTTTTCTATGAAAGTATAAAACATTGTGGTTTACAAGCATCACAACAATGAAAATATACCATTTCTTTATATTCAAAGCCAGATTCTACCTTTAGATCTGTCAATGACATCCAATAATGCATATGCACTTACATTTTGTGGAAAAAATTAAAATTGACCTAATAATGCAACCGAAATTTTCTTGAAGGCTAACTAGTAATAAATTATTCCTCAATGAAGTAAAATTGTTTTGTCTTATAATAAATCAATAAATATTATACTGGATATAGTATTTAAAGTGTCTGGGATTTACATGTAGTTTCCTTATATGCAAAGGGAATTTCATTTTCTGAAATAAAAGAAAAACTATGTGCAATATTATCTAACCCTCAGATTTGGAAGCTGGTCCATTTTAATCACAGTAAATCTAATAATAAAACAATGTATAGCATGTTTAGCAGGCTTGAAAACATATTTAAAAAATATTAGAAATAGGCAAGATAAATGGGTTGCCACTTTCTAAGTCTGAAAACTTTTCTAAGTTGGGATACTTAACCTGAGTCCATTTATTTGTTCCTAGGAGGCCCAAAATTTTTATTATGAGGAGGTAATTACTTTGTATTTTTAAAATAATTAGATTTTATTTTTCTTTTTTGTTTTTTTTAAATTATACTTTAAGTTTTGGAGTACATGTGCAGAACGTACAGGTTTGCTATATAGATTTTCCAATATGACTAAAGGTCATTTGAAAATTTGAACAAGTAAAATGTTGTTTAGAAGACAAAACGGAAAAATAACTAGATGTTCATAAAAGTATGCCAAGTAATGGAAACACTGTCCTAAATTAGAGAAGCGTATATTACACAAAAAATATTTTGAACCAATTATTTTAAATGACATAGTACTTACTTAGTACCACTTAAATTTGGATAGAATTGTCAAAGAATAGTTACATGTGCATACCCATAAAGCCATGTGATAATTAAAGGAGGCTTCAGAAGAAAATTAAAGCACAGTCAGTCTGCTTAAAGACAGCTTGGGAGACTCATATAAGACTATCTGGGGTTTTCAGTGTTTTACAAAATATCTTTAAATGAAGCAAATAAAGCATGTTATTGCCATGTAACTCACCAAGTGCTAATTGCCTATTTTTCCTTTTTTAATGTGTCAATGATGTTGATATCACTTTCCAGAAGATGCTTTGGGAAGATCATTTATCACAACACAATTTTATGTAAAAGAACTGTAAGGGCTGTAATTTATTAGTATGTATCCTAAATGATAAATTTCACATATTTTGAGACATTAAATTTGCATAATTATATAATAAATCACCGTTTACTTTACAGATTTCTCAGAATTGGTTAAAATTCTATTAGCAGTTAACCTCCTCCCCAAAATAAAAACAAAAATAAAACCAAAGCATTTTACGATAAGGTTTGTCTTTCAGATTAAATCACTTAACTAGCATTATACTGCAGAATTTATTCCATGTTTTTTCTACCAAAACAAAAGTAAAATGGCAAGTAATGAATATGTTTCTTCTTGACCAGTCAAAACTCATACTCAAATCCAGCAAAATTAAATCTTACACCTGGAAATAAGTTAAAACTACACCTGCTTCGAAAATGTAAAGTAACAGAACATTTGCAAGTTAAAAGTAATTCATTTCCTCTGGAATATAAAAACTCAAAAATGAAACTCATGCCCTGGAGAAATGGAATAAGATAGAACATTCACTTTAAGTATACACACACCCCCACTCCACAACAGAAACACCAAAAAGCCTTGTGAGGCATGTGAGGAAATTCTAAAATGAGATAAAAATGCAGTCGTTTTCATTCACAAATTTATTAAAATTCTCACAAATAAATGTTCTCAATATTTGAATCTTGTTAGAATGGGACTTAGAATCAAAGACTAGAACCAAAGGAACAAACAGAATACTGTGTTTAAATCTGGAAAATATAGCCAGAAATTTTTTTTTCTGTTAACAATAACATGTGCATATATTTGCAAAGTAAAATGCAGAATAGTTAGAAACCAAATTCTTAAA
This sequence comes from Sapajus apella, assembly GCF_009761245.1. NCBI lineage: Eukaryota > Metazoa > Chordata > Mammalia > Primates > Cebidae > Sapajus > Sapajus apella. The sequence goes on from NW_022436951.1 coordinate 12,777,159, forward strand.
AACAGAACATAAAGATCTGAAAGCCAATATTTATTTTAAATAATTTTAATATATGTATTCTGATATAATTATGTTTCAACTAAGTTGTGATGGTTAATACTGAGTGTCAACTTGATTGCATTGAAGGATACAAAGTATTTATCCTGAGGGTGTTGCCAAAGGACATTCACATTTGAGTCAGTAGGCTGGGAAAGGCAGACTCACCCTTAATCTGGGTGGGCACCCTTAATCAGCTGCCAGAGTGGCTAGAATATAAGCAGGCAGAAAAATGTGAAAAGAGAAACTACCCTACCCTCCCAGCCTACATCTTCCTTACATGTTGATGCTTCCTGCCCATGAACATTGGACTCCAAGTTCTTCAGTTTTGCAACTCTGACTGGCTCTCCTTGCTCCTCAGCCAGCCTGCAGATCACCTATTGCGGGATGTTGTGATGGTGTGAGTTAATACTCAATAAACTGTCCTTTATATAGTCCATTAGTTCTGTCCCTCTAGAAAATCTTCACTAATACAGATTTTAGTACCAGGGGTGGTTCTAGAGGAATATAGTAATAAGGATGTTGTTCTTTTGTTGGTTTTGAGGTTTCAAGAGTTGGCTTTTTAACATGATTAGATCCAAAAATGCTAAGGACTCTACTTCTAACAGCATGGAGGATGCCAGAATACTGATAGTCCTTGGGGTGAACTGTTTAGAGAGTTATGCAGAACAAATGCATTTGACATTCCTGATTCACTGCTAGTGAGAGGCATGGAGTTTAGTGACTCTATACATAACACATTTGACCATATGTGGAGAATTAAGACACATAATGAAGCTGGTTGATTGTTCCTAAGTTCAGTGGACAAAATGTTAAAAGAAAATGATGAACTCAGGAATTCTCTCTCCTGGCTTCAGAAGTAGATAGTGAGCATCAAATCTGCTAAGATTGCTCTGAGTGAGAGTCTTATCTCCTGTAGAGACAGTGCTGAAATTGTGGAAAAACAGACAGAAACTCTTATCATGCAAGTGGCTGACCTGCAATGAGGGATACAAGCACGGCCTCACCAGCTGCCTACTGTTAAAGTGAGGGTATTGATTGGAAAAGAATGGGATCCTGCAACTTGGAATGGGGATATGTGGGAGGACCCTGATGAAGCTGCAAAAACTGAGTTTGTAAGCTCCGATGAAACATTTTTCCAGAAGAAACACCTTCTTCATCCTCAGTAGTAGCAATATTCCCTCCCTGACCCATGCTGCCGTTAGTCTTTCCACCTTTGTCTGAGGAGATAAACCCTACGCTTTCTGAGGCAACAGTGATGGCCTCCTCTGAGGCAATTGCCAGGCAAGGTAATGTTGAATCTCCTCAGGATCCAACCCCTACACCCCTGTTTGTTTCTGGACCTATAACTAGACTAGGCCTAAAATCCCAGCAGGACCCTAAAGGTGAGCTTGAGAGTGTGACCCATGATGAGGTGTACTCCACTCGAAAAGAACTGCTTGAGTTCTCCAATTTATATAAACAGAAATCTGGAGAACGGGCAGGGTAATGGATATAAAGTGTGTGGGATAATGGTAGAAGCAACAGAGATGAATCATACTGAATTTATTAATTTGGGACCACAAAGTAGGAAATCTGCATTAATGTTGCTATTTGGAGAGTTAAAAAAGGTTCTAATAGTTTATTTTCTTAGTTAGCTGAAATATGGATTAAAAGATGGCCTGCTGTGAGCAAACTGGAAATGTCTGATATCTTTTAGTTTAATGTAGAGGGAGGGATACTTAGGCTCAGGACTTAGGGAGATTGGGATGGTAGAGTGGATTAGTCACTTTAGATCTACTCATTCCAGCTCGGAGGGTCCAGAAGATATACCTTAACTAATTCTTTGTGAAATAGATTTGTGAGAACAGCACCTGCATCTTTAAAGAGCCCTGTAATCATTCTTCTCTGTATGTCAGAGCTAACAGTGGAAATCTCTATCACTCAACTACACTATTTAAATAGAGAGGGAATAATTGGATCCCAAGGTGGCAGGGACCAAGTGGCAGCACTCAGTGGTCAAAAGCAAGGTAGGCATAGCTACCATAATGGAAAGCAGAGGAAAAGCAGCAATTAGAGTAGTTAACTCGTGTAGAGCTCTGGCATTAGCTAATTAATGAAGAAGCTCCTATAAGTGAAATTGATAGGAAGCCTGCTGCATTCCTACTTAATTTATATAGACAGATAATTTCTAGGTTGAATAGACAAAAGACTAATTTGAATTATAAAAAAAGATAATCATGCCCCATCAATCTATTTCTAGACTTGAGACAGTTTAAGATCCAGAACCCCTTGAATGAAGGAGAGGGGGTGGATCCCCTTGTGGAAAGACCCCACTACGTTACCAAGAATTTATATGTGAATTTTTCTCCCACCCTTCCCCAAGGAGACCTCTGGCCTTTTACCAGGGTAACTGTGCATTGGGGAAAAGGGAAATGAGCAGACATTTCTGTGACTTCTGGACACTGACTCTGAGCTGATGTTAATTCAAGGGGACCTAAAATCTCATTGTGATCCTCCAATTAAAATGCGGGCTTATGGAGGTCAGGTAATTAATGGAGTTTTAGCTCTGGTCCAACTTACAGTGGGTCCAGTGGGTCCCTGGACTCATCCTGTTTATCCCCCATGCCAGAATGCATAATTGGGACAGGCATACCTTGCAGTTGGCAGGACCCCCACATTGGCTCTTTACAGATAAGATGAGAGCTATCATGGTGGGAAAGGCCAAATGGAAGCCATAAGAGCTGTCTCTATCTAGAAAAATATTAAATCAAAAATAATATGGCATCCTTAGACAGACTGTACAGATAAGTGCCACCATCAAGGACTCAAAAAACTCAGAGGTGGTGATTCCCACCACATCCCCATTCAACTCTCCTATTTGGCTGGTGCAGAAGTCAAGTGGATCTTGGAGAATGCCAGTGGATTATTGTAAGCTTAACCAAGTGGTGACTCCAATTGCAGCTGCTGTACCAGATGTGGTTTCATTGCTCAAACAAATTAACATATCTCCTAGTACCTGGTATGCAGCCAGTGACTTGACAAATGCCTTTTTCTCCATTCCTGTCCAAAAGGCCCATCAGAAACAATTTGCCTTCAGCTGGCAAGACCAGCAATATACATTTACTGTCTTACCTGAGGGGTATATCAACTCTTTGGCTTTGTGTCATACTCTTATTTGGAGAGAACTTGATTGCTTTTCCCTTTCATAAGATTTTATACTGGTCCATTACATTGATGACATTTTACTGATTGGATCCAGTGAACAAGAAAACAAAGAAGAAGCAACAGCACAACATCTAGTGAGTCTATTGGGATATTTTGGAGGTAACATATTCCTCATTTGGTTGTTTTACATTTCCCCATTTATTGGTGACCTGAAAGCTTGCCAGTTTTGAGTGGGGTCCAGAACAGGAGAAGGCTCTGGAAAAGGTCTATGTTGCTGTGCACACTGCTCTGCCACTTGGGTCATATGATCCAGCAGATCCAATGATGCTTGAGGTGTCAGTGGCAGATAGGGATGATTTTTGGAGGCCTTGGCAGGCTCCCATGACTAAATCACAGCGAAGGCCTCTAGGATTTTGGAGCAAGGCCCTGCTATCTTCTGCAAATAACTATTCTCCTTTTGAGAGACAGCTCTTGGCCTGTTCTGGGCTTTGGTGGAAACTCAACATATGACTATGGGTCATCAGGTCATCATGCAACCTGAACTGCCTATCATGAACTGGGTACTTTCTGATCCATCTAGCCGTAAAGTGGATCATGCACAGCAGCATTCCATTATCAAATGGGGCATATATGTGATTGGGCTCAAGCAGGCCCTGAAAGCACAAGTAAGTTATGTGAGGAAGTGGTTCAAATCCCCATAGTCTCCACTCCTGCCACCCTACCTTCTCTCCCCTAACCTGCACTGATGGCCTTATGGGGAGTTTCCTCTGATCCGTTGACAGAGAAGACTTGAGCCTGGTTCACATATGGTTATGCACAATATGCAGGCACCACCTGAAAGCAGACATCTGCAGCACTACAGCCTCTTTCTGGGGCATCCCTGAAGGACAGCAGTGGAGGAAGTTCTTCCCAATGGGCAGAACTTCAAGCAGTGCACCTGGTTGTGCACTTTGCGTGGAAGGAGAAATGGCCAGATGTGTGATTATGTACTGATTCATAGGCTGCAGCCAATGACTTGGCTGGATGGTCAGGGACTTGGATGAAGCAGAGAAATTTTGGGAAGAGGCATGTGGATGGACCTCTCTGAGTGGTCAAAAACTTTGAAAATATATCCTATGTAAGTGCTCACCAACAGGTGACCTCAGCAGAGGAGGATTTTAATAATCAAGTGGATAGGGTGATCCATTCTGTGGACACCACTCAGCCTCTTTTTCCAGCCAACCGTTTCATCGTCCAATAGGCACATGAATAAAGTGACTATAGTGGCAAAGATGAAGTTATGCATGGCCATAGCAACATTGACTTCCACTCACCAAGGCTGACCTGGCTACAGCCATTGCTGAGTGCCCGATTTGACAGCAGCAGAGACCAACACTGAGCTCTTGATATGGCACCATTTCTTGGTGTGATCAACCAGCCACCTGGTGGCAGATTGGCTATAGTAGACATCTTCCATAGTGGAAAGGGCAGAGGTTTGTCCTCATTGGAGTAGACACTTACTCCAGATATGGTTTTGCCTATCCTACTCACAATGCTTCTGCCAAGTTTACCATCAGTGGACTCATGAAATACCTTATTCACCATCATGGTATTTCACACAGCATTGCCTGTGACCAAGGCACTCACTTTACAGCTAAAGAAGTGCAGCAGTGGGCTCATGCTCATGGAATTCACTGGTCTTAACATGTTCCCCATCATCCTGAAGCAGCTGGATTGACAGAACAATGGAATGACCTTTTGAAGTCAGAGTTAGAAAACCAACCAGATGACAATACTTGGCAGGGCTGGAGCAAAGTTCTCCAGAAGGCGATGTATGCTCTGAATCAGCATCCAATATATGGCACTGTTTCTCTGATAGCCAGGATTCATGGATCTAGGAATCAAGGGGTGGAAGTGGAAGTGGCACCACTCACCATCACCCCTAGTGATCCACTAGCAAAATTTTTGCTTCCTGTTCCTGAGACATTATGATCTGCTGGCCCAGAGGCCTTAGTTTCAGAAGGAGGAATGGTGCCATCAGGAGACACAAGGATTTTATTAAACTGGAAGTTAAGATTACCAACTGGACACTGGGTCCCTCCTACCTTTAAGTCAACAGGCTAAGAAGGGAATTACAGTGTTGGCTGTGGTGACAGACCCAGACTATCAATATTAAATCAGTCTACAATTCCACAACAGAGGCAAGGAAGCGTATGCATGGAATACTCAAGATCCATTAGGATGTCTCTTAATATTACCATGCCCTGTGATTAAGATAAATGGGAAACTACAACAGCCCAATCCAGGGAGCACTGCAAATGATCCAGACCCTTCAGGAATGAAGGCTTGGGTCACTTTACCAGGAAAACACCATGACCTGCTGAGGTACTTGCTGAAGGCAAAGGGAATACAGAATGTAGTAGAAGGTAGTCATCAATACCAACTATGGCCATGTGACTAGCTGCAGAAACAAGAACTGTAATTGTCATAAGTACTTCCTCCTTCTTTTGTTAAAAACATGTTTGTACATGTACACACTAGTACTAAGAAAATATCGTTTTATTGCCTTTCTCCTTTATCATGTGACACAAGATTTATTGCCTTCACATCCGCATTTAAGCATTGTTAACTTTATGTAATAGCATTTGGGTTGGAGATTGGCGTATTTCCAGTTGTAAGAAGGATAGCTGTATTATGTTGAGCATAACTAGGACTTTATTATTGTCTCTATATGAAGATTATGTATGATCTCAGCAGATGTGTCTGGGTTCAAGTTGACAAAGGATGGACTTGGGATGGTTAATATTGAGTGTTGAATTGATTGGATTGAAGAATACAAAGTATTGATCCTGAGTGTGTCTGTGAGGGTGCTGCCAAAGGAGATTCACATTTGAGACAGTGGGCTGGGAAAGGCAGACTCACTCTTAATCTGAGTGAGCACAATCGAATCAGCTGCCAGAGTAGCTAGAATATAAGCAGGCAGAAAAATGTGAAAAGAGAGACTGGCCTAGCTTCCCAACCTACATCTTTCTCCTGTGCTGGATGCTTCCTTCCCTCTAACATCAGACTCCAGGTTCTTCAGTTTTGGAACTCTTACTGGCTTTCCTTGCCCCTCAGCCTACAGATGGCCCATCATGGGACCTTATGATTATGTGAATTAATACTTAAAATCATATATATTTGTACATATATTCCATATGTGTACACACACACACACACACACACACACACGCACATTCCATTACTCTGTCCCTTTAGAGAACCCTGACTAATACACTAAGTTGAATACTGTTATTATAAAAAATAAAAATAAATATAATTTATTGATACATGCCTGGCAGGGGCACTTAATAATTTCTGGCTTCATCTTAATATTTGCTTTCAACAAGTATGTTTTTATTAACATGAATTTTTAATACCAAGCATCCAACCAGGGCAGGCGTGATGGCTCATGCTTGTAATCTCAACACTTTGGGTAGGCTGAGGTAGGCAGATTGCTTGAGCTCAGGAGTTTGATACCAGCCTGGGCAGCCTGCTCTGCAGGAATAAAAAATATAAACATAAAAAAGTAACCAGGAGTGGTGGAGAAAGTCTGTAGTTCCAGCTATTTGGGAGGTTGAGGTGGGAGGATTGCTTGAGCCAGGGAAGTCGAGGCTACAGTGAACCAAGATCACGTCACTGCACTCCAGCCTGTGTGACAGAGTGAGACCCTGCCACAAAATATAAATAAATAAATAAGCAGCTGTAGCAGTATTTGGGGGAGGGTGGGAGAGGAAGAGGGTGAAGCAGTGGGAAGGAATTCTAATCTGTGGATAATAAACCTCCAGGTTCAACCATTTGTGGATTTTGTTGACAAAAAGAGTTAAACTATGTAAAATATTTGAGGGGATTTATTCTGAACCAAATATGAGTGATCATGGCCCATGACACAGCCCTCCAGAGGTCCTGAGAACATGTGCCCAAGGTGATCAGGGTACAGCTTGGTTTTATATATTTTAGGGAGGCATGAGACATCAATCAAATGCATTTAAGAAATACAATGGTTTGATTCAGAAAGGCAGGACAACTCAGTGTGGGGGCTTCCAGGCTACAGGTCAATTTAAACATTTTCTGGTTGATAATTATTTGTGTTTATTTGAAGACCTGGGATTAATGGAAATGAATGTTCATGTTAAGATAATGGATTGTGGAGACGAAGCTTTGCTGTGCAGAGGAAGCTCTCAAAAAGCAGACTACAGAGAGAGAAAGTTGTAAAATGCTTCTTATCTGACCAAAAAGGGGCCTGGCTCTTAGTTTATTATTTCCTGGATCTGGAAAGAAAGGAAGGAAAACAAAGGTGAAATGAGATTCTCTATAAAATGTGGATTTTTCCACAAGAGACTGTGCACACTATTTCAAGATATGGTACGGAAATATATTTTGGTGTTAAATATTTTTTCCTGGTCTCATAATATTATGCCAGAGTCAGATTGAAAAGTAAGTTATAATATATAGGATCAAATAAAACCCATCTGATGAGAATATATGGTTTGTAGGGCATGACTCCCTAGACCCCTCAGGTAGGAATTTGGGTAAGATAAAAAGTCAGAGCTTAGCCTTCAATTTCATAGTCCCTCAGGGACACATGGTTCTTAAAAATTGTGTACCACTTGTTTAGGGCACTCTTGTGTCCCAGTGGGATGTCAGTTTGGGCTGCAATCAGCTTCTCAGGGTCCCCGATGGTGTCATCCATGTATTTAATGCGGATCTTCTTCCCCAGAGAGTCGTGCAGACAACCTTGGTCATCCTGGCTGGAGCTGGAATCACCCGGTACCTGCGGATGCGACAATTTTCTTGCTTGAGCGCTGAACCCCTGATCTCTGTTTAAATCAAGCTTCAAAGTAAGTGTTAGTCTGAGGGGTTTACACATAATAAACAGTTTTAAACATAGTTTAAGAAACCCGTTTGAAATTGAGAGGGGAGACCCCCTCGCCTCCTTCAATTTCACCTCCTGCCTGAACACCTTCCAGATGGGAAGGAGGATGAAGAAGGAAAAAACAAAATAAAATACCAAAGAGCTAGGAAAATGACTCCCTTTTTTAGTTCCCTGCGCCTCTGCTATCTGTTAACCTTGGAAGAGCTGCAAATGAATGTTATCCCTGCCAGCTGGAGCCTGGCACTGGTTTGTGCCCCCACATTTCCACGGACCAGACTCCCTCCTGGAAACACCTTTGCCAACAAACAGCTTGTTGCTTTTGTCTTGTCTCTGTAAGCCTCTCCTCTGCTGGTCCCTGCTCACGCTGTAAAGCATACTACTTAGTACATAGTACATAAAAGGTCATCAGTGATATTTATTGAATAAATTAATGAACATACAAAAGAATAAATACTGATATGTTTTACATAACATTGAAGTTAATTTTGCTTTATTAGAAATTCATTGCTAAAAGTTGTTTCTTATATTTTTGTGATATTTTAAGAAATTAGTAATCAGAGAAACAAATGAATTTTTCATTAAGGGAAACACCTTCTTTTGCTATCAGAGGCAGGTTTTTTTGTTTGCTTTTAAAGTATTAGTATAAAACTACACATACACAGGTAGGCAATTTCATTTTTAGTTTTAAAATATTGTTTTATTTAAAATTTAGTTTGTTATTTAAAATAGTTTTTTATTTTTATTTAAAATATTCAGATTTCTTTTATTTAGGTTTATTTAGTTTTAAAATATTTTTACCAATTAATACAAATATAAATTAATATAATTTGTATTTTATAATATAGAAACACGAAAGGATAACTTGATATCATAGTCATATAGGACATGCATTGTAATATTACATTAAAATGTAATAATATATCTGTCGTAACCAAGTCAATAAATCAATATAAAGAGTGTAGACTGGTATCTAAGAGTTACATTTGCTCTTTATTTACCTGATTTAATAGGCAAACAATCAAGGACACTCATCCAATGTGAACCATGCCCTTGGTCCTTTGCTTGCATGTCACTGGACTTGGTTGTCTCCAGTAGTATTTAATTATTACAATTTTTGTAAAAACAATGAATCTTCTCATTCCTTGAGAGGACAAATGTGCCATGTATTTGAAAAACTACTTTTCACATGAATTTTGCCTTCTAAAATATGATAATTAAGCCAAAACTCTAAAATGGTAAGATTCCTGCTTACTATTTGTGTTAGTGAAGGTCGCCTGAACAGCATATCACAGATTGTGTTGCTAAAAACACGTTTTTTAAAACAGTTTTAGAGGTTAGAAATTTAAGGTGAATCTGTCTGCAGGTGTGGTTTCTTCTGAGGCCGCTCTGCTTGACCTGCCGATGACTGCCGTTTTTGCTATATCCTCTGTACATGTTTGTCCCTCAGTACATGTACATTTTTGGTGTTACTTGGTTTGTCCAAATTTCTTTTTCTTATGAGCACACTAGTCAGATTGAATTAAGAAACACACGAAAGGCCTCATTTTAACATAATCGTTTTATTAAAGACCTTATCTTCAAATATGCTCAAATTCTCAGGCACTAGGGGTTGGGACTTGAGCATATGAGTTTTGGGAGGATGCAGTTAAACCCATAATACTATTGTGATGCAAACATTACAATTAAATAATTAAGCTTAACTTATCCATATAGCAAGACTGTTTCATTTAAGAGAAATGACAGTTGAGCTGAAAGAAAAAAAAAGCCACACAATGCAAGACACATAACTGAGTAAAGGCACTAAAAAGCAAAGTTGCAACGATGGCACAGGCCGGGCGTGGTGAGTCACACCTGTAATCCCAGCACATTGGGAAGCCAAGGTGGGTGGATCTCGAAGTCAGGAGTTTGAGACCAGCCTGGCCAATATGGTGAAACCTGGTATCTACTAAAAATACAAAAATTAGCTGGGTGTGGTGGCATTTGCCTGTAGTCCCAGCTACTCTGGAGACTGAGGCGGGAGAATTGCCTGGACTCGAGAGGTGGAGGTTGCAGTGAGACTAAAGCATGACACTGCACTCCAGCCTGGGAGACTGAGTGAGACTCCGTGTCAAAACAAACAAACAACAACTACAAAAACACACAAATAAAATTAATTGTAATTATTCTATTGTTATTTTCTAAACAATTCCAAAGTTTTGCTTTCAGATACTGTCCATATATTATTTAGAGAAAATCTCTTTTGGAGAAAATCATAAAAAGATTGTTGTCTGATTGCTTTCAAAAATGCAGTTTATGCATTTGATTTCAATTGTATTTTAATATTAGCAAGGTGTATTCTGGAAACCCTGTTATTATACTATTGTACATTTCAAACACAATGTAATATCAAATATAATTATCCTAGAACTCATGAATACTGGATTGTTTCCAGTTAAGACAACATTTCTTTTCCTGAGATTCTCAACAAAGGTATTGAGACTTTGATTAAGGACAAATTAAGAACAAAACAAAATGCAAAAGCACTCGATTGTTGACAAGCCTTGAGCTCCAACTTCACAATTCAGTAAATTGGTTAATAGGCTGTAGGTGGTGGCTTAAATGTGATATTTAAATGGTTTCTCTGTGGCCCTAAGCCTAGAGCCAATTGGAGAATGAGAGTTCAGAGTGACAAGTGTAACCGAATGTGTGAAAAAAGAGGAAAAATTTCATATCTCCTACTGTGCAGCATGAAATGATAGGCTTTTGACATCCAGCATCCTGAAAGAGTATAGCCAACAAATGTTCATCTCTGTGACAGTGGTGGCCATAAAATGAGAGCCCCACATTTTATCATATGTGATATCACAATGCACATGTTAAAATCGTTTTGGAAGTGGTTTAAATTCTCAGTGAATTATTTCAAAAATGGTCTGAAAGTAAATATGAGAAAAGCTGTAATATAGTTATAACTAATATTAAGAAACCTTACCCAAGACTACAAAATAAATGACTTGTTCTTTGTGAAAACAACACTATATATATTTTTTACTTTTATTTTAAGTTCATGAGTACATGTTCAGATTTGTTGCATAGGTCAACTTGTATCACAGGGGTTTTGTTGTACAGATTATTTCATCATCTGGGTATAAAGCCTAGAAATCATAAGTTATTTTTCCCAATCCTCTCCTTCCTCTCACCCTCCACCCTCCAATCGGCCCCAGTGTGTGTTCTTCTCCTCTATGTATCCATGTGCTTTCATCATCCAGCTCTCACTTATAAATGAGAACATGTGACATTTGGTTTTCTGTTCCTGAATTAATTTGCTAAGGATTATGGCCTCCAACTCCATCAATATCCTCCCAAAGGACAGGACCTTGTTCTTTTTTATGGCTGCATTGTATTCCTTAATGTATACGTATCACATTTTCTCTATCCAATCTATCATTGATGGCCATTTATATTGATTCCATGTCTTTGTTGTTGTGAGTAGTGCTCTAGTGTACATATGTGTGCATGTGTCTTTATAGCAGAATGATTTATATTCCTTTGGGTATATACCCAGTAAAGGGATTGATGGGTTGAAGGGTATTTCTGTTTTTAGGCCTTTGAGTAATCACCACACTGTCTTCTACGATGGTTGAACTAATTTACACTCCCACTAATAGTGTTTAAGTGTTCCTTTTTCTCTACAACCTTACCACCAACTGTTTTTGACTTTTTGGTAATAGACATTCTGACTGTGTGAGGTGATATCTCATTGTGATTTTGATTTGCATTTCTCTAATGATTAGTAATGTTGAGTTTATATATATATATATATATATATATATATATATATATATGATTTTTGGCCATCCTCAACCTATATTCACTACTTTTCTTTTTTCTGCTCAGGAAATGGTTTGCATATATGCTTTTGAAGTCACATATTCCTATTACTGTTAAGTTTATCCCTTGGACATTCAGATATTTCTAAAAAGGGAAATGGACTTACTATTCTTAATATTCACCTACTATGCCAGATATAACTGAAAAGCAAATAATAGAATTAATTCTCCTGTGGGTGTGGGTGTGGGTGTGGGTGTGTGTAAACTGTATTTTGTTTTAAACTCATTTTCAAATCTTGTGTTTTCACATAACCATGGTTATTAATAACACTTAGTATCCTGACACACATATTTTTATTTATTTATAAAATAAAATAGTGCTTTTAAACATTCAATCAAAATTGCCAATTATCTGTATTTACCTAATGATCACTTGACATGGGATATATTAACAGGATGACAACATAGAAATTAAAATGGATGAAAATTGTGAAACTGTTTAAAAGATATCCTTCTTTTGACACTGAACCCTGAATTTGTGGCAATTTAAGCACAGTAAGAAAAAGCATTTCAAATGATTTTATTCACCATTCCAAGTAACATCATATAATATTAAATATTATTTCCCCAATTTTTTTATTATTCTGATAAATAACATGGTAAAAAGTAAAATATGTGTATATATTTTAATAATATTGTTTGTCTAGTCAGCAAAGCACATCGACATAAATAATGGGATATTTTTAACAGCTTAATATTTAAATATATGGACTCATAAAAATATTTTAACCTATACTGAGCAATGCAAATATTTCTTGCTAAAATTATTTTCATGTTTTATCAGTGACATTTTCATAGGTGGACTAGGAAGATGGGAGATTATATCTCACATATTTGTAAATAAATAATTCTATACAATATAAAAAAATGATACCCAATGTGTCACATACAGACTATTGTTGATAGAATGTTTCAAGTCCTAAATGGTATCATAATCCATTTATACTAAGTAAAATTTGTGTCTTTATGTGCTATATCGCCATCTAGCTCAATGCCTAGGTATTGACTTTTATACTTACACGTGTGTGTATATGTTTCTGTATGTGCACACAAATTTTTTGTATATGCACAAAAGCATATTTTAAATACACTCCATGTATATTCAAGTGGTACTATTTTTACAGCCAATGATGGTTAGATTTTCTTTTCCATTATTGTCATTTGAGATCAACAAAATAATGTTTTCATTTTCACAAAAACAGAGGTAGTCCTTGACTATATAAACCCATTTCAACATGCATAATTCATTGGTCTGTGCAATTGTATAAATGTCATAACAATGAAATTGGAGTGAGATTACTGCATGAAATCTTGAGAAATACATAACTATGATGAATTTTTATAAACAAAAGTACCTAAGCTACATATGGATTTTTTCTGATTTCCTGAATAATAATTAAAATAGATACATCTTAGATAATTTTTTAAACTACAGAACTACTTTTTAAGAAGTTTGAAATGTCTTGTTTAGGGTCATTGAATGCATACACAAAACTTACTTAGCAGGGATGCACTTACATTACAGCAAAGAGCAATAGCCATCTACTTGACGATTTGAATGCCATGCTAAATTATTCTGCTACTGTTGCAACAAACTAGATAACGAACTACTCAGAATTTAGTTCTCTGTAATTGTAAGAAATTATTTTTTGTACTTATGCTCCGTGCAACAACTGGAGCACCACTACATCAGATTTCAGGGAGCGGGACTTGACTCAAGGCTTTGAGTCGGGTTCAGAAGAATTCCACAGTATTCATGATTCCCTTGAGCAAACACTTCCCAGTCATATTTTTCACATAACGGACACAGAGTAAAAAGTAGACAGTGACCGGTACAGGGACCAATTCCTGTGGTCTCAGCTACTTAGGAGGCTGAGTGAGGAGAATTGCTTGAGTACAGGAGTTTCAGTCCAACCTGTAGCCTGGACAACGTAATGAGACCACCTCTTAGAAAAAAAAATAATAATTACAGACATCAAACCAGACAAGACTTAATCTCTCATTGGACAAACCATATCACATGACAAATCCATACCCTGGACAGAAGGAAAATGTAGCACCCTGAAAAATATAGAAAAGTGGGTGAACATTTGCAGAAAATATTTACATATATGCACGCACAAGTATATCTCTGTTTAATGCCTGATGGCTACTATTTTCTAGTAAACGTTGAATTATTTTATTAAGAAACTTATTTTTGAGCAGTTTTAGTTTTACAGAATCATTGTGAAGATAGAACAAAGAATTCCCATATACCCCATGCTCATTCTACCTTAGTATTAAATTCCTAGATCACTATGGTACCTTGTTGCAACTAATATTGATCTATTATTATTAAATAAAGTTCATGCTTTATGATTCCCTCAGTTTTTTCCTAATGTCCTTTATCTTTTGCAGCATTTCATCCGGACTACTACATTACATCCAGTAGTCATATCTCCTTAGAATCCTCTTGACTATGACAGTTTTTCAAACATCCTTTGTTTCTGATGACCTGGATAGCTTTGAGGATCACTGTTTAACCTTTTTGTGGTATGTCCCTCAATTGGAATTTTTTCAGATTTTTTTTTCATGATTAGGCTAGAGCTTTGTGTTTTGGAGAGGAAGGTCACAGAGGTAAAGTGCCAGTCTCATCACATTGTATCATGCATATGTACCATCAATATGACATACGTTTATGTTAATATTACCATGTGGCCTCTGCTCAAGTTGTTCCTGGGTCAAACTGAGGGTCCAGCTGCTATTTCTCGAGGCCCAATAATGAGTTGCAGATGAACTGTGGAGAAAGAGAGTTATTATTTCTGTAACTGGTTACAGGGGGGAGGCCTCAAATTATCACCAGACCAATTCAAAATTACAAAGTTTTCCAGGGCTTATATATATTCTAGGCTATATCTAAAGATAATAGTGATTAACTCCTTTTAATCTGTATCTAAGGTCTGAGTCCTGAAGATCTTCTGGAGCCTTAGTAAGTTTACTTACTCTAAATGGTTAGGTGCAGGGGGTGATTACCCTTATCTTGTCTCATTGCTAAATCATACAGGTTTGGGGAGTTTCTTTAGACCACAATAAACTTGTTTGTGGAGGCCTGGGAAGTTTCTTCAGACCCCCAATAAAACTTGTTTAATCCTAAACCCTTAAGAGGGCCCTATTAAGAATTTCTTCATTATCTTGTCATGTTTCAGGGCCCAGGAAAAGCCTAGGCAAAACTCTTGGTGGGCTCTTTGCTACATTCCAGTTTTTGTTTAAGCGCACTGGCTCAATCATGTTTTTCTGCTTTTTTTTTTTTTTTTTTTTTTTGAGATAGAGTCTTGCTCAGTCTCCCATCCTGGAGTACAATGGTTTGACCTCGGCTCACTGCATTCTCCACCTTGCAGGTTCATGCAATTTTCCTGCCTCAGCCTCCTGAGTAGCTGGGATTACAGGCACCTGCCATCATGCCTGGCTAATTTTTGTAAAGATGGGGCTTCACCATGCTGGCCAGGCTGGTCTCTAACTCTTGATCTCAGGTGATCCACCTGCCTTGGCCTCCCCAAGTGCTAGTATTACAGGTGTGAGTCACCACACCTGGCCTCAATCAGCTATTAATGTTTAACCTAGCTACTCAGTCAGTCCTGACAGTTGTAATGGAGGCCTGCATTAGTGAGACTTGGCCTGCCACAAACTTACTCTATGTTTTCTTCATTTTCTTACAGTACTTCTTCAAAGCAAATCACTATGAACACTCTTATTTAAGGATTCAGAAGTTATGCTGCATCTCCCTAAGGGTGGCATATTTCCAGAAATAATTTTAAATTCTTCTATATGGAAAATTAGTCGTTTCTTCATTTGTTTATTTGTTTAATATTTGTTATACCAACCTGGATTCAGAAATATGTAATTTCTACTTTTTTTTTTCATTGCATAGATTTAGGGGGTATAAGTGCAGTTTTGTTACATGGATACAGTACATAATACTAGGGTTTTGGCTTCTAGTTTACTCATCATCTGAATAGTGAACATTATCCCTAATATTTAATTTTTAAATCCTTACTTTTTTTTTCTCATTGAGTTGTTTGAGTTTTTTGTGGATTCTGGATGGTAGTTGTGTGTCAGAAGCATAATTTGGACATATTTTCTCCCATTCTGTAAATTGTCTGTTTACCTGTTGATTATTATTTTGGCTATGCAGCAGCTTTTTGGTTTAATTAAAATTCATTTTTCTATATTTTTAAGGTCTTATTCATAATTTCTTTGCCTAGGTTTTTACAAAGGTTTCAGAATGTCCTGAAGAGATTTTTTTCTAGGCTTTCTTCTAATTTCTATAGTTTCAGGTCCTACATTTAAGACTTTAATTCAGTTAATTTTTATATATGATATGAAGTATGGGACCAGTGTCATTCTTCTGCATATGGATAATTTTCCCAGGACCATTTATTACGTGGAATATAGTTTTCCCACTCGTTCACCTCAATGAAATAGAAAGGCTAGCAGAACAAAAACAACAAAATAACAAAGGTCAGAGTAGAACTAAATAAACTGATACCCAAAAAATAATCTGAGGCTACTAAAAGCATCTCTATGTGTACAAACTAGAAAAGCTAGAAGAAATGGATAAATTCCTGGAAACATATGACCTACTAACATCAAACCAGGAAGAAATAGAAACTTTGAACAAACCAATAATAATTAATGAAATTGAAGCAGTAATAAAAGAAAAAATGTTTCAACAACAAAAACAAAAAGGCCCAGGACCGGATAGATTAACAGATGAACTTTACGAGATGTGCAAAGAAAATCTGGTACTAATCTTCTTGAAACTATTCTACTTATATTCTAATATAGTGTTATTTATTTTGTTATACAAATTGTGGAAATTTTAATCTTGCTTTGCTTTTCTATTCTGTTATCAGTTATCAGTGTGTGTGGTGTGTGTGTGTGTGTGTGTGTGCTTTCAATTTCTTACTCTGTGACACTGTAGAATGCTCTATGCTCATCTTGCAAATTTTCTGTCCTAGCCCTAGAATTAGTCATTTCTCTGAATAGCCCTGGTTTATTTTATGTAGCAAAGTATTAGAAACCAAGATATGGGCATTATACATGGTTGTTACTACTAAGATTATATTGACATTAACTACTTTTGATTATAAAAACACAAGTATCTCTAAAAAGACATGTAAAGATAAAAAATTAATGTTTAATGCAAATATATTTGTTTTCAACAAGTTGTACTTTACTTAGAGCCAAAGTAAGGTAACCTCAGAGTAATACACACTTAGAAAAAGTGTAGGGACAGTAAATGTGGAAGGTATTTCTAGCTAACGTGGATCTTTACATATATGTATATATATGCACATGCGTATGTGTGTATATGCTTACATTTATAGAGACATATAAATATGCACTCACATATAATAAACATAAACAAATATGCAAACATAGATATTTGTATATATATAGAAGAATAATAAAGATAAATCATCTGAATTGTGGTTAAAATTTTGCCTAAATTTAGCCATGATAATTTTTTTATATAACAAAAATATATATGTCATTTTGATTTGTAAAAAATTGTTATTTTAGAAAGATAATAAATATACATGCAAATTTAAATGTATGCTTTGAATTATTTCAATTTGGGAAACGTGTTAAAAATTTCTCAACAACCAAGAATATAGACAATTTTGATAATGGTTGTTGCGCTAATGGTAAAGTACATTAATTCAGCTTTCTAATTTAATCACCAAATACCCTATATTTTAGATGAACACTTTCTGATTCCTCTTTCTGTCTTCTTAGGCCAAGCCCAGATCCTCATGATAAGCCAAGGGAGCAAAATGCACTGATTACTGGGAACTTGCTTCTGAATGATTTTCTCCATTCTGAGATTTTACTCTAATGACTCTTGTTTGCTCTTTTATCTCTCTGTTGCCTCTAAAATAAGATTTTTGTAATTCTCCATATTCTAGTTGTTATTAGTGGAAACAATAGCCTACTACAGTCCAACATTCCCTAACAGGAAGTGTAAAATTGATGGTACTTGGTTAAACGATTGTTAATATGTGCCACACTCCCTTTTACCAAGTAAGTTCAATATGCCAACATGGATGTTTATGCTATAGCTGTTTAAAGTGTCATCAGTCATTATTGTCATTTTTGTCAAAGGGGTTTGATAGGGTCATCATATTACGGTCTTCCTTGAAAAAGTAGGTGAATATCAATTATATATAGTCACAGTTTTATTAAAAAATAGAGCAATATACTGAGATTGAGGTACAAAATTGTTTTCTATTCCTGATTCCATCATTAAGTTGCACTCAACCTTGAGAAAATCATTATACTTCTCTGAACTTCAATCTTCTTATTTCAAAAACTAGGATAATGCTTATCCTGGCATGAAGTTTGATGATGTCTAGCTGACTGCATAGAAAGGAAACACCTTGAATAGGGCAGCAGAGCCTCAAGGTACTCATTATGCACTTTGCTTGCACAACATTGTGAAACACACTCACCTACAGCCTGGCTTTTCTTATATATTACTTTTCTTGTTGATATTTGAAATTGGTTATAAATAGAACTAATAGTTACTCAGTTACCATTAACTACTATACTATCTGTAATAAGTGAGAAATATAATGATTTAATACAAAAAGAGAAGTTACCAACTTAATTTTTGTTCCTGCAGTTTATCTCATTAAATTTTAGAGAATATGAGACAGATTTATAGATAATAAAATTATTTAAACAAAACAAGTAACCTGTGTCTTTATATCTTAAAATAGAGCTAGTAACTTAAAGTGAAGTGGAATCAATGATCAAAGTTTTACTCAGAGCTTTTGAAAACGTACAAATTGCTATTTCTAACAATGCCTCTCATATTGAGAATATATAATAAATGAATAATATAATAATTATAATTAACACAATATAAGGTCAAAAATTACATAAGTATTGGAAATGTAGAAAACTTTGAATATAGGTTTCTGAGAGCTATGGTATATTTCTGTGAGTTAGAAATAACATGTTTTACCAGCCCATTTTCAGATTTTGCAGCAAATCACCATAAACTTTGACAAGCATCATTAATATTATAAAGCCTGAAATCTATTGAAAACAAATATTAGAAACATAGAACAGTTATATATTGTATAACAAGAAGCCATCATCTCAAGCCTTCATTAAATCATGAAATATAAAATTATTTCAAGACCACTCTGTTGGGTGAGCTCTAGATACAGCGTAGCATACAGCACTATACTAATGTGTGTATATATATATATATATATTATAGGTAGAAGGTTTGTCAAATTTGTTTTTTTCTGAGTATTTGTATGTAGTTATGATAAACGCAGGATCAAATATGGAAGACAGCAGATCTGTGACCATGTTTTAGTCTTCGCTGGTGAGTCAAATTCAGGTTAAGAAGAAGGATGAGATTAAATAGTTGGGGTGAATGTTCAGCCATGGTTAGTGGAAAATTTTCTGTTCTTCAGCATCTGTTACATAATATATTACTTATGATTTAGGATAATAGAGAAAAATATGAACTTATTTTTAGAACTTAGGTTTTTATTCCTTAATAATATCAACATTATTTTATGAAATAACAAAAGCATCATTTCAGGCTGTGGGCAGCATTGAATTCAGGAAAAGAAAAACAGTGTAAGTTTTTATTAGGAAAGATTGAGACCACCGAAGGTAGCACATTGAAATTTAATATATACATACCAAGTTACAGACTACATGACAAAAGATTGTTAGAACATTATGGCTTGTATTGTAATAATGATAAATAAGTGCCTAGAAACTGAAAAATAAGGAAGGTATTATTTTTCCATAGGAAAATTATGCCTAATCATAATTACACGCAATTTAATCATGTTCAATGCAATTTCATTTTATCGTTTATTTTTTCTGTGCAGAAGCTTTTAGTTTGATATAGTCCTACCTGTCTATTTTTGTTTTCTTTTGTCTATGCCATTTTTGTCATTTACAAAACATCCTTACCAAGATCAATGTCAAGCAGCACTTTACCTGTGTTTTCCTCTAAGAGTTTTATGATTTCAGGACTGATATTTAAGTCTCTAACCTATTTCAAGTTTATTTTTATTTATAGTGTAAGATAAGGATTCAATTACATTTATTTGTGGGTGGATAACTAGTTTTCCCAATGTTATTTATTTAAGACACTATCAGTTTTCCATTGTACTCTTATCAGTTTAGTTGGTCATATATGCATGAGTTAATTTCTGGCCTTTCTACTCTGTTCTATCAGTCTATGTGACTTTTTTTTTTTTTTAATCCTAGTGCTATACTGTTTTGATTACAATAGCTCTGTAATATATCTTGGAATCAGAAAGTATGATGGCTTTACCTTTGCTTTTCCTAATTAAGACTGCTTTGGTCATTCAGGGTCTTTCGTGATTTCATACAAATTTTAGAATTGTTCTTAATATTTCTGTGAAAAATGTCATTGGAATTTGACAGGAATGTGTTAAATCTGTAGATTCCTTTGGTAATGTCAAAATGTTAACAATATTGATTCTTTCAGTTCATGATTACCATGGTCTTTTCACTTATTTGTGTCTTCTGCCATTTCTTTCATTGATATTTTATAGTTTTCAGTGTTCAGACTTTCCACCTCCTTGGCAAATTTATTCCTAAGTATTTTATTTGTTTTTATCCTATTGTAAATAGTATTGTTTTCTTAATTTCTTTTTCACAGTTTCTTGTTAGTATATACAACCACAATGGATATTTGAATGTGGATTTTACATCCTGTAAATTTACTGAATTAATTCATTAGTTTTAATAGTTTTTTTTTTTTTTTTGGTGGTTTCTTTAAAATTTTCTGTAGATAAGACCATATCTATGCAAAAAGAGGCAGTTTACCTTTTTCCTTTTCAAACTGAAAGCCTTTAATTTCTTTTACTCGCCTAATTGTTCTGCCTATGACTTCCAGTACTATTTTCAACAGAAGTGAGAGTGAGCATTCTTGTTTTATGCCTAATGTTAGAAGAAAAATTTTCAGCATTTCATAATTCAGTATAATATTAGCTGTGGGCTTGTCATATGTGTCTTTTATTATATTGAGTTAGATACCTTATATACCTAATTTGTTGGCAGGTTTAATCATAAAAAATGCAGAATTTGTATCATGAAATGATTTTCTTATTGACTTCTCTGTATCCATTGAGATGATCATGATTTGTATGCTTTATTCTGTTAACGTGGTATATCACATTTTTATATTTTGTAGGTTGAACCATCCTTGTATACCAGAGCTTAATGTCACTTGATCATGGTGTACAATCCTTTTAATAGGTTGTTGAATTTTTTTTTCTATTTTTTTATTGAGGAGTTTTGCATCTTTGCTTATCAGGAGTATTAGTCTGTAACTTTTTTCTTGTAATATCTTTGTTAACAGGGAAATGCAGGTCTTATAAATTGAGGTGGAAATATTATCTTTATTTTATTTTGAAATTATGGGTATTTTTTCTTCTTTAAATGTTTTGAAGAACTTACCTGTGAAGACATCTTGGACTTGTTTCATTTGTAGGCTTTTCATTACTTCTTCTATCACCTCGCTTGTTATTGGTTTATTTAGACATTTTATTCCTTTATAATTAAGTATCAGTTAACTGTATGTTTCTAAAAATTTATCTGTTTGTTTGAATTTACCAAATTTGTCAGCATACAATTATAATAATTTATTTTTATCATTTGCCTTTCTGTGGTATCAGTTGTAACATTCCCTCTTTATAACTTTATTTACTTGAGTGGTCTCTTTCTCTTTTGTAATGTAGCTAAATGATTGTCAATTTTATCATTTTAAAAAAAACAACTCATTGACCTTTTACTCATGTTTTTCTATATTCTCTATTCTGTATTTTATTCATTTATGCTCAGGTCTTTTGTATAGGCTTACTTTTGCTAACTGTGGGCTTAATTTGTGTTTTTTATTTTCCCCTCTTTTTCTACTTAAAGATATAAAGTTAGATTTCTTAATTTAGATTTTTCTTTTGTCTGAGTATAGGTATTTATGGCTTTGTATCTTCCTCTTAAAACTGCTTTGTTGGCTGGGCTCAGTGGCTCACCTCTGTAATCACAGCACTTTGGGAGGCGGAGGCAGGTGGATCACCTGAGGTCGAGAGTTCTAAACCACCCTGGCCAACATGACAAAACCCTTTTTCTACTAAAGTTACAAAAATTAGCTGGGCATGGTATGCATGCCTGTAGTCCTGGCTACTCAGGAGGCTGAGGTAGGAAAATTGCCTGAATCTGGAAGGTGGAGGTTTCAGTGAGCTGAGATCACCCCATTTCATTCCAGCATGGGCAACAGAGTGAGACTATCTCAAAGCAAAACAAAACAAAACAAAACAAAACAAAACCCGCCTTTGTCACATACCATAAATTTGACATGTTCTGTTTCCATTTTTATTTGTCTCAGATTTTTACATTTTTTTTTGATTCATTCTTTGATTGGTTATCAAGAGCCTGCTGTTGAATTTAAATATATTTGTGAATTTTCTACTTTTTCATCTATTATTCTAATTTCATATTATTGTGGTTGGAAAAAATATTTCATATATCTTTTTTAAATTTGTAAAGACTGTTTTGTGGCCTAAAATATGATCTATTCTAAAGAATGTTCCAAATGCACAAGAGAAAAAGTAGGAACTTTGCTGCTCTTGGATGAAATACTCTGCACAAATCTTTAAGTTCCATTTCGTCTATAATTTTGTCCAAGTCCTCTGTTTCTTTACTGATTTTCTGTCTTGATTATATATTTGTTGTTAAAATGGACTGCTGAAGTTTTGTTTTGTTTTACTTTTTAATTGATAACGTTTTTATGTGTGTGCTTTTTTTTTCATTATATTTAAGTTCTGGGATACATGTGCAGAATGTACAGGTTTGTTACATAGGTACACATGTGCCATGGTGGTTTGCTGCACCTATCAACCCATCATCCACATTAAGTATTCTCCTAATGCTATCCTTGCCTTAACTCTCCAACCCCCAACAGGCCCCAGTGTGTGATGTTCCCTTCCCTGTGTCCATGTGTTCTCATTGTTCAACTACCACTTATGAGTGAGAACATGCAATGTTTAGTTTTCTGTTCCTGTGTTGGTTTCCTGATAATAATGGTTTCCCGCTTCATCCATGTCCCTGCAAGGACACAGATTCATCCTTTTTTATGGCTGCATAGTATTTCATTGTGTATATGTGCCACATTTTCTTTATCCAGTCTATCATTGAAGGGCATT
Source organism: Sapajus apella (assembly GCF_009761245.1). NCBI lineage: Eukaryota > Metazoa > Chordata > Mammalia > Primates > Cebidae > Sapajus > Sapajus apella. Next base: position 12,800,348 of record NW_022436951.1, read on the forward strand.
TGGGTTGGTTTCAAATCTTTGTTATTGTGAATAATGCAGCAATAAACAAAAGTGTGCATGTGTCTTTATAGTAGAATGATTTATTATCCTTTGGGTACATACTCAGTAATTTGGTTTCTGGGTCAAATGGTATTCCTGGTTCTAGATCCTTGAAGGATCACCACAGTGTCTTCCACAATGGTTAACCTAATTTACACTCCCACCAGTAGTGTAAAAGTGTTCCTTTTTCTCCACATCTTGTCCAGCATCTCTGTTGTTTTCTGACTTTTTACGATTATCATTCTAACTGCCGTGAGATGGTATCACAATGTGGTTTTGATTTGCATTTCTCTAATGACCAGTGATGATGAGCTTTTTCTGTTTGTTTGTTGGCTGCATAAATGTCAGCTTTTTAGAGGTATCTGTTCATATCCTTCACCCATTTTTTGATGGGGTTGTTCTTTTCTCTCTTGTAAATTTGCGTAAGTTTCTTGTAGATTCTGGATATTAACCCTTTGTCATATAGATAGATTGCAAAACTTTTCTCCCATTCTTACATTGCCTGTTCACTCTAGTGATAGTTTCTTTTGCTGTGCAGAAGCTCTTTAATGAGATCCTATTTGTCAATTTTAGCTTTTGTTGTTTTAGTCATGAAGTTTTTCCCATGCCTATATCCTGAATGGGATTGTCTAGATTTTCTTCTAGAGTTTTTATAGTTTTAGATATTACCTTTAAGTTTTTAATACACCTTGAGTAAATTTTTGTAAAAAGTGTAAGAAAGGGGTCCAGTTTCAGTTTTCTGCACATGGCTAGCCAGTTTTCCCAACAGCACTTATTAAATAGGGGATCCTTTTCTCATTGTTTGTTTCTGTCAGATTTTTCAAAGATCAGATGGTTGTAGATGTATGGTGTTATTTCTGAGGCCTTTACTCTGTTCCATTGGTCTATATATATGTTTTGGTATCACTACCATGCTGTTTTGGTTACTGTAGCCTTGAAGTATAGTTAGAAGTTAGGGAGCATGATGCCTCCTGCTTTGTTCTTTTTGTCTAGGATTGTCTTGGTTATATAGGCTCTTTTTTGGTTCCATATGAAATTTAAAGTATATTTTTCTAATTCTGTGAAGAAAGTCAGTGGTAGCTTGATGGGGATAGCATTGAATATATAAATTACTTTGGGTAGTATGGCCATTTTCATGATACTGATGCTTCCTCTCCATGAGCATGAAATGTTTTTCTGTTTGTTTGTGTCATCTCTTATTTCCTTGAGCAGTGGTTTGTAGTTCTCCTTAAAGAGGTCCTTCACATCCCTTGTAAGTTGTATTCATAGGTATTTTATTATTTTTATATTAATTATCAATGGGAATCCACTCATGACTTGGCTCTCTGTTTGTCTATTATTAGTGTATAGGAATGCTTGTGAATTTTGCACCTTGATTTTATTTCCTGAGACTTTGCTGAAGTTGCTTATCAGCCTAAGGGGTTTTTGTGCTGAGATGATGGGGTTTTCTAAATATACAATCATGTCATTTGCAAGCAGAGACAATTTGAATTCCTCTCTCCCTATTTGAATACGCTTTATTTCTTTCTCTTGCCTGATTGCCCTGGCCAGGACTTTCAATACTATGTTGAATAGGAGTGATAAGAGAAGGCATCCTTGACTTATGCCAGTTTTCAAAGGGAATTTGACCCTGTCATTATGACGTTTGCTGGTTATTTTGCCATTAGTTGATGTAGTTTCTTCAAAGTGTCAATTGTCTTTACAATCAGTATTTTTTTTGTTGGTGCCTTTCAGATGGTGTCTCGGACAGGGTGTCTTTTTTGTTGACGTTCATCTATTCCTTTCTGTTTGTTAGTTTTCCTTCTAAGAGTCAGGCCTCTGTGCTTCAGGTGTACTAGAGGTTGCTGGAAGTCCACTTCAGACCCTGTTTGCCTGGATGTCACCAGCAGAGGCTGCAAAACAGCAAATATTGCAACCTGTTCCTTCCTCTGGAAACTTCATCCCAGAGGGGCACCTGCCAGATACCAGCCAGAACTCTCCTATATGAGGTGTCTGTCAACCCCTGCCGGGAGGTGTCTGTCGACCCCTGCTGGGAGGTGTCTCCCAGTCAGGAGGCATTGGGATCAGGGACCCACTTGAGAAGGTAGTCTGTCCCTTAGCAGAGTTCCAGTGCTGTGCTGTGAGATCAGCTGCTTTCATCAGAGCCAGCAGGCAGGCACATTTATGTCTGTTGAAGCTGCACCAATATCTACCCCTTCCGTCAGGTGCACTGTCCCAGGTAGATGGAAGTTTGGTCTATAAGCCCCTAACTGGGGTTGCTGCCTTTCTTTCAAAGATGCCCTTCCCAGAGAAGAGGAATCGAGAGAGGTAATCTAGCTACTGCGGCTTTGCTGAGCTGCAGTGGACTTTACCAAGTTTGAACTTCCTAGCAGCTTTGTTCACACTGTGAGAAGAAAACCTCCTACTCAAGCCTCAGTAATGGCAGATGCCTCCCCCGCTGACCACCAAGTTTGAGCAACCCAGGTCGACTTCAGACTGCTGTGCTGGCAGCAAGAATTTCAAGCTAGTGGATCGTAGCTTGCTGGGCTCCATGGGGGTGAGATCTGCTGAGCTAGACCACTTGGCTCCCTGGCTTCAGCCCCTTTTCAAGGGCAGTGAACAGTTCTGTTTTGTTGGTGTTCAAGGCACAACTGGGGTATGAAAAAAATCTCCTGCAGCTAGTTCATGTCTGCCCAAATGGCCACACAGTCTTGTGTTTGAAACCCAGAGCCCTGGTGGTATAGGCACCCAAGGAAATCTCCAGGTCTGCAGGTTGTGAAGACAGTGGGAAAAGTGTAGTATCTGAGCCAGAATGCACTGCTCCTCATGACACAACCCCTCATGGCTTCTGTTGGAGGAAGTTCCCCAACACCTTGCACTTCCCAGGTGAGGTAATGTCCCACCTGTTTCTGCGTGCCCTCCATGACTGCACCCACTGTCTGAGCAGTCCCAATGAAATGAACCGGGTACCTCGTTTGGAAATGCAGGAATCACCCACCTTCTGCATTGTTCTCACTGGGAACTGCAGACTGGAGCAATTCCTATTTTGTTATGTTGCCGGCCACCTGAAGTTTCTTACAGTTTTTGTGTTGCTATCTATTGCTATCTTCAATTCAATTAATATTTAATTTATTTAGGGGCTTCATTGTTGGGTGCACATATATTTATAATTGTTATAGCCTCTTAACGAATTGACTTCTTTATCAATATATAATGATCCATTTTCTTGAAAAAATTATTCCATTTATATTTACAGTAATTATTAATAGTTTAGGACTCAGTATTATTATTTAAGTCCTTTGTTTCTTTTTCTCATGGTTCCTTCATTTGTGATTAATGGGATTTTCAAAGTGATATGTTTTGATTCCTTTCTCTATGTCATTTGTACATCAACAATAGATTTTCCACTGTGGTTACTAGCATCTGGTTCCTGGTTATTGAAGACATTCTCCATGGATAAGGAGAAAAAACAATACTTTCACTTCACTTTGACTTAAAGTATTCTCTTCGTTATTTCTTGTAAGGCAGGTTTAGCAGTGATGAATTCCCCAAGCATTTGTTTGTCAGGGAAAGTTTTTATCTTTCTTTCATATCTAAAGGACAGCTTTGTCAGGTACAATATTCATGTTTTTGTATTTACATTTTTTTCAACCCTTTGAATAGATTACTATTTTCTCTCCTGGCCTCCTTGTGAGTCTTATAGTGAGATTCCTTTTTATGTAACATTCACATTTTCTCTTGCTGCTTTCAGATTTTTCTTTGTCTTTTGATTTTGAAAGTATGATTATAATGTGGTTCATTGAAGATCTGTTTCTGTTTAATCTATTTGATATGCTTATGAATGTTCATTTTCTTTTCATATTTGGGAAGTTTTCTGTTATTATTTTTTGAAATAAACCTTCTGCCCATTTCTGTCTCTGCTACTTCAGGAATCTCATATTGTACATCTTGGTATATTTTGTAGTGACTCATAAGTCTCATAGGCTTTCTTTATATTTTATCATTCTTTTTTTTCTGACTGGGTAAATTCAAATGATCTTCTTTTTTGCTTGCTTTTCTCTTTACTCGAATGAGTCTGCTGCTGCTGTTGAAATAGAAGTTTTCATTTCAGTAATTGTGCTTTTCAACTCCAGAAGTTCTGTTTAGTTCTTTTATGTTTTTTCAATCTCCTTATTTAACTTCTCATTTTATTTCTGCATTATATTCCTGAGTTAACTTAATTGTATACCTCTCTTCTCTTATACCTAACTGAGCTTCCTTAAGAATATTATTTTGAATACTTTCTCAGGCATTTTGTAGACGTTCATTTTGTTAAGGTTGGCTACTGAAGCTTTATTTTGTTCTTTCAGCTTTGTTATGTTTTCATGATTACCCATAATCCTTATAATTTTTATAGGTTTTTGTGGATTTGAAGAAATAGACACATCTTCCAGTGTTAACAACCTGGCTTTGGTACATAAAACACTTACCAATTAGCCCCTCCAGAGATTATGACAGTCCAGCTAATGGGGTTCTCAGGTTGTTATGCTGCTAGAATCCTGAGAAGGGCTGACCTGGTGCCTGGGGCCATAAGAGTTTGTCTAACGCTGGCGACTGCCCGGGCCAGCCTGGTACCTGGAGTTATGGGGGTGGTCATGGAGCTAGGGCCACAGTGCTTGGCCTGGTATCAGATTAGCATGAACAGGGGCCAGCATGAAGCCTGGGATTATGGATGCCAGCCTGGTGCAGGGTTCCAGCCTGTTGCAATGAACACTGAGACAGGTCTGTTGCTAGGGCCTGCAGTGGCTTCCACTGCTATTTCCCCCACATGGAAGATAACTTTCTTCATGCTATACCACATGGGGTTGGGGAAAGTGTGACATGAATAACGTAAAATTGTTCTTCTCATCTTCAGAACATCTCTTCCTATTTCTCCGTTCCATTCAGATGCTATTTATAATCTCTCATGTGAATTTTTCAGCTCTTGTGAAGCTATTTTTGCAAACCAGTGTTTATTCAAATTGATATTTTCGTGAAGACGTAAGTGCTGAAACTCCTATTCCTCCATCTTGCTGATTTTACTCACTGCCTAAAATTTTACATTGGATTTTGTTGCTTAATTCAAAGTTTCAAATGCTCTTAAAAATATAAGACATATGAAAATTTGAAAATGGCTTAAGTTTTAGAATAATAGGTTCAAAATATGTTTTAATACATGTGTTCTCTGAAATTTAAGAAAATACAAAATGTTTTACATCCATGAATGACTAGTTCAAATGATGTGGAGAACACTGTTGGCAAGGGTAAAAAGAAAATAATAATAAATGAAAGTAATGAGTAGTCTTACATTAAATAAGATTAAAGCTATGTATAAGATTTATTTTCTTTCAGGAAAATCAGGAACCATGAACTTGAAACCGCCCTGAAATATTCTGATTTTGTGGAGTTCAGGAGTAGTAACCAAAAGAAAAATGTGCATCTATGATAAAACCCCTCAGAGTTTGTCACAATGGAACTAGCAAAAGACTCAACTAGTTTCAGGCAGCAATTCCTAGCGATATAAAAGGAAAAGTTAATGTTAGGAAAAAGATCCAGTGCCTTGTAGTTGCACTTGAAATAGAGTTTTTGCCTTTCAGTTGCATTAAACAAATAACCCTAAGGTCTGCAAAAGTAGCTAGAGTCAGAATTTAGATACAGATAGGGACAAGGGGAAATAGAAGCCAAGGCACAGAAGAGAGAGAGAATGAGAAAGAATGAGAGGATGTCCTGTTTCATTGTCCAGGGTCATAGCCAGTAGCCACATGATGTTATTTAAAATTCAATTAACTGAAATAAAAATTTTTTTCCATTTATTTTATTGCATTTTAGGTTTTGGGATACATGTGAAGAAAATGCAAGATTGTTGCATAGGTACACACGTGGCAGTGTGATTTGCTGCCTTCCTCCCCATCACCCACATCTGGCATCTCTCCCCTTGCTATCTCTCCCCAACTCCCCACCCCCCACCGTCCCTCCGCTATCTCCCCCCAACTGACCCCAGGGTGTAGTACTCCCCTCCTTGTGTCCATGTGTTCTCATTGTTCAACACCCACCTATAAGTGAGAACATGTGGTGTTTGATCCTCTGCTCTTGTGTCAGTTTGCTGAGAATGATGCTTTCCAGGTTCATCCACGTCCCTACAATGGACATGAACTCATCATTTTTGGTGGCTGCATAATATTCCATGGTGCATATGTGCCACATTTTCCCTGTCCAGTCTATCATCGATGGGCATTTGGGCTGGTTCCAGGTCTTTGCTATTGTAAACAGTGCTGCAATGAACATTCGTGTGCACATGTCCTTATAGTAGAACAATTTGCAATCCTTTGGATATATACCCAGTAATGGGATTGCTGGGTCAAATGGACAGTGTGGCAATTCCTCAAGGACCTAGAAATAGAAATTCCAACTGAAATAAAGCTTTAAAAATTCAGCTCTTCAGTCTTGCCAGCCACATTTCCAGTGTTTAATAGTCACTAGTTGTCATCATGTTGAACAATGCTGATGAACTATATTTGCATTGTCACAGAAAGTGCTGGTAGAAAAAGCTGATTTAGAAAATCAGAGAGAAAGAGAGAGAAACCAGAGAGGAGGTAATTATAGGCTTAAACTGATGGATGAGTGAAATAACGAGTTAGTGAGAGTAACAGGTAGACATTAGAGAGATAAAAATTTGTTTTCTTTTTATTTCATCTTAATAGTTTGGGGGTACAGCCAGTTTTGGTTGTGTGGATAAGTTCCTCAGAGGTGTTGTCTGAGACTTGATTGCAGCTGTCATCTGAGTAGCATACACTGTATCTAGTATGTAGCCTTTTGTCCTTCGCCTCAGCTCTTGCCCTTTTTCAAAGAGTTCCTTTTGTAACTTACAGAAAAAAAAATAAAATAAAGTACAATGTAGAGATAATAAACAGAAGCAGAAAAGGTATGAAAGCCTAAAAAGATCTGACTTGTTTGGTTTGTGTTTAAAAATGAACTCCATGACCATCACCCCAGCATGCATAATATTCAGCCTTTAAAAACTAAGGACCGAAAAGATTCTGGTCAGGGACATTATAAACTAAGCCCCCAAATTGTTTTCGTTGCATCCATTTGACTTTGAGAAAACACAAAAAATAAAATTTTACAATTTCTTTCCACATTCATAGATGAAATACAGCTACTGCCTTATCGGGGCAAGAAACACCATAAAAACCCTAGAAGAAAATCTAGGCAAACCATTCAGGACACAGGCATAGGCAAGGACTTCCTGACCAAAACACCAAAAGCATTGGCAACAAAAGCCAAAATAGACAAATGGGACCTAATCAAACTTCACAGCATTAGAGTGACTTGGCAACCAACAAAATGGGAAAAAAAATTTGCATTTCACCCATCTGACAAAGGGCTGATAACCAGAATTTACAAAGAACTAAAACAGGTTTACAAGAAAAAAAATAAAACAAACAAGCCCATTCAAAAGTGGGCAAAGGATATGAACAGATACTTTACAAAAGAAGACATACATGAGGCCAACAAACATATGAAAAAATGCTCATTATCAGTGGTCATCAGAGAAATGCAAATCAAAACAACATTGAGATACCATCTCACGCCAGTTAGAATGGCGATCATTAAAAAATCTGGAGACAACAGATGCTGGAGAGGATGTGGAGAAATAGGAACACTTTTACACTGTTGGTGGGAGTGTAAATTAGTTCAACCATTGTGGAAGACAATGTGGTGATTCCTCAAGGACCTAGAAATAGAAATTCCATTTGACCCAGCAATCCCGTTACTGGGTATATATCCAAAGGATTATAAATCGTTCTATTATAAGGACACGTGCACACGGATGTTCATTGCAGCACTGTTTACAATAGCAAAGACCTGGAACCAACCCAAATGCCCATCGATGATAGACTGGACAGGGAAAATGTGGCACATATACACCATGGAATATTATGCAGCCATCAAAAATGATGAGTTTGTGTCCTTTGTATGGACATGGATGAACCTGGAAAGCATCATTCTCAGCAAACTGACACAAGAGCAGAAGATCAAACACCGCATGTTCTCACTCATAGGTGGTTGTTGAACAATGAGAACACATGGACACAGGGAGGGGAGCACTACACACTTGGGTTTGTTGCGGGGGAAATAGGGGAGGGACAGTGGGGGGTGGGGAGTTGGGGAGAGATAGCATGGGGAGAAATGCCAGATAGAGGTGATGGGGAGGAAGGCAGCAAATCACACTGTCTCGTGTGTACCTATGCAACAATCTTGCATGTTCTTCACATGTACCCCAAAACCTAAAATGCAATGAAATAAGTTTAAAAAAAATAGATAAAAGAAAGACTATAAAAAAGGAAAGCCAGAGTTATTAATACATTAAATTTTTGTTATAACTTGACATCCTAACACTTTTCAAACTTTTCCTTTCTCTGAAAAAATAGAATACAAATTGTACAAGGAAAACAAATTATTTTTTAAACAAAATATATTTTAAAGGTTAAGAAATACAATTAAGAATTGAAAGACAATCATCTAAATGTTATGTAGGAAAATATACAGGTATTTAAATGTAATGTAATCTATGTTTATTGTCTGCTGCTTTGAATGGAAGAATTTACCTACATGTTTTCCAAGGATTACACTGGGAGATCATTTGATTTTTATTTTAAAAAATCTCTGAAAGAGGGATTACACGAGAAAAACACATTCTACAATGATGACAAACACGTAAATATTGAGTCTCCTTGGAAGAAAAGAGGTGTAGCGTCTCTGTGAATTGGCTGTATAGTGAAAATATAAATTTAGGAGGAAACTTTAAGATATTGCTTTCAGGAGAAATGATACACATTAAAAAATAGGTTATTATTACCAAGTAAGGAATCTGACAATTATCAATTATCATCTTTCTTTCTTTTCATCCCTTGTTTTGAGAGAGTGGTTTACATTTACTAATCTGTAGTAAATGTACTATTCTGTCTCACTTTCAATTTTCTTCTCTATTTAGTAGAATAAAATTATACTAAACTGGTTGTTTCATTCTATTTGCCCTTTTCCCTTTTAATTTATTGTAGATGTCAATTACATCTCCAAACATATGTTCTGGGTAGAACAATCTTTATATTCTGACACATTTTTCAATTCCTAGATTTATCTACCTAGAGAAATTTAGAACTCACATCATTTTTTTCTCATATACCTAATTTTCTCATCATTTCTTATTAATATCATTAACTTTCTTCTCCTTTTATCCCAATCATCTCTCTAATTTGGACTGATGCTTCTCATTTGTGAATCTGTATTCATGTAGCTGCATATGTGTGGAAATATATATAATCTTACTCTAATGTTCATATATGGTATTGGAACTTCAACTCGAATGCCTGTGACTTCCAGTAAGCTCCCTAAAATAGAGAAGTCTTATTATTTTTTAATTATAGACAGATTTGTGATGAATTGAACCACAAAAGTACATTGAGATTATTTAGAAGATGCCTATATAATTTTTTAATAAATAATTTGTTTTTTTTTTCTCAGTGATAAAATTATTCTGCTAAATAAACTATGAGACTGAGCTGGACAATGATTTATGATTCCTGGGCTTTCTTCAAATGGCTTTGATCATGCAAGGGAATATTATTTTTTAACTATCTCAGTCTATGATTAAATAGAAATCATGAAGGACTAGAATTTAGAGTGGAAGCAGGATACTGACAGTCAGAGAAAGCAAGTAAGGATAGCAGAGAAACTTTGTTTAACATGTGACAAACAGTGATAATTAAAGGCAGAAATGACTCGACATAATTAAACAACATGAAGATTTATTTTGAGCCACTTTGACAAGCTTATATCTAAGTTTAGCCTTTTTGAGAATGAAATGCACTGACATTTACAACATTTTGAAAATAGTAAAGTCTACTTTAAACTTCAATTACCAGAAAACTAAAATAACTTGAGATAAAATTTCATCTTTCAAGACCATATTAATGTATCTAAGTCCTTAGTAGCAAATATAATCTCCATGGCTGCGTGAAATTTTGATATTTTTGGTTAACTGCTGCTTTCATGGTATATATATTATGCTCAGACATAGAAGATTTTCAATAAAATTTCATCATTCATACTATCATTTATTGTTCAATCACTGTTAACTGAGTATGCTCTCTTTCCCAAGCATGTGCTAGGGCTGCAAATATAAATAAGGTCAAAGAATCTAGAGAGGTGCAGCCAAATGACAGAAAATATTATATATGATACATTTGGATGTAAGTAAAAAGGAATTGCTAATTTGGTTTTCCTTCCTTCCTTCCTTCCTTCCTTCCTTCCTTCCTTCCTTCCTTCCTT
>NW_022436951.1:12810725-12812992 GCF_009761245.1 Sapajus apella
CTTCCTTCCTTCCTTCCTTCCTTCCTTCCTTCCTTCCTTCCTTCCTTTCTTCATTACCTCCCCCCTCCCTCCCTCTTTCTTTCTTTCTCTCTCTCTTTCTTTCTTTCCTTCCTTCTTTCTTTCTTTCCTTCTTTCTTTCTTTCTTCTTTTTTTCTTTCCGTGATGGAGTCTCTCTCTGTTGCCCAGGCTGGAGTGCAGTGGCATGATCTCTGCTCACTGCAACCTACCAGGTTCAAGCAATTCTCCTGTCTCAGCCTCCAGAGTAGCTGTGATTACAGGTACGCATCACCACCCCTGGCTAATTTTTGTATTTTTAGTAGAGACGGGTTTTCACATGTTGGTCAAGCTGGTCTCAAACTCACGACAAGTGATTTGTCCTCTTTGGTCTCCCAAAATGCTGGGATTACAGGCGTGAGCCATTGCACCTGGCCAGAAATTGCTAAATTTTATAGAGATGCAGACAAGTACTTCTTCAAGCTACTTACCAGACAAATTGAAGAGAAACAGATGTGATAGTTGGACAAAACATGCAGATAAGTATGAAGGTCAAGTGAAGAGCAGGGGCAGATGCCTTATGTTTTTGTCAGAACTCTGATCTCTCAATTCTAGGGGATGGATACCAAAAGAGTCTTTCTAATTTTTTTTTAAGAATGTAACGAGTTAATATATATTTAAGTCACCCATAGAATTATTCTGGCACATGATTAGCACTCAATAAACACTGCTGTTATTGTTACTTATCTATGACATTATTTATTCTCATACTAACAACCAGTATCCATTACATTAGTATCATGCATTATATTTTGTTTGCTGAAGATGCGCAGAATAATTAGTGTTTAATGTTGAGATGATGGATTTTTTTATTGAATAAGTTCTTGCTCTAGAAGAGAGAAATCCTGGGGGAAATAAGCAAAATATAAAAATATACAAAAGTATTCTCTTATATGTTTAATTATAGACTATTCTAAGCATGTTAAATGACAAAATCAAGGCAATTAACATAATAGATTTTAAAAGTTTTGTAGACATTTCATCCAAATATTTCTCAAAAATAAGCACTAGTTCTTACTGAGTTTCTAAGACAGAGAGAGGGCCAGCAGTAGAAAGCTACCTGAAAATGAACATAGCCTCTGCGTTCCAGTTTTCCTTCTGCCATTATAGCAGACTAATAAAACTTGACTAGTCTTTGGAGGTTTTTTGTTTTCTTTTGTTTTGTTTAAATATGATTAGTGATACCAACGTACAGTTTCCTTCTGGGTATTGGGTAAGAATAACATAAGTTAAAATGCTGTGGCAGTATCATTTAAATAAAATTTAAAATGACAAATTAGGGAACTTTGAAGTTCAGCTATGAGACAAATTGGGACCAGTTATCTGGTATTTTTTGTACTCAGTGGGAGGCAACACTTCCCACTTTGTTTATCTACTGAATATTTTAAAACAAAATAGTATATTTTGAAAATGATTTCCTGCAGATACCTTATTATGAACTTCTGCTGCTGAAGAATTTGCTGAAAATTCTCTGATTTGGTGTGGATATGGTATTTCCACATCTGGAGTAAGATTCTTCCAAGTGTGTAGCTACTCCATAAAACACTAACTGCAGAGGTTATAGCAACAGCTTCTGAAAACAAAATTTAAACTACTCAACCTGAAAATACACATGTATTTCAAATAAGTCAATTTTGGCAGAAAAGGAAAAGAGGATTAAGAGCCATGTTTATATGTATATGAACACTGGTGCCTTTGGAATCACTCTATTGCCTTTCATATGATATTGTAATGTTGCTCCCCACAAACAGGAGGGAAGGTTGCCATCACAGATTGTCTAATGCACTCTCCTTTGTGCAATCAACTTCATTTTTTTGACAGCAGATATGCAGCTCTACATTATCCCTTTCACAGTTCAATCTTGAGGCCAAGCAGGGTGCATCATGGCTGTAATACTAGAACTTTGGAAGGCCGATGTGGGTGGATCACCTGAGATCAGGAGTTCAAGACCGGTCTGGCCAACACGGTTAAACTCCATCTCACTAAAAGTATAAAAATTAGCGCCGGGCGTGGTGGCTCAAGCCTGTAATCCCAGCACTTTGGGAGGCCGAGGCGGGTGGATCACGAGGTCAAGAGATCAAGACCATCCTGGTCAACATGGTGAAACCCCGTCTCTACTAAAAATACAAAAAATTAGCTGGGCATGGTGGTGCATGCCTGTAGTCTCAGCTACTCGGGAGGCTGAGGCAGGAGAATTGCCTGAACCCAGGAGG
>NW_022436951.1:12813092-12822220 GCF_009761245.1 Sapajus apella
GGGCGTGGTGTTGCACACCTGTAATCCCAGCTATTTAGGAGGCTGAGTAAGGAGAATCTCTTCAACCTGGGAGGCCAGGTTTGCAATGAGCAGAGATCAGGCGACAGCACTCCAGCCTGGCTGACAGAGCCAGACTCTGTTTCAAAAAATAAATAAAATAAAGTAAAATAAATAGAAGCTCAAACTTGAAGAAGAGTACTGAAAATAAGTTAAGGGGAAGGGGACATGAGAACATCTTGGTCAAAGGATATATAATTACAATTAGATAAGAGTAATTTTTAAAAAGACAGAAAAGACAAATATATAGCAACAAAAAGTTGAGAAGTGTTTTCCTTGGTCCAAATTACAGTGAGGAGACAAATGAGAAATGACTGTTAATGGTTGTGGAGTTTTTTTAATCAGGTATTAATGCTGTAAAATTGATTGTAGTATTGGTTGTACAACTTTCTGATCATACTAAAAATCACTGGATCATACATTTTACATAGGCAAATTGTATGATATGTAAATTATATCTTAAAAATTGTTTAAAAATAACTTTTTCTGCATTTATATTTCACCTTTTTATTTTGTTTTGTTTTCTAACACAGACATAAATATTTATGCATACCTAATAAAGCTTTCTTCAAAAATGTTTATAATTATTCCTGGATCAACAGCTTGATTCTTTAATAAAAAACAATGGAATTCTGTTACTTTGATGTATTTCAGGACTATTAAAACAAATAACATAATTTAATAAAATGAAATTAAATATGAAAACTAAAGCCTGCTGAAGTTAGATAATGAAGTTTATATGTTCATGTGTATAGACAATATATAGTACAGGCTTATTACCAAAGTTACTATAGACAATACTTACATATATATCCTCATTTCCTTTCAAATTAAAACATTACAAGGTATTTAAAATTAATATTTAAAGTTTATTTAAAGAGGATTTTTTTACCTATGTATTCCGTTTATTTCTCTTAAAAATTCTTAGAAGAAAAATGAAAACAATTTTTATTCACTGAGATATCCATTTTGTAAAATTAAAAACACTGATGGCTAGACAGTCATTAATGCAGTTTTCTACATCTTACACTAGTCAGGATGGTTTTAATTAAAAAGTCAAAAAATAAATGTTGGCAAAGCTGCGGAGAAAAGATAACACTAATACACTGTTATAAGGATGTAAATTATTTCAACTACTCTGAACAACATTCTGAAGGTTTCTCAAATAACTTGAAACAGAACTATCATTCAACCCAGCAATCTCATTACTGGGTATATACCCAAAGGAAAATAACTATTCTAACCAAAAGTCATATTCACATGTATGTTCACTGCAGCACTATTCACAGTAGAAGAGACCTGTAGTCAACACAGGTGCCCATCAAGGGTGGAAGGGATAAAGAACATGTAGTATGTATACACCATGGAATACTACTCAGCCATTAAAAATAATGAAGCTATGTCCTTGCAGCAATAGGGGTGTAGCTGGATGCCATTATTTTAATAATTAACATAGGAGCCGAAATTAACAGAGGAACTGAAAATCTTAAATACTGAATGCTCTCACTTATGAGTGAAAGCTAAACACTGGGTACACATGCACATAAAGTTGGGAGCAATAATCCACTGAGGACTCCTAGAGGGATGAGTCAGAGAGGGAGGCAAGGGCTTAAAAAGTACATATTGGGTACTATGCTCACTATCTGGGTGATGGATGTATTTGTACTCCAAATATCAGCATCACAAAGTATACCTCTGTAAAAAACCTGCACATGTACTTTGATTCTAAAATGAAAGTTGAAAAAATGAAATAAAATAAAATAAGAAGTGTCTCTGTACCTCTACGCAACTAGTTTCCCAGGAGAATAGAAAAAAAAAAAAAAAAAAAAAAAAGAATTAGACAATTATTTGAAGATACGAGGAATGGGAATGTTCCCAGTAGATGAAAATTATTAATTATATATACAAGAAGTTTAGCAAAACCCCAATATACTATTTGTATATCCTTTGCTTAAGTGATTTAAACCAAAGAAAAAGAGAAAATCTCAAGGGGCAACAAAAGAGTACTCATTACATGCACATGTGCCTTTTTACAGTAGAAAACAACATAAGTGACTAGTGACTTCTGATCAGAAAAAAAATAAAGTGAAAAGAAAATAGAATTTCAAAATGGCAGAAAGAAAATAAATCAGAATTTTAATCTATAATTTTATATTCAGTAAAGATATTGTTTTAAATTTCAGCAGGTTTCAAAAAATATTTCCAGTCAAAAGCTGAAAGTTTTACATCCAGTGAATTCACCATGAAAAATAATAAAAATATTCTTCAAGCTGAAGGGAAAAATTAACAGATAACCAGACTTACGCTATGTAACTAAAAGCTCCAGAAAAAGAATATACCTAAAAAATTATAAAAATGCAGATTTTTAGTATTCTTTCATATGTAGAGTCCTAAAATTATTGATAATATTATTTTAAATTAAATAAAATAGTTTATATTGTAAAAGAAAGTAAAATATAAAACAAGAAGTACACAAAACTTGGAAGAAAATAAACATATGGACACAAGGAGGGGAGCATCACACACTGGGGTCTGTTGGGGGGAAATAGGGGAGGGACAGTGGGGGGTGGGGAGTTGAGGAGAGATAGCATGGGGAAAAATGCCAGATATAGATGATGGGGAGGAAGACAGAAAATCACACTGCCATGTGTATACCTATGCAATAATCTTGCATGTTCTTCACATGTACCCCAAAACCTAAAATGCAATTAAAAAAAGAAAATAAACATATTTTACTCTTATAATACGGTCCCTATAATAATTATGAAATAGAATAATATTTGCATATTAAAATGCACAGCATAGGGAAAAGAAACATAGATAGGTATATTCACAGGAAAGAAAACAAGGAAGACAAAGAAAGAAAAAATAAACACAGATCAGATAAATGAATGCCGAACATCAAGATGGAACACTTAAATCAGATAATTATTAATTGTATATGTTTGAATTAAGTTTTCACTTAAAAGGCAAAGATGCCAGAAAAAATGAGCAAGTAAGGCAATGTTATATATTGCTAACCAGAAATACATTTTAAATACATAGATATACACAAGCTGAAACTAAAATATTGAAAATGACACACTATGTAAACACTAAGCTAAAGTGGCATAGTTTGGCTATATTACTACTATACGGTGTAACTTCCACTGGAAAGGAACTTTCTTAACCTTATAGAGGGCGACGTAGGGCATCTAAGACTGTACTTATCATTAAAAAATTGAACCCTTTCTCCTTGACCTCAGGAACAAGATAAGCCTATCGCTCTGCCTTCACCTTTCGATTAAATGTTGTATGAGATAACATGTGAAATATATAACTGATGATGTTTAATAGATGCAGTGTTGTACATGCATAAACTAATTATATCAAGTTGCTGCTTTAGTTTCTGTTTTTGTAGTACTTTCCTGGTGATTTGACCTATTCGCTCATGTACAAGTCAGGGGCACTAAAACAAGGAGTTCAATGTGCATGTGGGGAGACTTGCCCATCGTGTCCTTTATGGTAGGATGATGAACTTTCTGTCACTTACTGTGAAAATCACTGCTGATAATATTATTTTTATTTGGTTTTCAGTTTGTCATACATTTTTGAGAAGATAATGCCCATTTCTTATCAGCCATCTAAATAAAGCATTAACAATTAGAACATCAAATAGTAGAAATCTTTGGCTAGCCCTCTATCCTCCTGAGAGCAGGATAGTCTCCCAACATTTAGGTTTTTGTCTCAGGTCAAATAATTTTGGTTTGCTCCTCTCTAGAGCATAATCCTCCTCTTCTTTAATTTTTAAAAAAATGTCCATAGGTTTTTGAGGAGCGGGCAGTGTTTAGTTACATGAGTAAGTGCTTTAGTGGTTATTTGTGAGAACTTGGTGCCCCCATTATCTGAGCAGCGTACACTGTACCCGATTTGTAGTCTTTTATCCTTCACCCTCCTCCCACTCTTTCTTCCAAGTCCCCAGAATCCATCGTACCATTCTTATGCCTTTTCATCCTCATAATTTAGCTCCCATTTATAAGCAAGAACATACAATGTTTGGTTTTCCATTCCTGAATTACTTCACTTAAAATAATGGTCTTCAGTTCCATCCTGCAAATGCCATTATTTCATTCCTTTTTATGGCTGAATAGTATTCCTATCTTCTTTTAAGTAGAGAAACTGCAATCTCCTGCATGTATGGAGAAGGGAGAGGAAACTTTGGTGGAATTTATTCTAAATTAGGCCTTCAACTAGTCCCCCTGGTTTTAATGTTACCTTCCTTCATCTTCCAAAGTTTACTGTCACCAATTACTATGGTTTCAGGAAAATGTATAGGAGTATATTAATTACCTTTTGGCTTCTGCCACTGAAAAATTAAAATACTGTCTTCTGAAGTTTATTGCATTTAATGAAAAGATCCGTCATCTCTTTAATCCTTTTAAACACACTTAGGCTATATGCAAGTGTGCCTGTTTGTGCTAATTAACTTTTGTCTTTCTGAAATGTTATACTCTTGAGGTTGACTTTGAGTTTAAGGCCATGGCTTGAGGTCTCCTCCTGCATTTGACTATTGACTTTCACTTACTCTGAATGTTGTCATTTTTGATTTTGAGCTTATGAGCCCATCTTAATGTAGCATCTTTTGATTTTCCCCTTTGTAAATCCTACATGAACTAATACATTCCTCCAGAGCAATTTTTCATTTGATTCCTAGATCCCCCAAGGGTTTCCACCACACCAGGATCATTTTTAAATTGCCAGCTTCTCAGCTTGAGGTATCCCCATATTATGAGGGCAGTGTAAGTCTGTGTTCAAACACGACAAAGTTGCAGGCTACTATTTGGCTTTCTGTTGAGGATTTTTTCCAACATACATGGCAAAGTAAATTTCACTTTATCTGGTGACAGATTGAATTAGTGCTTTTATTACTGATACTGGAAGTCTTTGCTCCTACCAATTCTTTAGGATTTTTGTAAGCACGAAAGCCCACTACTCTAACTATTACTATTTCAATAACTGTGCATGGCTGCTGCTTTATTAACTTATTTACCTCTTTGTCTAGTTCACAGAATAATCTTCACTTCTGGCATCTATGATGCCCCAACATGTTTTTGTAATGTATACTATATTTTAAGTCATAATTTATCCAGAACATTTAGTTTTCCTTTTTCAGAAATAAATAATTGTAAATATGTTACTTTAATTCACTACACATTATAAGTAGTATTTTGAAGAGATAACTGTGTATTTGTGTTTCTTAATAGTGATACCTGTTCAAGAAGAATAACTTTCAAAGGCGGACCACAGTGTTTGCATTTGTATGTATGCATGTGTGTGTCTTTCCTTTTTCAATATCCTTTTTGAAAATCTCACAGCTTTCAGTGCTATCGTATTTGTTCATGTGCTGCTCAGTTCCTGAGACCTTCACTTGCATTGGTTTTTTGCTGCAGTAGGTAGATTTTCTCAATCATCACAATAAACTCTTGAGGATTCTGCTCTATCTTTTCACCTATCTTCCAAGTGATACCTTCTCAAGTGTCTTACATTATATCTTTTTATTTGACATTGTAGTCCCAGGATTTCCCCAAGCAAATTATTTGCAATAAACCAAGTGCAGATGGTGGTTTTTCCTAAGTGCATGCATCTCTTTAGAAATACACTGTTAGTGAAATGGTTGATTTGTGAGGCAGTCTTATCAGTTGATGGTGTGGATGGCTCATGGTGACACTTTGAAGCTACTCTAGAATCTTCAGGTGATATCCATGGCAGGTCAGTGTTTCACAGAAGGAGAGATTTTGTGTTCAGCATTGCTCTATTGACTTCTTGTTCAATTTGTCCTTTCTTGCCATAAGCTATGATAATTCAGAAATAGATGCTGGCTTTCTCTATTATACAAGTATCTACCACTTGCCAGATAATACACCTCATGACAGGATTGCCTTAGAAGAAATTTGTGTGTTTGAAGACATTGCCTGATTCTTAACAGAAAACACTAGCGTATCCACAGTTTTTGTTACAGGTGTTATATGTTGTAAAAGATGACAATTCTTCAAATTTATTCAAGTAAATAGGCACACAAGTATGCATAATTGTACAAATACATACATGTTGGGAAAAGCAGCAAAGGAGAAAGGACTTACAGCATGCCTATATAAATTGGTTATGAGTAACATGTATACAAGGAACAACAAACTGTGGAAGGCCGCAGGAGGTCTCTGAAGAAGAAGACCTCTCCATGCCTCATGTTCCGGTGCAGGGTGACCTAGACTCTGTTTCCATAAACATTGTGCTCAAGGACGTAAAACCCCTTCATAGCACTATGATGTAACCAGATTTGTAGGCTCCTTGTAAGGCCTGAATTCCACAAGCTGCATGTAGATAATAAATTAAAGATAACCACATGTTCTTGTTTTGTGACACTCCCAAACTGCCACTGTTATGAATCTTTAGAATGATACACCAGTTCTGGCTCCCTGATTCAGTTCTGGCTCACTGATTTACTCCACCATCACCCTCTCCCCATCATCACTCCACCCCTACACTGTAGAGCAAAGTAATTGTAACCAATAAATACAGTGGATGATCAGAGCTCGGGACCTTCACTGACTCCTCCAAAGTAATAAAGTGATGGCCCCCTGGTCCCACTACCTCTCTTAATCTGTCTTTTTCTCATTCCTCACTGAGCACAGGGTGCCCATGGGTGATGTAGAGCTGGCTCCCTACATTCTGGCAACATGTGGGGCTCATGGATTCCCTACATTCTGATGCCCAATGTGGGGCTCATAGATTCCCTACACATACATATATAAATTTTATGCATACATAAATATATGTATATGTCTGTGTATGTGTGTGTGTTGGGTATCCCTAATCCAGAATCTAAAGTTCAAAATGCTCCGAAATCCAAAACGTTTTGGGATCTGACTTGTGCTCAGTGGAAATGCTCATTGGAGCATTTTGGATTTCAGATTTTTTGAACTAGGGATATTGAATATGGTAAGTGTCCCAAAGTCTGAATAAAGAATGTCAAAAATTCAAAAACACTTCTGGTTCCAAGTATTTAGGATAAGGGAGACTCAAACTGTATAACAATGTGTATGTGTGTGTGTGTGTGCATTTACATTTACTATTTTTGTGAACTCATGTAATGTTATTGTATTTAACAAATATCATCTTCATGCAAACATGTTAAAATTTATATTGCAAGCACTATTTTTCCTTTGAAACACCAGTCACATACTTCTAACTCTCCATTTAATAGCTGTTTTCAGCTCCTCAATCACTATTTGATAAAAATCTCAAATTTTCCACCTTCAAAAATCAGTTTTTTTAAATGCTCATTTTCCCATCTCCCAGTCTTCCCCCATTTCAGTTGATCCCAGCTTCTATTGATCAGTTGAAAAAGCCTGTGGTTATCTTTAACTCTTGGGTTTCACTCATAAGCCATGGCCAATCAGTCATAATTTTTGGTTTTTATTTCTTCAAAATATGTGTAAAATCGAAAATTTCCCAACACTTCCACAACTAGAACAAGACTTTCATTCTGTCTCACTTGAATCACCATACTAGCTCCCTAAAATGCTCTTCTTGATTTTGATTTTTCATCCTTTCCTCACTCTAGTCATAGAAAAGTTTAACATAACTCAGATGATATCACTACCCTGCTTAAAATCCATGGCTTCCCATTTCAATCTGCAAAAATTACTTACAAAAATTTCTATGGTGTTGGCAGAATTATTACCACAATTTTACAAATAGAGCATCTAAAAGATAGAGAAGATCAGTTTATGCATCCAGATTACCTGGCTAAGGGTGACAGCACAGGGTTTGAATCTAAGCAGTCTTTTTCCAGCATCTATGCTTCAATTGTAACAATGTAGTGTATCCTGGCAGTAAGAGACCATAGGCTCTGCTTGACTGGCACTCACTCTCTCCTCCAGCTCCTCCTGATCTACCTTACTTTACTTCCTTTTAGTCTATTGCATGTTCTGTCAAACTGAACTTGTTGATATATCCAGATAGTTCAGTCACAGTTCTGCATCAGGTTCTCTGTACTGGCTTTTCTCTTCTGCTCTAATGTTCTTCTACCAGAAATCTATTTGTTTCACATTCTAACCACATACCTACACTAAAATAATATTTAAGAGTAGTATCTTCTCATTGAGACCCAGCCTCACTTCTTTTTTTTTCCTTTTTTTTTCTTTTCTTTTTTTTTTTTCCATTTATTTATTTTATTGCATTTTAGGTTTTGGGGTATATGTGAAGAACATGCAAAATTGTTGCATAGGTACACACATGGCAGTGTGATTTGCTGCCTTCCTCCCCATCACCTACATCTGGCATTTCTCCCCTTGCTATCTTTCCCCAGCTCCCCACCCCCCACCATCCCTCCCCTATTTCCCCCCAACTGACCCCAGTGTGTAGTGTTCCCCTCCCTGTGTCCATGTGTTCTCATTGTTCAACACCCGCCTATGAGTGAGAACATGCGGTGTTTGATCTTCTGCTCTTGTGTCAGTTTGCTGAGAATGATGGTTTCCAGGTTCATCCATGTCCCTACAAAGGACACAAACTCATCGTTTTTGATGGCTGCGTAATATTCCATGGTGTATATGTGCCACATTTTCCCTGTCCAGTCTATCGTCGATGGGCATTTGGGTTGGTTCCAGGTCTTTGCTATTGTAAACAGTGCTTCAATGAACATTCGTGTGCACGTGTCCTTATAGTAGAACGATTTGTAATCCTTTGGATATATACCCAGTAATGGGATTGCTGGGTCAAATGGAATTTCTATTTCTATGTCCTTGAGGAATCGCCACACTGTCTTCCACAATGGTTGAACTAATTTACACTCCCGCCAACAGTGTAAAAGTGTTCCTATTTCTCCACATCCTCTCCAGCATCTGTTGTCTCCAGATTTTTTAATGATCGCTACTCTAACTGGCGTGAGATGGTATCTCAATGTAGTTTTGATTTGCATTTCTCTGATGACCAGTGATGATGAGCATTTTTTCACATGTTTGTTGGCCTCATGTATGTCTTCTTTTATAAAGTGTCTGTTCATATCCTTTGCCCACTTTTGAATGGGCTTGTTA
>NW_022436951.1:12822230-12982589 GCF_009761245.1 Sapajus apella
AAGGGGTCCAGTTTCTGCTTTCTGCACATGGCTAGCCAGTTTTCCCAACACCATTTATTGAACAGGGAATCCTTTCCCTATTGCTTGTTTTTGTCTGGTTGTCAAAGACCAGATGGTTGTAGATATGTTGTGTTGCCTACAAGACCTCTGTTCTGTTCCGTTGATCTATATCTCTGTTTTGGTACCAGTACCATGCTGTTTTGATTACTATAGCCTTGTAGTATGGTTTGAAGTCCGGTAGTGTGATACGTCCTGCTTTGTTCTTTTTGCTTAGAATTGACTTGGCTATGCAGGCTCTCTTTTGGTTCCATATGAAGTTTAAGGTATTTTTTTCCAGTTCTGTGAAGAAGGTCATTGGTAGCTTGATGGGGATAGCGTTGAATCTGTAAATTGCTTTGGGAAGTATGGCCATTTTCATGATATTGATTCTTCCTAACCATTAACATGGAATGTTTCTTCATCTGTTTGTGTCCTCTTATTTCATTGAGCAGTGGCTTGTAGTTCTCCTTGAAGAGGACCTTTACATTCCTTGTTAGTTGTATTCCTAGGTATTTTATTCTCTTTGTGGCAATTGTGAATGGCAGTTTGTTCTTGATTTGGCTCTCTTTAAGTCTGTATTGGTGTATAGGAATGCATGTGATTTTTGCACGTTGATTTTGTATCCTGAGACTTTACTGAACTTGCTTCTCAGTTTCATAAGATCTGGGGCTGAGACGATGGGGTCTTCTAGATATAAAATCATGTCGTCTGCAAATAGAGACAATTTGACTTCCTCCTTTCCTTTCTGAATACCCTTTATTTCTTTTTCTTGCCTGATTGCTCTGGCTAGAACTTCCAGTACTATACTGAATAGGAGTGGTGAGATAGGACATCCTTGTCTAGTGCCAGTTTTCAAGGGGAATGCTTCCAGTTTTGGCCCATTCACTATGATATTGGCTATTGGTTTGTTGTAAAAAGCTTCTATTATTTTGAGATACGTTCCGTCAATACCTAGCTTATTGAGGGTTTTTAGCATAAAGGGCTGTTGAATTTTGTCAAAGGCCTTCTCTGCATCAATTGAGATAATCATGTGGTTTTTGTCTTTGGTTCTGTTTATGTGGTGAATTACGTTTATATACTTGCGTATGTTGGACCAGTCTTGCATCCCTGGGTTGAAGCCTACTTGATCATGGTGGATAAGCTTTTTGATGTGCTATTGCAATCGGCTTGCCATTATTTTATTGAAGATTTTTGCGTCTATGTTCATCATGGATATTGGCCTGAAGTTTTCTTTTTTTGTTGAGTCTCTGCCGGGTTTTGTTATCGGATGATGTTGGTCTCATGAAATGATTTGGGAAGAATTCCCTCTTTTTGTATTGTTTGGAATAGTTTCAGAAGGAATGGCACCATCTCCTCTTTGTATGTCTGATAGAATTCGGCTGTGAACCCATCTGGGCCTGGACTTTTTTTGGGTGGTAAGCTCTTAATTGCTGCCTCAGCTTCAGACCTTGTTATGGGTCTGTTCAGGGTTTCGGCTTCTTCCTGGTTTAAGCTTGGGAGGAGGCAAGTGTCCAGGAATTTACCCATTTCTTCCAGGTTTACTAGTTTATGTGTGTAGAGTTGTTTGTAATAATCTCTGATGATGGTTTGAATTTCTGTGGAATCTGTGGTGATATCCCCTTTATCATTTTTTATTGCATCAATTTGGTTATTATCTCTTTTCTTTTTTTATTAACCTTGCTAGTGGTCTGTCTATTTTGTTGGTCTTTTCAAAAAACCAGCTCCTGGATTTGTTGATTTTTTTGAAGGATTTTTTTGTCTCTATCTCCTTCAGTTCTGCTCTGATCTTAGCTATTTCTTGTCTTCTGCTAGGTTTTGAGTTTTTTTGATCTTGCTCCTCTAGCTCTTTCAATTTTCATGATAGGGTGTCAATTTTTGATCTCTCCTTGCTTCTCATGTGGGCACTTATTGCTATGTATTTTCCTCTAGAGACTGCTTTAAAAGTGTCCCAGAGATTCTGGTATGTTGTGTCTTCATTCTCGTTGGTTTCGAAGAACACCTTTATTTCTGCCTTCATTTCATTGTTTATCCAGTCAACATTCAAGAGCAAGTTGTTCAGTTTCCATGAAGCTATGCGGTTCTGGGTCAGTTTTTGAATTCTGAGTTCTAACTTGATTGCACTGTGGTCTGAGAGACTGTTTGTTATGATTTCCATTTTTTCACATTTGATGAGGAGTAATTTACTCCCAATTATGCGGTGAATTTTAGAGTAGGTGTGATGTGGTGCTGAGAAGAATGTATATTCTGTGGATTTGGGGTGGAGAGTTCTGCAAATGTCTATTAGGTTTGCTTGGTCCAGGTCTGAGTTCAAGTCCTGGATATCCTTGTTAATTTTCTGTCTGTTTAATCTGTCTAATATTGACAATGGGGTGTTAACGTCTCCTACTATAATTGTGTAGGAGTCTAAGTCTCTTTGTAAGTCATTAAGAACTTGCCTTATGTATCTGGGTGCTCCTGTATTGGGTGCATATATATTTAGGATCGTTAGTTCTTCTTGATGCATTGCTTTTACCATTATGTAATGTCCTTCTTTGTCTCTTTTGATCTTTGTTGCTTTAAAGTCTAATTTATCAGAGATGAGAATTACAACTCCTGCTTTTTTTTTGCTCTCCATTTGCTTGGTAAATCCTCCTCCATCCCTTTATTTTGAGCGTTTGTGTATCCTTGCATGTAAGATGGGTTTCCTGGATACAGCACACCGATGTGTTTTGGCTTTTTATCCAATATGCCAGTCTGTGTCTTTTGACTGGGGCATTTAGTCCATTGACATTTAGGGTTAATATTGTTATGTGTGAATTTGATACTGCCATTTTGGTGCTAGCTGGCTGTTTTGCCCATTAGTTGATGCAGTTTCTTCATTGTGTTGATTCTCTTTACCATTTGGCATGTTTTTGGAGTGGCTGATACTGGTTGTTCATTTATATGTGTAGAGGCTCTTTCAGGAGCTTTTGTGAAGCAGGCCTGGTGGTGATGAAATCTCTGAGTACTTGCATGTTCACAAAGGATTTTATTTTTCCTTCACTTATGAAGCTTTGTTTGGCTGGATAGGAGATTCTGGGTTGAAAATTCTTTTCTTTAAGCATGTTGAATATTGGCCCCCACTCTCTTCTGGCTTGTAGGGTTTCTGCTGAGAGATCTGCTGTGAGTCTGATGGGCTTCCCTTTATGGGTAACCCGACCTTTCTATCTGGCTGCCCTTAGTATTTTCTCCTTCATTTCAACCCTGGTGAATCTGACAATTATGTGCCTTGGGGTTGCTCTTCTTGAGGAATATGTTTGTGGGGTTCTCCGTATTTCCTGGACTTGAATATGGGCCTGCCTTGCTAGGTTGGGGAAGTTTTCCTGGATAATATCCTGAAGAGTATTTTCCAGCTTGGATTCATTCTCTTCGTCACATTCAGGTACACCTATCAAATGTAGATTATGACTTTTCACATAGTCCCACATTTCTTGGAGACTTTGTTCATTCCTTTTTATCCTTTTTTCTTTATTCTTGCCTTCCCATTTTATTTCATTGAGTTGATCTTTGACCTCTGATATCTTTTCTTCTGCTTGGTCTATTGAGCTGTTGAAACTTGTGCATGCTTCGCGAAGTTCTCATGTTGTGTTTTTCAGCTCCATCAATTCACTTATATTCCTTTCTATTTTGTCCATTCTTGTTAGCATTTCGTCAAATCTTTTTTCAAGTTCTTAGTTTCTTTGTATTGGGTTAGAACACGTTCTTTTAGTTCACCGAAGTTTCTTACTACTCACCTTCTGAAGTCTGATTCTGTCATTTCATCACATTTGTTTTCCATCCAACCTTGTTCCCTTACTGGTGAGGAGTTGTGATCCCTTGTAGGAGGAGAGGTGTTCTGGTTTCGGGTGTTTTCATCCTTTTTGCGCTGGTTTCTTTCCATCTTTATGGATTTATCCCCCTGTCATCTTTGTAGTTGCTGGCTTTCAGATTGGGTCTCTGAGTGGACGTTCTGTCTGTTGATGATGAGGTTATTTCTGTTTCTTAGTTTTCCTTCTGACAGTGTGGCCCCTCTGCTGTAGGTCTGCTGAAGTCCAGTCCAGGCCCTGCTTGCTGGGGATCACCTGCAGCAGCTGCAGAACAGTAAGGATTGCTACCAGTTTTCTTCTTCTGCTATCTTTGTCCCAGAAAGATACCTGCCAAGTGTCAATCTGATCTCTCCTTTGTGAGGTGGCTCTTTGGATATACAGGGGTCAGGGAGCTGCTTGAGGAGATAGCCTGTTCTTTATAGAAGCTCAGATGCTAAGCTGTGAGCTCCTTTGTTCATTCAGAGCTGCTGGGCATGTACGTTTAAGTCTGCTGCAGCAGAACTCATAAACCGCTTTTTGTTCCCAGGTTCTCTGTCCCAGGGAGTTAGGGCTTTATGAGTTTCCATTGTGCTGCTGCCTTCTTTCTTTTTTCCTTCAGAGCTGTCCTGCCCAGCAAGGAGGCAGCCTAGTCACTGTCTGCCTGTAGAGGCTTTGCTGAGCTGCTGTGGGCCTCGCCCAGCTGCAGAGTGAACTTCCCTGCAGTCCTGTTTATATGCATGTCGTTAGAACTGCCTTGGCAATGGTGGCCCACCTCTGATTGGGGGAGTCTCTCTGTAATGCGGGTTGCCTCGGCAATGGCAGGTTGCCTTGGCAATGGTGGGCTGCCTCAGCATTGGCTGACTACCTCCGTAGTGGTGGGCTGCCTGGGTAATGGCAGACGCCCCTCCCCCACAGAGCTGGACCGTCCTGGGTTCAGCTGCGCTTGCTGTGAAACTCTCAATCCAGAGAGTTTCTGATTGCTGTTCTTTTGTGGGGGTGGGAACAGCCGAGCCTGGCCGCCTGACTCCCTGTCTCAGGGCTTTTTTTCTTTTTTTTTTTTAAGTTGGTGTTCCAGTCGCCTGTTGAAGAGGCGCTGGGATCTGTGTGTTTTTGGCAACTCACTGCGCTGAGTTAAACAGCGGCACTGAGATTTGTGGCGCTTTTTTTTGCCCTGGAATCAACTGTCCTGGTTCCCTGTTCAGTCCACTTTTTAAACAGATGAATGTGCGGCTTCCCATGGCTCCAATCACCAGCCAAATGGGCACCTGGACCAGTGTATTTTGCATGGAGAACCACTGCTCTGGGACGCTGACAAAGCAGCAGCGCGGGGCAAAGCAGCCCCACCGGCCGACACAGCCATGCTGGCAACCTGTGGGGCTTCTTCGCCTGGGAATCTCCTAGTCTGTGGGCAATAAAAATACAGCATCCACCCACCCTCTGTGCTTTCATTGGGAGCTGCAATCCTGAGCTGTTCCTAAACAGCCATCTTGGATCGATCTAGGACCTCTAATTACTTTTTCTATCAGTTTAACTTCTCCCCAGGAAATCAATATGTTTCCAGGTACACATAGTATTTCTAAAAGGGATATATAATGTGGGATAGGTTAAAACATAACTCCTATTCATTTTACACATTTTACATACCCTGAAATTATTATGAGGTCGACTGTCTCCTGTGTATTTCATGGCCTCTGGTTTTCAAGGATGTCCTTTTCAAACTATCTGTATCTTCTTAAAGTACACTCACCCCTGGTGAATTAAAGTTTGTAACACAGAACAACTTTTAGCTTCCATGGCATTTCTTGAAGGATACTATAAATCAATTTATAATAGACATATTTATTGAAAAGACTAATATCTACAGATAAATTATGAGCATAAAATAAATTTTTTATCATTTACTTATATACTTTATTAAAACTATGATACTTTATATATACATTTACTGCACAATGTCTGCATAAGTTAGGGCTTAAAAATTCAAGGAAAAATACAAACGAGATTGAAGATGAACATGTTTCAACTATTTTTTTCTATTTCTTTGCTCTGATTGGAACATTATTTGATTTACATATTTGGATATATCATCAAAATATGGCACTGCACTTCAGAAAGAAAATGTTTGTATGGTTTATGTTATGTTAAAATATATCTTCCTAAATGTAAATGATTAGAATATTGAAATGATTCTTTGAAATATTTATGCAAATGTATATGAAAAGAAACTATAATATTATTTAAAGACTATGATTGGGAAAATGAACTAGATTAAAAGTGGATGTGTGTTGCTTTTTTTGTTTTTTTAGACGGAGTTTCACTCTTGTTACCCAGGCTGGAGTGCAATGGCGTGATCTCGGCTCACCACAACCTCCGCCTCCTGGGCTCAGGCAATTCTCCTGCCTCAGCCTCCTGAGTAGCTGGGATTACAGGCACGCACCACCATGCCCCGCTGATTTTTTGTATTTTTAGTAGAGACGGGGTTTCACCATGTTGACCAGGATGGTCTTGATCTCTTGACCTCGTGATCCACCCGCCTCGGCCTCCCAAAGTGCTGGGATTACAGGCTTGAGCCACCGCGCCCGGCTGGATGTGTGATTTTTATAGGAAATTACATTCAGAACCAAGTCAAAATAAGACAAGGAGTAGTAACAACTCCTATTAAAAGTAGAAATAATTGCTAATTTTTTAATTATAAAAATGAAGAACAATAGTTAATCACAAATACTGAATTAGCAACATAGCTGGTTAAATTCAACTGACTTATTATTTGCTCATCTGTAATATGGAGATAATAATGCCTGCCTGGCCTTCCTCACTGAGATTTTGTAAGAGTAAAAGTGTTGACAAATCTGAAAAAATAATACAAACTACTTACTGAAATATCAAAATCCTTAATCTATTTATGCTGGCCTTTCTGATGTGGTTTATATGCATATTTCCAAGCTCACCATTAAACACATTTTATTAAACATAGGATACTATTGAAAACAAATTTATTGACCAGGTGCAGTGGCTCACTAATCCCAGCACTTTTGGAGGCCAAGGCAGGTGGATCACCTGAGGTCAGGAGTTTGAGACCACACTTGCTAACATGGCAAAATTCTGTCTATACTAAAAATACAAAAATTAGCCAGATATAGTGGCACATGCCTGTAATTCCAGCTATTTGGAGGCTGAGGCAGGAGAATCACTTGATCCAGGGAAGTGGAGTTTGCAGTGAGCAAAGATCACACCATTGCACTCCAGCCTGGGTGACAAGATCAAAATTCCATTAAAAAAAAAAAAAAAAAAGAAAATGAATTTATTATATTCTGTTGCTACAATCAATTGTAACATTTTATACCTTCTTGCCTATGTGCCACTTTCCCTTCTTGCAGGTGCTTCTTCATTTGTGTTTGTTTCTGTTTTATTTACTGCAAAAAGAGTCTATTCTGCATCAGTCTATGTATAAGTAGGATAACTGAAATCCCTCTGGACATTTTAAGAATAGAAGGATTTGATCAACAACCTATATGGAAGCCCTGAAGTTACAAAAGTGAGAAAAGATGTTTCACAGATATATAGATGCTGCGATAATCCTAGCCCACAAGCCTTCACTTGCAGTTCTGGGGCTGGAGCCTTTCCTGTTGCTACTGCTGCTAAGAATATTGGAGCCCACAGATTCCTGGAGGTGCCAAAATCTGCTGCTGATGCTTCTATCATAGTCAGAGCAAGAAGTGACCTGTTTCCTTTTATCTTCCCTTCTACATTTTCATAAGGGATTCCTAGTCACTGTAACTAAGTAGAAATCATCTGTCAAAGATGTCTCCAAAATATAATATCCAGGTTCTTAGCTCTGTGTAAACCTTTTAAGAACTAGAGAGGGCTGGAATGAAATTTGGAACAAACATATAGTATCGGACACAGTGTTTGCACTGGTTTTCTAGGTCTGCTATAATGAAGGAGTATAAATTCTGAGTTTTAAAGAATTAAAATTTATTTTCACACAATTCTGGAGACTAGCAGTTTAAAATTAAGGTATTGGGAGAACTGCTTTCTTCTGAGGACTGAAAGGTTTGTTTTAGACCTCTCTCCTTGGCTTATTGATGGCTGACTTCTCTCTATGTCCCTTCACTGACCTTCTCTCAACGTATGTCTGTCCAAATTATTTCTTCTTACAGGAACACAAGTCATATTGGATTAGGGGTCACCCTAATGACCTCATTTAACTTGATTATGTCTGTAGAGTTTATCTGAAAATGAGATCACCTTCTGAGATATGGGGGGGTTAGGGTTTTATGCATGTGAATTTCAGAGGAACACAATTCAACCCATAACAGTGTTCTGATATACCAAGTAAATACGTGAATCAAGGCCCATATCAGAGTTTATTGAACTTCCTTAACTGCATGCTTTCTTCTCTGCTACTGTAGAAGAAATCTTGTTTTGCTACTTTTTTTACCTTGTCTTATTGAACAGTGTGGGCCTCATTAGACAATTTTAATATTTGCCAATTGACCAATCATTATAGATGGTTGAGCTAAACATTTAATGTTATCTTGATGACTTAAAAAACTTACATTTCGAAGACCTGCAATATTTTGAAGGTTTTCCTATGCCATTTTATTCAATTTCTTAATATACATCTATTAATATTCTACATATCATACATGATTTTAAAAAGGCACTGAGATTATACATTGAATATACAAATTCAATTAAATGTTCTTACTTCAAAAAGCTTATATTCAACAGAAAAACAAATAGAGCTAAATTTAATATCTTAGCACAGTGTAATAATTGTACTTCAGATAAATGTAATGCTCTGTGAATAGAGGAAAACTAACCAGGGCCTCCACTTTCTACATTACTCATTTTCAATCCCACATATGAATCAAGCTGTGTATGCCACCACAGACACATCCACACTGCTCTCTTCCTATGGAGCACTTATTCATCAATCCTTGGATTATTCTTTTCTTCATCTCTAAAGACTAATGCCTACTAAATTTCCTACCACAGTGCCTGGAGGTTTCTTCTATGTTACTCTCTTCTCCTTCCCTCTCCTCACTTTTGTGCTACTTCATTCTCTCTCTTCTTTCCTCACTTTCTATCCCACTTCATTTTATATATTAATAGCAATGTAGTCAGTTTTGCTATAATGCAAAATCTGTGTTTAAAGAAATAAATGTGATATCAAAAACCATGTCATAAAACCATGAGGTTTTGAGAAAATGGGATGTAAGGGCACAATACTCAACAACTTTCTGAATGATACATTTAAAAATGCAAATTGAGGCAGCAATGAATAGCTAACCAACCATAAAAAGTACAGGTCCAGATGGGTTTACATCCAAATTCTACCAGACATTCAAGGAGGAGCTGGTACCATTCCTTCTGAAACTATTCCAAATGACACAAAAAAAGGGAATCCTCCCTAACTCATTTTATGAAACCAGCCTCATGCTGATACCAAAACCTGGCAGAGACACAACTAAAAAAAAAAACTTCAGTCCAATATCCATCATGAACATTGATGAAAAAATCTTCAATAAAATACCGGCAAACAAAATCCAACAGTACATGAAAAATCTTCTCCATCACTATCAAGTAGGCTTCATCCCAGGGATGCAAGGCTGGTTCAACATACACAAGTCTATAAACATAATCCATCACATAAACAGAACCAAAGAAAAAAACTACATGTTTATCTCAATAGATGGAGAGAAGGCCATCAACAAAATTCAACAATGCTTTATGCTAATAACCCTCAATAAACTAGGTATTGACGGAACATATCACAAAATAGTGAAAGCTATTTACTACAAATCCACAGCCAATATCATACTGAATGGGTAAAACTGGAAGCATTCCCTTTGAAAACTGGCACTAGACAAGGATGCCCTCTCTCAACATTCCTATTCAATATAGTATTGATTGTTCAAGCCAGAACAATCAAGCAAGAAAAAGGAAATAAAAGATATTCAATTAGGAACAGAGGAAGACAAACTGCCTCTATTTGCAGATGGCATGATTGTATATTTAGAAGATCTCACAGTCTCAGGCTAAAATCTGCTAAAGTAGATAAGCAACTTCAACAAAGCCTCAGGATATAAAATTAATATGCGGAAATCACAAATATACCTATACACCAATGACAGACAAACAGAGAGTTATATCATGAGCAAACTCCCATTCAAAATTGCTACAAAGAGAATAAAATACCTAGGAATACAACTAACAAAGGATCTAAAGGACCTTTTCAAGGAGAACTACAACCCATGGCTCAAGGAAATAAGATAGGACACAAACAGATGGAAAAACATTCCATGCTCATGGTTAAGAAGAATCAATATCGTGAAATGGCCATACTGCCCAAAGTAATTTATAGATTCTGTGCTATCCCCATCAACCTACCGATGACCTTCTTCACAGAACTGGAAAAAAACACTTTAAACTTCATACGGGACCAAAAGGGAGCCCGCATAGCCAAGATAATTCTAAGCAAAACAACAAAGCTGGAGGACTCATGCTGCATGACTTCAAACAATACTGCAAGGCTACAGTAATCAAAATAGCATGGTACTGGTATTGAAACAAAGATATAGATCAAAGGAACAGAACGGAGGCCTCAGAAGCAATGCCACACATCTACAACCATATGATCCTTGACAAACCTGAGAAAAATAAGCAATAGGGAAATGATTCCCTATTGAATAAATGGTGTTGGGTAAACTGGCTAGCCATGTGCAGAAAGCTGAAGCTGGACACCTTCCTTACAGTTTACACTAAAATTAACTCCAGGTGGATTAAAGATTTAAACGTAAGACCTAACACCATAAAACCCCTAGAAGAAAACCTAGACAATACCATTCAGGACATAGGCATAGGCAAAGACTACATGACTAAAACACCAAAAGCAATGGCAAAAAAAAGCCAAAATAGACAAATGGGATCTAATTAAACTACAGAGCTTCTTCACAGCAAAAGAAACAATCAATCATTACAGTGAACAGGCAACCAACAGAGTGGAAAAATTTTTTGAAATCTACCCATCTGACAAAGGGCTAATATCCAGAATTTACAAAGAACTAAAGCAGACTTACAAGAAAAAAAAACCAAGCGCATTCAAAAGTAGGTGAAGGATAAGAACAGGCACTTTTCAAAAGAAGGCATTTATGAGGCCAACAAACATATGAAAAAATGCTTATCATCACTGGTCATTAGAGATATGCAAATCAAAACCACATTGAGATATCATTTCATGCCAGTTAGGATGGCGTTCATTAAAAAAATTCTGGAGACAACAGATGCTGGAGAGGATGTGGACAAATAGGAACATGTTTACACTGTTGGTGGCAATGTTAATTAGTTCAATCATTGTGGAAGACAGTGTGGTGATTCCTCAAGGATATAGAACTAGAAATTGCGTTTGACCCAGCATTCCCATTACTGAGTATATACTCAAAGGATTACAAATCATTTTTTATAAAGACACATGTACATGTAGGTTCACTGCGACACTGTTTACAATAGTAAAGACCTGGAACCAACCCAAATGCCCATCGATGATAGACTGGACAAAGAAAATGTGTCACATATACACCATGGAATGCTATGCAGCCATAAAAAATGATGACATGGTTGAATCTGGAAACCATCATTCTCAGCAAACTGACACAAGAACAGAAAATTAAACACCAGATGTTCTCACTCATAGGCAGCTGTTGAACAATGGGAACACATGGGCACAGGGATGGAAGCATTGCACACTGGGGTCTGTTGGGAGTTGCGTGGACAGGGGAGGGACAACATGGGGTGGGGAGGTTGGGGAGGGATAACACTGGGAGAAATGCCTGATACAGGAGTTGGGGGAATGGAGACAGCAATACACTATGGCATGTGTGTACCTATGCAACAATCCTGCATCTGCACATGTACCCCAGAATTTAACAATAATAAACAAATTCTTTAAAAATAAAAAAGTCTATTGTGACGTAATTAAAATAAAATAGTTCCACACATATTAAATGGTTAAGAAATACATAAAAAACCACAATAAATATAATTATAGACCTAAAAAATACCTGAAATTTGCTTGTGGAAGTGAAAAGGGAAAGAGTTGAAATGGGTAAGTTATTTTTAATTGGTAGAAGAAATTTTATGCAAAATTGTATATACAGTTGTAACAACAGAAGTGTGTGCTTCATAACACACACTGCTATGGTAAATAGTATATGTTTAATGTATATGTGTGCTTGTTGTATATTCCTATAATTCATCTAGATGAAGTTTTTTATTTTCACCTAGGGTATCTCTTGAATTTGCAGATATGTCAACATGATTTTCACTTTATGCACCAGTTGTTCCCTAGTATATCCATTACATTTGAATAATGTCTCATTTTCAAAAAACAGTGTGTGAAAGCAGAACTTACTGTCTTCTTTCTATAACTTGTGTGATAAATGGAATGTTGATACAAATATAACTCAGATGTTTACAGTATTAACTTGAACACTTACTAATATGGTTTGGCTGTGTCTGAACCCAAATCTCATCTTGAATTGCAACTCCCACAATTTCCACCTGTCCTGTGAGGAGCCTGGTGGGAGGTGGTTGAATTAAGGGGGCACGCTTTTCTTCTGCTGTTCTTGTGAAAGTAAATGAGTCTCAGGAGATCTGATAGTTTAAAAAATGAGAATTTCCCTGCACAAGCTCTCTTCTCTTTGCCTGTCAC
This sequence comes from Sapajus apella, assembly GCF_009761245.1. Classification (NCBI taxonomy): domain Eukaryota; kingdom Metazoa; phylum Chordata; class Mammalia; order Primates; family Cebidae; genus Sapajus; species Sapajus apella. Next base: position 12,834,789 of record NW_022436951.1, read on the forward strand.
CATCCAAGTAAGATGTAATTTGCTACTCCTTGCCTCTGCAATGATTGTGAGACCTCCTCAGCCGTGTGCAACTGTAGTCCATTAAACCCTTTTTCCTGTATAAATTACCCAGTCTTGGGTGTGTCTTTATCAGTAGAGTGAAAAGGGACCAACACACTTACTACAATAAAAGCTAACCCTCATGAGAGAGAAGACGAAATGGGTAACTTGGGTTACAACATGGGAGTAGGGAGATTTGATTCTGATAACCTGAAAAAGAGGGTGTTTCTTTATTGTGTTGTCAGAGCTTTCAAAAATATTGGCCAAGCATATTTTCAGAATGAATTTTGGATAAAGCAATTCATATATTTTTTCACTTAGTTTTTTATTATTTGAAATATGTTTTGATTTATGAAAGTATTGCAAGGATAATACTGAGTATTAACTTACACTTTTCCTAAGAAATTAGCATTAGGAAAATCTATGAGAAGAATTAGAAATTTTATTTAGATTTCACCAGTTTCTTCACTAATGATATTTTTCTGTTCCAGGATCAAATCCATGATGTACTCTATTTTTTGACAATTTCCGCATCTGTTCTTGTCTTTCATATCTGAGGCATTCTGAAGAGTACTGATGAGGTAATTTGTAGAATGTTCATCAGTGTGGATTTTTCTAATGTTTTTGCTTGAATAGACTGAGATTGTTGATTCTTAGGAAGGACTATCAAGGTAAAGTATACTTCTGATTTAATTATTATCAACAGGTGTGTGTCATTAACACAAATTATTGCTAGTGATATTGATGACCTGTTTATGACAATATCTGTCAGTTTTTTGCACTGTATTCTTACTATGTTTCTTTACCATATCCTATTATTTGGAAGTAAGACCAACCTATACTCAAGGAGGAAAAATTAAGCTATAGTTTTTCATTGAGGCAGTATCACATAATTTGAAGATGTACATTAAACCAACACAGTAATATCAACTTTGGTCATTCATCAGTGGACATGCAGCAACTATTCCTGTGTTGTTTTGATAATTTGCCATTTTCCTAATTCTATTAACATTTACTACTTAAAATTAATTTAGGAAATATTTATATATTCTCATATGCTTATTTATTTACTCAGGAATATAGTTTTATTAATGTAAATTCATGAATGTTCCTTTTATCCTTTCATTATAATCAAATAAATATTGCTAAGTTACATATTCTGTTGTTCAAGTTATTTTTCCAATTTGTGACCTTTCCAAACTCTAAATAGGGCTTAAATTGCAAAGGATTGAAAAATATCTTTATTTTCTCATTATTATCTAGGATTCCTATGTTATCTGAAAAAAAATTTCTAATATTTAGAAAACTCTTTTTGTATATATTTCTTCAAAAATATATCACCTAGATTAAAAAACTAGTAGGATGTCATTCATGACCTTTATAAATATTTCTCAGATGACATTTAAATAGCAGAAAGTAGACACCATGCAAATTATTCCATGAGATAAAAAATTTAAAAATGTGGTAATACTGCAATATACAGAGACATAAAATAGTCAAGTGAAAAAGAATCTTGAAAATATAATCAGGTGTACAAACATGTACAGCAAGATTGTGCATTTGTGTATGTGTGTATGTGTGTGTCTGTGTGTTGTTCTTTATCTTTTTTTGTAGATTTGTCCATTTTGTTTAATTTTGTTTAATTTATTGGCTAAACTTATTAATAATGATTATGCCAAGTTTACTCTTAATGTATTTAGTGTCAGTAAAATAAGGAGGAATAAACTTTGTACTCTTATAATTGAGATTTCGTGATTAACATTTTTTAGTTTTTCCCATTTTTATTCCAATTTCAATTTTATTGATACTTTAATAAAGCTAATTTCTGCTGTTTATTGTTTTATTGTACTGCTTGTTGTTTTCTAATTTTTAAACTTGCCTTCTTACAATTATTGTTTCCATGGGCAAGGACTTCATGACTAAAACACCAAAAGTAATGGCAACAAAAGCCAAAATAGACAAATGGGATCTAATTAAATTTAAGAGCTTCTGCACAACAAAAGAAACAATCATTAGAGTGAACTGGCATCCAACAGAACGGAAAAAAATTTTTGCAATCTACCCATCTGACAAAGGGCTAATATCAAGAATCTACAAAGAACTAAAGCAAATTTACAAGAAATAAACAAAAACAGCATTCAAAATTAGGCAAAGGCTATGAACAGACAATTTTCAAAAGAAGACATTTATGAGGCCAACAAACATGAAAAAATGCTCATCATCACTGGTCATTAAAGAAATGCAAATCAAAACCACCTTGAGATACCATCTCAGGCCAGTTAGAATGGCAACCATTAAAAAATCTGGAGACAGATGCTGGAGAGGATATGGAGAAACAGGAACACTTTTACACTGTTGGTGAGAGTGTAAATTAGTTCAACCTTTGTGGAAGACAGTCTGGGGATTCCTCAGGATCTATAACTGGAAATACCATTTGACCCAACAATCCCATTACTAGGTATATACCCAAAGGATTATAAATTATTCTATTATAAAGACACATGCACACATATGTTCATTGCGGCACTGTTTACAGTACCAAAGACCTGGAACCAACCCAAATGCCCATCAAAGATAGACTGGATAAAGAAAATTTGGCACATATAACCATGGAATACTTTGCAGCCATAAAAAAGGATGAGTTCATGTCCTTTGCAGAGACATGGATGAAGCTGGAAACATTCTCAGCAAACTGACAAAAGAGCAGAAAACCAAACACCGCATGTTCTCACTCATAAGTGGGTGTTGAACAATGAGAACACATTGACACAGGGAAGGGAACATTACACACTGGGGCCTGTTGGGGGATTGGGGAGTTGGGGAAGGATAGCAGGGGTTGGGGTGATTGAGGAGGGATAACATTAGGAGAAATACCGAATGTAGGTGACAGTGGGATAGATGCAGCAAACCATCATGGCATATGTATACCTATGTAACAACCCTGTATGATCTGATCATTTACTCCAGAACTTAAAGTATATTAAAAAATGGACATTGTGTATCTGTAACTATTATGTCCATACAGTCAATGCTTTGACCACTGTGGGAAAAGCTGGAATTTATTCTCATCCTCTGAATGCATTCAGAGCTGAAAATGACTTTGGTTACTCAACAAATGAGTAAAAGTACTAAATCTAAATAGGATACATTTTTCTTCAAAATGTAGTTGTCCCATTAAAGCTTAGTATTATCTTTGAACAGACAGCATACCATGCTGTTCTTCATTTAAAGAGTAATATTTCAATTTGTCTTGACTACAGGATGCACAAGAAACTTTAAGATCTAGTGGGCAATTTATTCATAGAAGCATCTCTCTCTCTTGTGATAATTGGTTTAGCCATAGCCCTACAAATGTAAAAGAGCTGGACAATTGCTTTCCAGGTTGTACAGTGATGATGTCATCAAAATTTTGAACAGATGAATATTATCTGAGATGATAAGAGGTTTGTTTCCTGGAAACTCAGTTTTGGAACAGAAATGAAGTGGTGATGCATGCTAAGAGTAGAGTAAATATGTACTTTTGTTACTGCCTTACTAAAACATTTCCTTCTCTCGTTAGTAATTCTTATGACGAGAGGAAAAATCTGATCTCATCAATAGATATGCAAGATACAAGTAGCCTTATTAATTTTCTCAAGTAGGGAGACCACATCTGGACAGCAGCTGTAACAAGATTCACCACCCAATTAAACTGATGATTATTTACTGTCATTCTCCAAGACCCATCTGTCTATTGAGCCAACTGAAGTAGATAATTAAATGAGGATGTGCTAGCAACCATTGCGTTTATGTCTATCAAGGTTTTAATAGGGAGAAATCTCTGCAATTCTACCAAGAATTATATATTTGCCAGTGTGCGTGTGTGTGTGTGTGTGTGTGTGTGTGTGTGTGTGTGTGTGATGGTGATGATGGCATTTGTTTTGGGTTTTTTTAATCTTTTTTATAGAGATCTGACTATAGGGGTTTCCCCTTGACCATTCTTCCAAAATATTAATACATTCCAAAATAAATGTATATTTGTTTAAATTTTCTAAAATCCTAAGAAATTAAAATAAGGATATATATATAGTTTACTTTCAAGCGTAGGTCAAAACAGTAATTATTTTTAACTAATCCCTTAATTTTTCATACTTACTTGTAGGTTAAAAATCATCTTTTGTTTACGAGAATTTATAATAGCTTAGATTCAGGTCTTCTATTTCCTGAAAGTATTAGTGATTTTTCCATATCCAATGATGCTGATCATTGCCAAGATTCCATTGGTGATGATTGAGAAAAATAATCTTTGTACGTATATATAGTGTAGGTTTCCTTTTCTCTTCAGCCTGTAATATTATTGTGTGCTTTTTCTTCAGGTATATAAATCTGTCATTTTCTCAACTGAATTTAGGTGCTTTGATTTACATAGGCCTTGAAGTTGGCTTAGGAGTCATAGATGTAATATTATGGTGGCTCAAGATATGTTTCGTAAACCCGAAGATTTGAGTTTATATAAGTCAAGTTGAAACTTAATTGGCATTCATAACTTTTGGTTTCAGAGACTCCATGATCAGCTAAGAGCCACCAGGCATTTCTTATTTAGACTATTTTGGCCATGCTGACTCTACTGACCCTTTGGTTACTGTATTCACTTTATCTCTAGAAATTAATTCTTACTAAAGGATGTCTGTCACTATGAGACCCTTCTATCTTCTGAAATAAGGAGAACATTTTAACTTCAATTGTTCAAACTGTGTCATAAACTATAGCATTCAAAATGAGGTAGGATATGCTAAAGTAATACACAAATCAAAAATCCCAGTGACTAATACAGAAAGTTTTTCATGCTCAATTTACATGTCCAGTGTAAGTCAGTAATAGACCCAGAGACACCCAGAGACCAAGGAGGAATTGCGATCTGCCTGCACACATAGTTCACAATGCCCGACTGAATTGTGCATTGGCTTTTTAAACTTCCACTCATATTTAATTGAATACAGAGTTTACTCAAAAGCCATTTGATCATGAGTTTCATGACCATGATCAAACTGTAAAAGAACTTGGTGGTACAGTCCTCTCAATTTTCTAAAAATATCAGGACTACAATATTGGGAAAATATTTTTTAATGTATAAAATTTAGCAGGATAGTGTAGCAAGCCAGAGACCTAGAGAAAAGTTAATATTGCAGTCTCAAGACTAAGGGCAATCTGCAGGCAGAATTATTTCCTTGAGGAATCTCAGTCTTTTAATATATTCCACTGACTAGATGAGACCTACCATATTATGGGGGATAATCTGCTTTACTCAAATGTTACTGATTTTTATTTTAGTCTCATCAAAAAAATATGTGCAAAACAGTATCTACTCTGGTATTTGTATATATATCTGGATACAACGGTCTAGCCAAGTTGACACATGAAATTAAGCATTGTGCTATCATTTTTAAATTTTTTTATAATTTCAAACTTTATTTCAGATTCAGGGGGGTATATGTGAAGCCTTGTCCCATGGGTATATTATATGATGCTGAGGCTTGGGATACAAATGATCCTGTCACCCAGACAGTGAGCACGGTACACACAGTTTACTTTTATACCATCGCCTTCCTCTTTCGTTGCCCTTTATATTACTCCCAAGTGTCTACTGTTTTGCTATCTTTATTTCCACAAATACCCAGTGTTTAGTCCCCACTTATAAGTGAGCACATTTGGTATTTGGCTTTTTGTTCCAGTGTTAAATTGTTTAGGATGATGGTCTCCAGCTGCATCCTTACTGCTGCCCAGGACATTATTTTGTTCTTTTTTATGGCTCTGTAGTATTATAGGTACCACATTTTTTATTCAGTCCACCACGGATGGGCATGTAGATTGATTCCATGTCCTTTCTATTATGAATAGTGCTGAAAGAAGCATAAGAGTGACAAGAGTGCATGTGAGATTTTGGTGAAAATAAACTTGTTTATTTTCCTTTGGGTATATACCTAGTAATGGAATTATCGGACTGAATGGCACTTCTGTTTTAAGTTACTTGAGAAATCTCCAAACTATTTTCCACAGTGTCTGAACAAATTACATTCTCATCAACAGTGTGTTTAGTATTTCCTTTTCTCTGCAGCCTTGACATCATCTACTATTTTTTTAATAAATTTTAAATGATAGCCATTCTGACTGGAGATAAACAATATTTGCATTTATTTGATGATTAGCGATAAAGAGCATTATTTCATGTATGTTGGCTGCTTTTGTGTCTTGTTTTGAGAAGTGTATGTTCATGTCTTCTGCCCAGTTATTACTGTGGTTATTTGTTTTTGGTTGTTGAATTGTTGAAATTCTTTATAGATTCTGGATATTATACCTTTGTCAGATGTATAGTTTGCAAATATTTTCTTTTAGTCTATAGATTGTTTACTCTGTTGACAGTTTCTTTTGCTGTGTAGAGGCTCTTTAATTAGGTTGCAATTGTCTTTTATTTCCAGTTGCTTTTGAAGACATTGTCACAAATTTTTTCCCAAGGCTACTGTCCAGAAAAGTGTTTCCTAGGTTTCCTTCTAGCATTCTTACAGTTTGAGATCTTACAATTAAACCTTTAATCAATCTTGAGTTAGATTTGCATATGTTAAATTATAAGAACCCATTTTCATTCTTCTGCATATGACTAGCCAGCTAGCCCAGCACCATTTATTGACTGGGGAGCTCTTTCACCATTGCTTATTTGTTGACTTGGCTAAAAATTAGATGGCTGTAGGTGTGCAGTTTTAGAAAACAATACACTGTCATGTTACACATGTTTTATGGCTATTTCAATTTACAACATGTCGTAAACGTATATAATATTTACTTTAAAGAAAGTCAATAGTTTAGAGAAACAGCAATGTAATAAAGGACTACAGAAAGGTAGAAAGTTTTTACATGTGCCTTAGCCCATTATGTTGTGAGTTTTGACCTGCTTTTGATTCAGAATTCTTTAAATGTATCTAATTAGTATAGATATTTGCATTAGAATTTTAAAAATGCCAACAGAATTAGGAGATGTAATTAGTCTAACTTTAGAGCAACAATGACCATAATGCAATTTGAATTCACCTAATATATGCTACCATTTTCTCCAATTTATTACTCCTGGAAAACAATTCTGGGGTGTGTGTGTGTGTGTGTGTGTGTGTTTAACATGCATTTTGTTAATCATGTAATTAATTGCCTTTTAGATTGCACTTTATTAACACGTGCTGAAAGTACAACATCAATGCCAAATAGGTATCTTTACATCTTTGTAATCTTGTTAAAGACTGCAATATTGATGGTATATTTCAACATGGTTTTTGATTTATCACTTACCATAAATTAAGAAGGGCGAAGCACTAAAAAATAAGAACGCAATGTTTTCCTTTGCAAGCTATTAGCTTTTTCTGAAAACAGAAAAAACATTTAAGCAAGATATGACTAAGATTTAATATATAATGAACTATTTTACTACTGTTACATATTTTTGAGGCCAAGCCTACTCTCAATGAACACATTACTTCTTAATGTACTTTCAACTTACTGAATTTAAAAAAAGTTTACGTATTTAAGAGAAGTGAGAAACTGGATTATGAATAATTAAGTTGAATGACAGTCAAGCCTTATAATTGTATAGCTGTACTATTTGAGCTTTTAGGATTAGCTTCATTTCAATAAAAATATATTTTTTTCAGAATTATTGAATATTATTTTATCTATTTAAACCAATTTACAAACAATATAATTTCCTCCTGGAGAAATGTGATCTGGAAGAACCACTCTATCTATCTCTCCTAGTCATATCTATGCCTTGATGCTTGGGGCCAAAGCTAAAGCTACACACACTCTCCCAGAGAAGTGGTGCCTTGGAAGAGTTATTCCATATTTGCTCCCCAGTCACTGTTACACACTGCCCCTAGGGAGGTGAACTGACCTTGGGCATGGCCTCCCGATGGTATGTGGCCTTGGCAGAACTGCTTCAAAAACTTCTCCCCATCACTTCTATACCTTGCTTAACTGTGCTAGAGCTAAAATAATACCAGACATCCCAGGAGAATGTTGCCTTGGCTGCCTAGAGCAGTTGTGCTTGTGCCGCTCTATGCCTGAGCAAAAGTGATAGTCTGTCTCCTGGGAAAACAGTACCTAGGATGCTCAGACTAGTCATGCCTCACTGGTGCCTAAGTTGAACCAGTTTTCTGCCTCTCAAAAAATTTTGTGTTGGCTGCTCAGTACTAGAAGTTCCAGACAAAGCAATTAGGAAAGTTAAAGAAATAAAGGGAATTCAATTCAAAAAGGAGGAAGCCTATTTTTTTTTCCATTTGTAAATCACATAATATTTTATGTAGAAAACCCTAAAAGCTCCAGTGGAAAAAACTCTTAAACTTACAAATTCAAGTTAAGAGAAACAAAATCAGCATATAAAAATTACCAACATTTCTATAAACTAATGACAAATTTGCAGAAATAGAAATCAAAAGCAATCCTATTTACAATATGGATAGAAAATACAAAACCTAAAATAAGTTTAAGACAGTAGGTGATAGATCCCTACAAGATATACTATATAACCTTGAAGAAAGGAACTGAAGTTTACACCAAAAAATTGAAAGGTATCTCATATTTATGGATTGGCAAAATAATATTGTAAAACTGACTGTACTAGCTAATCTATAGATTCAGTGCAATCTCTACAGCAATGACAATCTTACAAAAAAACCCAAAAATATTTCTAGAATTTATGTAAAACAACAAAAAATTGGAATAGCCAAAGCAATCCTGAATAAAAGAAAGAAAGCATCACACTACCTGACTACAAAATGTAGTACAAAGCTATAGTAACCTAAATAGCATGGTCTTAGCATACAAACAGGCACATAGACTAATAGAACTCAATAGAGAACACAGAAATAAATACATATGCATACAGCCAATTGGTTTTTGACAAAGATACCAAGAATATTTATTCAGGAAAGATCAGTGTCTTCAATAAATGGTGCTAGGCAAACTGAATATCTATATGGAGAAAAATGAAACTACATTTGTCTCAGCATATTAAAATAAAACAATATGGATTATATTCTTAACTTTGAAACCCCAAACTTTAAAACCACTAGTAAGAAAACATAGGGAAAATCCTTGAAGACATTATTTTGGGCAAGGTTTTTATAAAGCATACCTCAAAAGCCTAGACAACAAAATAGAAAATAGACAAATTATATCGTGTCATATTAAAAAGCTTTTTCACAGCAAAGTCAGCAGCCAATAGAGTGAAGAGAGAACCAGCAAATAGGGGAAAAATATTTGTAACCTGTTCATCCAAAACGATTAATATCCAGAATATACAACAGTTCCAAACTACTAAAATGCAGAAAACAAATAACCTAATTTTTTTTAAAGAGAAAATGAGTTCCTAGATCCTTGAGGATTCTCAAAAGACATACAACATCTAATACATATATGGAAAAGTGCTCAACATCATTAATCATTAGGGAAATGAGAATCCAAAACACAATGAGATTTTATTTCACAACAATAAAAGTGACTATGATCAAAGAGTCAAAAAATAACAAAGTTGGAAAAGATGCAGAGAAAAGGAAACTCTTATTTTCTGTTGGTGGAATTATGAATTAGCACAGCCATTATGGAGAACACTATGAAAGTTCTTCAAGAATATATAGATTTTGTTAGAACTCCCTATCAAGCTACCATTGTCTTTCTTGAAGAACTGGAAAAAAACACCTTACACTTCATATGGAACCAAAAAAGAGCCCACATAGCCAAGATAATTCTATGAAAAAAAAAATAACAATAAAAATAAAACAAAAAAAAGCTGGAGGCATCATGCTCCCTGACTTCAAACTATACTACAAGGCTGCAGTAATCAAAACAGCATGGTATAGACCAATAGAGCAGAACAGAGGCCCCAGAAATAATGTCACACATTTACAATCATCTGATCTTTGAGATACCTGACAAAAACAAGCAATGAGGAGATGATTCCCTATATAATAAATGGTGTTGGGAAAACTGGCTAGCCTTATGCAGAAAGCAGAAACTGGATCCCTTCCTTACACCTTATATAAAAATTTACTCCAGATAGATTAAAGATTAAAACATAAGATCTAATACCATAAAAACAGTAGAAGAAAACCTAGGCAATACCATTCAGAACATAGGCATGGACAAGGACTTCATGACTAAAACACAAAAAGCAATGGCAACAAAAGCCAAAATAGACAAATGGAATCTAATTAAACTAAAGAGCTTCTGCACAGCGACAGAAACTGTCATTAGAGTGAACTAGAAACCAACAGAATGGGAAAAATTTTTTGCAATCTACCCATCTGACAAAGGGCTAATATTCAAAATCTACAAAGAACTTAAACAAATTTACAAGAAAAAAAAACAAACAACCCTATCAAAAAGTATGCAAAGGATATGAACAGACACTTTTCAAAAGAAGACATTTATGCGCCAACAAACATGAAAAAAAAAAAAAAACTCATCATCACTGGTCGTTAGAGAATTGCAAATCAAAATCATATTGAGATACCATCTCACGCCAGCTAGAATGGCAATCATTAAAAAATCCAGAGACAACAGATGCTGGAGAGGATGTGGAGAAATAGGAATGCTTTTAGACTCTTGGTGGGAGTGTAAATTAGTTCAACCACGTGGAAGACAGTGTGTTGATTCCTCAAGGATCTAGAAGTAGAAATACCATTTGACCCAGCAACGAAATTACTGGCTATGTACCCAAAGGATTATAAATCATTCTATTATAAAGACAGATGCACATGTACATTTATTTCGGCACTCTTCACAATAGCAAAGACTTGGAACCAACCCAAATGACCATCAGTAATAGACTGGATAAGGAAAATGTGGCACATATACACCATGGAATACTATGTAGCCATAAAAATGGATGAGTTCATGTCCTTTGCAAGGGATAAAACTGGAAACAATCACTCAGAAAACCTACACAGGAACAGGAAACCAAACACCACATGATCTCACTCATAAGGGATTGTTGAACAATGAGAACACATGGACACAGAGAAGGAACATCACACACTGGGGCCTGTCAGGGGTGCTAGGGGAGGGATAGCAGGAGTGGGGTGATTGGAATGGGATAGCATTAGGAGAAATATCTAATGTAGATGACATGGTAATGGATGCAGCAACCACCATGGCACATGTATAACTATGTGGCAAACCAGCACATTCTGCACATTCTGCACATCCCAGAACTTAAAATATGATTAAAAAAAAGAAAAAAAAAAGAAAGTTTTTCAAGACAGTAAAAACGGAGCTCTCATATGACCCAGCAGTCCCACAGTTGGTTATATAACTAAAGGAAAGATAATCAATATGCCAAAGAGATATCTACACTTCCATGTTTATTGCAGCACTATTCACAATAACCAAAATATAGAATCAAGCTAAGTCTCCATCAATAGATAAATGAATAAAGAAAATGTGGTAAATATGCACAACTTGAATACTATTCAGCCATATTAAAAATGAAATTTTGTCATTGTGACATCACTGATGAATTTGGAGAATATTATATTAAATTAAATAGATCAGGCACAGAAAGACAAACACTACACTACTAGATATGTTGAAGCTGAATAATTTGGTCTTGCAGAAGTGGAGAATAGAATAGCGATTACTAGATAGTGAGAAGGGCATAGTTACTCAGAGTTTGGTGAAAACATGCAAAATTATAATTAAATAGAAGGAATAAGTTTAAATGTTCTATGGTACTGTACGTTGGTTATAATTAGTAATTAAGTATACATTTTCATATTGCTAGAAAAGCAGAATTTGAATATTCTAAGCACAAATAAATAATAAATCTTTGAGGTGAAGGGGATGCCAATTGCTTTGATTTGACCATTATAAATTGCATATGTATATCAATATCTTACGTTGTCCCCAATAAATACATAAATTTTTATGTGTCAGTTAAAAAAATAAAAGCAGAAAAAGGAGTAGATTTAGTGTTATATAAGACATGGTTCACAAAAACACTAACATTATACCATGATAAAATAATTGACTGATCCTGTCAATGTGAAAAGATAGAAATCTAAACAAAATACAGATTAATAATCTACTGGTAGAAAACAACGTTGCATAACAAAATGTTAAGACTATATAATTCGTGTGTTTGTATATTCTTGTGTATTTGTTGGTTTACACAAATTATATTTTAAAGTTAAAGTGTGGTAGGAATAATAATGGCCTTCTTGTAAGATCTACATGTGAAATCCTATATTTTGTGAATACCTTCACTTGTATGGCAAAGGTGATTACAATTATAGATGAGTTTAAGTTTGGTAATTCTTTGACCTCAAAATAGAGAGATTATCTTGGATTTTTCAGGTGGGTCCAATATAATTATAAGTCATTAGAAGTGAAATAGAGGAGAAGAAGTAGAGATTCAAAGGAAGATTTGACAATGGAAAAAGGCATAACCAAAACACCAGGGGTTAGTTCTATGTCCTGTTGCTAACTGCACAGAAGGCCGATCACTGAGACAATGAGAATTGCCAGGGGAGAAGGTCCTTATTTGGGTGACGCCAATAGAGAGACAGGGAATAAATCTCAAGCATGTCCCCAACTAACTAAATTGGAGGTTCATATAGTGGGGAAGAAATGTAGTTACCTGTGGATAAAATAAAAATTAGAGAGATAAATAAGGAAGACAAGTTGTCTGGATTTGGTGATCTGGCTAGTTTCAGTTCCCTGATACTATCTGGAAGGCCCAAGGGTCAGTTTTTCAAGAAAGTGACTTGGATAAGAAAAATACAAGTTTTAAACTTTAAAACTAGAGAGGTTAATTTCTATGTTTATTTTTCAAAATCTCTACATATCAGTTCTATTGGGGAAATGGGTAGAAAGTGATGTAATATCGCTAGCTTTGAAAATAAAGGAAGGGAATGGCTCTGGAACTTGTATAATACAAGGAAGCAGATTTTTTTCCCCAAAAATACTTAGAAAGGAATACAGCCCCGCAAATTCTGATTTTAGCCAATGAGAACCACATCAGATTTGTGATCTATAAAACCGTAAGATAATACATTTGCAGGATTTTTAAACTGCCACATTTGTAAAAATTCGTTATGGCACTATTAGAAAACAAACGTGAATTTAAAGTAAATTTAAATATTTAAACATTTTCTAAAAAAGCAGGCTTAAAATGCATTCAAAACCTTATCTTGTTCCCTATTTTAGGGATGTAGAACAGAAAGTAAGAGGATAGTGGCAGAATCTTACGTTCGGTTTCTGAACAACAGATGTCAAGATATTCCGGGAATTCAAAGGTTGAAAATATACAAATAACTAACATTTTGCTGAAATGTTAGGTAAAAAATACACAATGATAGTTTGAGAAACCGTTTTTCTATTAAAGGGTATCTACTGTGCTAAGGAGTAGGAGAAGGAGTCATTGCTCAGAGTTCCTAATCTCATAGGAAAAAAACCTTACATTTTATAACCTAAATTAGTCACAATCTTTTAATATTGACTTGAGCTGTCATATGGGTTGGCTCTGTTTCACTACTTAAATCTCATCTCAAATTATAATCCCTACAATGTCAAGAGAGAGGGACCTGGTGGGAGGTGATTGGATCCTGGGGCTAGATTTTCTCTTTGCTGTTCTTGTAATAGTGAGTGAGTTCTTATGAAAACTCATTGTTTAATAGGTGTCTGGTGCTTCCCCCTGCTGTCTCTCCCCTGCTGCCTTGTAAATAAGATGGGCCTTGCTTCCCCTTTGCCTTATGCCATGATTGTAAGTTTCCTGAGGGCTTCTAAGCCATAGGGAACTGTGGGTCAATGAAACCTCAGTTCTTTATAAATGACCCAGTCTCAGGTAGTATCTTCACAGCAATGTGAGATTGGACTAACAGAGAAGAATTGGTACTGGGAGTGGGGCACTGCTGTGAAGATAACCCGGAAATGTGGAAGCAACTTTGGAACTGGGTTACAGGAAGAGGTTGAAACAATTTGGAGGGCTCAGAAGAAGGCAGAAAATGTGGGAAGTTTGGAATTCCTGAAGAGTTGTTGAACGGTTTTGATCAAAATTCTTATAGTGATATGAACAATGAAGTCCAAGCTGATCTGGGCTCAGATAGACAAGAGAAAATTATTGGGAACTGTAGCAAAGGTCACTCATGTTATGCTTTAGCAAAGAGATTTGGGGCATTTTTCCCTGTCCTAGAGAACTGTGAAACTTTAAACTTGAGAGACATGATTTAGGGAATCTGGCTGAAGAAATTTCTAAGCAGCAAAGCATTTAAGATGTGACCTGGCTTATTCTGAAAAAGTTTAGTTATATGCGTTCAGAAAGAGATGGTCTGAAATTGGGACTTATGTTTAAAAGGAAAGCAGAGCATAAATATTTAGAAAATTTATAGCCTGACCATGTGGTAGAAATAAAAAAAACATTTTCTGGGGAGGAATTCAAGCTGGCTGCTCATATTTGCCTAAGTAACAAGGAGCTGAATGTTAATAGCCAACACAGTGGGGAACATGTCCCCAGGGCATGTCACAGAACTTCAAGGTAGCCCCTCTCATCAGATGCCAGGAGGCCTAGGAGGGAAAAATTGTTTTGTGGGCGGGCCCAGGGCCCTATTGCTCTGTGCAGCTTCAGAACTTGGTTCTCTGCCTCTCAGCCACTCTAGTTTCATTATGGCTAAAAGGGCCAAGGTATAGCTTGAGCCATGGCTTCAGAGAATGCAAACCCAAGCGTTGGTGGCTTCCATGTGGTGTTGTACCAGCTGGTGAGCAGGAAGCAATAGTTGAGATTTCAGAGGATATATGGAAATGATGAAATGTCCAGGCAGAAGTTTGCTGCAGGGGCAGAGCCCTCATGGAGAACCTCTGCTAGGGCAGTGCAGAAGGGAAAGGTGTGGTTGCAGTCTCTACACAAAGTCCCCATGGGGCACTGCAGAGTGGAGCTGTGAGAAGGGGACCACTCTCTTACAGACCACAGAAACGTAGATCCACCAAAGGCTTTCACTGTGAGCCTGGAAAAGCTGCATGCACTCAATGTCAGCCTATGAAATCAGCCACAGGGCTGTACCCTATAGAACCAAAGGGGCAGACCTGCCCAGGGCCTTGGGAATCTACTCCTTGCATGAGTGTGGCCTAGATGTGAGACATGGATTCAAAGAAGATAATTTTAATGGCTTAAGATTTAATGATTACCCTACTAGGGTATGGACTTTCATGGGGCCTGTAGCCCCTTTGTTTTGGCCAATTTCTCCCATTTCAAATGGAAAGGTGACCTGGTGGGACATGATTGGATCATGGGGGAGGATTTCCCCTTTGCTGTTCTTGTGATAGCGAGTGGGTTCTCACGAGATCTGGTTGTTTGACAAGCATCTGATGCTTACCCCTTCTCACTCTTGTTCTCTCCTGCTACCATCTAAGTCTTGCCTTGTTTCCCCTTCACTTTCCACCATGACTCTAAGTTTCCTGAGGCCTCCCCAGCCATATGAAACTGTGAGTCAGTTAAACCTCCTTTCTTTATAAATTACCCACTCTCAGGTAGTATCTTTATATCAGTGTGAGAATGTATTAATACAGACTGTCTTTTGTTTGTAGATGAACCTGAGAAGAAAGGGGATGCCACACAATGATGCATGAGAGTGAGAAGATTTTACTGTTTGTGCTTTCCAGCGTCTAGGTGCAGAAGCTCTTATTTCTCTTCTTCCTGCTGTTTGAATATCACTCCAAGATAAAAAATTCTAAAGGTATTAAGAAAAAAATATCATCCTGTGTAAGCAAAGGGAATCCTCTCTTAATATGACTTCATAACCTGAGAGACCACACTGAACCAAAGGGAACGGATAAAAACAGTAAAAAATAAAGAACTAACCAAGAAAATACAATTAGAATATACAAACAAACAAAAAACTTCAAAACTCAGAACTATGAAAAGTGTGTTTCCAATTTTTGAATTAACTTAAATAGGAACAATTATTTCTAAGAAGTAAATTTATTTTCCAAAATATAAACTGAATACAAATATTTTAGAATTTAAAGCAAAGTAAGAAAAAACTGGAAATCATATATAAAAAATCAAAGAAACATGGTCATTGAAGATGTAAATATAAAGATGAAAAACATATATGAGTAAAAAAGAGAAAAGAAAAAATAAATAAAAATGTTTCTGAGAATAATTAAGACTCTAGCATCAGAATGAAATATATCAATGTATCCCTTGACTCATTAATTTGAAATATACCTGCACATTTTCCTTTCAAAATTACTGAAATCCAAAGTAAAGGGAAAAATATACATAATAGTCAAGACATGAGGAATATTGTAAACACAAGGGAAAGACAAAAAATACTAATAGCAATGTTCATCAGAAAGTATTCAAACCACATAAGTACTATATTTTGGTATAGGCCTCAAAATAGAAGAGGTCTGGAATCAGTGGTGGGCAATGAGTCTACCTCACTGAAAATTACATCAAGGATTGAAAAATTCAAATAAAAAAATGAGCTAAAACTTATGACTACCTTATATTAAGTAAAATGTATTTACATTTAGTAAACTATTTTCAATAATTGCATAAAGGGGTGTTTTAAATAACAATACAATAGTGTTTTTTGAATTGCCATGTGGTGAGACATAGACAAACACATTAAAAAATAAATTAGGCAACTTAATTGGAAAATTCCTAAAGATTAGAAATCAAAAAATAAATATTTTAATAACCAAATCATCAGAAAATCACAAAGAATTAGCATTTTAACAATAAAAATTAGTGGTTACAGCAAAAAATACTGCAATGTTCAATACAAGAAAAGTTAAGTTTTTATTGATCAAGTAGTTATAGTTTACATTGTACACACAAAACAAATGAATCTTGGTGGAACATATATCTCAACGTGAAATAAAATAAATATAAGCATATAAAGTTTACGTTAAGGAACTAATACATTAGAATATATAGATATTAATTTGAAATAAGGAAATATTTCTTAAACTTGATGGAACAATCCCTTAGTCCAAAAGGAAAATTCGATAAAATTGATAATGTTTTATTTATCAAATTATTGTTGTCTTTTACCTGTTTATTAAATATTTAAAGAATAAAATGGCATACAGAGAATAGAATAATAAATTTGCAACAGAAATAAGAAACATAGCACCAGTTTCACGTATCTGAAAACAATTTGAAATAAAAAAGATAAAGGCAGATAATCCAATGTAAAAAATGTACAAGGGACTGAAAAGGCATATCACAAAAAATTATTTTCATATTGAGTAAATTACAAATAAGTTTAAGTCTTAGAATTATGTGTGTGATTAATTACCATTTAAAAATTCTGATAGAATGTAAGGTAAAGGTCACGTTTCATATTTTACATATAGATACCTAAAGACACCAGTACAATTTTTTAAAACAAATTATTCATTATCCTTGAATTTCCTGGTATCGTACCAGGAAAATAAAAATTGACTGAAATAGATCATTTCTAGTCTCTCTAGCCTGTCCGTATTATCAATATATCTGTTTATTTGTGGAAAACCCACTGCTTTTGCTTCTATAGTTTTATACAAAGATCTTAAGTTACTTGACATGTGTGGTTCAATTTTTTTCAAAATTATTTTAATTATTTGAAATTCTTTGAATATTAATTTAAATTATAGAATAAATTTATATATTTTGATAAAGCAGCAGAATTTTTTATTAGGATTGCATAGCACTTATGGTAAACTTAAAGAAGATTGTTATTTTAACATAGTTGAATCGTCCAATTTATTGACATATATCTCCCCATTTATTTAAATTTTCATCAAAATACGTTAACAATAATTTTAGGTTTCAGCATGCAGAACTTGAGTAGACTTTGTGTAATTTATCCATAGTTATGTAATGTTTTCAATTTTTTAAAATGATACTATAATTCACATTTGTCCTTTGGTATCATATGGAAACACTCTCAATTAATTTTTAGTTGACGAGTAATTAAATATATTTATGGTATAAATATGATATTATTTTACATGTATATATTGTAGAATAATTCAGTTGATCTAATTAGCATATTCATTACCACACATAATTTTTCTTTGTGCTGAGAACATTTAAAATCTACTCTGAACAATTTTGAAGCATGATCTGACTTATACATGGAATCAAAAAATTTGAACTTGTAGAATGTTGGTTACCAGAGATGGGGGCTATAGACGGAGGAAGGGAAGACGTTATTCAAAAAGCACAAACTTTCAGTTAAATAGGAGAAATAGCTTTTGTGTGAGCTATTGCACAGCAGGGTGACTATCATTAATAATAATATATTACATATTCTGAAATACCTTAATTTTTATATGTCAACCTTGACACTGCCAAACTCTTTCTAATTAGTGTAGATTTTTCCTTCTACATGCTTGGGGACAATGACAGTTGATGTTCACTTTTTTAATTCTGATATTATTAATTGTTGACTCAAACAGATCTCTTGAGTGAGAACATCAAAAATCGATAGACAGCCAACACGGACACCATTGTTAAAGAGGGAGAAAGCTGGGAAGCTTGTTCAAGGTCATTGGCAAGAGGATTGATCCCACGCCACAGTGTGTTGAACCCTGCTACAACACACTCCCATAGTGGACCTCTGAAATTTAACTACAGGAGTTCTCACAAACATCATAGACTTTTGGAGTGGCAAGGGAAAATACCCAGGAAACAAGCAGAGCCACGGCTTTAACCCACAAGGAGCTCAGAAGGCTTTATTGCACTTTGCAGCAGCAGCAAAATGCAACTATGGACACCAATCTCTGAAGGTTCTCTGTTTTGCTCTAAATGACGGCAGCCCCTGCCATCTGCTGGGTCAGGAGACAGCAAGGCTGTCACTGTGACATAACCAAGGTGCATCTCATCCATGTGTCCACTTGCCTGCCAACCTTTCCCAAGGCTGTCTCTCTGGCTGTTCCCATAGAAGAGTACCCATAGAAAAACTTCCATTTCCCTGCCTAACTGTTTTACTCATATCCTGAGAGCAGTTCACCCCCAAATCAGAGCTAGTGCTCAACTCCAAGAGACCAGAGGACGAATCCATAGGCTTGGTTTCAACATCCCAGGACCCAAACACTGCCCAGGGGTATTGGTTCTGTGACGTGAGCTTGAGTGTGGAAGGAGCTCCCAGTGCCAGAACATACAGGAATGTAATGTGGGTTTGTGTGATTGTATGGGAGCTAGGCACCCCTCTATCTTTGCAAGACTGGGTCAGGAATGGTGTGGCTACAGAGATGTCTCAAACAGCTCAGAGATCTTGGCACAGATGTCTTAAAGAAAGACTATCTGGTTGGGCATGCTTCTGGGGCAGATGGCCAAAGGAAGACCCATAATGTGAGAGGCGTGTGAGCTGGGCAGGCCCTATAGCCATATAATGTTATAAAAGTAATGCACTGTAGGTGCCGTACAAGTTGCACATCTGTAGTGCCGCTGCCCTGCCCAGGGATCCTCCATCCTTGATTCACTGCATCACCAGAACACCCACAAACCTACCATACAATGTGTTATGACTTTGGCAAGCACAGGGGTTGTAGATCTCCTGGTAAACTAACCTTTGACACAAATTGCCCTCAGGCAAGAGGGAGTACAGTTTACCAAAGCCCTCCTTGTGGCAAAGAAAGTGTGGATGCAGCGCCAGTAGTTGAAGGGAACACCATCCAGGCCCAGGAATGAACTTGAAGAGTAAGTCGTATCTCCCTCCACTCACTTCCCTTCCCCAAAGCACTGTTGCCCATGCATGGAAGTACAGAAAGGGCAAGCTGGCTGAGTAAGATCCTATCTGCCGGCCCTTGTTCTTAAACACCATCTAAAAATGATCCACGATTTGAAGGATGACATGGCTATATTAAGAAAGAACCAAACAGAACTTCTATCACTGAAAGATTTACTACATAAATTTTTAGATAGAATTTGGAAGCCTTAACAACAGATTAGACCAAGCAGAGGAAAGAATTTCAGAGCTCAAATTGCATTCCTTTGAATGAACTCAGTCAGACAAAAATGAAAAACCGAAAATTTTTTTTAAATGGAAAAATCTCTAAGAAACATGGACGTATGTAAAGCAACTAAACTTACTACTCATTGACATTCCTGAGAAATAAGGGAATTAAAGCAACTTCAAAAACATATTTAATTTTATAACTCATTAATATTTCTCAATATTTTCCCAAATTTTATAAATTACTATTGGTCTGTTCAGGGTTGCTTTTACTCCTTAGTTTAATCTTGAGAGGGTGCATGTTTCTACAAATTTATCTATTTTCTCTAGGTTTTTTATTTTGTGCACACTTAGATGTACGTAGTAGTCATGATAAGGTGATATGCAGGCACAAGAAATTCAGAAAACTCCTATGAGATGCTGTAGAAGACAATCATCCCTAGAGTATATAGTCATCAGACTTTTCAAAGTCAATGTAATAGAAAAATGTCAAAGGCAGCTAGAGAAAAGAGACATACTATCTATAAAGGGAATCCTATCAGAATAATACTAGATTGTCAGCACAAACCTTACAAACCAGAAGAGATTGGAGGTCTATTTTTAGCATTCTTAAAGATAAGAAATTCCAATCAATATCTTTCTATTTTAATTTATTATCTTCATTCTGTATTATTTTGATTTTTTTATCTTCATTCTTATTTTATAAAATAAAATTCTGTTTTAAATTTAAATGTTTAGTGGTTGCCATGGAACATACAACAAGTTTAATTCTATAGACCTCCAATTATTATTACACCACTTCAAAATACCATCTAAATCACACAACGGTGTACTTTCAGTCTTTCTCCAATTCTTGTTTTATTTGTTTGTTTTTGTTTTGAGATGGAGTCTTGCTCTATTGCCCAGGCTGGAGTGCAGTGGCGTGATTGCAGGTCACTGCAACCTCCGCCTCCTGGGTTCAAGAGATTTTTCTGCCTCAGCCTCCTACCGAGTAGCTGGGACTATAGGTATGCACCACCACACCCTACTCATTTTTGTATTATAGAGATAGAGTTTCACCATATTATTCAGGCTGGTTTTGAACTCTGGACCTCGTGATCCGCCCACCTTGGCCTCCCAAAGTGCTGGAATTACAAGAGTGAGCCGCCACTCCCGGCCCTCCAATTCTTAATAGCTGTGATTTTCACAAAATGTATACATACCGATAAGTCCAATAATATGTTGCTACTGTTTTGCTCTAGTTAGTAATTTATCTTTGAACAATTTTACAATAAAGAGATAAACTTTATTATTATCCTCATTTTTACCAACTCCAATGTTCAATTTTGTAAAATTTAGTTACAAATTTCCCTCTGTTACTAAAATCTTTTCTAGTTAAAAATTTAATTCTACTTTGTAGTTTTGTATTGCAGTGCTGCTGGAAATGGCTTTTCTCCATTCTTCTTAGAAAAAATAAATATTTTACTTTTATCTGTATCTGTGAATGTATTATTTTTCCTTTAGGTCCTGAAAAATGTCCCTCCATCAACTGCTGATTTGCATAATATTTTACAGGCAGCTGGCTGTTATTTTATTCTTTCTTTCTCTATACATAAATCCTCTTTTTTCTCGCCTCCAACTCCAGGATGCCACAAATAATTTCTCTATCACCTTGGTTTTCAGATGCATGACAACGATCCGTCTTGATCTTTTTTTTTTTTTCTTATTATACATGCTGCTTGTTATTTTCCCAAATTTTTGAAATTGTTTTTGTTTCTTGTTTGTATGTTTTAAAAATTGTCAATAATTATCTATATTGACCTTCCGTTATCAGATGTTCTATTTTTTGTTTTTGATACTCTTTTTCCTCCAATCTTTTTGTTTGTTTGTTTCAATTCCTTTGCTTTCTGTTGTCCTGTTTACATGTTTGCTAATTCTTTTATCTGAGATGTCTGGTTTGCTGATAGCCAACGGTAGGAATCTATCATCTGTGAAATAATTGGTTTTTTAACTTTATTTTTATGTTTTCATTTTATTCTTTATGTGTATTTTTCATTTCTCTTAAAATTATCCATATTTCATTTCATTTCTACCTTTTTAACAAAAGATAGAGACTTTCGTTTGATAATAAGAGATTTTTTTTTTCTATTACATCCAAAATCTTTGTCTTTTATGGTTTTGGAGATTTTGATATCTCTGTATACTGATGATGAGTCAATTTTGGTAAGTTTTGTATCAGTTTTGCTTTTTTAGTGTTTGATTGTTTTATTATCTCTCAGGAATTGTATACAAAAGAATATTAGAGGAGCAGAAAAATATAGCTTTCACATACTCATGTGCACATACATCTTTTCCTTTGTCAAGACATTTGCGTTAAGTGCACAGGCTATGTAATCAGTAGTTAAACATTTTGGTGAAGGACTCTAGGACTATAATTAATTTGAGATTACTGCTATCTTTAAATGCTGACATACATTGTGCGTGGTGGAGCCCTGGAGATCTGGAGGATTTCTCTCACTATTCCTTTTCCACTCTCATTTTTCAGCAGGCTTAAAAGACGTGCACCACAGATAGGTTTTCTTGCATTCGTTCATCTAACGCAATAGTAGATTATGGTTGTGTGTCTTGTGAAGAACTGCTTACAGTGAGGCAGGGTAAATTATTGGTTTTCTTTCAACAGAGTTAGTCTTTGGCAGGCATGTCCTCTGCCAAAGTGATATAGTTTGTGTGCCCTATCTTTGAAGGAGCTTCTCATCCTTTGAAATTTATTTCACTTGTTTGTCTTACACATCAGTTCTCTGATAGGTTCCAGAAAGTTATGATTCTGTAGATTAACTGACTTTTTCTCAATGCTAAGACATGAGTAATATTCTCTATTAGGTGGCTCCCTGCTCCTTCAGTAAATATAGACCCTTGCTAACATACTCAGTGTTTCCTAAGTTTAAAGCATGCATCACTATATCATAACCACATGTTGATCAATTCAAACATCACTGTGGCAACATAGTAAATGTATACCAATTTTCATTTCATGACAATCTACACTTGCCTTACTGGACTCCAAATTAGGATTACAAACTTTATAATGGATTACCAGTTCCTCTTCATTTGTGGCATTTTGTGAATGATTTTCCATAAAACAGGTAGCTGAAACAATTAAATAGTCTATATTAAACATGCAATACTGTTGAAATGGGAGTTAGTGGAAATTAAAACTGCCTTATAAACATTTATTTAATCAGATAAATAATTTCTTGTCCTCTTGGGATTCTTTATTGGTTGGTGTTTTTAAGAAGTGTATGTGTCTAGAGGGGACCTCTCTCCCCAAGTGTTTATAATGGTACAAACTACAGCTAGTTTTTGCAACTTCATGTACAGCTATATTCAGTGTTATTCAGTTTTTAAATGATTTTTTCACAGTTTTATGTGAAGTTTGGCCTCTTTATACATAATAAAACCTTTGTTGACTGGGTATGAAATCCCAAAAACTGCTTTACATTTTGGAATGCAAATGGGTTAAAGGGCATATTGTACAAAAAAAAATTTCTTTTTAAATGAAAGAAGTGTATAAAGTAAGATGGGGGAAGATTGAAGAGGTCACAGATAAGATATCAAGATTGACAATTCTAGTTTGAGGAAGATTGACAATTATAGTTTGAAGGAAGTTAAACTTGAGTTAAATCTTGAATATAGGGAAGATTTCAAAAAATCTCATGTGGGATAAGCTTGGAAAAGATTTAGAGATAGGGTTTCACAGAAGGTTTTGTATTTTTCTAATAGTAAAAGTTTAACCAATAGGCACTGAAAATTTACACAAATTCAAATAATTTTAATAACTTTAAAACTTGGATGCCTTTAAACGAATTTTTGAAATGCATACATTCATATTCACTGAAGTATGTGTTTACGTATATGCTTTCTCCCCAGCGATATCACAACAGAATAACCCTAGTATAAACTCTGTCTTGTACGCCATGTTTGTACAGTTCTGAAACTCTAAAAACTGGTAGGTCAAACATCCATTGTCTTTGTAATGTGATTTTTATGTTACAATTGCCTAAGACACTGTTTCAGTAAAATTAGGTGTTTCTTTTTACTGCCTTGCCTTACTACTCATTTGCCGAATTAATATGAATGGCGAACCTGGGAACCTGAAATAAAGCAAATTCATGTTGCTTTCATGAAGGTGACTTGATTAACCAGCAGATGATACAAAGTTGGGAATAAAATATAAGGAAGCAAAGAAAAAGCAGCAGGTATGGGACACACAATCACTGCCTAAATCTGTCAAAGAGAAATTTGAGTTGACAATAAATAATTAGCTTCCGGAAAGATTTTTCTTACTGGTTTTTCATAGTTTACTACTTAACTTTAGGAATGGTCAACCCCTAAGAAAATGAGAAGCAGGAAAACAAAATCTGGTGAATCAAGTCAATTTAACAAAGCACTGGCTTTATTTTCTCTTCGTCACCGGCTCTGGAAATGAGCATGACACAAGCAAAAGGTAAATCATGAGGTGTGTGGCTTCCTGAAACTTTCATCCTGTGTGATCTCTGCATACTGTTAAGAGAAAAAAAAAGAAAGAAAGAAAAAGAAATATTCTAAAATTGTTGAAAAACCCCAGAGAGTTTGAATTACTTTCAGCTTGATATAATTTTATGGTCTTGCCCTTCAAAATCTTTCAGAATTTTAGATTACCCATGTTTTTCTCTGAAAATATCAGCTGTGTACTAATAAACATTTTCAAGCAGAAGGGATGCTGAATGTTTTTTTTCAAATTTAATGAGTAGATTAATCAGACTTTTAGGATTGAGCCTTTCCTGGATTTCCAAGTGATATTGATAACTTTTTCAAGCAATTTTCTGAAGTTGGAGTTAGGATTAATTGCATACATAGAAATTATTGGCAATTATTAGACTTAAAATGTATACAACATATAATTTTTAGTTATAGTAATTTAAATATATACATTAATTAATTAGAATTAAATTTATAACCATAAAGTCATACTTAAAAGATTAGCTAAAATGACAAAATAAAAAAAAGTTTTATCTAGAGATGTGTATGGATAAATTATTACTATTTTATTTAGCTCAAATTTCATTATATTCTTAGAATTATATTTATCAATTTAATTTCATGTGCTGCCATGTTTCTTGTATTACTATCACATTTTCATGTAAATTGTGTTGCAATAATAATCAGACATTTTCTGTGACCTTGAAATTCATGTATATTAATGTATTAAAACATTTGTGAGCCTTGTAATGAAACGCCAGGTTATTAAGTGGGCTAACTATAATTACACTTCTGGTAGTATAACTATAATTAAAATTTTTAACATAGAGTCCCCTAATCTCTCTGAAAAATAGACAATCGGTGAATATAAGTACAGCACTATAATTAGTGAAAAGAATTTTTATACTTAGGGTTTAAAACACAGCATAAAATCTTCTGCATTTTGAACTTCACAGGTTTTAGGTAATATTTGGTAGATATTGTATTACAAGATAGTAGTCATTTTCTGAATTCTTTCTAGTTTTTCACTACTGTTCTTGTATTATTCTTAAAATATGATTTGAAAATTTAGTTTTTCCCCTAAGGAAAAAAATATTAGGTATTTAGAAAATTATACTTTATTTTACTACATCTAAGCCACTTTCATTGCTTAGAGACATAATTATTTTATTTAATGCTAAGAAAGTTAAAATAAATAAATAAAAGTCCCAATTAACTACAGTACAGTGTTTATTTATCAATAAGACTTTGAGATTTTTAAGTTTACTAAAAGAGCTCATTTAGATTTATTTAGACATAGGTTTTTAGATTATTACACTTACATGTGTAAATAAACATTGAAGAGAAACTATGAAAATATAGTAAAACATTTTTTACTGATAAAATTTAACTCTTCTAAATAATTTTTCTCCTAAAGACATTGAAGTTTTTTTTTTAATTCAGTACACTCCTCTGTGCTATCAGTATTGTTAGTAGTAGAGTATTTATTTAAAAATCTTGCTTTATGATGTCTTTCAGATGTTGTGGCTAAAACATTAATAACAGTTGCCCAAATTTTGAGGCCTTGCTTTTGTGATGTCATCTGAAGTTGACAATGAATAGTTTTGCAGAAAAATAGATGACTCATTTTATTATTTAAATAATCTTTAAACTATTGTCAATGGAAACTTCAAAAGTTTCATGACGTCTAGTCATGCTAACAGGATAAATAAGGCTCACACATGTGCAGGCTGTAAACTAGTGTTATCATGTCTACCACTGGGCCAGTGGCAATGATAACACACCACTGAACTCAAAACATGTTCCGCTTATAGACACATTAACAAATGTGAAAACGTGTCTTATAATATGATAATAATCCTTGATATTGAGGAAATATGAAATTAAAATTGCATGACTATCATATTTAATAATATTTTATTTTACTATGAACTAATTAATATTTTTTCATTTGTCTTTTTAAAATCATTTCTTTACCTTAGAGTTACCAAAATTAATATATTACTTATCAATGTGGATATATGTTAATATAGGTATATATTTGTGTGTATATGGATATGGATATGGATATGTAAAATAGTGTTTAATTAAATAATCAGAAAATACTACTTATTTGTTACATATTTTCCAACTCCATTGTAAAGATCTGGCTGTGAGTTTAAGAATTTATCATTAGGTGTGCACATTTTTTTCTTGCAATTTTTTTCCAAAATTTTTACACTATAAGTAAAATTTTATTTTGACACCAGGCTACTACACATCTGGTCTCTCGTCAAATTAATTTGTTTCAAAAGATTGTAAGATCCATTCAATAAGAAAATCAAATATAGTATGTTAATTAAGACCATGGAGTCTGGAGTCAGACTGCCTGGATTTGAATCTCTCTTCCAAAGCATACTGGTAGTCTAAGATTATTTGATATTAATTTTCTCATCATTAAATGGGAAAAAAGCATATGTACATCATAGAGTTGTTGGGAAGATTGAATGATTTCATTTATAAACATAATAAGTGCTATATAAATGTTCCTATTTATATTATTATTACTCTGTAAATAAGTATGTGTGGATGATGACTGATAATAGTATAGAATGACTAACAAAGTGTACAAAACTTTGCTTTCTTCAACTTTGCAAAGAAAATCATTAAAGAAATGTGATTGTCTAAATTCGTATTTGACCTAACTAGATGACAGATGGTACGATATTATTAGCATGCACTGGATTTATCTTTTTCTCTATAATAGAACAGCTTTGGAAAACTGAAACACCCACAATAATGACTTTTCACAAAACCTTTTCCCTGCAAAGTTAGTTATTCCACCACATGAGGTATATCTTATTTTTTGATACTTGTCTGCCTAGGTTTATAACTAGTCTGTCTTTTATTTCTGTAAAAACTGCTCCCTCATTTCTTTATTGACTTTTTATTTATTGTTCAATAAATGCACATATTCTTCCATATGCCTATATTTCACCATTTCTTTATTGTGTCTATTCTACCCAATAAATATAACAGTGGCTTCTCAGGTCTAAGTATTATCTCATATGAATTATGACAAATTTTCTGTATCTAGTTCAGATTAGTTTTCTGAGCTATACTTTCACAAATCAAACTGCATATAGATATTACTAAGGAGTTTTTTCTTAAATTTTACATACCATATTTCATATTATTAGGTCAGAATAATATTGCAAATGATGTCAAATAAGTTCCTAATGATTTTAAACATTTTTTAATTATTAGAGTAGCTATGTTTAGCTATACAAAAAGTAACTGCAGGTGAATTTTTTAGGGAATTGGCATATTAGACAATGTAGTCACCACACAATTATGGTAATGTGGCTGTTCAGAAAATCTTGTTGCCTCATGCTGTCACCAAGACTTCTGATCATTTTGTTGATGAAGAGTTATAAAGCCAATGATAATATTAATGGAATTAATTAAACCCGCCAAAGGGAGGGGTTTAATGCTGCAGCATAACATTGACATATTATTCTTGCTCATTCATAATTCAGCCAAGAGCACATAAATTAACTGGTAAAAATTTATTACTCAATATTGAAAAATATTGCTATTCAATCACTAATTTAAAATATTTTATGAAAAGTAAATGGGTAAACCTATAAATCTTCTTCCCTGTGTGAAAAATATACCTTTTCTTTTTTTTTTTTTTTTTTTTTTTGAGATGGAGTCTGGCTGTGTCACCAAGCTGGAGTGCACGGGAACGATCTTGGCTCACTACAACTTCTGCCTCCCAGTTTCAAGCAATTATCCTGCCTTAGCCTCCGGAGTAGCTGGAATTACAGGCATGTGCCACTACATCTTGCTAATATTTGTATTTTTCAGTAGAGATGGAGGCTCACCCTGTTTTCCAGGATGGCCTCCATCTCCTGACCTCGTGATCCTCCCACCTCGGCCTCCCAAAGTGCTGGGGTTACAGCCGTGAGCCACTGTGCACAGCTGTAATTTTTATGAAGTAAAATTCTTCATTCTAGTAAGCTCATTAGAAAGATATTTTTAAATTATTCAAATGGTCATCATCACTTGTATTTTAACCTACCTGCAGCAATTGGAGACTAGAACCTGAAGAAGTTTTTGATAGCTATGCAGATGCTGCCTACATTGGATTGTGTGTGTGTATGTATGTGGTAGGTTTTGAAAGAGAAGGATACAAAAAGCAGCCTCTCTGTGGTCTGAAACTCATTTCACAGATAATGAATTTTGCAACTGAAGGAAAAGCAAACTATTTTAACATTTAGATTTGCAGGTTTTAGTTTAGACATTTAGGTTTGAGAAAATTTTTCCTTTTTGACCCATTGCTAGGTTCATGGTTAAAATCTGTATAACAAAAGGCAAACAAACAAAAGTAAATCACACACATTTATTTAATATAGGTTTTACTCTACATGAAGCTTTTAGAACTAATGACTCAAAAGAAGTAGGGAAATCTATGTACTTTCTGCTATGTTTGATTTTTTAAAAGTGGATAATTGTGTAGAAGTTTGATTGGATGAAAAAAGTATAATCTGTGATTAACTTAGGAGGACTTAGGTTTGTTTCTACAGATTCTTCTGTTTTCTGTTATTTTCAGATAAGAACCTTTCTTTCCTTCTTGTGCAGAGTGGATACCTCTGTTATGAGGATCTTGTGAAGTGCTTTTTAGAAAGATCAGAAAAATCTTTCTAGGTTTTATGACCTGGCTCAGAGAGAAGTGTAAGGGGAAAATGACAATGACCTTCTTGATTCTGGTATTTTCACCTATCACACACACACACACACACACACACACGTGTGTGCATGCTTTTTTCTGTTGTGACATGGCATGAGTTACACCTAGGGGATCACAGCTTGTAGGTAAGATGGTTTACTGCTTACTATGATTTAACTGTTTGTCCTTTCAAAAACTCAAGTTGAAATTTAACCACCAATGCAACAGAGTATTGGGAGCTGGGGCCTAATGGAATGTGTTTACATTATGAAGGCTCTGTTTTAGTGAATAGATTAATGCCATTATAATAAGGGCTTTCCAGAGTGGGCTTTCTGCTCTTCTGCCTGCTATGTGATGACACGCATAAGAAAGGCTTCACCATATGCCAACACCTTGATATAGGACTTTCCAACCTCCAGAACTATAAGAAAATAAATTTCTGCTCGTTATAAATTGCCCAATCTCAGGTATTCTGTTAGAGCAGCACAAAATGGACTCAGACCCTGGTGTAGCCAATGATTTCCAAATGTGACATAGCTTCTCCATAACCCTATGAAAATGACAATCACTATTTATTCTCTCAGAGTATGTTTTTAAGAAGCTTCCTTAAAATATATATCCTCCAAGCTTATAGTTTGGTAGTACAACTTTCCAGTCTCTATAGAATATTAAATTCATAGAAATTTTAGAAGGTCACATGAGATACAGTTTAATAGTTTGCTTTGTTATATAGAATGTAACTGGGTGGAAAAATTCAGGACACTTTGGCTTCTTATTTGAATTCTAATTTTCCTGTTAAAATTCTATGAAATACATGCCATTAGAGAACAATATTATTGCTTAAAAGATGTCTTTGCATTTGAAGAGGAAACCTGTTACACAAAGATGCCTGAACATTTCTGCATAATTTGTAACAGCATCAGAAGCAATAGGTCACCTATTTTGAATAGTGTCCGCCAAACAAAATAACTTGGGAAAGTCTCTTGCAGGTTGCGTTAATAGTATCTGGTCCACCTACCTACAGGTTACTGATGTATTGAGCAGTGGTTAATAGCTAGCTTTCGAAAGCCTATTTAATTTTTCAATTTAAACGCCTAGATAATGCTTGGGACAGTACAGATATATAAAGAACTTGTTCTTGGCCGCAGGAAGTGTTATTATTGCTTAGGTTGAGCAATTATTCAAGATATCCCCCGGGGATGTGCGATGTGACAGCGTTCACACTAGCACTGTGTAGAAGCAGCCTGCCAGATGGTCAGAACCTGCAGTGGTGGAATGAATGAGGAGAGTAGGATGGGACCTGGAGCAAAACAGCTTTTGTGTAGCAATCTGGTGGCAGCAGCATTTGGAAATTTGAGGAACTTGTTCCCAGGGTTTGAGAAAATGACATAAACTCTACATGAAAATTAGTTAAACATAGACAGAAGTTAGACTAATTTCATGACTCAGTCTGTTCCTGTTAACATCTTCTTTGGCCTAATATATTGGGTTGTTTTTACTTCACCATGACACACCATACAAGTTACAGTAAAATTTTATATTTTCCTTTAAGAAGTGAATTGGTTCTCTATCACCCCAGGCCAAAATGAGTTGGATGTTGCTCTGGCCACAATTTTAACTGTTCTTGAAGTTGCCCTGGTTATAGGATATTTTGCTGTCTTCACAGTTCCCCTGTTTTCTGCAGTGTGCAGTGCTCTGGACCACTGATTTCACTGCCCAAGCAGTATGTCATTGGTAGATAAGTGTATATGGAACAAGGTGTGAGCTACTAATGAATGTTAGAAGAAAGGAAGGCAGTATTGTCTGTTGTGTTTATATAACTCATTTTAAGTGTTATCTTGGAGAAGCATAATGAGTGGTAGGCAAAGAGTTATTTAAGAGAAACTCCACAGACCATTCAATCCAACAAACATATGCAGTTCAATTAAAATATATTTCTAATATTTCAAATGTTAGAAATGCTCATTTGTGAGAATATAGAAAAGAATTTATAACTGTAATAACACATCGTGAACCTTAATTTCTATTTTTAAGTTAAATATATTGCAATATAATTTAAAAACAATAAAATGCCCTCATGCCTGTATCATACTGTCTTCCTTACTCTAGCATCATTATATGTCTTGAAAACAAATAGCTAAGCATCCGTCATCTTTTAAATCCTTTTTCCCAATAGTTTTGACTATTTTAGACCATATGTGTTTCCATTAAATTATACAATCTTTTTTCACCGTTACAAATTTCTTACTGAGATTTTGATCAGGATTCCAGTAAGTTATAAAGTCTTCCAACTTAACAACTTAGTAATTTATTTAATTTTCCTTAATTTCTAGCAATCATTCCTAAGTTTTTTGTTTTTAATACTATTTTAAAGAATGTCTTTAATTTTATATTCTAATATTTTATCCCTGATATGTAAAAATGTATATTTCTTCTATATATAGAACTTGCGTTTTGTGAATCTGCCAAAAATCACTTATTTATGTTTTTAGATCTTTCTGTTTCTTTACTTAGGTACTTATATAGTTTGAAGATAGTTTTAGAGTGAGACATCTTTTCTTTATTGCAAATAATGGAAAGTATTCAGTCTTTTGCCATTAAATCTAATCTTAGCTCCAGAATTTTCATAAATGACTTTTTACTAAATTGAGAAGTGTTTATTCTGTTACCAGTTGGATGGTTTTTAAAATTGTGAATAGACTTTGAATATTCCAAATACTTTATTTGCACTTTTGAGATGACTTTGAGGTACTTTTTGTTTATTATGTTAATGTGCTAAGTAACACTGATTTTTCAAATATTAAAAAAAAATTACATCACTAGGTATATATTCAACTTCAAAATTATATAGTGTTATATATGAATAATAATATTGTGTTTGAGGATTTTTGTATCTGTAGTCAAGAAACACATTGGTCTGTAATTTTCTCTTTTAAATTTTTAAAAAATTCTTTGCGCGTTTATTGCAATAGATTTCCAGCAGCAAGGGGTTGTGGAACACAAGTCACACTTACTCTTTAAGCAGATCTTGGGTGTCCGACAGCCGCTGAGAACTATCTTTGATCTGCCTTCAGCCACATGCACCTCAGGTCTCTCTGGAACCTAATCTGCTCTCATCTAAGGCATCCTTCCTGGTCCTACGGCCCCAGGAACTAAGCCCTTTTGACCAGATTGTGGTGGCTCATTGTCCCACCATGGATTTTCAGCACATTTCCACATTACATGTCTACAGGGTGATCCTGGACTCCCTTAGGCCTCTCCCTCTTTTACCTGGCTAAGGGGACACTTGTAGAAATGGGCTGGAGTCACAATCTGTAGTCCTCGTATCCAGCCTGGACAGGAGATATTAAAGAAGTAAGCCATCTCTCCGGGGGGCTGATGGTCATCTTCTTGGAGACCAGAATCTCCTCAAGCTCCAACTGGGCCCCCTTGCTAGAGACAGAAGCATCCCACTTGGACTTGTTGATGGAGTGTTCTAGCTGCCCAGAAGCCCTGATACAAGCCAGGGAAGACTAACCAGTTGAAATGTTAGGCACATGATGAGAATACTCGGTGGATGATGGTAGGCCCAGGCACTCAGGGGATCATTCTGCAACTCCTCTCAGGCACTTCTGGTGTCTAGAGTCATCTACATCAAATTTGGGTATCACAGATGTGCTCATTTCAAAATTGAGTTGATGAGTATTCCCTCTTTATTTAGCATTAATATGAAAAGCCACTTTAATAAATTTTCTTTTTGAAAAGCTTTGTGGTTAAAAATTAAATTTCTCTAATAATACAAAGCCAATCAGATTTTCTATTTTGTCGGTTCTGGTACATTTTTTTAAAGTTACTGAAATTTTTCCCAAATTTTATAATAGTTGCATTAAATGTGTTATCACTTTATTAACTCAAAGTTGTCTGTAAATTTTCATGATTATACTTTTAATGTCTGAAGGATTACTAATGATGTCTCCATTTATTACCATTATTAGTAATTCATTTGCATATATATTTTTCACTTTAATAGTTTTGAAGGCTTGGAATTTACTAACTATTTTTTTCATTAAAACATTTAATTTTGTTTCAAGGTTGAAGAGTCACATCTGGCGAAGGCCTTAATTTGGATAAAGAGAAATTTCATTAATTTTCCTCTGGTTAAAGAAAGTGTCATTTTAGAAAACGAAGAAATGGCCATTATAGCTGAATTGCCAAAACATTTATAAGAGTGGAATCTTTTCAAACAACTATACTTTGCTCTTTATAGTTTGTTCTTGTTTCTTTTAGTCTTTTTCCTTCTATTTCATATACTATTTTTATTATTTCTTTCCTCAAATATACCATGAGCTAAATTGCACTTTAAGTTTTTTTGTTTGTTTCTTTGTTTTTCTGAGACAGAGTTTTGCTCTGTCACCAGCCTGGAGCACGTGGTGCAATGTCAGCTCACAGCAACCTCCGACTCCCTGGTTCAAGTGATTCTCCTGCCTCAGCCTCCTGAGTAGCTGGGATTACAGGCACGCACCACCATGCTCAGTTAATTTTTTGTATTTTTAGTAGAGATGGGGTTTCACCATGTTGGCCAGGAAGGTCTTGATCTCCTGAAACTTGTGATTCATCCACCTCCGTCTTCCAAAGTGCTGGGATTACAGGTGTGAGCCGCTCCACCTGGCCTAAAAAAAAAATTATAATGTAAAAACTTATATCATTGCTTCAAAACATTTCTTACTTCCAATATAGAACTTTCATAAGAATTCTTTTTAAGTAAAGCCATAGCCCTATCTCAGAAATTCAGATAGGCTATATTTTTATTATAAAACTTGAAATGTTTTCTAATTTCTCTAAACATTTTTCTGAAAATGTTTAATTTTTAATTTACTATATATATAGATATGTTGTTTAATTCCAAATATTTTGTGATTTACTAGATATAGTTATTAATATGCATCTTAACTAGCTAAATTTGTGATCAGAGGACAGGCTGTTTAAGTTCAGTAAGTTCTGTTACTTGGTGCAGAAGCTGGTCTATCTTGGTGAATGGCAATTTGTACCAGTAAAAAAATGTGTATTCTGTAACTGTTGTTTGTAGTGTTCTCTAAATGCCAATTTTTCCAGTTTTGTTGATAATTCTCATATCTTTTATATTCTCTCAGATATTCATTAATCACCAGTTTTATCAGTTACTGAAAGAAGTGCTTTAAAAATCTGTAGTCATTTTTTGTTTTACTATTTTGTTTTCAGAAATTTTGAAGCACTCATTAAGTGCATAAATATTTATGATTGTGTTAAAAATAGGAGGAAAATTTGTGCACACATTGCACATATGATGTTGTCTTATAATTAAAACACTTCCCAGATTTGTTGAGTCTATTTGACCCAGGTAAGCTGTAAGCAACAAGAAAAACTTTAGATAAATTAAATTTAACAGAGCTTATTTGAGTAAAGAACAACTCATGAACAGGTAGCACAAGAACGAGGAGAATTTTAGAGAGTTACACCCAGCAAGGTGGACTGGCAGCATTTATAGACAGAAAAAGACATTACCATGTATAAACAGCTTGATTTGCTACAGCTTAGCATTTGTATTATATAGCTATTGTCTGATTAGTTAACAGCTTATAATTGGCTGAGACAGCTATTTGTTACAAGTGTATACTCTTATTTAGGTTGGAATTTGCTTACATTTTAAATTAGGCCCCAGATCACCACACAGGGAGACAGCTTTAGACTAGATTTAATTTAATTTAACTTAGCATGTATAAAATAGTATTTGATAAAAATTAGAGGCTTATGAATTTTGAAAGTATATTTAAAAACATTTTCATATTCAGTGATGTATTATTGCTTAATTAGTAAGATTGTGCTGATAGTTGCAAAATATGTTCTTCGAAATACATCAAAAATATTCTAGCCTTTATGGTCACTTAAAATTAATAGAAATAAATATGCCTTGGGAAGTAACTTGCTGGGAACAATCAATTCCAACTCTGTCACTTTCTATGTGCATGACCTTGACCTTATTTATTTGTCCCTTAGATTTCTGATCTATGTACTTGGCTTGTTGGGAGTATTCAGTGAGTTCATGAATGTAAACATGTTTTTTAAATGATAGCTATTTATTAAGATGCCAAATATTACCTAATAAAATTGATCATTAGCTTTGTAAATGTAGTTATTAGTATTTTATGAATTATGCTCAAGCCAAATATATAGATGGGGACAAATAAGCAATGTATTAGTTTCTTGGCCAGGCACAGTGGCTGATGCATGTAATCCTAGCCCTTTGGGAGGCCGGGATGAATGGATCACTTGAGCCCAAGAGTTGAAGATCAGCCTGGGCAACATAGTAAAATCCTATCTCTACAAAAAGTACAAAAATTAGCTGGGTATAATGACACTTGCTTGTAGTCCCAGCTACCCAAGAGGCTGAGGTGGGAGGATGGCTTGAGCCTGGGAAGCTGAGGCTGCAGTGATCTGTGACTGTATCACGGGATTCCAGCCAGGGTCACAGAGCAAGAGTCTATCTCAAAAAGAAAAAAAAAAATGTATTAGTATGTATTAGTGTCTAAACTTTCTTTTCTCAATACCTTGTTTCTTAGCTAATAAACACATGGGGAAAGCCCACTTGTTATATTTATTTTATAGAATAAACATTATTCATTTGTTGTAGTGACCTATTTAAATTCAAATATTCACAAAAATATATAGTACCACTTGTACTTTGTGGAAAATCGCATCTCTGTAAGCAATAGAAAATAAATGAAACTATAGGCTTTACTGAATTTTGAGAGGATTATTTCTACTCCTTTCAAGTCTTTATTCCCAGATATAATGAAATTAGTTATCTTAAAGCCTTTAGAAAGTCATTTCTTTCTCTGCCAATTCTTATGATTATGCTAACACCAAACTAAAAAAAGAAAAAAATGTAAACTAGAATAAAAGTTGACTTCTGAAGAGATTTTTAAAAATAGCAAAACTTCAAAGGCAGTTGAATCAAACTTTAAGAAACCCAGTGTGTTTTTTTTGTTTGTTTTTTTTCTATTTAAACAAATTCTACAATGAAATCATGTAAATAACTTCCAGAATATTGAATTTTAAGGTCTTCACTCTCTGAGAAGATTCACATCTACTGTATTCAAGCTTCAGGCAGCTAGGATGACAATAGCAAGAAAAATATGCTGTTTGTCAGTACAGACCATATTCTTTCCATGGCATTGTAAGATTATTGACTACATTCTCCTGGGGAAAATATGGCTGACTGAGACACAGCAATGTAAAATACCACCTGTGTCCCTAACTGGAAAGCTTCAATTTAATAATCCTAAATATCACAATTATACTCCGTATTCTTTACCAGAGCTAAGTTAATTACATAATAATGAGTAATATTAAGATGTCAAAACCATTTAGAGTTACTGGGGTTAATTGCACATAAAAAGGATCAAATATACTCATTATAGTTCACTAAAGCACAATTAGATACACATTACTTTTTTCCCAACAATGTATCCCCACTTTGAGGGCAAATGCCTGGAGCCCACCCCCACCCCCACTCCTTCCCACCAACCCACTCCCCACAAGGCATGTAGAATTTTTTAGCTAGTTTATAAATTAATGACTGAATGTAGCAGTATTCCTCATTTGGCCTAAAATCAGGAAAGTCAGAGGATCATTGAGCAGAAACATGAAAAATTATAGAACATATGATGATAAAATGATTCATTTTGTGAAACTAACAGATGATTTTTAAATTCCTGTTATTTGGCTTTGTAATTCATTTGAACAAACAGATCAATGGATCCCATGGAGACATTAAAGACAATGGATGCCCTTACTGAGCTGAGTAATGCTGAGATACAGTTCAGTTTAGTTATACCAGTATTTCTTGATCCTGTGCCTATGAGAGTCCCTGAGAAGCAATAGAAAAAATGTCCATGCTCTATCCCCTGACACTTCAGTGATTTATTCTGGAGTGTGTCCCAGCTGTGAGAATTTATCAAAGCACCTCAGATGATTTGCAAAAGTAGCTACAGTAATAAATACAATTTAAACAGATAAATAAAAAGATAATTTCTATCTATATAGAGGGAATAGTATAAATAAAATACAACATAATAAACCATTATAACAGAAGTGTTGGAAGATCATGGTAGTAGAAGGAGTTGGGAGTATACAGAGATGAAGTTGAGAAAGAAGAGCATGGGGAAATTTGTTCCAAACTTTTAGAAGCTAGGATTTTACCGTAGACAGTGGGAAGAAATGTTAGCGATTTCAAGCAGTAAAATAGCAGACTCAGTTTTGGTTATTAGGTTGAACTTTCTCATGGAGATGTTATGGCTGTATCTGAGGAATTACATTAAATAAATACCTCATTTAGGATTCTTGCACTATCATAAATAGGAGGCAATGATGATCTGAATTAAGAATAAGAATAAAGATAGTAAGAAAAAAATAAACAATATAGTGGTATGCAAATATGTTTCTATTAATTTAAATTGGTGAATTAGATTTATTTACATTACTAAGCTGGTATCTGATTTCAATGAATCAGATATGAGAACATGTAAGAGTATGATTAATGGATGATATTCATACTAATGGCAACACTCATCACAATATACTAATACTTTGTGTTTACTACGCATTGTGACACACGTTTTAAAATTTTAATTGCATTTATTTATTCTCTAAATCGAAGGAGGTAGATTTCAGTGGTAAAATTGTAATATCTAATATTTATTGAGTAGTTGCTTTGCTTCAGGTACTGTGAAAAACTCTTTACACACATGTATTATTGTTTTCTTATTAGAGATGTTGAACATAGCACGTTATCTGTCCATTTAAAATATGTAAAGTTTTAAATAAAGAAAATGACTAAATTTTGCCAAGTTTCAGAAGTAGTAAGTCATCAAGCCCCAGTCTCTGTTAATACAAAGTGCAGGCTGTTAACCATTATCTTATTTATTTCAAAAAATTCTATCTTCTAGTTAAATAGTGTAGGAGGAGAGAAATATAGAAGAAAGGGGCTATGATGGGTGTATTTATATCTAACACTCTAGTGTTAGCACATTGATACAAACTTAATGGCTTAAAACAACACAAATGTATTGTTTGTGAGAGCATCACCTCTCAGTTTATATGGCTCAGAAATCTAGAAACCTAGTGATTGGATTGTATCTGATGTGGCCAAAAAGGTGTCCTCAGCTGAGCTCCTATCTGAGGATCTGAGGAAGACCCAGACTCCAATCTCATTCTATTGCCGCAGTTTATTTCCATGGGGCTGCAGGTCCTGGGTCTCTGTTTTGATGCTGGCTGTCAGCTGGGTGCCCCTCTCTGCTCCTAGAGGTTTATACACTCCTTTTTATGTTGTCTTCCATCATTGAAAGCCAGAAATATATGCTGCAACCTTCTCATTGTTTAGATCTCTTTGACGTCTGCTGCTGCTGCATCTCTCTGACTGACTTTCTGCCTTTCTTCTTCTGCCACCACCCAGGGAAATGTTTCTGCTCTATGAGCTCATTTTACTAGAAAAGCCCAAACCAGTTAATCTATATGCTAAGATCAATTGAAACCAGACATTAATTATATCTGCAAAATCCCTTCACAGCAGTACCACGGTGGGTATATAATTAAATAATTGTGTATTAGGCTGTTCTTGCCCTGCTATAAAGAAATACTAAGACTAGGTAATAGACGAAAAAAAATAGATTTAATTGGTTTATGGTTCTGCAGGCAGTACAGGGTCATCTGCTTCTGAGGAGACCTCAGGCTGCTTCCAATCATGGCATAAGGCAAAGGAAGAACAGGCACATCACATGGCAAGAACAGAGCAAGAGAATGAATAGCCAGTAAAGTTACCACACACTTGTAAATGACAGATCTCATGTGACCTCAGAATAAGAGCTCACTTATCACCATGGGGATGGCCTATCCATTGATGAGGGATCTGCTCCCATGTTCCAAACACCTTCCTCCAAGCCCCACATTCCAACATTAGAAATTACAATTTAACATGAGATTTGGACAGGAACAAATATTCACTATATTAAACCAGAAGATGAGAATGTTGGAGGGTGGGGACCATTTTTAGAATTGTGTCTACCAAAGGAAGATAAAATTATGCACACACATGCAAACGCACATACATACATGTACACACATACCTTCACATATATCCCTCAACAGAGTTAGAATTAATCAGCTTTTGGCCAGTGGTATAAACTATTGGTATAAGTAATTTGTAGATGATGTCTGTTCAGATCCACAAGAGAGAGAGGCATGTGTCAACTCTGGGAACATTAACCGTAGCGATGGGCAACAGGATTAGCAAAGAAAAAAAAAAAAAAAAACAGAATCTAAATAAAAACAGATGATCAAACAGAGAATGTTTATCTTCTCTCTGGAAGCCAAAGAGGAGAGCATTAAGGTCAAGGAGATTTTTGATGTCAACTGCTGAACAAGCAAATAGTGGATTTCACCATCGTTATTAATTATCTTAGGAAAAAGACATGCATAATATTAAAAAGAAAAGATATGGTTTGTTTGTCCTCATGAAAAGTCCTTTTAAAATTTGACGCCTAATGTGGCAGTATGGGGAGGTTGGGCCTAGTGAGAGATCACTGGGTTATGGGGGTGGATTCTTCATGAGTGGGTTGGTGTCATTCTAGAGGTGGTAAATAAGTTCTCACTGTGGTTTGACTGGGTTAGTTCTTGTGGGGTTGGATTACTTTCCACTACAGTGGGTTGTTATAACGCTTGGCTGTTCCTCTTCACACATGTCCACTTCCCCTTTGACCTTCTCTACCATGTTATGACCTAACATGTGTCCATCTTCACACGTGTCCACTTCCCCTTTGACCTTCTCTACCATGTTATGACCTAACATGTGGCCCTCGCCAGGAGCCAAGCAGATGCCAGTACATGATTCTCATGCTTCCTAACCAGCAGAATTATAAGCTAAACAAAACTTTTTTTTTTTTTTTTTGTAAATTATTTAGGTTCATGTATTTTGTTATGGCAGCACAAAATGCGGTAAAACCAACAGAGTGGTATAATTTTCTTTTCCTTTTTTCTTTGAAATGGGGTCTCACTCTATTGCTCAGACTGGTGTGTAGTGGCACAATCATAGCTCACTGCAGCCTTGACACCCCAGACTCAAGTGATCCCCCTCTTTCAGCCTCTTGTATAGCTAGGACCACAGGACCATGCCACCATGGCCAGCAAATTATTTTTAAAAAATTTTTTGTATGAACATGGTCTTGCCATGTTGCCCAGGCTAATTTCTAATTCCTGTGCTCAAGTGATCCACCCATCCTGCCCTTCCAAAGTGTTGGGATTACAGGTATAAGCTACCATGCCCAACCTGATATTATTTGCAATCAATCTGATGACTTGTTGGACCCGACTGTTCAGCTCATGATGGGCAACTCTTTACACAGAATCATTTGCAGTTCTATTAGCAAGGGTTAAACAGGCCTCAAGCTGCTGTTTAAATAGCGTATAATTCTCTATTGCAGACGGCATTATCTGCAATACAGAATTAGATCTTACTCCAGAAACCCTAGGTGACTAAAGTTGCTGCTGGGACTCTCCTATTAAGACTTGTGAGAAACTCTACACTGCATCCTATGTACCACCAGTACATCTGGCGCCATGGGATCTGATGGTTCATTGGAAACAACAGGCAGTTCTACTGCATCCTGAACATGATGCATATCTCTCTTTTGTTCTGACCTTTACTGAACAGTAAGATATTATCAAGTTACTTTCTAAATGAGTCAAATCTGCATTCCAGAATGTTCTATTGGCTCTTTTCAAAACTTAAAGCGACCTACTAAATGTTGTTCCTCTTTTTGATAATAGAAATTTCAAGACACAATGACTTGACTTTGGGATTCCAGCATGTCCCAGACAACTAGAAGCCCACCCATCCCTCAAAAATTAACCCAAAGTGATATCCCTGTGAATTTCTGTAATGTTATCTTCCCATCTTCCCATGTTCATGCATCTTCTGAGGATACCTAGACTATTTGCTACTTCTTACTTACCAAGTCTAATTCACATATCATCAATAGGGTGAACCAGTGTTATCCTCTGTGGAACGTCTACATGATAAATGTCCTGTGTACCACAGAGAGTGAATATGTTCATGGTGCACAGTCATAAATATGAGCTGCTTTTCATGGCAAGGGAATGTGAAATGTTCCTGCTCCTGCACAATAAGAATTGAAAATCAACAGCAATTTGCAAATCAATAGTAGTGTACTCTATGCTACAAGGTGAGCTGAACTTTTCTACTTAATCATACTACATGCTTAAAAACAGTTGGTCTAAGGCTATGGGTTGGTCACATTATGATAGTCAACTTTTATCTGTCAGCATTCATCTTAATTTTTTTTTCTAGTGCGTGACTAATAAACTGAGATATGATAAGGACCGACACTTCTG
This sequence comes from Sapajus apella, assembly GCF_009761245.1. Classification (NCBI taxonomy): domain Eukaryota; kingdom Metazoa; phylum Chordata; class Mammalia; order Primates; family Cebidae; genus Sapajus; species Sapajus apella. Next base: position 12,876,423 of record NW_022436951.1, read on the forward strand.
CATTCATTAAGTCTTTGAACATGGCACTAATCCTTGCCATTCTATTCAGAATGGAGTATTGCTTCAAACTTGTCATTAGCTGTGGTGAAAGGACTGAGGGACAGTCACAAGGGCTTCCACTTGGTTTCTTCTACCCTAAAGTGGATAACTCTTATGCACAGGAAATCAGTATGAGAGTTCTTCAAGCTGCTAAAGATATCCATCCTGATTATGGACTCGACCACTGAGGAATGACCGTTCTACTGTGAAATGGATTCAGGACAGGACTTCATTTTTCCCCTAGCCTGAATAATCCCCCTCTCTTATTGTGGGGCAATGGTGGTGTTTGGGTGCTCTTGTATTAGTGTCCATGCAGACGTTTAACAGAGTGTGAGAATTGAAGTGTTTTTCTATGTGACAGCATACAATTCCTCTGGAATAGTTTTACATCCCTTTGTGACAGGATTAGGAAAATTGATATGTAACATCCTTGTAGCAATGCTTGCAGGAGGTTTTTCCTCAAGAGGATGTATACTCCCTTTCCATGGATGTGCTCTGAATCTGAGAATTATTTTGTATCTGGTAATTGGGATAGTGCTTTATATAGTCTAGATATAAACTTTATTATTTATTCAATATTATTTCTGTACCATTTCTTTTCTGCCATCCTTCTTGGACTCATACTACATATATTTTGGCATATTGAATATTGTCATCTATTTCCTCTGATCATACTCTTTTTATTTTAACATGCTTTTCCTCTGGATATTGGCTCATGGAAAACTTTTTATTTGAATTCAAAATCATTGATTATTTTTCTGCCATCTTACACTTCTTTTGAGAGCTTTTAGTGGATTTTGCATTTTACTATTTTATTTTACAATTCTGTAATTTTTAATATAATTAATATTATTTGAGAGGCTATATTCACTGAGTCATTGTCACTGTGATTATCTTGTTTTTGTACCTTTTCCAAAAAGGCTTAAAAATATAACCAAAGTCTAATAAAGTTAGCGCCAGTATATCCCTGGTTTTTATTGTTGTTCGTTTGTTCCTTACTTTAAGTTCTGGGATACATGAGCAGAACATCTAGGTTTGTTACATAGGTATACATGTGCCATGGTGGTTTGCTGCACCCATCAACCCATCATCTAGGTTTTAAGTTTCACATGCATTAGGTAGTTGCCCTAATGTTCTCCCTCCCCTTGTCTCCCATCCCCCGACAGGCCACGGTGTGTGATGTTCCCCTCCCTGTGTTCACATATTCTCATTGTTCCCATTTGAACATATAACATATTTAAAATGGCTATTTTGAATTCTTTGCTCAAAATTTTAACTGTGGATATCCATAGACACTTTATATTGGCTATTTTGTTTTTACAGTATTGGTGACATCTGTTATTTCTTCTCATGTCTTATAGTTTTCTAAGTATTTTTTATTTTAGTAACATAGCAACTCTGCATTCTCAAGTTGTTCCACTGAGGTTTGTATTGTATTCATTTAGTACCTACCCTGGGCTAAAATTGTAAAACCTGTCTTCCTTGTGGTGTGTCATTGACGCGTCTCTTCAGTTTTATTTTTATTATATTTGTTCTTAAGCCTGGATTCATTAAGGGTTGGCCCTGCATCTGTATAGCTGTGTAATGAGTGAAAGACTGGTCACAGTCTGTGCCCATCTACTCTCTGCTTATAGATCTATTTGTGGACAAAACAGTAGATTGAAAATATCAGTTTACTTTCAAGGAGGTCTCAGATTGCACTTTCTGCTCTTCTGCATCTCCTCTGGGCATTCGTGAAAACTCCATCAGGCAGCAAAGTGTAGATGGCTTCACATCTCTGTGCTGTCCACTATACATGCACCTAACTTTGGGTGACTCCTGCATGTGGAGATGTTTATTAATCTCCCTCTTGCTCTCTAACCTCACACAACTCCCTGTTAAATGCACAATGATTCCTGCAGTCCATTGCTTTCCCCAAAAAGATTTGAGTTCTGAGAGGCCCATTGCCACTAGACTTCCCTGTTCACTTGCTGCCAACATTACCATTTTAATGGATTCAAATCAAGCAATAAAAGAAAGCTTTTGTTTTGTGTGTGTGTGTGTGTGTGTGTTTTGTATGATTTTTGTTTATCGTCTTTTCTCCTCTCCCAGATAAAACTACTAACCAAGTAGATACACTTGGTGGAAGGGAGGTATGAGAGAATCCCCAGGCAAACATGCCTCAGATGTTTGCTGTTTTCACTTGAAGCTTAGTATTATTCTTATTAAAAATGTTTTTAAGCGTGTTTTATATTATCAGCCAAAGCCCAGGTCACTTTGGAACAGTTTTGTCTGGCTTTATAATTGCTCTGTGGGGGGGGAGAGAATTTGTCAAATCTCTCAGTATGTCATTATGAGAGCACCCTACCTATGTTAACATTTTATAAGTTGTTACATACAGATTGGGTGAAGGGATATAGGGTGAATGAAAATCTTAACAGTGCTGGTAGTTTATAGAATGTAGATACAGTTTATCCAGGCAGATATATAGCACACGGATACAAAAAAGACCAAAGTAAAGGTATCTAAAGTAGATTGAGAAAATATGTATTCATCGTAGCTCATTTATGTACCTAAAGTTAAGGTTATTTTTTTTTCCATAGCTTATTCACACTGATGGTGAGAAACATAAAAATAATCCACTATCTTCCTATTCTCCTAATTAAGGTAACACTGTGTATTTATAAACGATATTATTATTTTGATCTTAAATTCTAATAGATCTCAATATAAAAGCTGTTTGTATTTTTCCTCCACTTTTCTGACCCATTTGATACTCTAAGAGTGCAAGAGTAAAATTATATATTGTCATGACACTGTTTCTGGGTTCCTCTCATTTCTATTCACCTTCTCTATGTTGAAGATAATCTGAGATCTGATTAGACAACAGCTCATTTCCAATAAAGTGACAGCTATAGTTTCTGCAATTAGTGCCCCTTGAGGCAAGTTTTCTTAGTATGTCGTTTCCTAGCTGTCTCCTTCTTAGTCAGTTTCCCTTATCTCAGATACCATTAGCCAAGCAGATCATTTGAGGTTTCTTTTTTTTTTTTTTTTTTTTTTTTTTGGGATGGAGTTTCGCTCTGGTTACCCAGGCTGGAGTGCAATGGCACGATCTCGGCTCACCGCAACCTCCGCCTCCTGGGTTCAGGCAATTCTCCTGCCTCAGCCTCCCGAGTAGCTGGGACTACAGGCGTGTGCCACCATGCCCAGCTAATTTTTGTATTTTTAGTAGAGACGGGGTTTCACCATGTTGACCAGAATGGTCTTGATCTCGTGACCTCATGATCCAACCGTCTCGGCCTCCCAAAGTGCTGGGATTATAGGTGTAAGCCACCGCGCCCAGCCATCATTTGGGTCTTAACTTGACATTGGCTTAGACTTTCTATTTGCAGCTTACACTGGCAGTTTACCTTACCCTTTCATACAGTTATGAAATCGAGTTTCTTAACCTCCAATCCAGATGCCTGTTGAATCATGTACTTGGTACTTGTGAGGACTTCTGAATTTTTTCTAAGCCACATAGGACGAGAGGGATAGTGTGGGAAGTGCCATGTTTGATCGCTTTTCCTAAATATGCTAGATCACTTCCTAGACATGGCATACAGCCAGTTCTAGTGATTCACTTCTACACATGCTAAGCCATTAATTTAATCATAGTTTTTTTTCTAACACACACTGTATAGATATTGGCTCTTTGTCTCTCTCAAGGAGTTCAAAAGACAGGTAGAGAAGGCATACACTCTTCCTTAATATTTCACCGTAACCTACGTAATATATCAGTATTTCATTACCTCCTTCCCACTGACATCATCTCTGCTGTGTGCACACTGGTTTTCTCCTAAAATAATAATCATAATAATAATAAGCAGAATTTACTTGTGCCTCAATTCTCAATGCTATTCCTCCCTGTAAAGATGGTTGCTTTTCTTTCTTCTATTTATGGTGCAACAAATGCAGGAATTTTTGCTCCTTAGCTCAGCTAAAATCTTCCTTCTTGTATTCGTGATTAGGGAAAGTTAGGCACACAGATATGTTGAAAGGTGAGGAGAACAGAATTTATTAAAACAAAGCACTCAGCTAAAAAAGAGTGAGTCCCGCCAACAGCCTCCCACCCAGCAGACTGAGTAATAGGCCACTACTCAGAACCCAAACAGGCCAGGATCCTCCCCACCGCTTAAGGTGGGAATTCCCGGTGGCTCCACCCCATTCTCCCAGTGAGCAGTTGGGCCCTTCCTCCGAGCCACTCCACATTAATTTATTTCCTTTACTACACATGTGTTAAGCGATGGAATTTTTCACAATGGGCATGTTTAGGCAAGTGCCCTGTGCACAATGATCTGGACAGCATTTGGCTTTCTCCCATCTCCATCACAACTGCCGTAACCTTCCCCAAAGCACTACAACTCAAGCTCTAAATATCAGGGAAATGAAACCAAAGCAACATTTCCAACAGAAAAGTATACATTTAAGGGTATTTCAAAATATTCTTTCTTATATTATTAATAAAAATTATATTTTTAAAAATCCTTATCATTGTAAAAATAAAAATTGCCATTTTTGAGAGCTTAGCTTTAGCAGTACTCTAGTAGAATTTATATATATCTTTATCTTTATTCTCAGATAAAAACGTTGAATCTTAAACATTCTTAGTAAATGTGTGGCAAAATGTGACATATTTGTTTCACTAGGGGAGCTAACACCTATCCAGTATTGAAAACAAGCCACACACACATGCATGCATATATGCATTCATGCAAACATGCAAAAGGAGAAAGGATTGTTTCCAGGGGTTAATGGTCAAATGTTTTATTTAATTTATTTATTAATTTGATGGTTTCACTCTGTCACCTAGGCTGGAGTGTAGTGGTGCCACCACAATTTACTAAAGACTCAAACTCCTAGGTGCAAATGATCCCTCCACTTCAGTCTCCTGAGTAGCTGGGACCACAGGTGCACCCTGTCCTCTCCAGCTATTTTTTTAAAAGTTATTTTATTGTATTTATTTTTTTTGTAGAGCTGAGGTCTGTCGCCTACGCTGGTCTCAAATTCCTAGACTCAAGTGATCCTCTTGCCTTGGCCTTCTAAAGTTGTTGGGATTACAGGGATGAGCCATCATGCTCAGCCATGAGATGTTTTAAATTACGGTGATAGTAAAAGTAGAATTTGAAAGAGGTCTCTATTATCTCGCAATTGGTTTTAAATATTTGGCTAAGAGTAATACAATATTTTTCCATATGTCATTTCTTTTCTACTGAAGCTTTGCAAATAATTTAATTGTTAATATAATTTAGAGTTGATTTATCACTATGATAACTTTCTGTCGGGCTATTTTTATTTTATTAAATTTTTTTGGTTAAAAACAAAAGAATAGCATTAAGTCTAATATGCTGGAATTTTGTATAAACTAAGTCTTGCAGTGTTCAAAGACAGAAAATCATAGGACACGTGATGCTGTAATAAAAGTGGTTTCCAGTGAGTGTTGTAGGACAGTCAAAGGAGGCACAATAAAACAAGCATGGAAAGATGGTCACCAGAGTCTGAAAGTCTGAAGGGAGGTTCGAAGGGAAACAGAGAAAAAAAAAATAGATAAAAAGAATCATTTTTTGCTTTTCCATTGAGATAAACACGTTTTCTTTATAAGATAGAAGAAAGATGTCGTTTGTTCATATCTTAAACATATTTGTATAGTGAAGAAATGAAATATTCTGAGAAGTTACTCAAAAATCTATTAATAGTGATAGCTTCTGCAGAGTCCAAGCGGGGGGCTAGGAGAAATTTAAAGTGAACTTTTATTGTTTGAAATTTTTTTTTACTATCTGATGTTTCTGCTGTGCATATTTATAACTTTTATAACTTGTCTTTTTTATACAATATGGGTAGGTTAAATAAATGTGAAAAGTACATGGCTAGAATTTGCCTTGTACTTTTATGGTGATTTAAACAAATATAATCAAATTAATACTGTATTCTATTTTAATGTTGGTTTATCCTACCAGCATATAAACTGAATTATGGCAAGATCCATATATTTATTGCAAACTTATATTTTCATATTTTAGTACAGTAGCCAGTGTGTGGTGAATAAATTTTTGTAAGGTTTGTGAAGAAATACAAAGGGTTAAGAGCCATAAAGTGGATGAATATGGATCCTAGACAAAGAGGATACTCTTTTTGTAATTTTTTAATTAAAAAAAATAGTATACTTTAAGTTGTGGGGTACATGTGCAGATCGTGCAGGACTGTTACATAGGTATACACATGCCATGGTGGTTTGCTGCATCCATCCCCTGTCACCTACATTAGGTATTTCTCCTAATGTTATCCCTCCCCAATCCTCCACCCCCTGATATCCCCTAGACATCCCACCCCCAAGAGGCTCTGGTGTGTGACGTTCTCCTCCTTGTGTCCATGTGTTCTCATTGTTCAACACTTTCTTATGAGTGAGAATACTCGGTGTTTGGTTTTCTGTTCTTGTGTCAGTTTGCTGAGAATGATGGTTTCCAGCTTGATCCATGTTCCTGCAAAGGTTATGAACTCATCCTATTTTATGGTTACATAGTATTCCATGGTGTATATGTGCCATATTTTGTTCCAGTCTATTATCCATGGGCATTTGGGTTGGTTCCAAGTCTTTGCTATTGTCAACAGTGCCGCAATGAACATATGTGTGCATGGGTCTTTATAATAGAACGATTTATAGAGGATGCTCTTTTCTACTAAATCTGGCAATCAAGATGGGGAGAGTTCAGGTAATTAAGGATTGTGATTGGTTTACCCACATGTTAGGCATTTCAAGGCTGATTGCACTGTTTTTCCTGTAACTTAAAAGGTAAGAATTCCATTGATGGAAACTGTGAAATAGGAAGGGTCATGTAATTTAGTGATGCAATGTAATTGTTTTAAGCAGATATGTTATAAAAAAATGTAAAGTTGAGTCCAACACAGAAACTTTTCTTAAGAATTGTATGTGCCATTCACATCAAATTTTGCCAATATTAAGGGCATTATGAGTCAATTGCTCTTAGCTTTCACAGGAATTCTATTTTGCTAAATATCCATGCCACACTGAAATGTCACAATGTACTCATATAACTGTCCTCCAGAATGGACTGGTTGTTTCTCTAAAACAGAGGCCACTTTCTTGTCTATAAATCAGCAACCTCAAAAAATTAAAATTAGAACTATCATATGATTCACACATCTGAGTGTGTATAAAGGAATTGTAATAAAGATATCAATGAAAAATCTGCACTTCCATATTCACTGAAGCATTACTCACAAGAGCCAAGATCTGGAAACTATCTAAATGTCTATTGATGGATGAATTGAAAAAGAAAATGTGGTATACACATGCAATGAAATATTATTCAGCCATATAACAAGAAAATACTACATAATTCCATTTATATGAAATATTTCAAATAGTCATAGTAACGGAGTAGAGTTCAGTCATTAAGTGTTAGTAGGGGGGGAAATAAGAAGTTGCCAGAACGGCTAGAATATAAGCAGGCAGAAAAACATGAAGAGAGAGACTGGCCTACTCTGCCAGCCTACATCTTTCTCCTGTGCTGGGTGCTTCCTGCCCTCAAACATCAGACTCCATGTTCTTCAGTTTTGGAACTTAGGGTGCCTCTCCTTACTCCTCAGCCAGAAGACAGCCTACTGAGGGACCTTGTGATTCTGTGAATTAATACTTAATATACTTTCCTTTATATATACATATATCCATTCCATTCATTCTGTCTCTCTAGAAACTCCTAATATAATTACTATTAAAGGAGACTAAGTTATGTCAAGTTATACACTTGATAAAATGTCCAACTTAACGTTTTAGGGAAAAATGAGAGAAAGAGGTGATAAAGGTATTGTAAATGTTATTAATAGAATAAATATTCAGCAAGTTGTACAAAATTTTAAATTTAAGTATGTGGGGCCATTACAAAATAGTATATTTTTCTTATGCATCTACTTGTAAAAATACTACATGATTTTATATGTGCCTTTGACTGACATTAAAGTAACTTTTTCTTCACTATTGATTTGAAAATTTTATTGTTTTATGAATTTCACTACAAAAAGCTCAACTTAATGGTAACTTGATAGTATTATATAAAATCTATGCTGCTTATAACTTAGATTGTGTCTTCAGTACTATTTTATGCTTGGAAAGTCCAGGAAAACAGTATGATTAATTTCTGAGGCTCCAGGAGTGGTAGAAGTTTGTAGGCGTCTTTTCTTCTTATTTTTTAGTTTTCAGAACATCTCCATATGGCTAGGTTTTTTACTACCCTAGTGAAACTAGCCTCCAAGCAATATCAAGACCAATTTCTCTTGAGCAATTTCAAGAGAATAGCATTCATTTTTTTTTTCAAGTTATAGACTACCAACTAAAGTCCACATGTTTTAGCTACAAGATGTGTATCACCCCTTATGTTTGGCCCACAGAATGATCTCAACTTAAGAAAATATATTTATACCCTAAATATAGGCAGTGACCCTATCTTCAAAATAAATCCAAATGAATATATTAGTCCTACAATAAATTTAATAGATTTTATGTTAGAATTATGTGGACAGACATACCACAGTTATTACTAATACTTTCTGCTTCTATGTCTGAAATAGCGACCAGTTTCTAAAATTATCTACCAAGTGATATAGAAGACCCCTGATAAAAAAAAAAGGTGACTTTTGATGCTAAGCATCAAAAGTTTTTGACTTTTGATGCTTAGCACATTACAAATGCTCAATACGTACATTATGTAGAAAGGATTATTTAGAATTTATATTACTTCTCGCTTCCAAAGACTGTCATTATTTAGAAAATTTTAGATTATTTTCTGCTGCATGAAATAATGACTTTACACATTTCTCAGATAGCTATAACAATATATGATTCAGCCAAATTCATGACACTTCTGCAGAATTATGCTTCTCCGCATGCTGATTCATTTTTTATTTTTTACCATTTAAAAATAGAAGATTGCCTTCTAAGTTTTCCTTAAAAGGGCTTTGAAATTTGTGCTGGCTAAGATCCCCTAATAATATTCACTCGGTATATGATAAACATACATTTTGCAGGTCTCATCCACATAACTTATGAGTAAATTGTTATTATTATTTTTTAAGATGGGGCCTTCCTCTGTCACTGAAACTGGAGTACAGTGGCTCAATCATAGATGATAGCTTACTGCAGCCTTGAACTCTTGGGTTCAGCAATTCTGCTGCCTCAGTTCCTGAGCAGCTGAGACTATAGGCATGTGCCACCATGCCTAGCTGATTTTTAAAATTTTTTTGTAGAAACGGGGTTTTGCTATGTTTCACAGGCTGCTTTCAAACTCATGCCTTCATGCTTTTGAACTCATTCCTCTTGCCTCAGCATACCAAAGCTCTGGGATTAGAGGCTTTAGCCACCCCATCTAGCTTGAATTGAAATTTTTAAGGGAAGGGCCTATAGATCTGATGCTTAAGAAGTAAAATTAGTTAATTTTTACAATTATACCATTATTTAAGTATATGAAATACTAATTAAATTTGTTTTGCTTGTATTTGTTCCTATGGAAAAACTTGACTAAAGTTTATTGCAGAAAGATAGCCTTGTATCTATCTTTTATGCTCTGGATTTTATGTTTTTCATATATGATTTTCTTCTATATGTTTTATTTCTGTGATATAAGTTATCATAATGAGGAAACAGTTTACTCACTTTTCATTACTATTAGTTCTTTTATAAAACTTCTACATAAATGCATTAGAGAATATCAAAAATAGCTTTCAGTTTGGCACATGAATTTATACTTTTCTATTGAAAATATTTCCCAATTCTGATTACTAAGTATAACAAAATGTTAAGAATTGAAGTATTTTAGAATTTTTTTTTGTAAGTGAATTACATATCCATGTGTTATGAGTTGAATTGTGTCCACCCGTAAAAGATACCTTGAAGTTCTAATGCCAGTACCTCAGAATGTAACTATGTAAAAACAGGTTCTTTACATAGGAAATAAAATTATTAATAAAATGATGTCATTGGGCTGGTTTCTGATTAAGAAGGCCTTAGCAGTTCTCCACTTGGCTAAACTTTAGACAAGTTTCTTCCTGACTCTGGGCCCCTGGAATCCTTTTCTTAGATTTACTTAGAAAATGTGTTATTATAAATTTTTTCTCCTATCCTTTGGGATGTAAATTTTCTCCCAGCTTCTTTCCAGTTTTCTACCCCAGGAATATCTTTCTCAAGGATCTGGGAACCATCTCTTTAAAATATAATTATCAAAAAGGATAGTGCCCCTATTTCTCAGTCTCTGTGGAAGTGAGGACCCCAACCTCAATAAGCACCAATTACCAAATATAGATGGTCTAATTCCTGTAATTAACCTCCCCTGTAATGTCTTCCAGTACTTTCCCAGAGCCTGAAAACTCTTGCCATTTATTTCTACATGATGGAGTCCAATCTCTCCCCTATTGTCATCGTCTTGACCTCTTTTGCAATAGTCTTTGAAAAAAGTCTACCTTACCCTCACGTGTTTAAATTGCTGGGTGCAATTTCTATTTGACAACTTCAATCTAATATGACTGCTGTTCTTTAAAAGGAGAAAATCTGGACATAGAGGCAGACATGCATATAGGGAAAATGCCATGTAAAGATGAAGGCGGAGGCCGGGCATGGTGGCTCATGCCTGTAATCCCAGCAGTTTGGGAGGCCAAGGTGGGTGGATCGATAGGTCAGGAGCTGGAGACCAGCCTGGCCAATATGGTGAAACCCCATCTCTACTAAAAGTACAAAAAATTAGTTGGGAGAGGTGGTGGATGCCTATAATCCCAGCTACTTGAGTGGCTGAGGCAGGGGAATTGCTTGAACCCGGGAGGTGGAGGTTGCAGTGAGCCAAGACTCTGCCAACTGCACTCCAGCCTAGACTACAGAGCGAGACTCAATCTCAAAAAAAAGAAGAAGAAGAAGAAGAAAATAGATGATGGCAGAAATATAAGGAAAGAAGCAGAAGCTAATGAACATGAAAGGTTTCTAGCAAACCACCAGAGGTATGAAAGAGGCATGAAACAGATCTTCCTCATGACCTTCAGAAGAAACTAACCCCACAGACATCTTGATCTGGACTTCTATTCCCAAGAATTGTGAAAAACACATCTATGGTACTTGGCTATGGAAGCTTTAGTAAACGAATGGGCCATATTACTGTGACAACATCTTTTAATTGTAATTGAGAAAGCTAGGCTTGAAGATCAACTCTTGCTTCCTAGGTTTCGGCCAGAGGAAGTTGGTAAGTCTCCACATTCTCCTCAGACTTAACATGGGAGACAATTTAGACTATAATAAGGCTAAACAAATGTTTTGTTATTTTATTTTACTTCTCAATCAAGAGCTAATATAATTTGGTATTGTTAAAACAGAAATTGGAAAAAGGAGTCTTTAAAAACTACGACCAGAACTAAGCACTCAGCAGGAGGATCACCTAACATGTAGGGAACACCTGGAATCTCAAAGCCATGCTCTTTGGCGTTAACTACTTTATTAGGATTTTCTATGGATACCTGATGTGTTAAACTTTATCCAATCTACAGAAGCTGTCTGTTTCCCCTCAGCCTGCACCTCCCATCTATATTATTTCATTCCTATGAAACACCGTCTCAACCTCAGCATATATTTGGATGTATTTTCTATTTTCATCAAAAACACCTTACACAAAAAAAAATGTCAAAAATTTCCAAGTATTAATAGAAACACACTCTTCTTTTTCATTTTTAAGACAGTATAAGCACAGTGACCTAGAAAATTTTCCCTGTCTACTGCAATCGTTAGCGTTTCATCACCAGCATGAGCTTTTTAATACTACGTTGTATAACATGGATGTTCAGAAAGAAAATATAAGAAAAATAGTCTAATACTTTTCAGAATACTATAGCCTTTCAGAATAAAAGGAAGATTTCTGTAACAACGAGCCAACAATTTTATGATACTGTTGTGTTTTTCTGCCCTTTACAAAGACCTAGGGGAAATTAAACAGGGATCCATTTAAATTTGGAGTGAATGCCAGTTTGACCAAATTCCATGCAAGGCAGTGAGCCATAATTTAAGTCAGTTACACTAATCATCAAACATGAAACAAACAGTAACAAAAGCAACTGCCAACCAAATAAAAGTAAACTTTAGAGAAGAAAACATAATTACCTTTTAGGAATAAGCAGTTCAGAAACAATGGCTAAAGACAGTAAGATAAATGATGAACTGCTTGTTGTTACTTTTTCTACTTATATTTATCCCTGGGAAAACCTTTTTTAAAAGGCGAGTTAATTAAATATAAGTTGAAAAATGTTGATAATAATATGTTACTTTCTGGTCAGTAGATCATGTCCCTGACTGCATTCATAGAGTAAGTTAACTAAATGCTTTCAATAAAAATGCTAAACATTACCCACTGAACAAAATAAAGCTATAGGAAGGTCTTTGGACATAAGATGTGTTCTTATACTTACAAATTTTAATCTTCTTAACCTTATGTTAATCACCATGAACTCTTAAAATAATCATATCAGTCCTCTAGCATAGATGAAATTTAAGGCTGTCAAAAGGCTGGGATGTAATCACCAAGCAGATTGATGGTAATGTGAGCAATTTCAGCTGCAGAAGATGGGAAGAAAAAGATTTCTTTCCTCTTCCTCCTTTGGCAGTGAACCCTATCAACAAAAATCTTATTATCTCTCTGATCCATTACTGTGAAAATAACTGGCTCCAGCTATTTTTATTTTAATTTACATATATATATTATTTGACACATGAAGATTGCCAACACCTTTATTGGACTTTGCACTGCAAAGATGAATAGACCATGAGTTGATCACAATCATGTAATTTGTAAAGGAGGAGTGATGATGGTGTGGGGTCAGTGGGCAGCAGAAGTCCAGTGATGACTGCCAAACAAATTCATATCATAACCAGAATTTTGATAGAAGAAACTTATAAGAGCATGAAAATATCTAAATGGGAAATACAGTAGTAACAGAGAAGCCAACTATCAGGAAATAGTCCAATTGAGAAATGATGAGAATATTATCTAAGATTTTGGCAAAGGTGATGGAAAATATAAAGGCAGATTCAGAGCCTTGGAGACCAGGTGGACATGGAGAAGAGAGAAACTTACCAGTAAAGGATGTTCCTAGGTTTCAAATTCAGTAGCTGAGTAAATCATGAAGAAATTAACCAATATTAAGAGTACCCACAGCTGCCAAAACAGATTAAAAGGGAATGACATTTTCTTAGCATTAGAAATGTTGAGTTTGTATAGCCAGTTGGATACATGAGATTAGTAATAAATTGTCCTTCAGTTTTAAATTTTATAAAAGCCCTAGATATAAAGATAATGAGGGTAGTAGAATTTATACAGTGGTTAGACTTTGAAGAGGACAAATCACAGATTTTATTTTTTAAAGTAACGTGAGAAAACTCAAGAAGTTACATCAGCCACTTGGAAAAGTTTTGTCAGAAAACATAAGATAAATCTGGTTATAACTTCATTTTTGAGGCCTGTTCAGTAGAATTGCAAGTATTCTCACAGTACATATCATTTCTCTACTCTATAAATGATCTGAATTTTTTTCACAAACACCTCAACATTGAATACAGATAAAAATAGGACAGAATCAAATAAACAAGCGCATAATGCAGAGTATTGGTTTAATTGTAGGTGTTAGTTTTCTATCGCTGCTGTAACAAATTACCAGAAACTTAATGGCTTAAAAGAGTACACATTTATTTTCTTGCAGTTCTGTATGTTAGATATTTAAACCCAAGCTGTTGGAACGGCCATGTTTTTTTCTAATGGCTCCTGGGGCATGCCTCCTTGCTCCTCACCCCCTTGGTTTTCTGGCTTTCAGAGGTTGCCTACATTCCTTAACTATTAGTGCCCTTCCTCCATGGGCAGAGACAAAGATGATGGATTGAGTCTTTCCTAATCACATTACTCTGACCTTTTCTTTTGCCTCCCTTTCCACTTTAAAGAACCTTATGATTACATTAGGTTTACTTGGGTAATTCAGGGTAATCTCCCTATTTTAAGGTAAGATGATTAGTAACCTTACTTCTACATACAGTTTTAATTGCTCTTTGCCATGTAACATAAACATATTTACCACTTCTGAAAACTGGGTCATGAATATTTTTGGGGTACTATTTCTTGAAAGTATCATGTCATTTTGGTGAGATAAATATTCTGTATATAAAGTCCCAACCTCTGATTTTGCTTTCACGTAATTCTTAAGGTTTAAGTAGGTTTATAGCTCTATGGCTTATGTGACCATGCATTTCATAAAGGACAAGATTCCTCTGGTTACAACTATAAGCACTAAATTCTCTGCTTTGAGATGCAGGGTTTTTTTGTGCTTTTCTACCCAAGATTGGCGAGGTTTAAGCTTAACTACTCCGACCTAGTTAGGAGCCCTATGTTGTTACCAAAACCTATAGCCGATTGTGCTGAATCATAGTTGCCGTCTATAGTGTTGGTTTGTCTTGACTATACAGCGTTTGCCATTTACAGTGTTCCTGGTTCATGTCCCCGAAGAGAAAATAAATGCAATGCTGGATCTACCAAATCATTTATAGGCCAAATGATTGCAAAAGCACTGCTTCAGGTTCATCTGGATTTCCTTTCCTGTCCACAAACATACCGTCTCTCTATACTGAAGTTGTCTTCCAGTATTAGTCCTGTTCCTGATCATGCAGCTTCAAGCTTCTCCATTTATTAGTGGCTTCTCCCAAACTCCAATTCCTGCCGTGGGTTTTGGTCTGAGGAAATATGAAAATGAGTCTCTCAAATTTTCACTCTCTATTCCTGAGAGCTTCTCTGGGTCAAAATTACAGGCATTTTTCACATTTTTCTCCTAGCTATATCTTCCTTCCATCCTGTGGCAGCAAACACAGTGGAAGATTTATTTGAAATATCCATGCATATTATGTAAGAGATATTGAAAAACACTGTATTAGGTAGGAAACCTTTTGACCTCAGGTGTTTATTTGATCTGTAGTGGAGAGACAAGGTATATTTTTTAACTAGGGATTGCAGATGATAAACTATTTCTTTGATACCCAAGACTTTAACCTTTAACTCCTTTGCATATGGACATCAAATAACTTTTCTTACCATTCCATTTCAAAGTGATTCACACTTTTTTTTTTTTTTTTTTTTTTTTGGCAGAGTCTCCCTGTCGCCCAGGCTGGAGTGCAATAGTGTGATCTCAGCTCATTGCAACCTCTGCCTCCCGAGTTCAGGTTCAAGCTATTCTCCTGCCTCAGCCCCCAGAGTAGCTGAGATGACAGGTGCCCACCACCACGTCCAGCTCATTTTTGTATTTTTAATAGAGACAGGGTTTCACCATCTTGCCCAGGTTGGTCTCAAACCCCTGGCCTCAAGTGATCTGCCCACTTTAGCCTCCTAAAGTGCTGGAACTACGGGCGTGAACCACTGTGCCTGGGCCAAAGTGATTCGCTCTTTGCTCTCTGTTACTATTCTACTAATATATTTTAATTTCAAGACATTTATACCTTCTGGAAGAAGCAAATGACTTCCTGAACTTTATTAATATGCCACCACAAATTACTTATCATCATTCAGTAACTTTTTCCTACAAGTATACTGTTAAAATTGTACTGAAGAAAAATGGAAATCATATGACTCTTTCATCTTTAAAAAGAGTTCAAATTTGTGGCACAAGTCATATAACAAAAAAAATTATAAAAAGAAAAAATATATGTATCATTATAATATTTATTCCTCTTAAATTTGGGATGAAATCACTTGCTGTATAATAAGCATAACACTTTCCACCAGTAAATATTAATCTTTTTGCCACCATTATGACTTTCTGCTTCTTGGAAGAATGCTTTGGAGAGCTGGATCATCAGAGAATTTTTTCTATATCTAGCCCTCAAATTCTTTTGATTCACAACTAAAGGATAATTCACAAGCATCCCTCTTTATTACACTTTGGAAAAATTATGGTAGGTCTTCAGATGGAGTACCACTGTATAATAACATCTTTTCCCAACAAGAGTAAAATAAGTGTTCCCCATTTTAAACCCAATCTTTAATATTTACTGTGTATTATGCTTCAACCTCCAGGAATGAACTTTTTGTTTGTTTTTAGAATAAATAAGAAGATATCAAAATCTATTCTTTTTTCTTCTTGTTGTTTAATATAAACCTGCGGTAATATAAATATTAATTTTCCAGACTGTAATAATGATATATTTTGTTTTGAGTAATTTTAAATACTTGAATCTTTCTGATTATTTTTGGTGATATATTGAGTTAGTAGTGTTTGGGCTATGTTCCAAAAAAACTAGACGACCTTAGAAAAGATAAATAATGATAAAAAGAGAAAATATAAATACAATAGAAAATGTATAAAAATAGAATACTAAAATTATAAAATAATACAAAAGTGGAAAATATTCTTTTTTTTCTTTTTTGTTTTTTTTGAGACAGAGTCTCACTCTTTTGCCCAGGCTGGAGTGCAGTGGCATGATCTTGGCTCACTGCGACCTCTGTCTCTCAGGTTCAAGCAATTCTCCAGTTTCAGCCTCCAAAATAACTAGGATTATTTGGGAGGCTGAGACTGCACTGCCAGGCTCGGCTAATTTTTGTATTTTTTAGTAGAGATGGGGTTTTGCCATGTTGGCCAAACTGGTCTCTAACTCCTGACCTCAAGGAATCCACCTGCTTTGGCCTTCCAAAGTGCTGGGATTATAGGCATGAGCCACCGTGCCTCGCCAAATATTTTCAATATTTTTTAAAACTCATGTTAAAAGGAAAAATTTTCTGAATAATTTAATTTGGCATACTGTAAAGAAGTAAAAAATTTGTATGGACATTTAGGTATAGAGAAATTGAATCAGTAACTTCTGATTTTTTGCATAATATATAACTATCTCAGATTGCTTTAAAATAGACTTTTTTACCAGACATTCATGGAAAGATGTATATTCATGTCTAATCTCACATATATTGTTGCAGAGATTTAAGGAAACAAAAAGAGTTAAGCTTCTCAACAATGAAAAGGGATAAAAACAAAATCAGTAAAGACAATGCAAATGTATATTTTAAAACATAATGTAATATTATGTAAGGAACTATTTGTTTTCTCCAGGAATTATTCTAGAATTCAACAATAGAATATAACTTTATACATTCATGGTTTAAAGAAAGGAAACTGTGTGGTTGTGAAAAAAAAATAAGGCTGAACAGTTATACATCATTTAATTACTCAAGACTTAGTAAATTAGGAAAAACAAGAAATGTTTAGCCATATATTGAGAATTCACAAAAATGTTGCAAATAAGATGCCATATACTAGAAAATATACAATGTACTTTACATCAAATCTAAACTAATGGTCATTATTGGAAACATAAAACTTTATTCAAAATATTTAAAAGGCCTGTAAAATTTATAGAAATATTGTTTTGTAGTCAGGAATACTAAATGTGGCAAATGTAACTATACTCTCAAAGTGACCTGTATATTTAATTGAAATATAATCCAAACAGAAATATGCTTATGTAAATGCAGTCATTTAATGTATGACAATTTGCACATTCTTGGGAATAGAGTAGACTAATAAATAGATTGTGAAAATAGTGATCATGTGAAAAAAGTACATAATTCTCTCACACTATAAACAGTGCTTGGTTTTAGATATGCATTGACATAATGTGAAAGGCATATCTACATTTTTTGGAAGATGATAAAAGGTAATGACTTTATGGCCTTAGATAGGAAATAATTTTTTAAACAAGAATCACAAGTTACGAATGGGAAAAAAATAATAGATTAATTCAGTACATTTAGGAACTTCTATTCATTTACAGGCAGCATGAATGATGAGATGAAGTAGAAGATGTTTTTCACAAATGAAATTCACAAAAAGTTAGTATTCAGAGAGAATATACATGATACATGAGTGAGTGTGTATGTGTGTGTGCATGTGTGTGTGCCAGTAACAAGAAGACCGCTACAAGGATTTTAAAATACATACGTGAACAGGGATTTCACAAAAGATAAAATATGAATAATAAAGGAATGTTAGAAAGCAGAGAAATGTATATCAAAACTACAGGCATCGACTTGGTAAACATTCCAAAGCTGGACAAAATCGACTACTGGCAAAGATAATGGTGCAAGGGAAACTTTCATTAACTGTTTGGTAACTGCTTGTCTTACTGCAAATTGATGCAGCCACTTAGAAAATAATTTGACCTTAATCAATCCTACTGAAATGTGCATATCTTATGACTCAGCAATCTCATTACTTGGTATTTGCCCCAGAGACAATCTTGTCCATGTGCTTCAGTAGACATGAAATCCGAAGTTCCCTGGTAGCACTGTCCATAATAGCAAAATACTGGAAATCACCCAAATGTCCATCAACAGTGGAACAGACTGCAGCTGAAATTTGTCTAATTGTATGGATCTCAAAAGGACAAAGTTGACTGAGAATAGCAAGCCTCAAAAGAATACATAATAAATTTATATCTGTAAATTGAAAATACGGACAAAATGATAGAACACACATAGACACAGTGTTATATAATTTTAATATATGTATACTTTAAAATACGGATGGTAAAACACTAAAGAAAAGAGATTTAATATCACATAAATCAGAATAAGTGGTTACTATTAGGTGAATGAACCCCATAGGGGACAAACAAGGGCTTTTAAGATATTAAGCTGATATGTGAATATATTGTTTGCTTTATTATTAATTGTACATCTAAGTTATAGATGGCCTTGGTATGTCTGCTTCACAGTCTTTTAAAATGCCAAGCAAATTCAGGGTTATTATTATAGTAAATGCACACACACTGGAGATATGGTAGCCCATTTGAACGGCAGAGAGTCTGGAATTAAGGAGATGCAGTGTTGAATAGTTATTGCACTATTTTCAGGTGCTGTGACCTGCGCATTTTTAAAAAGGAGGTAATAATAACCCACTCGGTAGGGCTGCTGTGAGAACTAAATGAAATAATGAATGCAAAATGCCGACTGAATGCATGGCACACAGATGCTCGAATAGAAAATCAGCATGAAGAAAATGAACTCTCTTTCGCTGACAGCAATTTCAACGGGAGTGTGTGTGTGTTCACTGCAGCAACTACATTGTAGGAGGAATTGTCAAATTGTGAGTGATAAATGCAATGGAGTAACAATTTCCAATAAATAACATTGTAAGGAAGCAGGGTTTCACCCTTCTCAGGCATGCATATACATAGGGAGAGAGGAGGCATGTGATAGAAGTTGCTCTCTTCCCACTGAGGCTTTCACCCTTAGATGATCTGTCATTGTATGCAGAACACAGTGGCAGATTTATCCCCACAATTCAGGTTGCTCAGTAATGGTTCAGGTGAAAGCATTTCAGTAATGCCATAAAGTGAGAACTCATAAATGACGGAGTCTATTATTGGGTGACAAGCTCCAGCCCAGTGACTTTGTTTGTGACTTTGTATAGACTCTGCAGAAATGCTTACATTGTTATGAGCTTCAGGAGGGAAAAAAATGCAGTAATAGTACTGGTCAGCACATTTAGCCACATAATACTATTTAAAAACACCTCATATGGACTAGAGTAAGTCTAAAGAGTTTAAAATAACTGTCATGACGCAGAGCAATTACATACAGTGATGATACCTCCAAGTGTGGAAAAACCTGGGTGTGTTTTATGATTTCCTTAATATTACCAAATTAACTATTCTTTCCATATTCCAAATAAAGCCACTGAATTTTCATTCTGCTTTTCTTTATATTATTAAAAAAAATCGTCACTCATAGTGCTCATCTCTATGAATAAATGACTGGCCAAAAGAAAAATGTGTGTCAATAACAAATACAGGTGACCGATATTCCTGTTAGGCATTGAGGTGGGAGAGAAAAATTAAGACAGCATTTTGGCTGACATAATTGTGCCACTTGCTATAGACCCTTCAGGGCTGAATCACAATAGAACCTAGTTAACCCATAATTTTCTATATTTTGATGGTTTTCTCTCTTTTAATGTTAAAGGGACAATGATGTTGATTTCTAATTATTAATATTTACAGGGACATTAGACTCTTCAGAAACACATATCTTCAACTCTGTTCCTGTTAATATTCCATAGGATTTCTTTGTGATATTAACATGAAATGATACAGATAATATTTGTCTCACATTTTCTGCAATATGTATGCAAGGAGCTGCAGCATCACTAGAACTAAACTGTCACAAAAACATTTAAGATACTATGTTGTATTTTTTGCCACAAATACATGATTATTTTAGCTTTCCTATCAAATGTTAATTAGTTTAGATAAAAGCAGAATTCAAAATATTGATGAATCATTAAAAATCTGCCGAAATAACCCAGAAATAATGCCTCACCATGTGTTTCTATGTTCATTTTTATATGTGTTGAATCATATTTAAATGATAAAAAGCATAAAATATGATGGAATAAAAAAATCCAATATACTCTTTGTGGAAGATTTTGAAGGAAATGTGTAAAGATGAATTATTGTTGTGTCAAATTTGTAATATTTGGATCTAAAGTTTTGAGTATATAACAAGATACAGAGATTTTGAGTTAGATATCTCAGTAATTTAAAAATCCTAAAAAAAACTTGACTCAATTTGAAAATGATAGAAATAATAAACATTTTATATAGTTTTATATCTAGTGAAGAAATTGAATATGTTATTAAATAACTTTCCACAGGAAAACCTAATGCATTTATCTAGTGAATTATATAAAATATTTAGTGAAAAAAATATGTGAATATTATATAACTGTGCCAAGATCAGAAACACCTGATAACTACAGGTCAATCTCTCTTTAAGTCATGTGTGGATAATTCCTAAATTTAATATTTTCAATAATATATGTGAATAACAATGCATCATAAACACATTGGACTTAGTCCATAAATGAAAGAGTGTTTTGAAATTCAAAATATTATCAACGTAATTTTATCATGGTGATTGAGTCAGGAAAAAAAAACATATGTGATCATAAAATTAAAAACCAATAAAAGCATTATATATATTTATTTCTCATTTATATTAAAAAAATACACATTTACAGAATAGAATTTCAGTATCCTGAAAAGAATATTTGCAAGATCCAGCTAAAAAATTATACCAACATGAAAAAATTTAAAAAAATAAAGCTTTTTCTCTGAACAAAAAGGGCAACAGGAATTGTGAAAAAGTGAAAATAAATTTACTGTCCTTTAGTAGGGGAATGGACCAATACATTATGATGTATTCATACAATAGAAATAATAAAAGATACATAAATCAAAATGAACAACTTCAGAAGTGAATGCTAAGTTAACAAAGGAAGATAAATATGCATTTCACAACACATATATATATGTCAGTGTACTATATACACTACATCAGCATATATATTTAGAACACTAATATATACGTTACATATAACATAAATTATATTTATTTATATAAATATATTTATTAATTTATAAATATAATTATATTTAGTTACCTATGTATTTATAAATAAATATATTTAATTTATATATATGTTATATGCTTATCTCCATTAGAGTGACTTTTAGAATTTACAGACAGTATAATAAGGCAAAAATTGAGTATAAAAATAAAAATATTATTTATTCAGATAATTCATAATAAAATTTACATAATCTATATATCATTTTAATCACAAAATAGGCTTGTCAAATATTTCTATATAAGGCTAAGGTGCAAAAAATCAGTTAAATGTGTATATACCATAAGCACAGAAAAAAGATATTAGCAATGCATCCAGGAAAACTAGGTATATGAATATTAAATGTAAAAGTATTCTGCACTAATGACTGTCAAGCTTATGGCAAACATTTGAAAAGACCTAAATAAATCAAAGACAGTATTAATCCTTAAAATCAATGATTCAATATTGTTAAATATTAAATGTGCTAAGATTTTTCTGAACATTCAGTACAATCACAAACAAAATGACTGGTGGGTTATTTTTGTGGCTATTGTAAAGTATATGTTAAAACATAAAAGGTAAATAAAGCGAAAGCAGTAACTTAAAAGAAATAAAAATTAGAGTGATTTTTCTAATGGTTGTTTGGATTTATTTATTGGAAAATGAATCAGGAAACGTTATTTTGAACCGAGGATAAGCAAGTAAAGCAATGGAACAGATTAGAGAGTCCAGAAACAGACTCACACACATGCGAATATTTGATATTTGACAGTAGAGCAAAGATGGTCTGTGCAATAAATAGTGCTGTGTCAATTACTCAAACACACACACATATATAGTCTTTGTATATGAGTGTGTGTCATATATAATAGTTAAGATATATAAGTCTACATAATTGTGTGAAAATTTAAGCCGCTAACTGAAAATATTTTAAAAATACATAACTAACAAAAAATTATATTCAGAAAAACATATACATTTCTGCAAATAAATAAGAAAAGACAGAATTTCACAATGGACAAAGTGCTTGATAAAGCATTTCAGTAAGAATAATATCTAAATTGGCAATCAATGTGTGAAGATGTTTCCATTAATCATGAGGAAATGCAAATATTAATTACCATGGGAAAAGAAATCAGAAGGAGAAAACACTACACACCTACCAGATTACTGAAGTTAATAGAACTGACAATAATTCATTTATTGCTGATGGAGGTAGAACTTGATAGGCAAAAATTGAAATTTGATATTATCTATTGTAAATATTTGGCACTAGAGTTCCACTCAATTGCATGTAGTAAACATAGATGTATACTTGTGTTCATCAAGGACAGAAAAATGCATATAGCAGCATTATTTATATTTGCTTTAAAACTGGAAAAAAGCCAAATGCGTATCAATTATACAATGAAAAAATCAATTGTGATATATTTATAAACAGGGAACTGTAAATCAATGTAAATGAATGAAGTGTTGCTACAAGCAACATCCTCAATCACTCTCATCAATATGAAGTTGGGCTGAGCTATAGATAATGTGGTCATGCACACTCACACATACACACACACCCCCACATACACACACAGCCACACACACACAATTACATAAACACACATTCTCACTTCTCCATCCTCATATTAATCACAACCAAAACACACACACACACACACACACACACACACACACACACACATCCTGTTCTATGCTGTTAACATAAGAATAAGTCAGGAAATGGATAAGCATTTTAAAGTATTGTTTCATGACCTGTGTAGGAGTTAAATGTCCATGTTTCACTATGGAAAAATTAATTGAACTCTATACTTATAATATGTGCAGTTTTATACATATGCTACATTTTTAAATTAAAAATATGTTTAAATAATGGCATATGGAAGAATTATACATTCTACATGGGTATTTCTTTCAATTTAGAATGATTTTATAAATTCCTGATAGATAAAGATATAGATTACCAAGAATATCTGCACACTTGGAAGGAAATGTCAATAGGACAGAATGTATCTTGCAGTATCTATGGTTTGCCTAACGGAGTTTGTGCGAAATATTTTTCACACTGACAAGCCATTCAGATACTCTTTAAAATTCAATTTGAGCTGGAAATTTCCAAAGCAAACCTTAAAATATGGAATTGTCATTTTATGTTAATAATATAACATTTATATTATGTTTATAATACAATGTTGGAAACGCATGAAAGTGCACAAAATGACATAGCACTGTTCACATAGATTTATCAGGTATCAATATTTTATAATAGCTACCATGTCTTTTTTTATTCAGAAAGAAAAATAGAAGATACCAAAGCTTTGTGGAACAATCCTTCTCTTTGTTTCTATAAAAATTTCAATAAATATAATATATATATTATATGCAACATATATATCAGTGTTGTAACTAAATATATACACTAATTTAGTGTATATAGAACACCGATATATACATATATATTTATATGTTCTATAATACATATTTATATTCCTTTGTTAACTCAGCATTCATTTCTGATGTTGTTCATTTTGATCTATGTATCTCTCATTATATCTATTGTGTGAATACATCATAATATATTAGTTCATTCCCCTACTAAAGAACAATAAATTTATTTCCATTTTTTTAAATCTAATGCCACGTATCATGTATAAAATTTCAAAAATCATCTAGTACCTAAGAAAAGTGATAGATAACACTTGGGAAAGGAGAAAAACTCTTTGATCTTTTAAAATAACAGATAATATAGTTATATATCCATACATATGTATATATGTCACCTAAATTATAGATATCAGAAATCAGAATGCTGTGATATGAATATTTATTATATTTTAATTATGATAAATTATACATCCTTCTACCTTATGATAATGGATTTTAAGATCTATGCAGTTAAACTCTATATTTACTGTTTAATTCATATCTTGCTTATTTTACATATATATGAAAATACATTATGTCTACTAAATCTTTACTCTCATTTACAATCTTACATTTAAGATAATTTTTCAATGAAATAAAAATTCTTCATTGCACCTAGAAAGGAACAGGGTTTGGAAAGTGATCAGTGATTACTTTAATACCTAGTATAATAGCATTATATAGTAAAAATCAAAAAAACTAAAATGAAAAATATAAAATAAATATTTTTCTTAGTTTTGCTTTCATTGTTTTTATTCTAGTGTCTATTTTAGAGTGCTTTTACTCTAATTATGTTTTTGTTCAAAAACCAAATGTTCTTCAGATAATTCCATTGATACACTGCATATGAAATTTCTTCTTAAAAATGGGAGATAGCATATTTAACTTAACAATCCAAATTATAAAATAAAGAGGGATTTTAAGTTAAGTCCAAAATTTTTGTTTCCACTTTGTTTTTGTGTCAAGACCTGCTATTATTCTGTGAGAATATCATAAAAGTCTGCTCAGAAACATTATAAAGTAAAATGGACAGAGAAGGACAATGAGACATTTAATTTACCACGGCAAAGCCATTGCTGTGAAGAATGGATAATATATGTGAATGATAATATATGAAGAAATAACACAGGTGAATAGCAGAAGCAATAAATCTGTTTTTACCACAGGACTTGTCTTACACCTTTCTCTTAGTAATAAATAAAATAATTTTTGACCACACAGAGCTGGGTTGAAGTCCTCTTGTTTATGGCAGTACATATTGGTTATGATTCGAACAGTATAGCCCATTTCCAAAAACCTGAAACAAAAAGATACTTACTCAGGTGAATTTTTAGATTACTATTTGTTACAAAGTGTGTTTTGTTTTTATTGATCCTCATTATTGTAGGCAAGTATCTGGTCTTGCCTCCATTCTATTAAAACAACATTGTAGAGATTAGCACTGAGTCTTTCCAGCCATATGCATCTGTTCATTTCCCTCTCCAGTTTGAGTTTTTCTGTGTATGACGAAATAAGAAAACAAAAATGACATAATAACCTATTTTGTCTGGTTTGCTCTTTATTAATAGAAATACAGAAGAAGTGAGGAGTTGGAAGAAGAAATTGCTTCTGATCTGTTCTAGATTCAGGTGAAACACTCTCTCCCCTCTCCACCCAATCTCCCTCTGTCTCCTTCCCTGAACCCATCCTTGCTTCTTCCTCTTACAAATAATAAACTTCTCAGGTCATGTTGAACCAAAAAATAGCTTTTGTAGCCTCTACGTACTTACTTGAAGCATATGTTACTGAAAAATGTGGAGTGAGCACTTTCAACTCATTCTCCTGTGAAGTGATGTTGCTACACCCCAAATCCTTTTCTTTATTATTTTAATTTTTATCTTCTTTACTTACATTTCTAACATTGGTTACGAGGGTCTTATAGTTTTCTGCCATTTGTAAAATCTCTTTGCCCAAAACCAGATGCACAATGTTAGTTTTACTGTAATAAATATCTCTACAACAATGCTATTATACCTGGTTTATTTCAAAGTCAAGTTTCAATACAGGTAAAAAAATGCTAATATAAATAAGAAAGAGTGCTGCTCTGATGAAACGTACATTCTAGTAGGAATAAAAAGAAAATAAATATTTTTTTAAAAAATTATATTTCATTAAGCAGAAATGCAATTCAGAAAAATAACGTATATTAGCAGTCATTTTGTATTTTTAATTAACTTCTGATATATGTATATATATAAATTATTACTAATATCTAACTTAGTTTAAAGAATTAGTGGGTATGTACACTTTGATTTCCATATGTAATACACTCTCAACATCTTCACAAACATGGTCAATTTTAATATGCAAGTAAAACTTATTTTACTGAATTATGATTATCCTATCTATATTCATATTCCTAAACAAATACAGTTTCCTAATGTAATTAAATTTTTAACTAAAAAAATGGAAATGCATTATTGAGGCGATAGGATTATTGGTTGACTATAAACAAATCCACTCCATAGCTGACATTTGTCTTCTACAATGACCAATGACAACTTTATTTTTTAATAATCAGTATGGGCTAATCCTGATGATTTTTAAAAACATTTTCAAAATAGGGCTTCATATGACTTAAAATTAATATACAGATGTATACTTATATAATATTTCTATTTATTAATGGACTTCCTACATAGCTCATGTTGACATTACATTTTAATGAAATTCTATAAGGCTTTTCTATAGGTAAGTTATACATTGAATTTCTATTTTACCTATGATTATTTAAGAATTTATTTCTGTTTTTAAGACTTCAATGAAATTTTGTTGGTCAATTATTTTCTGTGTTTTTATTTTGAAATTGTTCTTTGATACATTGTCCTATTACATTTCTAAGGTATGTTACCAAAACAATATTTTTAATGAAATGTAGCTTACTGCTTTCCAGGTGAACTCTTGTTTGAAGTATTAATTCACCAAAAATTACTTATATTCAGAGAATGAAATGAGACTAAAATTATGTGTACAAAAAAATTGAACAACAGATACATGATGGTGGCAACACATACAATTCCATACCCTTCTCAAATAGTAAACAGAATAGCAAGTAGAATAGGTAGTAAGCAGAGCTGAAATTGTGGAATACAGAACTCTCAGTCACTCAATTGACTTTATTTTTTAGTAATAAAAGATTTAAATTATTCAAGCTGAAGCCATTAAATATTCATAGTGCTTCATATTATAAAGTTATTGATTAATGTCTTCAGTAAAGAACACTATTATTTCTGATTACATCAAGGTCATCCTGAGGAACAGGACCAAGGCACAAAGTTTTATATATGAAATATGAGAAGTTAATACATAATTCATATTTAACAGATAACATAAAGGTTAACCCCTTGGAGAATCTGAAGCTAATACTCATGTTCTTCAGATAATTCTTCATACTGGCAATTTGGAAAATGCCAGTGTTTTATTACTACCTATTCTTGTATTATGGCATGAGTTAATACATACCTGCCTCACTATTCCTGTGGGCAAAAAAAGACTTTGAATTATGTGCCAGAGAGAGATTTTACAAAATTAAATGAGGCAAAATACTTTTCCTCTGTATACTCATTAGAAATATGCTGAGTACTTCCTTTCAGTTCCTTTCGCCTTCTGATAAAATAAAATCAGTTCAACATTATATCAGTTATCTGTTAAACTTTTAATGTTCACTGTTAAAATGAATATGATATTTGGGACCAATTCGCATTTTGGACTAATTTACATACTAAGCATAAGTGAAGAATTTAAACACTAACTTGATTTAGAACAGGAGCGTTAGTTTAAAATTTGAAAAATTGAATTCCAACGCATTTAAATAGTTTGTTTGGGGTTTCAACAGGCAATATTGGTTGGTACAATGAAAGGAAAATTCCTTTCATCTCAACCTGGGTTTTATTCTGGTTCTGCCACATATTGGTTGCTTCATGCAAATGTAACTTAAATTCCAGTTGTCATGATTTTTCACACACTTACAAATGAAAACAATGTTAATTATATATGATTTGTTGGGACAACGCAATCATGCAAGTATAAGTATTTGGAATATTGTCTCACTTTATAAATATTAGCGATTATTTTTTTGTGGAGGGAATAAATCCAACATCCTGGCTTTCAGAATTTCTTCTTATTTTTCTTTCAAATTTATTGTCATGTAACATTTAAGTCAACAAATCTGATAATTAAACTGTGGGCCATTATCTCCCAAATCTGTATTTTGTTTACTCTATCCATAGCATTTTAAAACAACAGAAGAGAACTCTAATTATAGTAGATTGGGAGCCATTTTCTCCCTTTGGTCATATTTTCATTGAAATTCCTGTGTTGTTTAATATTAGGACCTAGTTTGAATATCAAATCAAAAAGGTTGCTCAATACAAATATCATGGAATCATTTTTCTCTCATACCACAGAACTTATTAGCTGTATGTTCAAAATACAGTTCAATTCTGATCATTTTTCTACCTTCACTGCTAGCATCCTGGTGCTAGCCACGATCATTTACTATGTTATTAAAATGGCCAACAAAAAGGTGTTTCTGATTCTGCGTAAGGCACCCTTTAGTATATCCTAAAAGAGCAACTTGTATAATTGCTTTAAAGCATAAATCAGGTCATTATCTTTTTCTGTGGAAAAACTCCAATCTCTCATTTCATTCATTGTAAAAGTCAGAACTTGCATAGTGCTTTATAGGTGCTGCACCATGTAGAGCCCCCAGTTCTTCTATGGACTTCCCTCTTTCCGATAGGTATTTTTCTCATTCAGTTTCACGTACAGTAGTCTCCTTGTTATTACTAAACATGCAACAGATATGGTTTGTTCTAAATCTTCCTCATGTCTTTGGTCAGATGCCATCATCTCAGAGAGGTTTTCCACAGCCACTTTATTCAATTTTCAAACAATCTGTGTACTCTGTAGACGTTCTCCATTCTTGTTTATTGGCAAAGCACTTACTACAGTCTAATACACTACACATGTTACATTTTTACTTATTATTTTTTCTATAGTCCCTAGAATATTATTTCCCTGAAGACAGGGATTTCTATAAGTTTTTTCAAAGACGTATCCCCAAAGCCTAGAACACTACCTGGCAGCAAACATTTGTAATAAATAAGGAATTAGAAATGGGGAGATTCACACAGCAGAGAGACAGCATACTATGTATAATGATTTTGTAAAGTATTAACTTTAGAGTCATAGGTATTAGGGTTTGTAGCCTGTCTTCACCATTTATAATAATGCTATCCTCAACAAGTTGTTTAATTTCTGCATTCCTCAGTTTCCTCATGACTCATATACTGGAAATATTGTCTA
This sequence comes from Sapajus apella, assembly GCF_009761245.1. Lineage (NCBI taxonomy): Eukaryota > Metazoa > Chordata > Mammalia > Primates > Cebidae > Sapajus > Sapajus apella. Next base: position 12,905,715 of record NW_022436951.1, read on the forward strand.
CCTCTGAGCACCTCCTAGAGCAATATTGAGACAATGTTTCAACCATGTTTAGCACATTGCTGCATATTAATAAATTATTTCTATTAAATGTAAGAAATTCCATAGACTGTTACTAGAAAGAGTGAGGATGGAATAGAAATGAAGATCATAAAACATGATTGGAATAGTGTTGGAAAATGTGGAGGTATCCTCAGCACACTCTCTAACCTAAGGAGTAAAATCTGTGTCATATGATTTTATCCTTCTTCTGGAAACTAACAGAATTTAGTAACACACTTTTCTTGACCTGAGGATTTGCCCTTACCACAAAATTGTTTTTGAAACTTGAGTATTTACAATTACTTTTTACCATGTATCTTATCTTCTACCAGTTTCTCTCCAATTTATAATAGACTGAAGCCAGACTAATTTGTTAAGAGCAAACAAAGCAAAGCAAAACAAACAAACAAACAGAAACAGATCTTACCTCATTCCATAATCAATGCACCTACCTTTTCTTTTTTTTTTTTTTTTTAAAGACTACCAATCTTTATTGAGGGACAATAAAAATTCTGGATGAACACATTCAATATCACTTAAATGTAAATTCTTTTCAAATACCTAATGTAGATGACAGGGCGATGGATGCAGCAAACCACCGCCATGGCACTTGTATATATATCCACCTTTTCAATGCAATCAAAATTAAATCCAATCAAAATTAAGTGCACAATTCTAATTTTGGTTACCTTGGTCCCTGTTTATCTGTTGTACTAGGGCATTCTTGTATTGCTATGAAGAAATATCTGAGACTGGATATTATTTAAAAAGTTTAATTGACTCGCAGTTCTATAGGCTGTATGGGAAGCACAGTGGCATCTGCTACTGGGGAGGCCTCAGGGAGCTTTTACTCATGGCAGAAGGCAAACAGGAGCAGGCACTTCACCTGGTGAAAGCAAGAGCAAGAGAGAGAGAGAGTGTTGGGGTATGTACCCTATCGTGAAGACAGCACCAAGCCATGAAGGATTCAATCCCGTGATCCAAACACTTCCCAGGAGGCACCCCCTTCAGCACTGGGGATCATGTTTCAACATGAGATTCCGGTGGGACATCCAAACGATATCATCTGTCTAGGTCATCCAAGACCGTGTTATCCGTAGTTCACTGTTATCTAGAAACACAGATTAAATTCAACATTTTCTATGGGATTTCTTGCTTGAGGTCTTTGCAGCTGCCATTTCTTTGTCCTGAAACTTTCATCTGCTCATTCAAAATGAGTGACTCCTCCTCCTCGAAGTCTGTGCTTAAATGTTGCTTCTCAGAGGACTCCTTTCCGAATTAAGCATTCATGCCTTCAACCTACTACTATAGTTTCCTGTTTGTGTGTTAATAGTCCTTTTCAAAATTTGAATACTCATTTACCTTCTTGGGTCATTTGAAATTATTCCTTCTTCACCAGACTCCATAGAAGCATAGTCAATGCCTGCCCCCTTTATTGTTTCTCTACTGACCTGCTGCAATGAATATTCTCAGTAAACATGGAAATAAATTAGTTATTCACATATCCTATTTTGTGCCTGCTTAGATAACTCCACACTGTGATGCATAATGACCCACACTGGGCTTTGTAGCAAGGGCTGACTTTCTTTATGCTACTTGTAATAATGATCCATCAACTTAAACATGTAGTTATATTTCAATCAGATGGTTCACTTGAAACTAAAGTATAGGGTGTACTTATTCAATAAACAAAATTATTTTCTTGATTTCTACCATATATTTGTACCCTCTCATTTCTTTTTTTTTTCTTTTGAAATGGAGCCTCATTCTGTTGCCCAGCTGTGGTGCCATCCCAGCTCACTGCAACTTCTGCCCCCTAGGTTCAAGAGATTCTCCTGCCTCAGCCTCCTGAGTAGCTGAGATTACAGGTGTCTGCCAGCACACCGGGCTAATTTTTGTGTTTTTAATAGAGACAATGTTTCCCCATGTTGTTCAGGCTGGTCTCAAACTCCTGACCCCAAGTGACCCACCGCCTTGGCCTCCTAACATTCTGGGATTACAGGCTTGAGCCACCCCACTTGGCCTGCTCTTTCATTCCTATATTGTCTCTCCTTTCTCAAGAAACAAAACAAAACAAAAACAATTTAAAAGGCTTTATAGTATTCATCCATTAAAAAAGAACAAGATCACATCCTTTGCAGGGACCTGATGAAGCTGGAGGCCATTATCCTTAGCAAGCTAACACAGGAACAGAGAGCCAAGTGCCACGTTCTCACTTACAAATGTGAGCTAAATGATGAGAACACGTGGACACGTAGCAGAGAACACCACACAATGGAACCTACCTTAGAGTAGGGGGTGGGAAAAGGGAGAGGGTTCAGGAAAAAAATAACTAATGGATATTAGGCTTAATACCAAGGTGACAACATAATCTGACATGAGTTTACCTGTATAACAAACCTGCAAATGTAGTCTTGAACTTAAAAGTTAAGAAAAGGCCAGGCTCAGTGGCTCAAGCCTGTAATTCCAGCACTTTGGGAGGCTGAGGGGGGAGGATCATGAGATCAGGAGTTTGAGACCAGCCTGACCAACATAGTGAAACCCCATCTGTACTAAAAATACAAAAATCACCCGGGTGTGGCGGCAGGCACCTTTAATTTCTGCTCTTCAGAAGGCTGAGGCAGTAAACTCGCTTGAATCCAGGAGGAAGAGGTTCCGGTGAGTGGAGATTGCATCACTGCACTCCAGAAGAGCAAAATTCTGTCCAAAAAAAAAAAAAAAAAAAAAAAAGTTAACAAAAAGGCTTCTCTAGTTCTAAAGCACCAAGACAGAGCTGACCAAAACAGTCTAAGAAGCACTTAGAAACATCGAAGGGATGGCTCAAACATCAGCGCTAAGGCCTGATTTCCCAATAGTCATTATTCCTGTGGTATTCTGCATATTAGAGATATATAGTTTCCTCACCTATTCCTTGTTTTTTAATTTACTTTTAATACATATAAAAGTCATAACAGAAAAAATTCTCATATATCAGGGGCTCAGCTAGAAATAAAAGTGTCAATTCAATTGGAAGCCCCTGTGAACTTTTATCAAAGTCCTTTCTCTCTTCATAGAGGAAACAGTGACTGCGAAAATGTGGTAGTGAACAAATATCTGTAATTATTTACAATTTAGGCATATGTGCAAGTATCCACACATACAATATAATCATAATCATACATTTTAGAAATTAAAAATGTGTCTGTCATCCTGGTGTTCATGCCTGTAATCCCAGCACTTTGGGAGACAGAAGCAGGTGGATCACCTGACGTCAGAAGTTCAAGACCAGTCTGGCCAACATGGTGAAACCCCGTCTCCACTAAAAATACAAAAATTAGCCAGGTGTGGTGGCGGGCACCTGTAATCCCAGCTACTCAGGAGGCTGAGGCAGGAGAAGTGTTTAAACCATGGAAACTCTGTCTCAAAAAAAACAATGTCTGTCTACCTTCTACTTTATTTTGTCTTGTATTACACTGATGATGTCCATCTTTGTTGGTGCACGTGACTCTTATCAATTATTTTAAAAGCTGTTTAGCCTTGTACTGTATAAAAATATTTTTAAAAGCTTCAGTTGTTCAATATATTACCATTTTGTTTTTTCTAATTTTCTGTTATTTCAACGAAAAGCTACTATGAATGTGCGTGTGTGTGTATATATATATATATGCATATATATAAATGTACATATGCACATATATATATATATATATATCAGAGTTTCTCTATGATGTAAACCTAGCAACATAATTTAAACATAGGATATATTGAATCTTACATCACTGCAAATCCTCTCATTACCTCTTATTCCAGTCATACCCTTTGTTACCATTTTTACGTAGACTTTGGTCAGCTTCATAAAGATGGAAGTGATAGTATGTGGCCTCAGACTACTAGCTCCACACTTCACTTTCTGCTGTGGGATTTCTCAATGTTGTGTAGATTATTGTAGGCATTTTTCTTGGTACTCATAAATGCACTGTCTAGACATATTGAGAAGTTAGCATCCATGGAGCTATGCTTGAAAAATAGAACTCTTAGAGCTGATGGATACATATTTCCCCCAATGTTTCACTTCAGTGAATGGTCGTAGAGTATTCCATCACCTAGCTTAATAATGTGTGCTAGATTTGACTCTGTCTCCCTACAGCACCCATCCTGTTTCTTAATTTTGTTCCACAATACACTCCCAAATTACACAGTCTCTGCTCTAGGTGGTGGGGGTTCAGAGTTATTCCAAGATGACATGGTGTATGCATTTATTTCTTTGTCTACAATGATTGTACTGATTTACACTCTCACCAGCAGTTCATAAAATCTTTCCTTGCAGCTAAGATATGGGCATAAGACTAAAATTTATATCTTTAGCTGATATCTCATTCTTGAACGCTCACCTCGTTTGCAACTGCCTTGAATGTCAAATAGGCATCTCAACCTTAGTAAGTAAAACAGAAATCTTGATCTGTATCCTGACAGTTCTGCTTCTAATCCAGTAATTTTTCACTCAGTAATTTGAGCCTTTATTAATCAATTTTCTAAAGCTTCAAAACATGGAGTCATTACCAGCTGTTTTATATACATCATTCCAAGCTATCAGAAAGTCAATTCCATTTCACCTGCAAATGTATTGCAAATCTGACAATTATCTCTTACATGAACTACTAAAATTGCTTCTCAGCAGCATCTGTCTGTGCCATTATCCACCCTTTCTCCAATTTCTTCTCCTCCAAGCAATGGAAGTCATCTCTTGCAATATAATTCAGTTCACATTATTTTCATTTTTCCATCTGGAAACCTCAAAAGTATTTTATTTACTTGCCTAATGCGAACAAAAGATATAATCGGGCTCAGAAGTATGAACTGACACCTCCACCTACCACTATCCTTTGCATTGATTACTCTGCTCTATATCATTATCTTGCATACCCTAACACATGACTTTTATACTCAGTGCTCCATCTGTTGTAAACAAACTGATAAATCATATTTCCTCTTTAGCACTGATTTCCTGACCAACTAATCAATATTTGGTATCATCTAACCTCATTTGACTATTAGCAATTATCACTAACCTAATATGATACATGTTATTTTTTTCTCATCATTTATTGTCTAATTAAACTGGTAGGTAGAATAAGGGCACTTTATCTATTCTTATCACGATTGTAGGACAATGGCTAGCACAAGGTTAGTAACTTACATGCTATTCAAATAATGGTTGTTTGAAGATTGATTAAAAACTCTAGAACTGTGGGTTTCATCTGTATTATGATAATAAATGATGCTAGGGTTGCCAGGTGAATAGCTACCACTAGGTTAACCAAGCTATCCTGTATGGGGTGCCATAGTTACTTAAAATATTTGACAATCCCCAGTCCTGATGATGATGTGGAATATTGTCCTGTTAACCAACGCAAACTATTTATTTAATAGTAATAGTGCTAAAGATGTGCATGCCCTCCAAGTGAGTAATTGCACTCTTAGTTATGCATTTATATGAATATGTGTATAGGAACAGTCATGATAAAACTATTAATTATTATAAAATTTTGGCAAAAAGTGTAACTATTAAAAATGAAACTGGTAACTTAAGACTACTCACCTAATACATCAACAAAAATGAATAAACAGTGCAAAAACATGGATGAATTTCAAAAATGCAATGTTGAGATAGAAAATTTGCACTGTTTTCAAGTACGATACCAAACAGAACTAAATGGCATTTCTGGATAAAAAAAATTGAAAATAAAATTACAAAAAGTGCAAGAAAAAAATTATCACATAAGTTGGATAAAATTGGATGTCCATAAAATCAGGAATAAAACTGGACTCCTATATCTCACCTTATGTAACTCTTAAGTTACATTAAGATTTGGCATGGTCCTTTACCAAGAAAACCTTAAAGACTCTTAGACTTGATAAATGACTACAATAAAGCTTCAGAATACAAATTCAGTGTACAAAAGTCAGTAATATTTCTATATACCAATAATATTCAAGATGAGAAAATGAAGAACTCAGTCTTATTTACAATAGCCACACTCACTCACACACACAGACATACACAAATGAGAAATACATTTAACCAAGGAGGTGAGAGATTTCTACAATAAGAACTACAAAACATGGTTAGAAGAAATCTGAAATAAAACAAATTAATGGAAAAACATCCCATGTTCATGGATTGAAAAAATATCATTAAAATGACCATAGTTTCCAAAGCAATGTACAGATTCAATGCCGTTTTTATCAAACTACCAGTGTCATTTTTTACAGAATTAGAAAACAACAATCCTAAAGTTGATATGAAATTCTAAAGTCGAAAAAATGGCCTGGATAGCCAAAGCAATCCTAAGCAAAAAGAACAAACTTGGAGGCATCACATTACACAACTTCAAATTATACTACAAGCCTATAGTAACAAGAACAGTGTGGTACTAATACAAAAACAGATACATAGTTAAATAAAATTGAATATAGAACTAAGAAATAAGGAACATATCTACAACCAACTGATCTTCAACAAAGTGTGCACAAATAAACAATGAGGAAAGAATACCCGTTTCAATAAATGATACTAGGAAAATTGGATGTCCATAAAAACAGTAATAAAACTGGACTCCTATATCTCACCTTATGTAAAAATCAACTCAAGATTGCTTAAACTCTTAAATGTAAAAACTGAAACTATAAAATTCCTAGGAAAAAAACTAGAAAAACCTTTGCTGAATATCATCCTTGACAAAGAATTTATAACTAAGTCCTCATAAGCAAATAAAACAAAAATAATAATAGAGAAATGGAACCCAAGTAAACTAAAATTCTTCTGCACAGCAAAATAACTAGTCAACAGAGTAAATAGACAACCTACAGAATGGGAGAAAATATTCACAAATTATGTATTTAACAAAGTACTAATATCCAGAATCTACATGGAACTCAAATGTCTCAAAAGAAAAAATAAACAAATTATATTATAAAGTCGGCAAAGGACATAAACAGACATTTTTCAAAAGGAGACATGCAAGTTGCCAACAAACATGAAAAATTACTTAAGATCACTGATGATCATAGAACTGTAACTCAGTGTTGAAGTATGCATCGGTCTGTTCTCACACTGCTATGAGGTAATACCTGAGACTGGGTAATTTTTAAGGAAAGGAGGTTTAATTGGCTAACAGTTCCTCAGGGCTGGGGATCATTCAGGAAACTTACAATCCTGGTGGAAGGGGAAGCAAACCTGGCCTTCTTCACATGGCAGCAGGAAGAAGAATGAGAGCAGAGCAAAGGTGGAATCCCCTTATAAAACTATCAGATCTTGTGAGAACTCACTCACTGTAACCAGCAGAGCATGAGGGGTAATCACCCTCATGATTCAATTACCTCCCACCATGTGTCTCCCATGACACATGGGGATTATGGGAACTACAATTCAAGGTGAGATTTGGGTGGGAGCACAGCCAAACAACATCAAAGTGATTCATTTGATATGGTCTTCTCTATCTTATCTCATTTAAGGTAACATTATTTCCTTGAATCAAAACGGTATCCCCATAGTCTTTGAGTTCATCTTGATGACTTTGAAATGTGTATTATAAATTTGCAAATGTTATTTGTGGCAATTTTTTAGCTATATTTCTTGAAATGCCTTTAAGAACAAATCATTCTACTATAAAGACACATGCTGCACATGTATGTTTATTGTGGCACTGTTCACAATAGCAAAGACTTGGAACCAACCCAAATGCCCTTCAGTGATAGACTGGATAAAGAAAATGTAGCACATATACACCATGGAATACAATGCAGCCATAAAAAAGGATGAGTTTATATCCTTTGCAGGGACACCAATGAAGCAGGAAACCATCATTCTCAGCAAACTAACACAAGAATAGAAAACCAAACACTACATGTTCTCACTCACAAGTGGGAGTTGAACAATGAGAACACACAAATACAGGGAGTGGAACATCACACACTGAGGCCTGTCACTGGTGGGGGACTAGGGTTGGGATAGCATTAGGAGAAATACTTAATGTAGGTGATGTGGATGACAGGTTGATGGGTGCAGCAAACCACCATGGCACGTGTATACCTATGCAACAAACCTGCATGTACTGCACATGTACCCAGAACTGAAAGTATAATTTGAAAAAAAGAAAAGGAAAAGAAAAAAAGAGTCATGCTTTCATTGAAATAAATGAAGGACTTGAATCCCAATATTTAGAAAAACTTCTCAACATCATCAAATACATTTATGAATCATTATGGACACATCTTGTGATAGTTTGGATTTTTATTGTGTTTAAACGCTTAGAAAGTACAAAATATTCAAAATATTAATATATCTACATTTTAATATTTTATACTTCAAATGAATTCTGAGCAATTATCTATTTTGATATTCTATAAATAAAAGTCACTTATACTGTAAAGGATTCATTTTCTCTGTATTCTCATTAATATCTGATGTTATCTGACTTTTAAAAAATAGCCATTCTGACTAGTGTAAGATGATATTTCATTGTGAATTTAATTTTCATTAAATTAAATGAAATGAGATGAGACTGAGTGTTATTTCATATAATTGCTGTCCACTTCTTTTGAGAAAAGTCTGTTCATTTGTCCTCTTTTTAATGGGGTTATTTACTTATTTTGTTGTTGTTGTTGAGTTGTTTGAATTTCTTGTAGATTCTGGATATTAGTACTTAGTTGTATGCATAGTTTGCAAATATTTTCTCACGCTCTTCAGGTGGTCTGTTTTCTGTTATTTCTTTGGCTGTGAAGAAGCTATTTGGTTTAATTAAATCCCATTTTTCTACGTTCGTTTTTGTTTAAATTTGATTTTGAGGTCTTAGTCACTTTTTTTTTTTTTTTTGCCAAAGCCAATGTCTAGAAGAGTTTTCTCAGGTTTTCTATGAGTATTTTTATAGCTTCAGGTATTACATTTGTCTTTAATTCATTCTGAGTTAATTTTGTATATGGTGACAGATAGGGTTCCAGTTTTATTCCTTTACATGTGGTTTTCCAATTTTTCCTGTGATATTTACTGGACAGAATATTGTATTTTTTTTAAACTTTGTTAAATATTCATTGGCTGTAGGTATGTCACTTTATAAATATCCACTGTACTTTGACACTTTGTCACTTTATTCCTGGATTTTCTATTTTGTTCTATTGAGTGTTCTATTTATTTTATATCAGTATCATGTCGTTTTTGTTACTATAGCCATGTAGTATAATTTGAAAGAATGTAAGTTGGTCCCACCTCTATGAAAATAGCATGAAAATTTCTCAAGTGCTAAAGAGTCAGAATATACTCTAGCAATGCTACTACTAGGTATATATTCAAAAGAAAAAATATGATTATACCAAAAAGATATTTGCACTCACATATTTATAACAGCAGTATTCACAATACCAAAGATATTGAATCAATCTGTGTCCATCAACAGGTAATTGGATAAAGAAAATGTGATATATATATATATATATATATATATGCATATGTATGTATACATACACACAAAATTAATACTACACAGCCATAAAAAATAAAATCATGTCACTTGCAACAGCATGGAAGAATAATTTTACACTTTATGTCTTAGTCTGTTTTGTGCTGCTGTAACAAAATACCGAGACTGGGTAATTTGCAAAAATAGAACATTATTTTCTCATAGTTCTGTAGGCTAGGAAGTCAACAATCAAGATGCCAACAGGTAATGAGGGCCTTCTGCTGCACCCTCAGATAGCAGATGTGTAAAAGGCAAGAGAAAGGCGGAACTCTATTTGAGAGGTTACAGCATGATACATTTTGTTATATATGGTTTTGATCATTTTTATTAAAAATATGGGTATCAAAATCTCTACTATTTGTGTCATGTTATAATAATTAATTATGATACTGTGCTACTAAAAATGCATAATAACAGTAAACTAATGCTAAAAGCTTTAAAATGTACTGTTTGCCTTTATATGCATTGATTCAATTGATCATAGCAGTTATAATAACCAGGCCAGGTATTTCTACAGTTATCATTACAAGTTAAAGAAAACTAACACATTGGATGGTTTAAAAAATTGTAAGAATTGTAAGTATACATATAAATAATTAACTTGTAAGTAATCTTGCAAGTATTATAAACAAATTACATTTTCAAATCACAATGAATTTAACATAACATGATAAATACATTTGTACATTGAAAAATGTGTAGATATGTGTACACACTTTTAATTTTGATTTTTCTCCTTCTGAGTGATAATGCAACAAAATTTAAAGAGATTACACTATAATTATGTTTAAAACCTTACTTGTACTTTTGAAATAAATTACAGGTTAAGTCATGATAACAGGACAAAATACACTTAGCTGCTGAATATAAACAAAGTATACAGGAACATAAATCTTGCAAGCACAAAAGTGGTAAAAACAGCAAGATCTAAAGGCTCAAGTACAAGAAAGATATATTATACCAAGAGCAGTAATCTCAAAAATTTATATCCCAAATGTGCAGACTTGATCTTATTTTCAGTCAGTGTGTTCTGTATGGAAGATGAGCATGCTCATGACAATGGAGGGTGATTTAGAAAACTATATCCTGCACAGAGGGATATAAAATGTGATTATATACTGCACTTCTGTGCAAAATTTTAAACAGAATTTAATCAATCACTTTGAAACCCAAATATGTATGTGCAACAATGACATCACTTTGAAATTATGTGTAGTTTATAAATGCACAAAATTAATAATGTCTTTTGTGTAAATGTATTAATTTGGAAAGTGCCTTGTAAGAACTATATTATCAGATGAAACATTCTTTGAAAATTTGTGTGCTACAAGTCAATTTGCCATTTCATTTTAATAGAATGTTCCATACCGAAAATGTCTAACTGCTCAGAAGTGAAATAGGAGTGTAAATTTATGATCTGGAAAAAGAAAATTAATAGATACAGGCCAAAAATGTAATGGAATTAGACCCATGTGGCATAACTGAGAACTTAGGAACTCTATCTGGGCTCTTTGGAGTGATAAAATTATAAGCAAAAAAAAAATTGAAATATGTCATTTTTGCCTTACGATTTCTCGATGAGTTTGGGTCCTTTGTAGGGACATGGATGAACCTGGAAACCATCATTCTCAGCAAACTGACAGAAGAGCAGAAGATCAAACACCGCATGTTCTCACTCATAGGCGGGTGTTGAACAATGAGAACACATGGACACAGGGAGGGGAGCACTACACACTGGGGTCAGTTGGGGGGAAATAGGGGAGGGAGGGTGGGGGGTGGGAAGCTGGGGAGAGATAGCAAGGGGAGAAATGCCAGATGTAGGTGATGGGGAGGAAGGCAGCAAATCACACTGCCACGTGTGTTCCTATGCAACAATTTTGTATGTTCTTCACATGTACCCCAAAATGTAAAATGCAATAAAATAAATAAATGGGAAAAAAATATAAAATAATGAAGTCTTCTTTATCTCCAAGACAGTCAGTCTTAGAACATAATAGAACATGTCACTTGAAATAAAAGATAAATTTTGTCTTTTTGCTTTGTCTTGTTATGTTTGGTGCTATTTTAAATATTTAACATTCATAAAGGGAGAATTAGCAATTATGAGATAATGTTTTAAAAAATCTAGCGATCAGAACAAGGTGAAAAAAATTCATTCAGTCTAAAATTATTTACTGAAAATCTGTTATTTAATAGGTCATGTTTTAAGAGCTGGGATTACAAATACTATGTATATTTTAAATAGATATTTTGAAATGCACAGTAAGTCATTTAAAAACATAGTTACTCTGCTATAGAGCTAATCACTATAACTCATTCCTTGTGTCTAACTGAAACTGTACCCTGTGAACAACATCTCCTCTTTCCCTAACCCTTGCCTCATTTGTTGGGTAACCAGCTTTCTACTCTCTACTTTTATGAGTTTGACATTTTAGATTGCTAAAAAGTCTATTTAAATGTTCTCACCACAAAAAGATAAGTATGTGAGATAAGAGATGTGTTAACCAGCTTGATTTAATCATTTCACAATATAAATATACATCAAAACATCACAATGTACCCCTCAAAACAATTATTATTTATTTAAAATATTTTACAAAGAAAAAATAATGAGACAATTATCAGGAGAGTAATTTGTTATACAACATAGATAATTTCCTACAGCTGCATATGCTGTGAAATAATTTCTGTAGAAAAAGACAGAAAAATTCTATGGCACAACCGTAGTGTATTAATACATTTGTCATGTTTAGTATACAGAATGTAGTCCCACGTGACTGACGCATAGTAAGATTCAGAAGAATGTGGTGTACGAGGAGTGCCTTAGTTTGGGCTCCTATACAAAATTCCGTAGATTGAGTGGCTTATAAATGACAAATAATTATTTCCTATTGTTCAAGGAGTTCTAAGTCCAAAGTAGGAGTGCCAGGGTGTTCTGGTTCTGAGGAGGGCCCTTTTGCAGGTTGCAGACTGCTGTTGTTTTTAAGAACTTGGGGAAAAAGTGAAAGCTCTCTTAGGTCCCTTTTGTAAGTACACTAAGCCTATTCATGAGGTCTCCATTATCACAACCTAATTACCTACTGAAGGCCCCACATACTAAACCCATCAAACTGACAGTTAAGATTTCAATATATAAATTTTGAGAGTACACTTTAAAAATTCAGCCCATAATCTTCTGCTCCAGCTTCCCCAAAATTCATGTCTCCATATGCAACATACTATCATTCCATTCCAACAAATCCAACAATCTTAACTCATTCCAGCCTCGAGTCTAGTATAAAGTCCAAGTCTTACTTAAATATGAACTAAATGAGATGTAGGTGACATTCAAGGTACAGTTCATTCTTTCAAAATTTCTCTTTATCTGTGAACCCGTGGAATCAAACAATATGATCTTTCAAAATGCTGTGGTGAGACAGACATAAGATAAATATTCCAAAAAGTACAACTTTTAAAAAAAATTAATGATACTGGCTCCCAAGTAAACCTAAAACCTTAACAGTGCAAACTCGATCAAACCCTAAGGCCCAGGAAGCATCAAGCATCCTCTTTGGCTTGACGACCCACCTTCCACCCAGTCCCCAACAGCTCAGTAAGGCACTGCTCACTGCTGGCTCTATGCATTGAACCCACTCATGGCACAGTTTTTGTCAGGACTGAGGTCACACTTGTCCAGCGCTTCACTGGGTGGCCCTCCAGCACAGCTCCTCTGACCATCATTTCTGCCCTTTGAAATCAATATGGAGGCAGCCCTGGACCCCTTCCCATACCCTCTGGATTTCTGGTAAAACTAGCAGCTGTGATTGTTTCCAAATCTCGTTTGGGCTCCCTCTTCTTTAATTCTGAAGAATCGAATAGTGCACATCCACAACTGAATAGCTCTATGGTCCAGTCCTGTTGGGCTTAAGCATTCTGAATGTCGTCCTTAGTTTCGTCCCATTATCTGTTTCCTCTAGTCCCAACTGCCAGTGTTTTTCCTGCTGTAATCCCATTGCTATTTATGGTTTCGGTTGAGATGTTTGATTAAGCCTATGGTTCACGCCAATACAAATCAAATCATGACGAGTCCAAGACACTTTTTGTGTTCTCTTCAGAACCCACTTTCTCACTTTTTTAATAATATTGGCATGCTGAGAATTTCCCAAATCTTAAATTCTGGTTACTTTTTCCTTAATAATTCTGTCTTGAAACCATTCTTCTTTTTCTACATTTGGTTCTAAGGACTCAGAAGGAACCAAGCTGCTCCTTCTACAACTTGTTTAGAAATCGCCTGGGTTAGATATGCAATTTCATTGCACACAAGTTCCACCTTCCACAAAACATAAAAACATGATTACAATTCAAAGAAGTTTGTTTCCACTTTTTAACACAGATTGCTTTTGCTCCATTCTCCAATAACATATTCATTTCCATCTGAGACTCCATCAGAATAACCTGTACTGTCCATATTTTATCAATATTGTGCTCATGATTATTTAGTTATTTTCTGAGAAGATAGTGTTTTCTTCTGTATTTCTTTCCTCTTTTCTTTTTGAGCCCTCAGGAAAATTAGCTTTTAAATTTCTTTCACAGTAATCTTGCATTCTGCTAGCACGTACATAAAAACTCATCAATCTCTACCAATCACTGAGCTCTAAAACCATTTTCACTTGGATTTAGCAATTTGTAACAACAGCACCCCCACTTCTCATTATCAGTTTCTGTCTTCTGCAGTTCAGGCTGCTTTAGTAAAGTTCCATAACCTGAGTGGCTTTTAAATAACAATATGCACATCTCACAGTTCTAGAGGCTAGAAGTCCAAGAGCAGAGTGCCAGCATAATTAGGTTCTGGGAAGAGAGTTCTCTTTTAGATTTCAGACTGCTGGCTTCTCAAAGCAGTTTCACATGATGGACAGTGAGAGTTCTCGAGTCATTTTTAAGGGCACCAATCTAATTTATGAAGCCTCCACCATAGTAATCTAGTTACTATCCAAAGTTCATTACAAATATGTAGTTTATAGGTCCTACTACCATCATACTGAAGATTAAGTTTTTATCATATGAATTTTGAGGGGACACAACATTCAGTCCACAATAAAAAAATTCAGTGGTTTTTAATTACAGTATTAATTATAAGTACAAAATAAATTTTAGCTCTAAACATTATGATGTGATCAATTAAATGACTAATTAAAATCAATCTATAATTTATCTTACCTCTATAATTATTATAAGAACTTGTAAACTTTAAACTCATTTTCTTTAATTTGACTATTTCTGAAACTGTATCTCTAAGTATTGCTATACGTACTTCCTAGGGCATATAAAAGTTACGTATATTTAGTCTGATAAGTTGTGTATTATCATATTTTTACATCAGGCCAGGAAGGGGGAAGTTGAAGAAAAAAGATTCCCTTTCAACAACTTCAGCCTACATATTTTTCTGTAGGACTGTAACATGTCACCAGCCACAAGGGGCAAGGAGGCTGGGCATTATGGTTATTTGGCAGTACACATTGCTCTTTCAAACAAAAATGGCATTCAGAAACAAGAAAGTAGTGTTGTTGGACGGCTTACATTGTTGTCCCTTCTCTTCTTACAGTTCAAAATGCTTGGTTTCAGAATCTTTATAGAGTTACACCTCGGTGTAATTTTATCCATCCATTGAGTTTCTCAAATCCAGGGCCCCAAGCTCTTTTCAGTTAGTGTGACAGCAACATTAGAGATGTTTATGCGGTGCAAGTGCTTGTTTTAAAGTGGTTCTTTTCATCCAGTTCTAACATACAGATGATTCTGAATAAACTACTCTTACATGAAATATCTTTTTCCTCCTAATTTTTGATATGTGTATCTATAAAATAATATTTTCTAATTACAGAATATACAAGCAAAAAATAAAAAGGGTCTGTGTCCTCAGTCCCATTTTCTTCCTCAGAGGTAATATATGCAACTGTTTTTAGCTTTCTGTTGTTCTTTATAATGCTCCCTATAATATAACTTTGTTGTTGTCATTGGTATTATTGCTTTTGAACCAAGCAGTATCTCTTAGTGTTTATGCACATCCATGCTAAGGTTCAGTTCTTTACTCTCTGCCCCATTCCAAGTTGTGTTTGGTAGAGGATTATATTGATCAAGTCCTGTTTCTAGATATCTTTATAACATTAAAACTTTAAACCTCAATTTATTCATTGTTCAACTGAGATTGCACTAGCAATCTCAAGTTTCACTTCACTTCCAAGACTATGACAATAGCAATCTGCATTAATGCAAGAAACGTTAATATTGTTGAAAATTTGTATTCTCTGTTCTTCCCAAAATCACCTACATCTTTGTAATTTTTTTTCCTATGAGAATGCTTTATCAGGTAAAACCACATACTATGAAAATGCTTCAAAATGCAACAGGAGGAGATGTGAAGACACAAAGAATAAGTACATAGTGACTAATGGCTATCAGAACACATTAAAGAGTCCACACTGCTTTTCCCCTTTACCGAGAAAGGAAGGTTCTAGGCCACCTCCTCTTCAGCACTTTGTTGCCTACCTTAGCAGGCAACAATGGCAGTGGCAATACTACCGTTTGGAAGCTAACTGTAGCCCCACCCTTATCTGTGAAAGATATGTATTAAGACCCTCAATCAACACCTAAAACAGTGGGTAGTAAACATATACTATTTTTCCTACACATTTGTACCTGTATTAGAGTGTAATTTAAAAATTAAGCATTGTGAAGTTTAACTGATAATCATAGTGGTTTATTAGTTAAACTACTACTACTAATTATTACAGTAGTAGTATTTGTTTAAACTAATATACTCACAGGGATAGTATTAAACTAATATGGTAATTATATTAGTTTAATAATTCTATCAGTTTATTAGCTAAACCAATACTACTAATTATAATAGAATTATATTTGTTTAAACTAACATTAATTATAGTAGTATTATACTTCTATAATTATATAGGAATATATATTCATTTTACTAATAATTATGTTAACATAACTAATAATTAAATAGAACTATTAAAACAATATACTGTAGTAAAAGTTATGTGAATGTGGTCTCTCTCTGGAAATGCCTTATTATGATGTACTTTCCTCTTATGATAAACAAAACAGGGAGTAGGACAGACAACTTGAGAATTTGTCACATTATCGTACACAATTTAAAAGTTATTGTTTGTTGCTATAACTTTTGTTTCATATTTTTAAAAACCTGATTGACCCCTGGTAGCTAAAACTGTGTAAGGTGAAACCGCTGGTAAGGAGGGACTGCTGTATTGGTAAAGTGTCTTCATTTGATAAATGTAGCAAGAGTAGATTCTCAAGAGGAGTAGCATTGTAGAGGTAGGAACGTATATGGTAGATGGTCTTGGCTATTGCTAAACATCTGCAAATTCACTTGGGAATAATAGAAGCAGCCACATCAGCAGCAATATCTTGAGCAATATTGTTAGTAGAGTGTCACTTATTAGGGCTTTGCAATTATGAGAGGAGTTTTTCCCAAGCCATGGTGCAAACATCCTTAGCAGCAGAACAAAAAAAAAAGTTGAATTCCAACTCTTTGTCAAGAGGTATTTTTGGAAATTGTTATCATACCCAAGTTTCCCCTAGGATTATATGGCATGATAAATATGCCTTACACTAAAGTAGTTAAGAATATTTTAGTTAATAAATATTTCATTACCTTAAGCAATGAGAGTGGCTGTTTGGAGGTAATATATTAACACCATGTAGATTGAGGTTCAAGACTGCTGAAATAAAATTGAATACATCTAGAAAGACTGATGGTATATTTTCCAAAGAAATCTTTAGAAAACCAAATAGTTAATTTCAGGTTTTATACATGATCTAGTAGTCTGAATAAAACTTATTAAATAATTTTTCCCAGAAGAGGCATTATATTAATATTTCATTTTCAAAAAGTCATATTAATAGTTAATTATCTAGTCATGTAGACATTTTCCAAAATGGTATATCTATAAAGAGCACCTACTTAATCAAATGCAGAAACAAACTCAAGGGATAGTAAATTAATATTTAGCCTGTAAATATTATCTCCTCGTGTCCATA
The DNA here is from genome assembly GCF_009761245.1 of Sapajus apella. Classification (NCBI taxonomy): domain Eukaryota; kingdom Metazoa; phylum Chordata; class Mammalia; order Primates; family Cebidae; genus Sapajus; species Sapajus apella. Next base: position 12,923,303 of record NW_022436951.1, read on the forward strand.
ATATTTGTAAACTTACCCAAATGTAAGGATTTAATATATTTACTTGTTGTTAACATACATATATATAGAGAAATAAATAGATGAATTTTCAGAAGTTATCTAAGTTTCTCCTGCATCAAAGTTACAAATGAGATGTTTGATTTATTGTACTCAGTTAAAATTCTCTGGCATTTTATCTTGATATTACTGACACCCTGAAATGAGTATCTTGTTTGTTTGGCAAGTAAATTTTTTTTTTTAGAAACTACATTATTGTGTCATAATTTTTATTGTTTGTATTTCAAGGTTATGAAAAATGCTCCTAAATGATAAATGGTATACAGATTTTAATCTGGTTGTAGTATACCTATTGTGACATAAATAAACGAAAGCTTAATTTCCTGCCTTTTTGTAGACTATTACAGCATATTATTTTAAGCACTGCACTATACATACTTCCTTTGAAAATTCATGGCACTTATACATGCTTCTTTTAGAAATGCCCTGCACTCATATATACTCCTTTTGGAAAAACTAATAAAGTAATGTATGTTCCAATACAGAATCATCACTAGTGTACATTATGTGATAAAAATACAAGACACTATTCATGCTGTTTTTAAGTTACATAAATATGTATATAGACATACAAGTGCAAAAAACTGGGAAAAATAATTCAGAATTTGATGACAGTGGTTTTCTTTGGGGAGTGGAACCAGAGTTGAAGAACTATTTCATTTTTACCCTTTTATATTTTGAAGTTACATATACACAAATATTTATTTATCTATTTATTTTAGATGAGAATAATTTGTATATTTTTAAAATTATTATTGTACTTTAGGTTCTGAGTACAATATGCAGATCATGCAGGATTGTACACACATGGCAATGGGTTTGCTGCATCCATCCCTCCATCACCTACATCTGGTATTTCTCCCCATGCTATCCCTCCCCGGCCCCCCCCCCCCCCCTGTCCCTCCCTTGGACCCCCCAACAGACCCCAATGTGTGATGCTCCCCTCTCTGTGTCCATGTATTCTCACTGTTCAACATACACCTATGAGTGAGAACATGCAGTGTTTGGTTTTCTGTTCTTTTTTCAGTTTGCTGAGAATGATGGTTTCCAGATTCAACCAAGTCATCATTTTTTATGGCTGCCTAGTATTCCATGGTGTATATGTGTACATTTTCCTTGTCCAGTCTATCATCGATGGGCATTTGGGTTGGTTCCAGGTCTCTGGTATTGTATACAGTGCTGCTATGAACATATGTGTGCATGTGTCTTTATAATAGAGTGATTTATAATCCTTTGGGTATATACCCAGTAATGAGATTACTGCGTCAAATGGAATTTCTATTTCTAGGTCCTTGAGGAATCGCCACACTGTCTTCCACAATGGTTGAACTACTTTACACTCCCACCCACAGTGTAAAAGTTTTCCTATTTCTCCACATCCTCTACAGCATCTGTTGTCTCCAGATTTTTTAATGATCACCATTCTAACTGGCGAGAAACGGTTTTAATTTCCATTTCTCTCATAATAAGTAATGATGAGCATTTTTTCATATATTTGTTTGCCTCATATATGTCTTCTTTTGAAAATTGTCTGTTCATATCCTCCCATTTTGGATGGGTTTGTTTTTTTCTTGTAAATCTGTTTTAGTTCTTTGTAGATTCTGGATATTTGCCTTTTGTCAGATAGGTACCTTGCAAAAAATTTTTCCCATTCTGTTGGTTGCCAGTTCACTCTAATGATTGTTTCATTTTCTGTACAGAAGATATGGAGTTTAATTAGATCCCATTTGTCTATTTTAGCTTTTGTTGCCAAAGCTTTTTGGTGTTTTAGTCATGAAGTCCTTGCCTATGCCTATGTCCTGAATGGTTTTGCCTGTATTTTTTTCTAAGGTTTTTATGGTGTTAGGTCTTATGTTTAAGTCTTTAATCCATCTGGGGTTAATTTTAGTGTAAGGTGTCAGGAAAGGGTCCAGTTTCTGCTTTCTGCACACTGCTAGCCAGTTTTCCCAACACCATTTATTAAACAGGGAATCCTTTCCTCATTGCTTGTTTTTGTCAGGCTTGTCAAAGATCAGATGGTTGTAGATGTGTGGCATTGCCTCCAAGGCCTCTGTTCTGTTCCGTTAGTCTAGATCTCTGTTTTGGTACCAGTACCATGCTATTTTGATTACTGTAGCTTTGTAGGATAGTTTGAAATCAGGTAGCGTGATGCCTCTGGCTTTGTTCTTTTTGCTTAGGCTTGTTCTGGCTATGTGGGCTCTCTTTTGGTTCTATATGAGGTTTAAGGTGTTTTTTTCCAGTTCTGTGAAGAAGGTCATTGGTAGCTTGATGGGGATAGCATTGAATCCATAAATTACTTTGGGCAGTATGGCCATTTTGACGATATTGATTCTTCCTAACCATGAGCATTGAATATTTCTCCATTTGTTTGTTTCCTCTCTTATTTCCTTGAGCAGTGGTTTGTAGTTCTCCTTGCAGAGGTCCTTTACATCTTTTTTAGTTGTATTCCTAGGTATTTTATTCTCTTTGTAGCATTTGTGAATGGGAGTTCATTCATGATTTGGCTCTCTGTTATTCTGTTATGGGTGTATAGACATTCTTGTGGTTTCTGCACATTGATTTTGTATCTTGAGACTTTGCTGAAGTTGCTTTTTAAAGAGATTTTGGGCTGAGATAATTGAGTCTTCTAAATATACTATCATGTTTTCTGCAAATAGAGACAATTTAACTTCCTCTTTTCCTAATTCAATGTGCTTTATTATTTTTTTTTCTTGCCTAATAGCTCTGGCTAGAACTTCCAATACTATATTGAATAGGAGTGGTAATAGAGGGCATCCATGTCTTGTGCTGGATTTAAAAGGGAATGCTTCCAGTTTTTGCCCATTCTATATGATATTGGCTGTAGGTTTGTCATAAATAGCTTTATTATTTTGAGATTATGTTCCTTGGATACCTAGTTTATTGAGAGTTTTTATCATAAAGGGCTGATGAATTTTGTTGAAGGCCTTCTCTGCATCTATTGGGATAATCAAGTGGTTTTTGTCTTTGGTTCGGTTTATGTGGTGGATTACATTTATAGGCTTGTGTATGTTGAACCTGCCTTGCATCCTCGGAATGAAGCCTTCTTGATTCTGATGGATAAGCTTTTTGATGTGCTGTTGCAATCAGTTTGCCATTATTTTATTGAATATTTTTGAGTCTATGTTCATCGTGGATATTGACCTGAAGTTTTTTTGTTGTTGTTGTTGTCGAGTCTCTGCCAAGTTTTGCTATCAGGATGATATTGGTCTCATAAAATGATTTGGGAAGGATTCCCTCTTTTTGTATTGTTTGGAATAGTTTCAGAAGGAATGGTACCAGTTCCTCTTTGTACTTCTGGTAGAATTCATCCATGAATCCATCTGGACCTGTACTTTTTTTGGTTGGTAGGCTATTAATTGCTGCCTCAACTTCAGCCCTTGTCGTTGGTCTGTTTAAGGTTTCAACTTCTTCCTGGTTTAGGCTTGGGAGGGTGCAAGTGTCCAGGAATTTATCCATTGCTTCCATGTTTACTGGATTATGTGCATAGAGTTGTTTGTAGTAATCTCTGATTATAGTTTGTATTTCTGTGGAGTCAGCAATGATATCACCTTTATTGTTTTTTATTGCATCAATTTGATTCTTCTCCCTATTCTTTTTTATTAAGCTGGCTAGTGATCTGTCTATTTTGTTGATCTTTTCAAAAGCATCTCCTGGGTTTATTGATTTTTTTGAAGGAATTTTTGTGTCTCTATCTCCTTAAGTTCTGCTCTGATCTTAGTTATTTCTTGTCTTCTGCTAACTTCTGAGTTGTTTTGATCATGCTCCTCTAGCTCTTTCAATTTTGAAGATAGGGTGTCGATTTTTGATGTTTCCTTGCTTCTCTGGTGGGCATTTATTGCTATAAATTTCCCTCTAGACACTGCTTTAAATGTGTCCCAGAGATTCTGGTACATTATGTCTTTGTTCTCGTTGGTTTCAAAGAACATCTTTATTTCTGCCTTCATTTCATTGTTTATCCAGTTGACATTCAGGAGTCAATTGTTCAGTTTCCATTAAGTTGTACACACAAATATTTAAGACAAACTGTGTTGCTCAACAGTCTATCAGGAAAACATGTGTAACTGGTATGCAGATCAGAAGCTAGAAATTGCAAGCATGCAGGGCCCTGGCAAATACTTTTGCCCATTTATTACCTCTTACCTTCACAAAGTTAACTACTGATATGATTTTTACAGTAATCTATTTTTTGATATTTGTGCCTACACAAGCTTCCCCAAGCATGTCATTTTAGTATTGCCTGATATGTTTGAACTTCTTATAAATAAAATAGTACAGAACATATGATTAGTTTTATTGGGCATAGCAAATAGTTCACTAACAAGATTCTCACCAACAGCCATGTGTTTTTGGCAATATTTCACATGCACAGTCCAGTTCATTTTAAATATTTGATTTTTTGTCATATTATAACATTAACGTTCTTTTCATATTTTATTTGATAACAGCTTTTCTGATTTTCATTGTACATTTAGATTTCCGCTTCTATAAAGTCTCAATTCCTTTTATATTACTGTGTTTTTGATATCTGTTTTAAAATATGTTTTGGATAAAATCCTTTATCATTTATATATACAGCTAGTACTTGACTTACAATCACGATTGGGACCGGCAGACCGGTCGTAACACGATTTGGTCATAAGTTGAGTAGGCTATATGTACAGTTGAAATGGTGCATGTGGAGATGGTAGTGCTGCCGGAAGCTGGCCCGCACTGTCGTATGCCTAGCTGGGCAATGTTTGTGCTGCCAGACACGGAGCAGTCTTGGCTAGCCATTGTGGTCGTAAAGTCGAATGGTCGTAAGTTGCATAGGTCGTAAGTCGCATAGGTCGTAAGTCGATCAATACCTGTATCGAGAAGAGCTCCTCTATGAATTGCCATTTCACTCACCTTACGATATCTAATAAACTTTAATGGAAACTTTAATGTAGTTTAATTAAATGGTTCTTAAATGGGTATGTTTTTTCACCTAGGGAATATTTCTCATTGACTAGTGAAAATTTTGGTTGTTTTAACTGGTGAGATGCTAGTGGCATTATGTAGCTAGAGGCCACAAATGCTGCTAAACCTGCTACAATACTTGGCCTGCCCAACCATGGCAAAGAATTATCCTGCCAAAATGTAATAAGGCAATATGTGTGCATTTCTTGAAGATATTCTACAATATACATTTCTACATTTTTGAATAATTATATTTATCTACACAACCCACTAGCACTGACTTTTATACATGAAACATGCAGATAGTAGAGAATTATTTTTTACAACATGTGGACCTGAAACAGGTAGAAAATAAAGAATTATTTTTCACTATGTGGCTGCATAGTGAAATGGGACACATAGTTTATTGTATGGGACACATAGTTTATTTGAAATGACACTATTTCAGCTGTGCTGTGCAATATTTGTTATATATAAAATATCTTTATATGCATGAGTCTGTTTCTGGGTTATCAGTCTGGATTCTCTCTTCCAATACTACATTGATTTCTCTGTCTTTATGAGTAGGATTAATATAAAAAAATGCAAGTCCACTCATGTTTTTCTTGAAATTATTATTATAATTAATGGTGTATTTTCTGAGTATTATTTCTAATACACAGAAATACTATAATTTTCTGAATATGGGTCATATATTTCATAACATTGTTAATTCACCATTAATGATAATAATTCGAATGATAACCTAATTGTAAGAATAAGTGATAAATTATTTTAGATTTCCATATACTCTGAAAATTGTAACATTCATTTCTCTCTTTCTAATCCTTATATCATTTATTTTTATACTTTGCTTTATGGCACTGGCTAATGAAGTACAATACAGTACAATGTTTAATTAATTCTTTGTAAATAGACTTTCTTGTCTTTTGCCAGATTACAAAATAAAAGGATTTAAGATTTCATCATTAATTATCATATCTGCTGTGTGTCTTTAGACATTATCACGTTCATTTTTTTCTTAATTTTTGTTTTCATCATAATGGCTTTAAATTTCATAACTCAATATTCTGCCGTAATATTTGCTCATCCAATGCCTTCTTCCTTTCATCTTTATTACCTAAACTCCTATTTGTTCTTTGCCAAATGCTTTATTTTCAGAATCATGTGCATTTAAGGCTGATCATGTGTCATTTTTATGCTGAAATGGGCTTTGAGTCAAGACTTCTGCCATTTCTAAAATCATGAGCGCTCTTACCAGGGCTTTACCAAATATATGCTCTTTTATAGAGTCAAACTCTTCAAACGTGCATTTTTTTTTTTTTGTAAATCTCTACCCTGTGACTGTTATTTCTGCCTTTATGCTGTCTTTAAATGTATATATTTTATATACCATGGTTCAAAATATTATCTGTATAATTTCGATTATTTGAGATTTATAAGACTTCTTATTAACATATCATTTTCTCAATTTTGTTAAACATTTTTTGAGTGCCTGGAAATAAATGTGCCATTATTTGGTATGGTTTTTTATATTAATATGTGTCCATTAGAACAATTTTACAGATGAAGTATTTTAGATAATTTCTGATTTGTTGTCTGCATATTCTATGAAAATTTTATTGGCATCTTTTACTTTTATTATTGGCTGATTATCCTTATGATGCAAATGTTTATTTACTTCAAACCTATATTGCGTGTATGTTTAAATTTGGCATTTATCCCCTGAATAAACTCTATGTGTAGTAATTTCTTTCTTCATTTAAAGTCTACTCATTCTAAAACTATTTTGTTCAGAGAAAACTTTAGCTGTTTAATGTTTACACAGGATATCATGTATCATTATGCATGTTTAACTTTCCCATATTGTTATGTTTTAGATATAGTTTCTGTAAATATAACACAGTTACATTTGTTACTCTTATCCATTCCATAACCTCTTTATCTTAATTTATTATTTTTTTCTTTTTCCATTCAGGCTTCTACTAATATACTCTGTTTTAAATGGTCCATCTTATTATATGTCTAATTTTGTATTAAATATTCTATAATATGCTGTATTAATTTAGATTGATAAATCATGTAATTATTTTTATCCTTAAGTAATCATTTCATTACTATTTTATTTTATTTATTTATTTATTTTTTTTTTTGAGACGGAGTTTCGCTCTTGTTACCCAGGCTGGAGTGCAATGGCGCGATCTCGGCTCACCGCAACCTCCGCCTCCTGGGTTCAAGCAATTCTCCTGCTTCAGCCTCCTGAGTAGCTGGGATTACAGGCACGCACCACCATGCCCAGCTAATTTTTTGTAGCTTTAGTAGAGACGGGGTTTCACCATGTTGACCAGGGTGGTCTCGATCTCTTGACCTTGTGATCCACCCGCCTCGGCCTCCCAAAGTGCTGGGATTACAGGCTTGAGCCACCGCGCCCGGCCTTACTATTTTATTTTTTAATTCATTAGTTGTTTAGCTAACCTAGAGATTGCAAATGTGTAATTTATTTTGAAAGTCTACTATTGCTTGATGTTTTAACTTTTTCTCAGAGAACATATATTTAAGCTATAATCAGCTTCTGTCTTTCATGCTTTTGCTCTTAAATCGTATCCTCTCAACACTAAATGCATTATTGATTTTGCACACTTTCTCTTTCCTGCATTTCTAACTTTATCATGAGAACGTTTCCATGATGGGCAGCTCTGCTGGTGATGTATATGTCTGAAAATGACTGTATTTAATTTTCAAAAGTGAATACCCTATTGCTAGTTATAAAAACCTAAGTGTCAGTCTTCTTAAACTCTTTAAATATATCATTCTAATTTCTTCATATTTATTAATGTTAATATGAAAACATATATTAGAATATAGGTTCCACTTTTATGGCTTTGCTTTTACTCTGGTTGCTGTACCTTATGTTCGTGGCACTTTTCTTCTGATATCTTTGAAGTAATTTTCTTTTTATCTTTCTTTATGGTGATAGTACATTTTAGATCTATGAATCGATGTGTGGTTTCATCATCCTTTAGACAGTTCTTGGGCTTTACCTCTTCAATAGTCAGGCTTGTAAGTCCCACTATCATGCTTCTCTCTCTCTCTCTCTCTCTCTTTTTTTTTTTTTTCTGAGACAACATCTTGCTTTATCTCCTAGGCTGGAGTGCAGTGGCACTGTCTTGACTCTCTACAATCTTCAACTCCCAGGTTCAGGTGATCCTCCCACCCTAGCCTCCCTAACTGTTGGGATTACAGACATGAGCCACCCACCCTGCAGTCTTCATTCATTTAAAAAATTCACAGATAACTGCATTAAACTTTTACAGTATATTCTTAGTGTCCCTAACTCTTTCCTCCATGTTCCTTTACTGTGTCTTTTATTATTCTTTTTCTAATATTTTTGTCTCATCTATTTTGTAGTTTACTATTTTGTTCTTTATAAGTTCTTTGCTTTTAAATTTATCCATGGAGTTGTTACTGTATTTTTTAATTAGCTATTTTAAATTTGACTTTCAAATTTTTCTTCAGTTCTCTGCTAAAATTGTGAGTCATGTTTTCTATCTCTCTGGAAATACTAAATAAAATCATTTTTATAATTTGTTCAATAACTTCAATATGTGGAACTATATATTTCTGTTTATATTGTCTGTCACTTTTCTAGGATTTCATTTATGCATTCTTGTCTTGTTGTTTTCTTAGTTCTTTCATTTGTTGCAAACATTGTATTTGCAATTCAAAATAATTGAATTAATAGGTTCAGCAGGGTTGGACCAGCGACCAGTGCCCCGAAGGATCTGGAATGGGAAAAAATAAATAATCATTTAAGTTGCAAAGTATAGAGCTTACTTTGTTAGAAATTAAAACGTTTAAAAAAACTCTACTATATATATATATAAACTCTACTATATATATATATATAAACTCTCACATATATCTAGCTGAAGATTCATAAATCAGAACATGTAAAGAAATTGTTAAAAAAAATTATGCAGATGTGTGTTAGATATGTTTCTTTTTTTTCCTATCCCTGAATGTTAAAAAAAAAAACTCTACTAAAAATGCACAACATTTATAAGTAAAATGGACTTTTAAAACTCATCAATATTTGATTATGCTAAGGTAATATTGCTTATTTTTATGTGAGATTATAGATATATGGTTTTGCTGCAAATATTGTTCATATATTGTAGAAATACAGAGTGAAATATGTATGGATGATTTATATTATGTCCAACATTAACTAAGCAATATTACCGATTATACAGTGTTTGGAATTAGAATGAGGTTATAGGGCAAATAAGATTAGCAATTAATTGATATTTAAATGATCGCAAAATGTGCACAGATATTTATCACATATTTAATATTCTCTACAATTAAATGTTAAAAAAATTTTAAAACTCTTTATGTACCCTCACAGGATTTGCCTTTTTAATGTCATTTGCCTAACTCCACAGGCAATTCAAGATCATCTCCATCCAATTTCTGGAATTAAAACAATTCAAACCTGTGCTTCAACTTCTGCAAATGTTTCTCTATTTCTAAAAAGCTTTTTAGCTAGGAGTTTCCTTTTGGTACTGTGATTTAAAGCATGAAGTTATTCCTCACTTTTTTCAGTAATCAAGACTTTAATCTATGATACCAGTACAATCAGGAATACTGGGTTATTTCATCTATTCTTTGTCTCCAAGACATTGATACAAAAATTGAACAAAAATTACAGCCTAGACATTTGATCAAATGATTTTACACTTGGTTACATGGGCTGAGTATTCCTGATGGAGGTTATCCCTTTAGCAAAAATGTTACTTAAATGAGGTTTGAATGTAAAAAAATAGGGAATCTGTAACGATATTAAAGGGAGATACTTTAATATCGTTCAAGTATTTTTGCCATTCAGATTTTCACACAATTGCTTCTCTCTCATTGCTCTCTGAAAAAAATAAATTATATGAGCTTTACAAATGATAATTCTCTTTTAATCCTTCAATCCTGTTTTTCCTTTTCTAAGACAAGGTCTCACTCTCTCACCCAAGCTGGAGTGCTGCAGCCTCCAACTCTTGGGCTCAAGGGATCCGCCCACCTCAGCCTCCCAAGAAGCTGGGAATACAGGTATGTGACACCATAGCTAGATAATGTTTTGTTTTGTTTTGAGACGGAGTGTCACTCTTGTTGCCCAGGCTGGAGTGCAGCAGCGGGATCTCGGCTCACTGCAACCTCCACCTCTTGGCTTCAAGCGATTCTCCTGCCTCAGCCTTCTGAGTAGCTGGTATTACAGGAGCCTGCCACCATGCCTGGCTAATTAGTTGAGACGGGGTTTCACCATGTTGGCCAGGCTGGTCTCGAACTCCTGACCTCAGGTGATCTGCCTGCCTCAGCCTCCTAAAATGCTGGGATTACAGGAGTGACGCCCCCGCCCCTGCCAGTTATCCTTTTTTTTTTTTTTTTTTTTTTGAGATTGAGTCTCGCTCGGTCGCAGGCTGGAGTGCAGTGGCGCAGGCTCAGCTGACTGCAACCTCTACCTCCCAGGTTCAAGCAATTCTCCTGTCTCAGCCTCCCAAGTAGCTGGGACTATAGGCATGCACCACCACACCCAGCTAATTTTTGTATTTTGTATTTTTAGTAGAGATGGGGTTTCACCATGTTGACTACGATGGTTTCAATCTCGCAGCCTCGTGACTGGTCCACCTTGGCCTCCCAAAGTGCTGGGCTTACAGGAATGAGCCATCTCGCAAGGCCTTTTGTTTGTTTGTTTGTTTCTTTTGTGATGAGATCTCACTAAGGTGCCCAGGCTGGCCTTGAACTTCTGGCTTCAAATGATTCTCCCATCTTGGCCACCCCAAGTGCTGGGATTACAGACCACCATGTCTTCCTGACGTATTATTCTCTTTTACAATTTGCAGTTTGCTGTCTTTTGTTAAACAGATGTTTTCCACTTGAATGTCATTATTTATAATCATTAGTGTTTTTTGTTACTAAAAAATATGTTGCTACTCAAATATCATTAGTTATTTTCCTATATTAACATCCAATCTTTTATTGTTTTTTTCTTTATAACATACACAAACAAGCACCCTATATATACATTGATTTCTATATATATGTCTGCTTAGCACCAGTTTTTGGAAACAGGAGTCCTTCTACAACTGCTCTGCAGTACAATCTTTAGTATAAATCACACTTTCATAATTATATGACCTTGTTGTAGTGACATTCATTTTATTGACTGGTCTCTTTGTCTATTTTTAATTTACTATCACACATTATTGTGTTTGGTATCAAATAAATCTTGTTATTTGATATATTGTCTGTTGCTGAGCTTTTTATAAAGTATTAACTATTCTTTTATTTTTAATATATATTTTAAATGTTCTCATCAAATTATGAAAAAATATACATAATGAGATTTACAATGGCCCTATGCAATTGATTGACATCTTTAGAATATTGAGTTTTCCAAGGAGTGAATATGACATATATTTTACAATGACTTATTTAATGTGTCAATAACAGTTTATAGTTTTCTGTGCAGAAATCCTACATACATTTTTGGTTATGTTTATCTGTAGGCACCTGGTATTTCCAGATTTTAATAGTAAATGGTAACTTAAAAAGTATCTCATAAGTGTTTATTTTTGCTATATAGAAAAGTGATTTGAATCATGTTTACTTGAACATAATTTATATACAGTACATTTCACTTGAAAAGTGTACAGATCTATAATTTTTGAAAAATGTACATTCATCAAGCCAGGATCACAATAAAGATGCAGAATATTTCCATTATCTCTAAAAATATTGTTTCATGCCATTTATAGTCAATTTCCTTTCTATATTTCCATTCTGTGGCAACCTCTACTCTTATTTGTGTCTCCATAATTTTCTCTTTTCCTGAATGTCACATAAATGGAATCACAGAGTATATAGATTTTTGAGTCCAATTTATTTTACTTACTAAGTTATTTAGAGAGTCATCCTTGTCATATGTATCAGTAGATACTTTTTAAAAATGTGGAGTCATATTCCACTATGTGGGCTTATCAGCCTTTTTGTCCATATACTAGTGATGATCATTTTTCTCAATTTTGTGCCATCAAAAGTTTTAAAACTAAAATTAAAACATTAGAGTTTGGGTTCTTTAAATTGAGTTAAAGGGAGTCTAACAAGAAAAAGAATATTCATCTAACACTATGGCTATTGATGTAAAGAAATGTACATGATTTTAGAAAGTAGAAACGAAATTGCAATTACCCAAATGTCCATAACTAGGTGAACAGATAAACACACTTTAGTACAGACATAAATTGAAACATTAAGCAATAATAATGTTCCAATAGTATAATTAACATCTTTATTCATTATATTAATACATACGATAACATGCATAAAGTTTAATTATGCTTACTTAAAAACAGTAGACAAGAAGCATACCCTGTATGATTCCATTTATACAATAATCTGGAAAAAAAGGAAAGTAATCTAAGGAACCAGGGGGAATGAAGAGTGCTGGTTTCTTTTTGTGATGATGAAAATTTTAAAAAATTAGATAACTTTTAATGTTTGTACGATTCTCTGTATATACTCTAAACCACAGTTATACACTTTAAAATGTTTTATGTTGTGATACATGAATTCTATCTTTGTGAATCTAATATTTTTAAAAAATTGGAATAGGTTATTGGATTAATTTTTAAATGTGAATACTCACTAATCAGCAATGGATCCTCATGTCTACGTGTTTGTGTACTAAAATCCATGGGCCAGGCGCAGTGGCTCATGCCTGTAGTCCCTGCACTTTGAGAGGTTTAGGCAAGCGGATCACTTGAGGTCAGGAGTTTGAGACCAGCCTGACCAACACGATGAAACCCTATCTCTACTAAAAATACAAAAAATTAGCTGGGCATGGTGGCAGTTGCCTGTAATCCCACCTTCTCGGGAGTCTGAGGCAGGAGAATCACTTGAACCTGGGAGGCAGAGGTTGCAGTGAGCCGAGATTGAGCCATTGCACTGCAGCCTAGGCGACAGAGCAAGACTATGTCTCAATAAAATAAAATAAAAATAAAATCCATGAATATTTGAACTTATGGAGTATCAGTGCATTTTTGAGTTTACTGATGGCCTGGATATAACTCTTCTGAAGTGTCAGCATTCTAAAATTAATATCGCAGAAGACCTGTAAACACCTGAGGATTCTTGGTTTAGCATGGATAATTAAAAATATGGAAGAAAATGAAAACGGTTTAATTTGTTTGTTTGTTGAGGCATAGTCTTGTTCTGTCACCAGGCAGGAGTGCAGTGGTGCCATCTCGGCTCACTGCAACCTCTTCTTGGTGGGTTCAAGTGATTCTCCTGCCTCAGCCCCCCCAGTAGCTGGGATTACAGGTGTGCACTACCAAGACCGGCTATTTTTTGTATTATTAGTAGAGATGGGGTTTCACCATGTTGGCCAGGATGATCTCGATCTCTTTCACCATGTTGGCCAGGATGATCTTGATCTCTTTCACCATGTTGGCCAGGATGATCTGATCTGCCCTCCTTGGCCTCCCAAAGTGCTGGGATTACAGGCATCAGCCACTGCACCTGGCCTAAACATTTTAACGCCATTCCAAAGAGATGTTGTCTTAGGCTGCTTGGACTGCTAAAACAAAATACCATGAACTTGTGACATAAGTAACTGAAATTTCTTTTCTTACAATTCCGGAGACTGAAAGTTCAAAATTAAGGTGCCAACAGAACCGAGGCCTATTGAGGGCTTTCTCTTTGGGTTGTGAATCCCTAACTCTCACTATGTCTTCACCTGGCTTTTTCTTGATGTATGTGCCCAGAAAGAGAGAACTCCACTGTCTCTTCCTCCTCTTATAAGGGCACTAATCTCATTGTAACAGCCCCATCCTCACGACTTCATCTAACTCCATTACTTTCTAAAGGCTCCGTCTCCAAGTATCATCACACGAATATTGAGGCTTTAATGAATGACTTTTGGAGAAATGCAATTCAGGCCATAGTAGGTGCTTTCTGTTTGTCCAGGCAATCTTTTAATTTATTATTATTATTTTCTACACCAGTCTCACTCTGTCGCCCAGGCTGGAGGGAAGTGGTGTGATCTCGGCTCACTGCAACCTCCATCTCCTGGGTTCAAGCAATTCTCCTGCCTCCGCCTCCTAAGTAGCTGTAATTACAGGCATACTCCACCATGCCTGGCTAATTTTTTTTAGTATTTTAGTAGAGATGGGATCATGATGTTGACCAGGCTGGTCTCGGACTCCTGACGTCAGATGATCCACCCACCTCAGCCTCCCAAAGTGCTGGGATTACAGGCGTGAACCACTGTGCCAGGCCTGGTCCAGGCAATCTTGATTTACTAATGTCTTTAGTCACTTCAATTTATTATTTGTTGTTGATTGATTACAAAAATGGCAGCTGGCCGGGTGCGGTGGCTCACGCCTGTAATCCCAGCACTTTGGGAGCCGATGCGAGCGGATCACGAGGTCAGGAGATGGTGGTGAACACCCTGGCCAACATGGTGAAATCCCGTCTCTACTAAAAAAGTACAAAAATCAGCTGTTCATGATGGTGAGCATCTGTAATCCCAGGTTTTCGGGAGACTGAGGCAAGAGAATCGCTTGAACCTGGGAGGTGGAGGCTGCAGTGAGCCGAGATCATGCCACTGCACTCCAGTCTGGTGACAGAGCCAGAGCGAGACTCTATCTCAAAATAAATAAAATAAAATAAAGTAAAATAAAATAATGGTAGCAAGCAAACTTTTATCTTTCTTCATATCCAGTCTCTGCATTATGACTTTGCACCTTCTCCAAGCAAACATAGTCTGTGTCCCCACCTTCTGATTCTGGGATGACATTTGACCAATAAATGCGGCAGAACTGAAAATGTGTCATCTAGGAGCTTAGACTTTAAACAGCCTTCTAATTTCTGTTATTGCTTTTGGAGACCTGTCACCATCAGGAACAATGTTAGACCCACAAAGTTAGTTAAAAAAGAGCAGATACTAGCAGTCTCAGTGTAGACTGACTTCGACTAATCTATTGTTATTGGGCTCTCAAATATATAAGCCTAAATCAGCCAGATTTGGCTCAATCGTGAGACATAACAAGTAAGTGCCATTTTAAACTGCTACATTTTTGCTGTGGCTTTTATTCAACAATAGCTAATAGATGGAGTATGTCTCATTGATTCCCCCATATGTACACTTCTTCCAAAATTTATTGCAGGGAGTCATTACATATTTGAAAATACAGAACTAAATGTATGTATTATCATGTTTACTATGGCTAACCAACATATAAATTATAGGTAAACTTAATGCATTATAATTCCTGTTATTAACAAGATGTATTATATATATCAAGTTATTAGATATATCTAATTGCATATTGCATAGAAAGATTTTTTCATATTTTATGTTAATCTCCCTTGACTTCTTTGTAGTTATGTTTCTGTCTTTCTGGAAGCTTATTCTTTTGTCTTTCACTTCCTTAACTTTAACATCAATAATGTAGAAGCAGTTTTGTGATTTTATTTTAATACATTGTGTCTTCTCATCATTTTTATTTAATTATCAAAGATTAGTGACTACCTTTTCTTCAAGTTTTCTGAGACTAGCAGAAAGTGGGATGTGTCAACAAAAAGTGGGATGTCTTCTTGCTTTACTTTGATATTATCTATCATTATACCTTCTCAATATTTTCTAGATTTTTTTTCAATTTGACAATCCAGCTTATTATTCACGTCCTCTTCCATGTTCTCTCTAACTTCATTGCATTATCTTTTTCATAGTTATTTACATATTCACTGATATCAGTGAGGGATGATTTGCTCTTAAGATTTTGCTGAATAAAGATGCAGTGAAGAGAGATGCAGTCAGGGACAGCTTTTCTAAGCCATCTCTGAGCCTGAAGCTTATACAATTAAGTAAACAGTATGGACCAGGCGCGGTGGCTCACGCCTGTAATCCCAGCATTTTGGGAGGCCGAGGCAGGTGGATCACCTGAGGTCAGAAGTTCAAGACCAGCCTGGCCAACATGATGAAACCCTGTCTATACTAAAAATATAAAAATTAGCCAGCCATTGTGGTGGTTGCCTATAATTCCAGCTACTGGAGAGGTTGAGGCAGGAGAATCGCTTGAACCTGGGAGAAGGTTGCAATGAGCCAAGATCACACCATTGCACACCAGCCAGGGCAACAAGAGCAAAACTTTGTCAAAAAAAAAAAAAATGAGGAAAGAAAGAAACAAAAGAAAGAGAAAGAAATAAAGAAGAAGGAAGGCAGGAAGGGGAAAGAAAACAGTATGGAGAACAAATACAAATATTTTACCTTTGTGAATTTATTGCACACTAATGGTCGTGAGAATACTTTGCTAATGTCCTGTCTTTGGAAAGCACCAGTGCAAATGAGGAATATGCTAGCCTAAACGATGGTAAATGTATCTCTCTGAAAGAGGACTTGAGGCTTCTATTTTTCCTCTATGACTGACTCTAAGCGTGTCATGCCTGGAAGTTTACTCACAGTTTTATTTCAAATGCTGAGTAAAGCCCTGCATTCATCCCACCTCTGTATCCTAGGCAGCATGTTAGTATCCCATTCTGCATTAATGAGAAATTGAATCCATTGGGTGCTTTGCAGAAAGCATGTTGCTGCAGAAAACAATAGTTTTCTTTCCTTGTTTTCCCTTTGCCAATAAGAATTATTTCCTTGCTGAAACAATGTTACTAATGATGTAGTTCTGTCTAGCCTATGTATTTTGGAATAGAAAAATAATGTAAGAGCCCCTGGGGTGAAAATTTCCTGCACTGAGGTCAACAAACAAATAAATGAACCTGACAAACATATATTAGTGTACAAACACTAATACTTTATTGGAACTGAGAAGAGTATCTCCAAAGACTTTAAAGGCTGATATTTAACAGATAACAAAACTATTTGTTAAAATTTTAGAAGAGACAGTAAAAGTGATCTATTTTCTGATAAATTAAATCTATCTAAAATACAAAATCCAGATTGAAACAACAAATCCAGGGTTACCAGATTCAACCTGAAATTGTGCCCTGGCTTAACACTTTTAACATCATATAGAATACACAATTATTTTGTATCTATTTTTATTTACAAGCATTTACCTGCACATATTAATATACATATCTGGGGAAATTATACCACCAAAACCTTCCACATATAGAGTAACTACTTTTATAACAGAATGATAAATTATATAGTATTTCCATCTTAATTACAGACAAGATTCTGGGGATGTTCTGCCATAGCTAGAAATGCAACATCATCTAAGGCAAAAAACTGTAATCATTTCATATCTTCTCTGGGTCACCATAAGATGTTATGTATATTATTGAATCTTTGTGCAGACAACAATCTTAGTACAAAATTAAACCCAGAGGATAAGTAGAAGGGACACCAGTATCCCTCAGCTGAATGATGCCAAGCACCAATGACATTGTGGACAGTATTTGGGTAAGAATGTTTGTTTTCATCCTTGTTTTTACGAATTAAAACATTTCCATCTTTCTCTTTTTTTGAATTGATACATATTGATTGTACATATTTATGGAGTTCATGTGATGTTTCGATATATGCATGTAATTCATAATGGTCAAATCATAATAATTAGGGTATAAACTACCTCAAACATTTATTGTGTGTGTGTGTGTGTGTGTGTGTGTGTGTGTGTGTGTGTGTGTTGGGGACATTTTAATTCTTTTCTTCTGGATATTTTGATATATGCAATAAATTATCACTAACTACAATCACCCTTCTGTGCTACTGAACACTAGAATTTATCCCTTCTAGCTAACTGTATATGTGCACCCATTAACCAATATCTTTATCCTCCCTCCTTCCCAGACTCTGTTAACATTCTACTCCCTAGCTTCCTGAAATCAGACTTCTTAGCTCCCACATATGAATAAGAATATGCAACATTTGTCTTTCTATACTTGGCTTATTTCATATAACATAATAACCTTTTATTTCATTCATGTTGCTGCATATGACAAGATTTGATTCTTTTTTATGGCTGTGTAGTATTCCTTTATGTATACGTACCACATTTTCTTTAACCATTCATTTGTTAATGGACACTTATGAGCCAGAAGCTTTTTAGTTAGTTATTTAGATATGTTGCAACAAAACTACTTAGAGTGTTTATTTTTCCAAAACCATGTTGAGTCTTTACACAGACACAATAAATTAGAGTATCTGAATGTAAGATTTACAAGTTAAGTTTTAAAGCTTTTTTTGGTATTTTATATGTGTATATACATATGTATGTGCATATACATGTGTGTATATGTGTGTGTGTGTGAAAACTATGAACCCTAGAATATGAGTCCTTCAATATGAGTCACTAATGTTTGTATGTGTGTGTGTACATATATATATATGTATATACATATTATTTCTATAATTCAATATTTGTCTTTGAAAATTATGTATTTATAAATAAGTGCAAGCAGGTTTGGCTCACTATTTTCTTACTAAAGGGAATCATAAAAATATCCATCCATTTTTATTGTAAAACATATTGGTATCTCAAAGAGGACTATATGTTAGGATATCAAACCTGACTCTTAATTTCTCTTTTATTCTTGATTTTCCAACTTTGAGAGACAAATAAAACTTCTGTCTAGAGTTTTAAAAATGAGGAATACTTCTAATCCCACCTACTCCAGTGGCTGAGGCATGAGAATTACTTGAACTAGGGAGGCAGTGGTTGCAGTGAGGCTAGATTATACCATTGCCCTCCAGCCTTGGCAACAGAGTGATATTATCTCAAAGAAAAAATGAGGAAAATCAGATATATCCTAAACCAGACAGGTCTTTGTAGGTAGGGTTAGGAAGGACAGGTATACACTATTGAAATTCAAGGATGATAGTATGGTATTTTCTTGGAGGATATTAGAAACTTGGTAATAGTAGAGAAATGCTAAGAACAAAGTTTTGCTCAAAAGGACTCATATCAAGGGTTTATAGTTTTCCCTTTTTTATCCTTATAAGGACATTTCTAGAGAGACATAAATA
The DNA here is from genome assembly GCF_009761245.1 of Sapajus apella. Taxonomy (NCBI): domain Eukaryota; kingdom Metazoa; phylum Chordata; class Mammalia; order Primates; family Cebidae; genus Sapajus; species Sapajus apella. Next base: position 12,942,357 of record NW_022436951.1, read on the forward strand.
TATAGCTATAGATAGATAATCTTCCTGTTTGTCCTTCTACTTTCTTTAAATCATTCTTAACTATTTTAAATGTTTTAAATTTCTGTGTTTCCTTATTACTTAAACTCAAGGGATGGAGTAGCAGGCAAAACCAATTCTTCCATAATCTCTTGTATGTCAGTGTGTGCAGCCATGTGTCAATACACTTTCCAGAGGATTTTTAAGACAGTATAAAAATAAATAGCAACCAAACCAAAGTAGCAGTGTTCAGAAGCAAAAATGGAAACATTTTGGGAAACATACAACATGAGAAAGTAGCTGTTGAATGAATGAGTAGCAGGATAGCTGAGACGAAGCCCCCTTTCACATAATTATAACAACATTATGATGCTACTAGGGGAACTCAACCCCTTATGTAGGAAGAGATTAATATTTGATAAATTGTCTACCCATCTCTCTATGAAAATATTTTATTTTACTTGCGATGATAATATAAGCAATTATTTTCAGTAGTTGCAAAATATATGAATTGTATAAGTTTTTGGTAGTAACTTAAGGTGAAACTGGCTGAATAGGGGACAACTAGCTGCCATAGGAGCCTAAATAGTGGAGTAGGCTTCTGCTGCCATAAGCCATCAAGATTTATAAAGAGAAGAAATAGTCATGGAATCCATTTGCTCAACTAACAACATGAAATTTCTATGTGCAATATTGGTAATGATGCATCTAAACCTTATGTAGTAAATAATTTTGAATCATTTAGAGTGTCAAAGTATTTTGGCTTTAGTACAGGTAGAAAAGTCATAGAGTAAGTAGAGAATCTATACATTGAATGAATATTTATATTTCTGGTATCTTATAAGATATACTCAGAATCACAAGCATTCCTTACCACTTTATCAGAGAAATTAGGAATTGAAATACATTTATTATTGCTTTCCCACAATGTCAATGTTTATTTGTTTTGACATACATACAAATCTCATTAATTTTTTTTCTGAAGTACAAGGAGCTCACTCAGCACAGGAAGAATAAATTAATCATACAAATATTGAGAAAATCATTACCATGAATACATGCATATATGTTCTTAAGAGCAGTTTTTAGTAGTTGTACAACAATGTAAGGTGGGTTTTGCTAAATAATGCTTTCTGACAGGCTTTTGAATAAGCAATGGGCAGGTAAATCACTTCCACATAGCAGTGTAGTGCAGGACAGCTCTCCAGTGGCCTTGGACTTAGGGAGTATTTCCCCTTTTCTCACTTGTAATTCTTAAGTATAGCTGTAGAATATGCTATAAATGTAACATCCTGAGCTACATGGGGGACTGGCCAGAACAGCCCAGGCTCTGTTCTGATTCCCCCTAGATACAGGATGTCCTTCAATACTTTAGCCAGGCAGTCCTGTTGCATCTGAGGTTTAAAACCCAGGGCAGGATACTCTCTGGGGTCCCTAAGCTATGGAGCAAGTGTGGTACACAGTTGAGACTCTATTTACCCTGAGCTGCTTTCCTAAGCCATGGAAGATAGGCTCACAATGAAGCTTTAGGCTTCTTTTGTTCCTTGTTGCCTATATGTAATTTAAAAAAAACACTTCATGTAACTTGTATATGTAGGAATTCCGTCTCATCAGAATCAGACAAATTGGTAACCAGTACACAGTAAACACGCTTCACAATGAGGTGAGTATAACATCTGTTACCACAGTTACTTGAATTCTACAGAGAGTGAGAGCTGTCTTAAAATTTGTATGTAATTTTATCTTGGTCTATTTGATTTTTACATTTCACTAAATTTTGACTAGATCCACAAACTAATCTTTTAACTTTTGATCTCTCACACTCAGGCATGTGAGGGGAGGGAGGTGAGACTGGATGTAAAAACATGGATGTGACCAATGTCAGTGTTTTCAAGCAGTAACTGCACATATGTACACCTCTTTTTTTGGTAGACTTTATATATTTAATTTAAATAAAGGTGGTATGTTTATTATGACATGTTATTTACAACTGAAAACATAAAAATGTATTGACATTTTGCTTGTGCTCTTCTTTTGACGCTTTTCCTTCAGAGACAGTAAAAAATGCAAAGGTCCAAAGGCATATTGAAAGTGGCTGAGTAGATATAAAATTACAAATGTCTTTAATCTTTCAAATGAAAAAATGTAAAATTTCATAACAATCCATGTAATTTTAAAATATTTTACTCTTTGTTTTTTTCCTTGAGTCTTACTGCCTCTGACACATCATTAGCCTATTGTTTAATAAGTCAGAACTATGTTTTCTGAAATTTTTAATTAAAAAATCTGTTTATTATGGTAAAGGCATTGACATGAATGAGATCTGCTTTATTAAGAAATTGTTAACTGTATAATACACTATGGTTTTACTATGTGTGCAATGTTGTGCAACAGATTTCTATATCATATTAATCTTGCATAATGAAGATTTTATGTCCACTGATTAGCAACTCCTCACTCCACCTTATCCCAGAACCTGGCAACTACAATTGTACCCTGATTTCATGAGTTTGACTTTTTAAGATACCTCATATAAGTGGAATCGTGTATATTGTTTTCTATGACTGGTTTATTCTACTGAGTACAAGGTCTTAAATTCCTTTTATGTTTTCATATATTGCAAGATTTTCTTTTTTAAGGTGTAAAACTATTTTATTGTCTATGTTTTTGTATTCAAATTTGTCACCAAGACCAATGTCATAAAATTTTTTCTTGAATTTTAGTCTAGGGGATTTATTGTTTCAGGTCTTACATTTAACTCTATAATTCATTTTGAGTTTATTTTTATGTAAGATGTAAAATAAAGTTTAATTATGTTTTATGTGGATATTCAGTTTTCTCAACATTATTTATTGTAGAGACTATCCTTTTCTTATTGTGCATTATTGACACTCTTATTGAAGATCAGTTGACCATATATGCATGGATTAATATCTGGCTGTATGCTCTGATCCATTGGTGATGATCTCTGTCTTTATACTAGTATTATGCTGTTTTAATTACCCTAGCTTTGTAATATGTTTCACAATTAGATAGTGGGATACCTTCAGATTTGCTCTTCTTTCTCAAGGTTTTTTTTTTTTGTTGTTGTTATTTTTTTTATTTGGGTTTCTTGCATTTTTATAGAAATTTTAATTATTTTTTATAATATGTGCAAAATATCATGGAGATTTTGGTAGTAATTACAGTGAATCTGGAGATTGCTTTAGGTAGTATGAACACTTTAACAATGTTAACTTTTCTAATCCATAAATACAGTACATCTTTCAATTCGATTGTGTCTTCTTCAATTGCATTCATTGACATTTACATATCGAGTTTCAGCTTTTTTGGGAATAATTGTGCAAGTTTATAGGGATACTATGGGAAAATGTGTTCCTTGATTCAACATTTTTTACTGTTCCTGTAAACCAGAGTATTTATAGATTCACGCTCACACACAGACATGCACATGTATGTACACACACATACCACAGACACACATATAGAGAATATAGCATCAGAGAGACTATGAGAAAATTAAGCTAAAGTGTAAAATAAATTTTTTAAAGCCCAATAGACCTACCAATAATCCACAGTTGTTCATGTAAGATTCCTTAAAGCTACATTGTGTATCTCATAGAACTAAAAACAAACTGTAAACTTGATCCTGACTCTACTGAAGATTAATACAACTCTTTGCCTAAGAGTTAAGAGAGAGCTTTAAGCTTTTTGTTGTTGTTGTTACGGTTGAAATGTGACACTCAGACTGCACAAACTCAATCAACATGTATGCATCTATGTATTCATCCATTCAGATCTATTCATATTTATATTTAATTTGTCACACTTAAAATGTGTACATTCACTGATCGAAAATAGTACATAAGTTGAGCTAAGGACTAAAAAGATGAGCTATATTCAAAAAACATGAATTGAGTTTATTAAAATGATGCAGGAAGTTAGCAGAATTAGTTAAAATATATTAGTAAGTCAGAAGTTCACGTAGATAGTATGGCTGTGTTGAGCTACTGCCCATTTATATTTATGTACAAACCTAAGCAGTTATATGCATCATGATCAATGCAACATAAATAACTAAGGGAACTTTGACTATTTTGAAAGAACTTGATATACTCTACTCATACTCTCTACTAAATTTTCTCATAAAACTGAGAAACAGCAGCAAAGTCAGAAACTGAAACTCTAAGAATATCAACCTGGTGAGTGATAAAACCATGTGGGACATCTCAGCTTCTGGGGCTGCTGGCATAGCCTGCTCACATCCCAACTAACTTCTCTAAAGTCCAAACCTTACAGTTGTACATCTGAGAAAAATATTAAATTTAATGAGAAGACACACTTTCCCAGATCACTATCTCTCACTGGATTGGTGCAGGAGGCAGTAGAGATACTAAATGTCCAGTCTCAAAATGTTAGCTATTTCCAGTTTAGAACCAGTCACTATTGTCAGTCATTTGTAAGGCAGTAAACCCACATAACTGTAATGGATAGGAGCAGGGTTGCAACAAGAGTTCAGAAGTGAACAGGGGAAATCTGTCCTTACCATAACTGGAAATTGACAATGTCTAATGTCTGCTTACATTGGTGGTAAAAAAAATATATCTTTGGTCTTTTTTAAGAGGGGAATTGGTCTTCCCTTCTAAAAAGAAGGGTAGAAGTATGCAGCTATCCATAAGCAAATGTAATGATTATTGAAAACAAAACACTTACCAACCAAAGTTATCACACATTTAAAAAATTTAATTGATTGCTACCTGAAGCCCCAGATGTAAATATAGGCGATAATATGACAATAACTATGAGGAACATGAGAGAAGAGAGAAGGTTACTTTTATTTTAATTAGGAGGTCTCATTCTTCCAAGAGATATTCAATAAAGTTCAGAATAAAAATAGATAGCTTAAAGAGTGGCTTTATAATGATTTGAACACACACACACACACACACACACACACACACACACGTTATGAAATATATAAGAATATGTCTACTCTCTGTTACCAGAGGCTGGGAAGGATAGTGGAGGGGGTGGGGAGGAGGTAGGGATGGTTAGCAGGTACAGAAAAGAGCTGGAAAAAAATGAATAAGACCTAATATTTGATAGCACAACAGGGTGAATATAGTCAATAATAACTTAATTGTACATTTTTAAATAACTAAATAAGTATAGTTTGATTGTTTATAGCACAAAAGATAAATGGTTGAAGGGATGGACCCCATTCTCCATAATGTGATTATTATGCATCTCATGAGTCCCATGAATATATACAACTATGTACCCTCAAAATTTAAAAATAAAAATATTGTCTATAAAATAATGCTTCTCAAAAATAAATAAATGTATTAGAGTTATAAAGTCTAATTGTCTTTAGCAAAATAAATTACATTTAGTAGAAAAGAAATTATCACTTTTGTTGAATAAAAATACTTCTTGAGATGTGATAGCTGTAGGTAAGATACATGCAGTTATTTATGCCACATTTGAAAGGTATTTTTTTTTTACCACCAATCTAAGTAATCATTAGACTTTTCATACTTTGAAGAAGAAACAATTTAAAAATGGGAGCAAAACCATCTCTGAAATATGCAATCCTAGTCATTTGCTGAATGCATTCCAAAGCACAAAGTATCGGCTTGCTGAACACATGAATATGTGGCCTACCAAAAAACAATTATTTCACCTTATAGTTTCAAATCAATGTTTTTAGTTAGATCATAAACCATAGAAACACAGCAAATTATTGCAAAAGTATAACTCTTCCTCATGGTGAAACACAGAAACAATTGTTTTTCTATCAGTTTTGGGAACACACTGTTGTTCTGCCTACAGTGATCTGAAACTGTCCATTGTTATGGTTTGAGAAATATCTTTCCTCCAAAACTTTCATTGAGACTTAATCCACAATTCAATAGTATTAAGAAATTTGGCCATTGGGAGGTGATTAAGTCATGAGAGATTCTTTCTCATTAACGAGATTAGTACCCTAATGAAAGGGATAGAGGTTGAAAAGGACATTCTCTTGCTTTTCACATTCCACCATGTGAGGACATAGTTACAAGGCATTATCTTGGAAGTAGAGAGCAGTCCTCACCAGATACCAATGGTGGGACCTTGATCTTGGATTTCCGAGGCTCCAGGACTGTTAGAAATATTTTTCTATTCTTTATAAGTTACCCAGTTTAAGACACTTTGTTTCAGCGGCACAAACAATCTAAGACATCCACATTTTGTGTTATATACAGAAAACATTTTGTTACATATTAAGGTTTTGTTAAGCACAGCCCCTAAAATTAAGCTTTGAATTACTAATTTGTTTTTGGAAAATCCGGTTTCAAATTTGAGTTCAGATTTCTGTCTATCAAGCCATATTTCCAATCCTGAGTTCTATTTTTATTTTATAAAGACATGATCAAGATATAATTCACGTACCAAAAATTTAACTATAAATGTACTATTTGTCTAGGAACATTTTTACACTGTTGATGGGAGTATGAATTAGTTCAACCATGTGGAAGACAGTGTGGCCATTCCTCAAGGATCTAGAACTATAAATACCATTTGACCCAACAATCCCATTACTGGGTATATACCCAAAGGATTATAAATCATTCTGCTATATGGACACATGCACACATATGTTTATGTATAATAAGTATTTTATGTATAATAAAGTATTCTAATTTATTATATTTATTATACTATGTATCATATATTTATAACATACTATAATTGTACACATATATGGGGTACAATTAGATGTTTTGATACATATATATGTTGTAGCACCATAAAATCATGGTATTTAGCACATCCTATCTATTTTGTGAAAAACACTACGTTACTTTGAACCATCTTTTATCCTACCATGCAATAGAACACCAGAACTTATTTCTCCTGTTTAATTGTAACTTTGTACCCATTGACTAATCTTTTACCAGCTTCCCCTCCTGCATTTTTATCCAGTCTCTGTTAACCACTGATCTGCTCTATTATATCAGCCCCCCTCCTTTTTTTAGATTCCACTTTTAAGACTATATGGCATTTGTCTTTCTGTGTCTAGTTTATTTCACTTAAAATGGTGTCCTCCAAGTTCATCCCTGCTGTCTCAGTGACAGGATTTTATTCTTTTAATGGCTGAATAGTAATCCATTGTGTATATATACTACATTTTATTTATCCATTCAACTGTTGTTGGACACTTAGGTTGTTCCATATATTGGTTATTGTAAACAACGATGCATTAAACATGTGAATGCAGATATCTCTTAGACATATTGATTTCCATTCCTTTTGATACATACACAGTAGTGGGATTGCTGAATCATATGGCAGTTCTATTTTTAATATTTTGAGGAAACGCATATTATTTTCCCAAGTGGCTTATCAAGAATGTGTAAGGGTTCCCTTTACTACACATCCTCACCAACACCTGTATTCTTTGGTCCTTTTGGTACTCATCATTCCAACTGAAGTGAGGTGGTGTCTCATTGTGGTGTTGATTTGGATTTCCCTGATGATTAGTGATGCTGAGCATTTCTTCACGTACCTGTTAGAGACTAGAGGCCAAACCCTAGTGTTCTATTACATTGTGACTGATATGACAAACCACAAGATGTAGTCCTTCCCACTCTTACCTTCCCTTTCCAAAGGCAGAGGAGCCTCACCCCATAGCCACCACCAACACAGGCCACAGAGAGTATTGCCAGATTAATACCAATGTTTTCTTAAGGCCCAAAGGTTCTTAAGTCAACTTGTGGTGAATGCTGCCTGGGCTTAGACTCATACTTCAGGACACTGGGCTTCCTTATGTCCCAGGGTAGGTCCAGAAATGCCATCTAGAAGTCAATTTTCTGAATCCAAAATGCCAAGAGCCCATTTGATTATCTACCCCATTGTGGCTATGCTGGTACCTAAAGACAGCAAGCTTCAGAGGCTCACCCAAGGCCCTTGACATAGTATCTTGATATCATTGCTTGTTATTCAAGGCCTAAGGCTCTTCAGTTAGCATGTGATGAATGCTGCCAGGTCTAGGTTCTTCCTTTCAGGACAGTAAGGCCCTGGGTGGATTCAGAGGTGCTGTCTGGGAATTAGGGTCAGAAACCTCAGAAGTCTATTTAGTATTCTACTGTGTTGCTGCTGAGCTGGCACTCAAACCAAAGACGCAGTCCTTCCCATTATTCCCTCCCCTTTCTAAAGGCGGAGCAGTCTTACCCTGTGGCTACCATCACCAGAGTCCCATGGGGAATACTGTCAGACTACTAGCAATGTTTCCTCAAGACGCAAGTGCTGTTAAATCAGCTTGTGGTGAATAATGTCTGGCTGGGATTCACCCTTCAGGGAAGTGGACTCCCCTCTGGCCAGGACCAAGAATCAAGCCTTGGAATCAGGGACCCCAAGACATGACTTGATATTCTACTTCCCTGTGGCCAAAGCCAGCAAGTCTCAGAGGCCCAGTCACGCTCCTCACTGTATTACCTGGATATTGCTGCTGGTTATTCAGGGTCTAAGGCTCTTCAGATAGCAGGTGATGAATGATGCCAGGACTGGCCCTTCCCTTCAAGGTAGTGGGTTCCCTTCCACCTTAAGGTATGTCTAGAAATGTCTACCTGGAGCTAGGAGGTAGGGCCTGGAATGTAGGCCTTGCAATTCTGACTGGTGTCGTATCCTGCTGTGGCTGACCTGGTACGCAAAACACAAGACCATATCCTCCTCAGTCTTTCTTCTCTACTCCTCAAGTGGAAGAAAGGGATCTCTTTTGGAGCCACGAGTTGTGCAGCCTGAGTTTGAGGTAGTGGTGATGCCAGTGCTCCTGTAGCCACCCCAGCTGGTTTCTCAGTAGATCATGTGCCCCTGAAGTCTATTGCATGTGGGCCACAATTCAGCAGTAGGACTTGCCTAAGAGTTTCAGTCCTTGTGGCCTAGATTGCCTTTCAACCTTACTCAGAAACACAGAGCACTTAAGCCTCCAATGGTGAGGTTTGCAAAAACTCAAGTTCTGGTCGCTGGGTTCAGTGATACCCCTGTGTCTAGGACTGGTTTAAATGCTCCCTGTGTGCGCGGGCATCAGAGGTTGGCCTGGTTTTCCCTTCTGCTCTAACAGAACAGCACTAAGTTCAATGCCTCACAATAGCCATGCTCTTCCTCTGCCAGTACACAAAAATACTCTCTACAAAAAGTTTTTAATTTTGATAAAGCCTAATCTGCCCTTTTTTTTTTTGTCATGTGTGCACTAGATATCGTATTTTTGAAAATCTAATTGAAGATTATGATCACTCAGGTATTTTTCTAAGAATTTATAGTTTTAGCTTTTACATTTTTGTGTGTGACACGCTTCCAGTTGAGTTTTTGTACACGGCATAAAATACAGTTTCATTTTCATTCTTTTGGATGTTGAAATCCAGATAATCTAGTACCATTTGTTAACAATTATTTATCCATGGAGTTATCTAGACAAATTGTACTTGCTAGCATCTTCAGTATAATATTTAGTAGAAGTGGCAAGAGTAGACCTTTTAGACTTGTTCCTTATCTCATGGAGGAAACATCAAGTCTTTCACCATTAATAGAATACAAACTGTGAATATTTTTGTAGATAACCATTTTCAGGTTAAGAAAGTTAGCTGAGATTGTTCCACTGCACTTCAGCCTGGGTGACACAATGAGACTCCATCTCAAAAAATAAAATAAAATAAAAATAAAAAAAGATGTCGAATTTTGTTAAAGGCTTTTTAAGGATGTTTTGAAATGTTTTATTTCCAGTAACTAATTGAAACTAAATTAACTTTTATTTGTAATTAGTTAGTTCACTTAATATGACATATTATATTGATCAGTTTTGACAAAATATATCAATCCTACATTTCTGTAATAATTCCCACTGGTCCTGGTATATAAATCATTTTTACATGTTGCTGGCTTTTGTTTAAAGGTATTTGGGGGAGGATTTATTTATCTATGTTAGTAAGGGATACTAGTTTGTTGTTTTCATTTCTTGTAATGTCCTCATTACTTTGGATATCAAGGTAATACCTGCCTCAGAATATTTTGGGAATGCTTAGAATAAGTTGTTGGTAATCAGCATTAATTTTTCTATAGTCATTTGGTACAATTCACAGCTAAAGTCATCTATGATTGTGCTTTTCTTTATGAGAATATTTTTATAAATGATGGTATATTTGTTATATGTTTACCAAAGCTTTCTATTCCCTCTTCTGAGATGGTTTTAGTAGTTTATATATCTGTAGGATTTTTTCCATTTCATCTACATTATCTAATGTGATGACATACAAACAACTTTTCCTAGTACTCTCTTATAATTAATCCTTGTCATTTATTCAATGTCACTAATGATATCCTTTCTTCATTTCTGATTTTAATAATTATATCTTGAACTCTCTATCTCATCTGTATGGCTAAAAGGTTACTAATTTTATTGATCCTTACAAAGAACAAAATTTTGATTTTGTTGTATTTTCTCTCTTGGGGTTCTCTTTATTTATTATTATATTTTGCAGACTCTATAATGTCCTTTGTGTTTACTTTGAGTATAGTTGTTTTCTTATTTTTGTAATTTGCTAAAATGATATGTTATTATTTATGATCGTTTGTTTGTTTTATTACAGATATTTATAGGGATAGATTCATTCCATCACTGCCTTTACTGTATTCATAGGTTTTGATATACTGCATTCACATTTTCATCCATCTCAATGTTATTTCTTCTCATTTCCTTGTGATTTCCTCTTTAATCATTCATCATTTATGAAAATGTGGTTTAGTTTCTACATATTATGACTGTAATGTTTGTGTTAGTGGTTCTAATTTCAATGTGCTGTGATCAGAAATCATAATTTGAATTATGTGTATGTGTGTGTGTTATTATTACATATTACATTCTAGAGTACATGTGCAGAACGTGCAGCTTTAACATAGGTATACACATGTCTTGGTGGTTTGCTGCATCCATCCCCCTGTCATTTACATTAGATATTTCTTCTAATGTTAGGCAAGGAAAATGTTATAGATAAAAATATATATTATTCAGCCACAAAAAGGTATGTTACATAGGTATATGCTACATCATGGATGAATCTTAGAAATATTATGCCAGGTTGAAGAAACTAGGCACAAAATTTCGCATATTGTATAATATTTATGTGAAATATTATACAGTTTATTTATAATAATCTTTATATGAAATATTATACAATATGTGACATTTTGTGTCTACTTTATATGAAATATCCAGAATGGGCACAGTTTAGAACAGAAGACTGATTTTCATTTGTCAGGAGTTGGGGAAAGAAAAAGCATAAAGAATGCAGAGTTTATTTTGATATATGAAATGTTCTGAAACCTATATAGTATCAATAATTGGACAATATGGCAAATGTACCAAATACAACTCAATTATATATTTAAAATGATTAAAATTATGAATTGTATGTTATGTGTATGTTTTCACAATAGAAATGCATTTGTGCTACATTCTATACCTTTTATAGTTGCCTATGTAGTTACTTGTACTATTGTTTTTTACTTCTTAGTGTGGATTTGAATTACTTTCCAGTGTCCTTTTATTTCAGTCACAAGGACTTTTAAAAACTGTCTTTTATGAATCAAGTCTACTAGCAACACTGTTTATCAGTTTTTGTCTGGTAATGTTTTAATCTCTCTTTAGTAATTAAAATATGATTTTTCTGTATGTAGAATTCTGGACAGTTTCCTTTTTCCCTTCTATCTCTTAAATATGTCATCCACCCACTATTTTTCCTCCATTATTTGAGATGAAAAGTAAGCTGCTAATATTGCTGATGTAATAAGTAGATTTATTTCAAGGTTTTCTGTTTGTTTTTATATGTTAGCAGATTGGTTATAAAACTCAATATAGCTCTTTGAGTTTGTCTTATTGGAGCTCATTAAAATTTTAAGGCATACAGAATAGTTTTCCTTACAATTGGAAACTTTGAGCCATTTTTTTTTTTTCCAAATCTTCTTTCTGCTTCTTTCTCTCTCTTTTCTTCTGGGAATTCTGATATGAATATTCTGGTATACTTGATGATGCTGTACATGTCTGCGAGGCCCTATTCGTTTCTTATTCTGGTCTGTTTCAGAGGTTGGGCAATCTCAATATAAGTATTTAGGCTATATGTTCAAATTTGCTTTTAAAACACTCGGTGAGCTTTTTTATTTCAGTGTTTTATTTTCAACTCTATAATTTCTATTTAATTCGTTTAAAAATATATATACATTTAGCCTTTGCCTGTGCATGTGTTTATGTGTGTGTATGTGTGTGTGTATTGTTTGTGTGTGCATGAGAGAGAGAGAAAGAGAGAGAGAGAGAGAGAGAGAGAGAGAGAGAGGTAAGGAAAGAGTGAAGGAGATATGAGAGAAAGAGAACATGATTTTATGATCTGAAAAGTAGTCTTTACCTACATCTTACTTTTTACTTCCTATTTACCTACTATCTTAAGGTTTCCAGAGTTCAGAAATCATGGCCTTCCCAGGTATTTTCTGGAAATGTGCAAAGTACTGAGTATGCACATGACTCTGTAGTTGCATGTGGGTTTGCAAAATACCAACTATATGTGAGTGGTTTTCCAAGTGTCCCATGAAAAACTCATTTCTTAATTTTTCTTTTAAGATTTTTGGCCAAATTTTTATTTTCCCCAATGGTTATCCTCACTTCAGGCAGCTGTGATGTTAAATAATCTTCATCGTTTGTTTTGAAATAAATGTTCTAAGGATAGGGCTATTTGCACAGAGGAAGCTCTGTGTCATATCAACTATACAAATGCCCAGAGAATGAAGCTTTTCTGGGAGTTGCTTGACAGGTCAAGTAATGACACTCCACTGGGATTTGGGTGTTTTGGATATCTTTGTTCCTTCCAGTGGCTGTTAGTTAGCCGGATTTCACAGCTATTGGAATTGTGAGGTGGTTAGTTTTCAAGAATACTGTGAATTTAGGGCAGCGTGATGGGATTAGGGAAAGTTAAAGGATCATGAATCTCGCTGTTCTGACCTAGCTTCAGTGATTTTTCTTGAGTAAACAATCTGAGCCGTTGCAAGCTTTTATTTTCAGATACTGAAAATATTAATTCTGACATTTTTTTTCTCCCAGCATCCTCATCACTTTTATGAAGGAGTATATTTTCAAATATTCCTACTCTACCATTTAAAAATTGTCCTCCAGACTCATTTTTAAAGAAATTTATTTTCATTTAACATGATTTATCTTTTTGTATCTAGAACGTATTAAGTGGCAATATGTTATTATTTTTTATGATAGAATGGCAACATAAATCGACAATATTATTTTCACTTCTATAATTTCCAGCTCTTCTATAAAAACCATGTGTCCAGATCTGGTAAATGAAATGTAAGCAAAAATCATGTCACCCTCAGTTGTCATGGCAGATCATGAGGGATCTAACTTTGAGCTAGAAATAGAGATACCAATTCTTCTAAAGCCATGTTTAAATACAGAAATCTGTGCCATAGACTAACTAAGGCTGACTCTGGCAGAATTGTCTCAGAAAAATGCATTATTAACTGAAGTTATTAACTAGTTATGAATAGTTTTTATTTATAGTCTGATATTCCAGAATCAAAAACTGTATATTGTATACATACATCAATATATAAGGGCTTAATTCTTAGAATTGATTGATATGAGAGCTTCTTTATCTAATATTTGCTACACCATTTTCTTATTTGTAAAAGGAAGATGTGCAGAATCATCTCAATACCCATCCACCAGAGATTCCGTAATTCATATATTTTTCAAGAAAATCCTACACTAAAATTATAAGATAGTAAGTGTATTGATTATATTCTAACAAAAGAATTATATTCTACCAAAAAGATTAAAGCAATGTATCCTTTAATCTCTTTAAATAATAGCTAGCTCACTTTGAATTCAACATTCCTGTGAATCTCTACATAGTGAGGCAAGCTTTTTTGTAGGCGCTACTTTTAATTCTCAAAGAGAGTGTTTCTGCAGTCCTTTAAAAAAAGTCCTACATTCAGCTGAAATAGCAAAGCACTGGAAACGTCTGCCAGATTTACAATTATCTCTTGTTTTTTGCAATCTTAAAATTATTAGTCATATTGGGTAAGATTCTTAATTCACGTGAATTTTATTTCACATTCCAATGCATTGCGTTACTGCAACATGCATTTCGTGAATCTTGAAACTGTTCAATTATTATCCTTTGCACCCAATAAAATATTTTAAAGAAATGTTCAAACAGTGTGTCGTCACAATATCTAGTTCATTTTTATTACTCCACAGTATCTGGTAGTATGATTGCAGGACACCTTATAGAGATGGCAGCTATTTGGATTCTTTAATATCTTTCATTACTTTATTATATATTATATACTACTTGACCAATATCTTCGTGTCAGATGAATTCTACACTTTAAGTATTTCTCACTTCTAATTGCAAAAGTCCTCAAACTTCAGTTTTCAAAATTGTCATGGATATTCTTGATATTTTCTATTTTATTCTAAATTTTAAAATCAGCTTGTCAATTTCTATAAAATAATCGAGTATTTTAAGAGATATTTTGAATCTATAATTCAGTTTGAAATGAACATTTCTAAAATATTAAACTCTACAACTAATTATTATTGCAAATCTTAAAATTTTTTCTGTTGTTACTATTTTAGCATAAATGATTTATCCATCTTTCATTAGATATATTGCTAGTGTTTTTTCCTCATCCTTCTAAATTACACATATATAACCCCTATATATATATAATTCCTAGTATTGATAAAAAGTGATTTTTAATATTAGCTTTATGTCTATCAAACTTGATTAATTCACTTATTTATTCATTATTGATAGTTTGGTGAATTTTATGTTTATACAACTGTGTTTATCTGCAAACTGTGAGAATTGTAATTTTCTTTCCAAACTTTATATCTTTTCTTTGTATTTATGTCTCATTTCACAATATAAGACCTCCAGTAACTTGTTGAAAACTGTATGTTGAATAACAGAATGTTTATCTATAATCTTATAAATATTAATCCTTATGCTCTTTAGGTGAAAGTAGTACCCTTGCCGTTTCACAGATGAGAAAATGAGGTTCAGTTAATTTCTCTCACTTTCTCTAAGTCAAGTTGTTCCTCTGTGAGCAAACTAGCATAGAAATTCAGTTAACCCATAATGCTAGGGATTTTCCGTTTTTCTATTTTTATCATATCACCTAATTTCAGATTCTATTAGGAGTGCACTTTCTTCTAAAGTCCTTAGTGTGTGTTTTATTTTAATGTTCTGATTGCACATCACCTGCACTAATCAATTCATGAAAAAACAATTTCTCATACTAAGGACTACACCTACAGACCTTACATCTGAAGGTTCACTTCCTAGTTTATATGTGCTCAAGACTTCATAAATAATGCTCCATATCTATCTAGAAAGATTAGTGAAATCTTATGGAGTATTGTTAACACTTTTCTCTAAGGGTCTGTAATTATGGTATTAACAACTATTCTTCACAAGATTAGATATTGCACACTAAGTTAAAATTATTTAAGTGGCCTAAATGTCCTTTTCAGTCCCCTATTTCAATGTTCCTATGTCTAACCCTAGAAAAGTTAAACAGTAAATGTCAAGTAGCCAATCTAATTTTTACTATATATAAAACGAATAATAAAATTTAATTTTAAATGATATTTCTGTACTTCCATATGATTCATCTGAGCATATTTTTAACTACCTGCATAAGCCCAGATAAGCCATTTTTGATCCTTTATATGGAAAATGATTATAGAGTCCATTTGATGTTATTAAATTGCAAGAAAAAAATCTACATTTCTCTAGTTGATGAATCTCACCCTTGAGTTTCATTTTATTAAACTATAATTATTAGATCCTTTAATATTCATACAGTAAGAGCTTGTATCAAATTTTGAGCTCAAAACTAAGCAGTAAGGAGATAAAGTGCAATGGGACTGGAGAATTAAAATAGCTATAGGAGTCCCTTTTCCAAAGTGCCAGTCCATTTAATATCCAAAGATATAGCCATAAAAATTAGGTTTGAATGTAGATGCTTTACCATATGTTAGAGATTAAAAAAACCTCAATGTATTTGTTAAAATACGGTTAGTTAAACTTTATTCAGGACCACTGCTATACTTTTGTAGGTCATAGCAATGGTATACAGTACTGAGGGAAAAAATAAGGCTCAATTCTAAATATAATATGCAAAAGTGGGAATTTGTATCCCTGCAGCAGGATGGGGGTCAGTGGATAAAAAATCACTAAGAGGTAACTTAAAAGTTAGGGGGATTCAGGCTAAACCTATCTTAAGGATTCGTGCTGAAGAGATGCCAAGGTGATTAGACATTACCCAGGGGATGGTGGAGGATGGAAATGCTAGCTAATATCAAAGGTGATAAGATAGCAAGGGTGGGAGGTTCTTTCTGAACTGATTTAGCAGGACTTCTGCTAAAAGTGGAATTTTTTCCCCTTTATTTTATTGCATTTTAGGTTTTGGGGTACATGTAAAGAACATGCAAGATTGTTGCGTAGGTACACACGTGATTTTTACAAGCAAGTATACAGATGAGTCTAGAAGGTTCAGAAGCCATGAATGAAATTTGGTCAAGAAAATAATCTTTGTTACATGTATATTAAGGTAGATTTTCTGAAACATCTGATCCCCCCCCCCCCATTTTTTTTTTTTTTTTTTTTCAGACAGAGTGTCACTCTGTTGCCAGGCTGGAGTGCAGTGGTGCCATCTCGGCTCACTGCAAACTACTGCTCCTGAGTTCAAGTGATTATCGTGCCTCAGCCTCCCAAATAGCTGGGATTACAGGCATGCACCACTGCACCCAGCTAATTTTTGAATTTTTAGTAAAGACAGGGTTTCACCATGTTGGCCAGATGGTCTTCATCTCCTGACCTTGTGATCCACCTGCCTCGGCCTCCCAAAGTGTTGGAATTACAGGCGTGAGCCACTACGTCATGCCTGATTCTCAATTTTTAAACTGTCTACATATCCTTTCTATTCTGTATATTAAAATTTGCTTTAAAATATGTATTCCTTTTTTTTTAGCATTTGAAATGTATGGTATCTGATCCTGCTTCATGTGATTCCTCATTTAGATCTGGACTTTTTACATTATTAAGTTACCCTGAATATATTCATTATGGTAAGGGATATTTTCATCATTCTACACAAATAAGTCACAGTCAATTGTTGTATTAATTCCTTCTTGCATTGCTATAAATAAACTACTTGAGACTGGGTAATTTATAAAGAAAAGAGGTTTAATTGACTCGCAGTTCTGCAGGCTGTAAAAAAAAAAAAAAAGCATGGCAGAGGTCTCAGGAAACTTAGAATTATGGCGGGAAGCGAAGAGGAAGCTGGTACATCTTACGTGACCAGAGAAGAGCGAAGGTGCGGGGGCGGGGGAGGGAGGTGCTGCAGACTTTTAAACAACCAGCTCTCTCCTAAGAACTCACTCACTATCATGAGAACATCAGTGGATATCAACTGTCGTGATCCAGCCACCTCCCACTGAGGGAATATGTTCTCTTTCCGGGTCCACAAGGGGACATAGTTTTAAGGGCAAGAACTTCCCAGAGCCATGTCCTCCTCCCATCTCTCTCCATCTGAGAAATATAATGGTTTATGTTTAAATTTCGTGGGCACAGGAAGAAACTAAGAGTCAATCACCCCAGCAGACGTTTAAAGGAACTCCTTTCATTTGCCAGTGGAACTTGGGGAGGTGGGAGTTTCTCCCAGGATAAATCCCCTGCTCCTTCAGCCACACCGGATTTCCTGGTCTCTGGAATCCCCTCCCACATAGTGGGAGCTCTCTTTCCCCTCCTGGATTTCCCCTCTGGGGTCCTCTTCCACCCAGTGTGGAAGCTGTCTTTCCTCTCCTGGATTCCATCTTTCTGGATTCTTTCACTCAGTGTGAAGGTAGCTTTCCTTCTCTGGTTTTCTCTGTGTGGACTTCTCACTCAGCATGAGAGCAGCTTTTCTTTCTCTCATTCAGTGTGAGAGCTAGCTGTTTCTTTCTCTCTCCTCCCTTTTCTCTCTTTGCCTAAATAAATGACTTTTCTGCAACACTTTTGAGGTCTGGTATTTATTTCATGAGCACACTGCACCGTGTTCTTCTCTCTCATTCTTGAGAGAGTGATAGACCAAGAACCTGGAGAAACATCCTCTCAGGGAAGCTGAGGGCTCCCCTGAACCCATGAAACCCAACACCACCAGGCCCCTCCTCCAACATTGAAAATTATGGTTCAACATGAGATTCAGGTGGGGACACAAATCTAAACTGTATCAGTTGCTGATTAGGGTTTTAAGAGGAAATGTATCCAGATCCATCTGTAACTGTCAACAGTTCATAGTCAGAAAAATAAAAATAATCTAGAGATAATATAAAGAAATTTAAAGATTAAAAAGCAAAATACTCTCACCTCATCAGTTAAAAAATATTAACTCATATGAAGTGAATATTATGTAGCACATGTTATTCTGTACACTGAAGATACAGGGATGACAAAGAAATTAAAGTTCTGGCCTAAAAAGGTTTATATATTTTAAAAGGAGACAGATATTAATCATTTATACATAAACACATAAGATAATTTATTGTTTTGAGTGCTAAAAACAAGTGTCTAAGGAGGCATTTGACTGAGCGTGGCTGATGAGAGTTTTCTCCTTTAGCTAGTGTTGTTAGGGAGATAAAACCATAACGATGAAAAAAATCAGCAGTGAAAATATCTTCTAGACTAATATTTCAAGCTTGGACCTGAAATGCTATAAAGACTACAGTGTTTATATAAAGACTACAGTGTTGCTAATGTGGTTTTGCACCGTACTTTCATCCTACAGTTGTAATGGTTTCCAGGTTGTGTCACCAGTAGAGGGTCATGACTGCAAGTTGTCCAGGTTCATGACAATTAGAACAAAGAATTAGACAAAACTCCCAGCAAAGCAAAAAAAGGATGAAGCAACAAAAGAACAAAAGCATGGATTTATTGAAACAAAAGTACACCGCACAATGTGGGAGCAGGCCTCAGCAGTGGCTCAAGGGCCCTGAACAGAATCTCCTTGTGTCCCAATACCTCCTTGAAGTTTCCCATTGGTCACTTCATGATAACCTCATGTATACGAAGTGGTAGCTCACACTCAATCTGACTGGTTGCAGAAAGCAGTCAACCAGAGGCTGAAGTGAAGTTACAAAGGTCACATACCTGGAAATTTTCTGATTGGTTGCAAAAGGCAACAATCAGTCTGATGGGTTGTGGACAGCAGCCATTCAGAGGCAGGAGTGAAGTTACAAAGTTGCAAACAAAGACAGGACCCACAATCAGTCTGATTTGTTGCAGACAGCCAATTTCTCATTTGCCACACAGAGGGTAGCCTCTGGTCCTTTTGTTAAGCTTTTCAAGTTAGGAGTTTCCTTTCAATTTAGTTCTGGAAAGTTGGCATGAAACAGCCTTAGGTTCCCTGCCTCCAGACCCTATCCTCCTGCCTCAGAAATATTCATCTATAAATAATGAGCTTTAAAATCTCAAACTAAACTAACTTATAGCCTAGAGGTAAACAAAATGACATCTGTGAAAGCTCCCTTATTTTGGGAAGCCCTATAACAATATACCTGAATACTCAGGACTTGCTATAAAACCCATTTGTGAAAGAATAGAGAACATTTCTTCTTTTATGAAGTTTTCATATTTAAAGAAAGTTCAGGATATTTTGCCATTCTTGCTGAAAAGCATATATAAAATATAAGGAAGGAAGAGAAGCTAATAGAATGATTACCACATGTGTATAACCATATTTCTTTATGAGCCTTATTTTGTCTGCTTCTCACAACAGTCCCATATAATCAATATTGTTTTTGCCTGTTTAGCAGCAAGAAAACTGTTTCACAAAGGGGACATGAACAAGTTCGTAGTTAAAGCTGTGATCATGTGGATTCACAGATCTAACCCTCTCCTAACTCTAAGTATATGATCTCTATTTTTGCTTTATTATCTCAAAAGAAGGAGACTGTGGATGGAGAAAAGGCACTCAACCCATTAGGCTAATGTTGTTCTCTGGTCAATTTATATTGATGAATTTTTGCTTTCATATTTTTGTTACTGGCACCTTCTTTTTCAGGCTTTCTCTTTGCAGGAATTTTAAAACAACCCCATGAATATAACATTTTTCAAAAAAAACAAGTGCCATACCAGTAGAGAATACCCTTACAATGTGTACTTGGATTCCAAATAAAAACATTTTCATCCCTCTGAACAAAAGTGTCTGGCTTTTGAAAAATACGAATTTCCAAAGAGTGGGAGATTCTTACATTTTGTGTACATAGACCTTTTAAATTCATAACAAATATAAAGTTTAAAAATTCTTTGAAAGTGACAAAACAAAATAAAAACATACTCTCCATTTCAATCCAGGTTCAGAGAAGTTCAGCATCTCAACCATATATTTATTGAAGAGGCAGACATGTTAACCTAAATATTTTATAAACATTAGTGGCTTGAATATAGCACAAGTATGTCAAATAAGTATTTTATAAACTCAAAAGATATACAAGCAAAATTGAACAGACAGCTATAGTGATTATAAATTATATCTGTTTATACATAATGCCAAACACTGGAATTTGAAATTGCTAATTAAAGACATTAGTGAATGTCAATACAGCAATATTTTAATGACTCCAAGATAATCCCACAGCAATCAATTTAGATCAGAATGAGTTTATTGTCAAGTGCCAAAGGTAGAAAAAATGCTTCAAATGCATGATAAAACAACAATTTCTCAAATGAATAATGCCTAGTCAAAATTTAACTAGATAATTACTTCATTTGCATTTATTAAGGAAATATAACAACTTGGAAGAAAGCTCTTTGGGAAATGATCTCAGAGTTAAGAGTCATCTAATTTTACCTTAACTTCTGAATACACAGAACACATTAATAAGAATAATAAACCAGAACAACAGCAGCAGAAAGGAACAACAAAGTTATAAGAAATTTACATGACAAAAGGCAGGGGCCTATTTTAATAGCTGGTATGTGTATAAAAATTGCCATAGTATTGGTAGGAATGTACTTGGCCTCATGAGCTAAATGAGAAGGTAAGCTTCAGTTTCTAAATTTTATATCCAGTTTTCCTAGAATCAGGGAAGAGTGTCTGCTTTTACTTTTATACCTGCGTAAGTATAAGTAAAAAGAATGCATTAATCTTGTTTGTTCCCATATTTTTTCCAACAGGATCTGACTATTGTCCAATTTCTTCATGGCATCACAAAGAAAATGGCCTGGAAAATCACACAAAATATAATGTCCTAATTTACCTAGAAGGGTCGAGTCTAATCTATATCATGGGGTCCTTTGGGATCATGATGACAGTAGTAGAATACTCTTTCTATCAACAAACAATTAAAACCAAAACTAACAACTATAACAAACTTCTGAGCTAGTCTGAGATAATTTAGTCTTCCAATTAGTTGTAGGTGTATACAATGATTTATGGAAATAAAGAAGCAGACAGGAAATATCAAATTTGATGATAATCAGCGATTAGAAAGCTATGAAGGCAGAATATGATATGTACATTGCAACTCCTTCTGGCAAGAAGTAGACTCTCTCCCCACATCATTTGAATCAAGTCTGGCTTTGTGACTGGGTTTGAACTATAGAATGTAGCATAAATGACAGTGTCAGTTGTGAGCATACATTTCAAGAGGTCTTGCAGGTTTTGTTATCAAGCTTTTACAATTCTGCTGCTATATAAACCAGTCTTAAATAATCTGAGTCTGTGATATCACCCAGTCATCCCCATCACTTCTGTCGAAAGCCTGCCACTGCCTGACATGTGAAAGAGAGCATCTAGGATAAGCCACCAGTCAAACTGTCAACTTTATGCAAGTGACATAAGTTGTTGATGCAACTTTAGCAAGTGACAGGTCTGAAATCAGCCCAGCCCAGTCAAAAAAGAAAAATCCCAGTAGAATCATTAGATAATGAAATAAGATGTTTAAAGAAACTAAGTTTGGGATGATTTGTTGTTCGCCAAAGACTTGCATGTGACCAAGTCCTAAAAATTGTCCATGATTTACCCAACACTTTGACTTGACCAAACATTGGTCAGGATTCTCTCCTCCCTAAATGCCCCTAGACGTTGACTTGTCTTCAAGCTCAAGTAAGCACTAAAGCAACACGTTACAGAACATTCCCCTAAACAGCTCATTCTGAGAACTGGCAGACCATAGAAACATTTTGTATTAAACCATCCTGACCATGCTGTTGGCTCATGCCTATTATCTGCCCCATTTTTCACAAAGTTCTTGCTAGCACTAACATCCCTATTTTTTAAAGGCTTTTTTGTCTACTTTTGAGACACTTGCAGATCCTGAGGTTAGAGTGTTTCCCTTATTGCAAGAGTGTTTTTGAATAAACTCTCTCCTTACTTAAGTCTGCATTTATTTTTTGTTACATAGCTTGAAGAGTTTAAGAGTAAATGAATAAGGACCTGGTCAGGTGACTAAATGGCCACTATATACAACACAACTCAGTTCCATTTTGTTATTGGAGTGTGGTGAGTTGAGTGTGTGATTTGCTCAAAAAGCCAGTGACTCCATAGAGTACAACTAGACTGTTGATTAAAGTGATGTGTCTTAAACCACATTGTGCATAGGAATCACCTGTGGGTCTCATATAAATGCAGATCTGGAATGAATTCTGAGGTTCTGCTTTTCTAAAGCTCACAGGTGATACCAATGCTACTATCAACATTCTACTCTTTGAGTTGCAATGGAATAGAGAGACTCACATATCTTCATGCAAAGTTTCAAAGTTAGTATGGAGAGATTATTGAGAAAATTGCCCTTCTGCTTAAACCCTACGAGTGCAGCACAGTTTATATGGTGTTGATTGCAGATGATAACTCATTTATGAATTGTCTCTGCTCTCATCAAACTTCACAGACATCCTCCAAGCTATAAAGAGCCTTTTTAGGGAATTATTTTATTTTTAAATGTCTACCATCATTTCATTTATATGGACAAATGTAAATGGTGACACGTTTCAGCAAATCCAATATTGAATAAGCAAGTAAAAATAATAATTCATGTGTGACTCTTTTTAATTATTATAATTATTATTGTACTTTAGGTTCTGGGGTACATGTGCAGATCATGCAGGATTGTTGCATAGGTGCACACTTGGCAATGTGGTTTGCTGCCTCCATCTCTTTAGATAAATGGATAATTACATAATTGTTTGGGTTCACTGTCCCATATTGTACTGTGTTATGGCTGTATTAAAATCATTGGTACTAAAGTAGAACTCTTTAGCCAAAACCAAACTGCATGTTTTCCCTTTGCCTGATCCCCACACAGTGCTTTTACAAACATTTAATTTGAATGATGTAAAGTGAACATAGTTTTCCACTTTGATACAGGCATCACAATCCTTACAGTCTTTCACTTAAGCCAATTCAGAATCTATAACTTTAAATTATCTTAAATGTGTGTGTGACCTTTTGTTTATCTTTAACCAAACAAGACACAGTCATGCCTCCTTTAATGACAGGAAAGCATTCTGAGCAATGCATCATTATGTGATTTTTGTTATTGTGCAAACATCACAGAAGGTACTTATGCAAACCTAAATGGTAAAGCCAACTACACACCTAGGCTATATGGTGTAGCCTATTGCTCCTAAGCTACACACCTGTATAGAATGTTACTTTACAGAACACCATAACCAGTAGTAATACAGTGGTATTTGTGTATCTAAACATATCTATACCTAGAAAAATACAGTAAATATACGGTGTACTCTCATGAGCCCATCATCATAGTCCTTCATTGAGCAAAATACTGTTATGTGCCGTATGAATGTAATCTAATTGTTGTGGTTAGAATCTTAAGCTAGTCATCTTTATTTCTTTCACATGTATATTAAATATATTTATGTTATATATTCTTATCTATATTATATATTATAAATTGTATTCACCATAATATAAATTATTATATAGTTATTTTATATATTTATATATTACAAATGTTTATCTATTATGTAATATAAATCATAAGTTATATAATAATTTAAGTTACAGTAAGATAATATATAAAATATATCTGTGTTATGTAATATCTAATCTCATTTAATATTTGTTGTATTGCATAATTTATACATATCTTGTGTCAGTGTTCTTAACATCAAATTTACATTTTGATAATAAAATTGCCTGTATAAAAGTAAAGCAAATAGAGACTGAAGTAATCATTTTGGGGAATAGAATATTTTACAAATCTAGACACACGTAGTTTTTGAAAGTACTCCTGAATTTAACATCAACTTCAATTTTGATTATAAAAATCAAGCTCTCTTAAATGTTATTCTAAAAATAGGATTTATACTCACATGAAAAGTGTGTGTGTGTGTGTGTGTGTGTGTGTGTGTATTTTTCAAGATGGTAGAATCTAATTTTTCTTTGAAAAGTAACAAATCTGTCTGTGGTAAAAGAAGAATCCAACATTTTATTATATTACTCTCTCAGATAAATTACGCAATTTTATATTCAGGAGATTTTCATGGAATTATTACACTTATTCCTATTAATTACTATGTATAGAATTTTTCTCCTAGCCATTATTCTTTTAATCAGGAATGTTATCAAAACAATTTATAGTCCTTCTACATTTGAGTTCTTAGAAAAATTTCCATGAAACTACTTTAGTAAATCGACTCATATGCAATAAAGTGCATATAAGTTTAATATTCTATTTAAAATCTATTTTATTTAAAATATATTGAGATAATACTTTAAGTATTCTAAGGGTGTTTATTTATCAATGCAGATTGGAATCATCTTAATTCTTATTAAATTTATATCCTGCATGAATAGGCTTAAATACACCTGAGGCAGAGGGGAAGCTTAATGAAGGCTCTAATCCAGAGCTAATCAATGACATCCGCCACCAGGAGACATGCTGCTAGAACAGAGCTCCTGATGGATACACCCATACCTAATATTTATACTTCAGCTTAAAATTTTGAAAATGTACTGTACTTACTGCACAATTCTTGGCAAGATTTATCCTAAAAATTTAAAGTCTCCAGAGAGAAATAAGAATTATATATGCATTTAGAATAGCAGTTAATGCCCATTATTATCTAGTCTTATCAATAGGAAAACCGAAGTTTAATTTCTAAGTCAATTTAAAATTAAGGGCCTTGATATAAAGCTCAGCATTTCTCTTTCATCAGAGTATACTTCAAAATTTTGTTTATTCACCCTGCTTGATTACCTCTAGATTATGATAGGTTATTTCTTAAGACATAAAACAGATTAGATGCGTAGCAATTAGCTTACCAATATTAAAGGAAATACACCTTCTAATTATTTTAAGGCTATCAAGAAATCATTCTTATTAAAATACTCAATAATAACAACATATAACAAAAGAACATTAACATTGTTACAATAGTTAGAAATATTTGTGTTACTATACTGTATTCTCTAATCTGAAATTTGTATATATGTAATGCCTCTAAATATAATGTGGTATAATACAATATAATATATAGTTCAAACTTTTATGTCTTATATGATATAAATTTGAAATAGATAATGTAAATGCAATATATACAAAATGAAATGTATTAGTGATGTATATATATGCATACACATGCATATGCAAAAATAGACACATACATATAAAACATACATACAACATGCACACAAAGATCTACAAATATATCCAAACATGTATGTAGTTTTTAAATTGGGATATAGGCAGTGGAGAAAAAAGTCAAACTATCCACTGGTCTTTTCAAAACATTCATTAACACAAGATTACTGAATCTTGACTTTAAAAATGAAAAAATTTAACAGAACATCTGAGTATAAACATATAGAAAGATCAAATTACAAAATCATCTCAAAATTTCACTTGAGAAAAAAAATTATTTAGCAAAGTAATTTTTTTTCTTCTGATGTCAATTTTGTAAAACTGAATGTTTTATGTTTGAGATGCAGTGATTCATAACTGTTTTAGGTAAAACAAACTTATAAGACCAGCATTGTATATCTTGTGCAAAAAACAGTGTAAAAGACTTGAAGGAATTTCATTCATTCATTCATTCATTCACTCCTTGCTTCATGTCATAGGAAGCATGTTACAATTCCTGCTCTGAAAGAGTTCATGGTATAAGTCAGAGACACAGGCACTAGTAATGTAAAATTTATTGGGATCAGAATAAGGCACAAAAAAGAATGTATTTTTATATTTACTTGATGGCAAAAACAATTTTAGAGGAGAGGGCACTCTGAGTTTAAGTGAAGTGTATCAATCGAGAGGAGGCTTTAGTGAGTGAAGAAAGAGTATTACCAGCCTTTGCTTCCAAGAAAATCCTTATGTATCATGTTTAAGGGAGTACCACAATAAAGGTAATCAGTACAATTTTTCCCTTTATTATTACAATATTACTTAAAATCCAGATTGGAGACAATATGAAGCGTCATGAACATTTCTGATTTCTACTGTCATGAACATTAGC
Organism: Sapajus apella; assembly: GCF_009761245.1. NCBI lineage: Eukaryota > Metazoa > Chordata > Mammalia > Primates > Cebidae > Sapajus > Sapajus apella. The sequence continues at coordinate 12,968,918 of NW_022436951.1, forward strand.
TAGAAAAGTTCCATAAACTAGTTCTCAAAGTAGAGTGAATGAAAGAGAATGATAAATCTATGGAAGTCTAACACAGAAGATAGAATTGTGTTCAGCAGATCTGAGATTTAGTCAAAATTTTATCACATATCAGTAAAACACATATAATAGAGAAAAAAACCACAGACATAAAAACATTTTAAAAACTACTCCGTAGCCTCATGTAAATTAGGTAAACTTTAAAGTCTCTTTCTTTTCTAGCACTGAAATTTTTAAACTTTATTTCCCTCTAAAACCAAAAATTAAATACAATCGTATGTACATACACGCACATACAAAAGATCAGATTAAAAGCAGTGCTTTAAGGAGACAATTTGAGAATTATAATATTTTAAACCATAACATGTATTCTCTGTATAACAACTAAATGTTAAATCCCCTAAAGTTTAGGTTAAATGCTATCTTGCTGTTTGCCAAACAACAGAGACATATGGAGAGGAAAATATTTGTGGCTCACCGGAAAAATAATTTCAGCTATAATCCACATACCTGCAGTTTTAATAACAAAACGTGGCTTTAAAAATGTTCAGCTCTGGCATCTTAATGGGTATCAAAGGAAGAATCAAATATCTTTCTATTATTTTGTTATTTACATACATTGGTGAGGCATTGTGTAGCTCTCTGATTCTGTATATTATTGTTTTTGTGCATATGCATGGATGTGTACCTATACACGTTTGAAGTCCAGCCCTTACTCTCTTTCTCTTACTGTCATAATTCTTTTTCCTCCCCTTTTAACTTTCTTTCTAGCTTACAGCTTTCTAAATTATGTTCTTTCCACATAATTGGCCATAATATTCAACGAAATCAGCCTTCATTTTTTTTCTATTTGGTAAAAAAAAATGGTATTTGCTGATCCCATTATTAAAGAATAAATGAGCCATATGTTTTATATATCTCTCTGAAATATACTCACATTATAAGATATGAGTCTTTACACTTTGAAGGTTCACTGATCCTCAATACAAAATAGAAACTACGATATATAAAATAAACATTTGTTAAAAAGAACTAGTAAAATAACATTTTACTATAAAACATCTGTAGAATTTTCAAATATCCAACGTTATTTCTAAAGTCAACATTTGAAATCTCAGTATTGCATACCAATATTACAGACACCTTTATTTTCTTAAAGTTTACCATATACTTTGAAATAAACTGACACACAAAAGACTTCAGCTACGTTAAGTGTATAATCTGCTGAATTCTGACAAAGGTATATACTCGTGGAACCATAGCCACAATCAAGAAAATAACACATAACTATCACACCCCAAATATTTCCTAATGTCATTTTATAATCCCTCCAATCCACACTAAAATAATTTCCTGAATTTATAAAATTAGAAACTTACAGTACGTACTGTTATTTGCCTAGCGTTTAAATTCAAACACAATTATTTTTAGATTGGTCAGCAGTATAGCATGTATCAATCGCCCACATTGTTGAGTAATATTCCACTGTATAGATATTCCAAAATTTTTTGTTCATTTATTCCCTGATGGCCATTTGGGTTATTTTGAGTTTTTGCCTGGAAATAAGGTTGCTATAAATATTTATCTTTTCATAGACGTATGATTTTATTTCTCTTGAGTAAACACATAGAAATAAAATAGCTTAAATATCCAACGAATTAAAGCACAATATTGATAATTTTGAGAAAGAATTAGAAAATATATAAAACAAAAAATGTACACAACCAAAAATAACAACAAAACTGCTGCAAATCAAAGACAGAAACCATCTTAAAAACAACTAAGAGAAAGTAAGAACGTATCACCTTCCTTGGAGCAAAATAATTACTTTTACACTCAAAACAATTATTGTGACTTTTATTCTTGTATATTTTTTATAATAAATGAATTCCAACTAAAATATTAAAATCTGTTTATTATAGTTAATTATTTTTATCTGGGTTTGGGGCTTTATAATAGTTTTATAAGAGAGCTCAGTAAATCATGACACATAACTTATCTGGATTGTGGATAGATTAAAAAAGGTAAATTTTGAGAAGTTAATTATGAGTTTAGCACAAAACCACATATATATTCAGATCATTTTTGACCAATCAGATTGATGCTTTAATTATCAATCATTGTAAAAACACATAGCACATTGTGTTATCAAGAGTGTGAAGATGATAGATATTTATATATTGCTAAAAATATAATTGTCCCAAATTCTAGAAAGTACAATTTAACAAATATTATCAAAATCTAAAGTTATACGTGCCCTTTATTATAGCAATACTATTCACAAAAATTTATTCTAAAAATATGCTCTTTATCATATGATTCATTTATTTAATTATGTTTTGGAAAAAAATAATCAAACTAAATATAAGTTTAGGAAAATGGCTGAAGATACAGTACACAACAAATAAAACTGGAAAAAATATAATAAGAAAGCTATTATATATATTTTAGAGAATGTCTCTGCTGTCCAGTCTAGAGTGCAGTTACATGATCATAGCTCCCTACAGCCTTTAATTCCTGGGCTCAAGCAATCCTTCCATCTGAGCCTCCCCCATAGCTGGAACTACAGGCACATGCCACCACACCTAGCTAGTTTTTTTTTTTTTCTTTTGATATGCAGGGTCTTGCTATGTTTCCCAGCCTGGTCTCAAACTCCTGATCTCAAGCAATCCTCCTGCCTCAGCCTCTTGCGTCACAGGAATTACAGGTTTGAGCCACCAGTACTGGCCCAGGAAACGACTTCTATTGACATGGAATTAATTACAAAATGCAGTTATTATTTAGTTATGACTGATAATTAACAGCTTTGATTTTATATGTACTGTATACCATAATGCATTATACATAGTATGTAATACATCAAGAAGTATTTAAGGCCAATTATGTATTATACAACCAATTATAGTTTAGAGCTACTAAACATCTGTTTTATTTATCTTCATTTTAATCATTTTTAGAAATTATCATCTACTTATGAAAACCCAAAGACATGTCTATTCTCACATACAGTCTCTCTGAACATCTTTTAATATTTACTTTAATATCATTACCCTCTAATGAATTCTGCATTTCCTGTTTAAGGGTTTTTTTTCCTGTCAGTTTTATTAGATATTTTTATTGGGTATAAAATTCTAAGTTAAGTTTTTGCTTTCATTGTGATTTGCAGTTTCTGGTGACAATTGTTTATCATAAGTCTGAAGATTTTTTTTTTTTTTTTTTTTTTTTTTTTTTCCAGAAAGGTGATTTTATTTAGGCAGAGAAAAGAGAAGGAAAGGAGAAGAAGAGAAAGACTTCCACCAAGAGTGTGGGAGGGGATTCCATAGGAGAAACCCCGGAGGGAGCTCCCACCATGTGGGAGGGGATTCCAGAGAGTTGGGAATCCCAGTTTTTTTTCTTTTGTATGGAATGTATCTTATTCCCTGGTTGCCTTTGGGATTTTCTCTTTATCTTTGCTCTTTAGCAGTTTAAATATGATGTGTCTATGTGTGTGCCCATAGGATATGTTCATAATAGTCCTCAGAAATATTTATGATATTCTGAATTTCATACATATTTATAATAGTCCTAATATTTTATTTATAATATTTATCTATTTGTAATATTTATAATATTCCTTGGGAACTTTATAATGTTCATATAGTTATTATTTATAATATATATATAAAGATTTCTTTTTTTTTTTTTTTTTTTTTGAGACGGAGTTTCGCTCTTGTTACCCAGGCTGGAGTGCAATGGTGCCATCTCAGCTCACCGCAACCTCCGCCTCCTGGGTTCAGGCAATTCTCCTGCCTCAGCCTCCTGAAGAAGTAGCTGGGATTACAGGCACGCGCCACCATGCCCAGCTAATTTTTTGTAATTTTAGTAGAGACGGGGTTTCACCATGTTGACCAGGATGGTCTCGATCTCTTGACCTTGTGATCCACCCGCCTCGGCCTCCTAAAGTGCTGGGATTACAGGCTTGAGCCACCGCACCCGGCCTATATATAAAAATATTTCTTTGGAAATATGTATAATATTTATAACATTTTTGGCACTATTTCTTCATATTTTTTTCTTTCTAAATTGTCATTCTGGGATTTTAATTACAAACATGTTAGCCATTTAATGCTGTTCCACAATTCTTCAGCACTCTGTTCTTTCTTCCTCCTACTTCCTTGATTGTTCTATGGTCAAGTTCCCTGTATCTGTCATTGGCTCTGATGAGTCTACGTTCCACTAAAGGCATTTGTTATCTCTTCTTACCTTTATGGTATTTCTCATAGGTTTTTCTTTTTTCTAAGCTCCCTGCAATATTATGCCAGCATGTGGTCTTTGGCTGAGTCTCATCTATTGATTATTTTTTTTTTCAAGAATAGCTTCCATTTCCTTGCTGTGTGTGTATGTCTCAAAAATCTTGGTTAAAGGTGTACATTGTGTGGAGAGTAGAAATTGAAGATAAATGTAATTATGCCTGGAAATAGGCCTGCCTCTTCCTAATCTAAGTCTCCACTATGGGCAGTTGAATCAATCTAATCACCTCTTGAGCTGATTTTGTTTTATCCCTTTGTTACTGTTTTACATTGTTCTGGTTACACTCAGTCCTCCATTTGTTTCTAATTCTTAACCATTACCTTGTGCTTAACAGTGGTAAAGCCTTCTCTAACTTCAACTTTAGAATTTTCCTCTGCCCTTTCACAACATAAAATGTCTCCACACTCTTTTTAATCTCCTGTTTGTAGAATGCTGTTATAATATTTAACACCAAGTACTTTCCCAGTCTTGTAGTAATGGCAGGGATGTTTTTATTTTCTCATTTCCATCTGAGTCTTAGGCAGAATTTGTGTCCTTGAATCTCAGAGTTCTGGTATTATTAGCTATCTTAACCTTCTCCCTATAGTAGAAGAACTCTAATAGTAGAGCCTGGGATGGTATTCTACTCATATTCCAGCTTTGGCGGTATTTTTGTTTTGTTTTGTTTGCTTCTCTCAGCCTTATCATTGTTGCCCTGAAAGCAATATTTTTGCTGAACATTCTCCTACAGCTGAAGATTTTGCTCTTCCTGAAAAAAACAATCCAAGATCTCTCTGCTTTTTCCCCAGTGGCAACGATTCTTATCCCCTAGTCCTTCACCACAAGGAATGCTTTCTGTCTCTTAATCTGTGCCTAAACTTTCTTATGATTGCTTGTTGGAAATCAGAAGAGAAAACCTGCATGTGGCTGCAAACTTCTCTGATGTCTGTTGCTGCCTGGGATATATATTCTCAAGATAGCTCCCACTAAAAATTTACAACTTATGAAAAGTCAGTCATTCTTACCTACAGGGAGAGAGGTCCTACCTTCCTTGCATGCTCTGCTAGAGGTGAGTCAGTGTTTGTGTCTCATGACTCCCTAGAGAAAACCATCTATCCTTCCTCAGATTTCAGTCAAGTTGGGAAACTTGTCAACTCCAAGATGATCATAAAGAAAGTTTTGATTTTATTGGGTACCCAGGTTTTTCTTGTTGTGAGGCTGGTATTGGGATTTCTTTTTTTCATATATCTACATCTTAAACAGAAAACAGATCTACTTTTCTGTGATTTTTAAAATTATAATACAAGGGTTCTATCGATCCTAACTGCACAGTGAAAGCTGCCAATACTGACCACAAATGAAGGCAGCAAGTACTGCAAGCATTCAAACCTCAAAACAGATTTCACTATTTCAGTTTCCTGAAGATAGCAACCCTAACTTCCTTATCACACTATTGAAAATACTTGTTTTTGTTGTTTATTTTCTTCACTGGCTTTCAAAATCGGCTGATTCCCCAAGGCTCAACTTTTGAGTTCCTTTTGTAAGAATTGGTTTCTGATTAACACAGCATGACGTGAGCTTTCCTCTTCCTCTCATGGCACTTTGTGACTTGTTACATTGTCTGAAATGTATGACTTTTTGTAAGATCTTCAGTGTGTGCATATGTGTGTGTGTGTGTATGTGTGTGTGTGTATTTGGGGGTGGTTGTGTGGGTGTGTGTGTGAGTGTGTGCTTGTGGGGTGTTCAATGTATTTTTTCTTATTACAATGTATTTCTTAGTTAAATTTTTAGAAACAAACACAAAAGTCATTGGAAAATAAATTTAAAAGCTCTTTCCTTAAAAATTTTATGTATTTATGTTATTTAAATGGCTAAACTTTAATCAAATTAGAGAAAAAATTTAACAAATGAAAATTGTTGAAGATAATAGAAGTTATGGAAATCTGCTACACTCTATGCAATCCCCTGTATTCACTTTTTCAAGTGTTCTACTGATGCTTGTCATAACTGTAACGTTACTCATGTAGTCAATAATGAATACATTTGTTTCCATCTCTCCCATTGTCCCCCAGATTTTCTTTATATTGCATTTTAATTTCCACCTTCTATTTTTAATCTGGATATTTTTACTAAAGATACAATATAAGTGGGAACTTACTTCAAAGGTCATGACCCAAATAGAATGATTCCAGAATGAATCAGTATTAATGTGGTTAACTGAGTTAAAGTAACTGAAAATAACATTTTATGAGGACACATGTTGATCAACCATTCATGCACATGTAATTACACTTCAATATCTGGATGAACACAAATAAAAGGTATCTGCTTAACTTTGTTGCAAGCTACAAAATCTAATTTCCAAAAGCACAGACTATAAAGGCAAAAATAAATGGCACCACTCTACGTAAAAATCTTCTTCCCAGTCAAGTAAACCACCAACAAAATAAAAAGTCAGCCTACAGAATGAGAGAAAATATTTGCAAACCATTTATCTGATAAGGGGTTAATATTCAAAATATATAAAGAATTCACAGAAGTCAAATAGGCAAAGAACTTGAGTAGGCATTTCTCCCAATAAGCTGTAAAAATGGTCAATACGTATATGAAAATTTCAACGTAACTGATCATCAGAGAAATGCAAATCAAAATCACAATGACATATCGCCTCACCTTGTTAGGATGAGTTGTTATCAAAAAGATGAGAGATAACAAATGTTGGTGAGGGTGTGGAAGAGGGAGCTCCTGTGCACTGCCAGTGGGAATGTAGATTGGTATCGTCACTGTGGAAACAGTGTGGACATCTGCAAGAAAGTAAAAATATAAGTATTACACGACCCGGTAATCCATTTTCTTGGTCCATACCCAAAGGAAGAGTAATCACTACCACATAAAAATATCTGCACTCTCATGTTCAGTGTATCATCACAATAGCCAAGATATGGGGCGAGGGGGAGGGGGAACACCTGAATGTTTCCCAAGTGACAAATGGATAAAGAAATTGTGGTACATATTGTTAGGGTCCCAACAAGGTGGGCCCATAGACCGCCGCCCCCGCCCTCCCACCGTCCTCCATTCTTCCCTGTTAAACCAAGCTGATAACAGAAACAGCCTAAGGTCTTGCAAGCGGGGCACCTAGGTTCCAGGATGTGGTTGCACCTGGCTGTCAAACCCAGAATGTTGACCCGATTAAGCAGGATCTCAGCCCCCTAGAACCAAAATGTGTTTTTTCTTAGAATAGCACCCAGCTATATGCAACCCCCCTATATAACCCCCATAGTCTGTAAGCCAGGCTGCTGCCTTCACTGCCTGTGGTGAGATAGGCTGGCAAGTTGAAATAAACTTGCTGAACCTGACCCTGGAACTGTGTCTCTCTCCTCTCAGTCAATCTTACACATATATACGGCAGAGTATTATTCAACCTTAATAAAGAAGGAAAGTCTGCCATTCGCCGCAACGTAGATGAGCCTGGAAGACATTATGATAAGTTAAATAAGGCAGGCGCAGGAAAAAATACAGCATGATGTCACTTTTATGTGGAATCTAAACAAAAATGAATATACGAAGATAGAAAATAAAAGGGAAACGGGAGATATAGGTCAATGGAGACAAAGCATTTATAGCATGAACAAGTATAGAGATCTAATGTACAGCATGAGGACTACAGTTTTTGATAATGTACTGAACTCAGATGTTTTGCTAAATGTAGATTTTTAGGTGCTCTTGCCACACAACACATAAAGTATTAGTGACTGTGTAGGATACGAGATATGTTAATTTGCTTTACTACAGTAACCATTCAAGCATCCATATGTATATCAAAACATCATGTTGTACACTTACGTATACATAATTAAATGTTGAAAATAGAGAAAAGTGTTTGTATCATTTTGTACATCCATTACCGGTAGAAGAATGGTTTCAGTGGTTTCACATCTCTAATGCTTGGGTATGTCAGCCTCCCTCAATTGAAATGCACACGAATTCATATGAAATGAGTGTACAACATTATTGGAGTCATATGTCATTTCAATGGGAAATGTACTATTAGGCATCTTTGTTCTTGTGTGAACATAACAGAATGTACTTACATAAATCTCGATGGTATAGCCAACTGTACACCTGGCCTATAGAGTACAATATAGCCTATTGGTCTTAAGCCACAAACTTGTACAGTATGTTACTGTGCTGAATAGTGTAGACCACTGTGACACAGTGCTAAGTCTTTATGTATTCAAACATAACTAAACAAAAGGTACAGAGAAAATATGATATAAAAATCTTATATATTTGATCAGTTGTTGACTGAAACATTTTTACGTATTCATGCCTGTGTTACAGTACTTGTATTAGTGTGATAGAATTACAGATTATTTCCTTGTTAATGATAATGCTCTGTTATTTCACAAGAAAAAATAAATATGTTTTAATAAGCAGGTAAACAACTTTTTATGTAATTTATAATTGTAACTTTGAATTACACAATGGTGTTCACAACCTGGAGAAAAAGGAGCATAATTAATATATACTTAAAATATAACAATGTATTTCAAGATGAATACTAAATATAGAATATTATTAACATCAGGTAATCATAGACAGACAAGAACTATTTCTTTGTTTTTCTAGCTCTATCACCCTACTTTGACCCCTCTAGATTGTCAAAAATCTTCTGATATTAAGTAAATTTTTATAATAATGCAAAAGATGGTAAATTGATATAACATAGTTCTAATATTAAAGTGTTACTAGCATAAGACATACAAAAGATATTACTTCCAGGTCTATGAGTAATTATAACTATTTTACAGTATATTAATTTGATGCTGGCATTTAAAGGCAACAAATTAATATTTTGGTTCACATTGTACTTGCAATTAGTGTGACCATATGATCTTTTCAATAATTTTTTCATTCTAAACGATTGTAATTATTTTTTTCTAAACATAATATGTTTTGATTATTAATGACAGTAATACTTTCAGTATACTATATTTATCTTTCTTGGAAGCTAATACATTATCTGACAATGATTAAATTATTCATGTTTCAGTCCATCTATCAATATAAGAAAGACTGGAATTTGGATGGTAGAGATCTATGCGATAAAAAATAGTTACTTTGTCCTGGCACCATCATTTCTCACGCAGTCATCTTGTTTGCTCTGCCAATACGTTTATGCAATTTTACATCAATAAAATTTATGCACATGGTTAGACCTTGAACCACATGGGTTTAAACTGTGTATCCATTGATACACAGATTTTCTTTAAAAAAAAAGAAAGTTACATTCAGTGCACCTGCTTCTCCTTTGCCCCCTTTCACCTCCTCCACTTCTTTTTCCTCTGCTGTCCCTGAGACAACAAAATTATTTCTCCTCTTCCTTCTCCTCAGCTTATGCAACATGAAGATTATAAGGATGAATAACTTTATGATGATCCATTTCCATGTAATGCATAGTAAGTATGTTTTCTCTTCCTTATGATTTTCTCAGTAACACATTTTTTTCTCTAGCTAACTTTATTGTAAGAACATAGTGTATAATACAGATGACATACAAAATATGTATGTATATCATTTCTGTCATTCCTAATTCTTCTGGTCAACAGTAGATTATTAGTAGTTAAGTTTTTTGAGAGCCAATGTTATATGCAAATTTTCAACTGTGCAGAGGGTTGGTGTCTCTAAATCCTGCATTTGTTCAAGGATCAACTGTATTTACTGGGTTCTGTAAGTTCTTTCCAAAATATCATCTTTCCCATAATTTTTGTCTGATATGTTGTAGTTTATTTTCATAACAAAAAATATAACTCATGCACTTTTTTTTTGGATTCCTTTATTCGGAGAGCTATGAGTACTATTGAAAGTGTTTGTATAAGGGAGCCTCACAAGTGGGGGATATGCATGTATTTATTATATATATATATATGTACATACACATCTATGTATGAGTGCGTGTATTTCTATGTTTGATCAGTGGAAAAGTTCATAGCTACTTTCTCCGTGTAGGTGGAAAGGGAAATTCATAATGGCTCAGATCCTTTACTTAAGTAAGGATAAATTGAAAAAATTACACGGTTGTCTACGTATAAGAGCAAATTGGTATCCATTCAACAGTGGATTTTTTTGTCTTGACATTCTTCTTGAGTGTCATTCTTTGTTTCACTTTTTTGTTCGTTTGTTTTTCTGCAAGACATTCTTTTTGTTTTGGCAAAAAGTGTGATTCTTCAAATATCTTATCTTTTTAGAGCTCAAGGATGTTTGTAAAAGAAGGTTCATTTTCATGAAGGTTTAGGTTCCTCCAGGGAAGAGAACCATCAAATCTAATCATCAGTTGGATTTTAAATTTACTGAATGTTGTCCAACAATTTAAGATGGTCCAGTTTAAACACATGGCAAAAATAAAAACCAAGGGTCATCCTCAAGCACACCTCCCCAAAATGAACTTCATTAAATGAAAAGAGGGTTGTTATCCTGTAACCCAGGCTCATAGTTACCACTCAAATGCCAGAGGAACTAACATGAAGTTTAGGTGCAGTATAATGGTAAGCTGCCCATACCATACATTCTTTTTGTCATGATGGGGAAACTTTCTTAGATTTTTGTTCTATATTTTCAAAATAAGGAACTATAACCTCACTGTTACAAGTAATTTTTAGTATAAGGCCTCCTGTCTATGTATGACACTGAGGGATTGAGATCAGCCTTATTTGCTAAATCACAGTGGACTGTCCTGAGAACTTTTGTGGTTACATTGGTTATAGAGTGAGAATTAAAGCTTATTTTCAGATAGAAGAATTGTGAAAAAATGTCTTTCTTCCCTTACATAATCAGACAATCAACTGTGGGAATAACAAAGAAAATATTAGGTTATTTTGAGCAGTGTTTCCAATTTGAAACTATTTTGAAGAAACAAAAATGATGAGATTAGAAGCCTGGCTCAGGATTATTTGGAAAGAAAAAGATTTACACTTAGGGGCTGGTTTTGGACAGACTTTAAAGGCCGATGGAGAGAAAATATGTCTTTTCACCACAGCCTTAGCAAGTAAACCTTTAAACAAGGCTTTTAAATATTAAGAAACTTGCTACACATTCTGTACCAAAACTAGAGTATAGATATATGAAAAATATAATTCTTTAAAAGACTCAGGTTATTAAACAAACATTATTAAGTCAACAAGTTGCAATATGTTGAATTAAAAGCTAACAAGGTTTAGGAAATTAAAAGGTCCTATTTGATTTATATTTTATTTTTATTTTTATTATTTATTTATTTATTTGTTTTTGAGATAGAGCCTTGCTCTGTCACCCAGGCTGGAGTGCAGTGGCATGATCTCTGCTCACTGCAATCTCTACCTCCCAGGTTCAAGTGATTCTCCCACATTCAAGTGATTCTCCCACGTTCAAGTGATTCTCCCACCTCAGCTTCCCAGGTGACTGGGATTATAGGCATGCAACATCACACCTGGCTAATTTTTGTATTTTTGGGTGGAGATGGGATTTCGCCACGTTGACCAGACTGGTCTTGAACTCCTGATGTCAAGCGATTCTCCTGCCTTGGCCTCCCAAAGTGCTGGGATCATATATGTGAGCCATCACGCCTGACCAGAAGATCCTATTTGGATTAAATGCAGAAAGAAGCGTAAGGAAATTAACATTGATCATTATATGGTCAGAAGAAATTATACTGTACTCAGATCTCACTACAGGGTGTTTTCTTATTGTTTATAACCACATCCTCAAGGTCTTATAGTGGAAAGCGCAAATGGCTTTACCTGAAGAAATTTAGGCAATACAATCACATAGATGAATAAAAAACAGACCCTTTTTTATTTTTATTATTCCAGGATCATCTCTTATTCCATTGTGTCTGCTTTACATCAGTGTTGTCTGCTGATGCCTACTTAGATTGTCTCAATGGAGTTTATATTTATAACATAATTGCACAAAAAGGCTTTGCTTCTTTTCCCCTGCAAGTAACTAGTATTCCAACAAAATATATATTAATGTATGTTTTTAATCAAGATTCAGCATTTAAAATAATAGAATGTTTGTGGATTTGTTTTTCCAGTATTTAAATTTTATGTTTCCCGATCCCTTTTTCACAGATAGTGACAAATATATAAAAGGCAATCACTGTATTGCTAGCATCAAAAACCAAAACATTAGAACTAAGGAAACAAGTCAATTATTTACATTCTGGAAAATATTAAATTGATATTGTCTTGCTAATATTTTCTTATATAATAATATGCGAATGCATAAAGTGAAAGTTACTTTATAATAATGTGCTGTCTTTAGATTTTACCAATATTTTAAATGAAAATGTTAAAACACATATAAACTATAAAAAATTCCAGTTCTGCGAAGAAGGTCATTGGTAGCTTGATGGGGATAGCATTGAATCTGTAAATTACTTTGGGCAGTATGGCCATTTTCACGATATTGTTTCTTCCTAACCATGAACATGGAATGTTTCACCATCTGTTTGTGTCCTCTCTTATTTCGTTGAGCAATGGCTTGTAGTTCTCCTTGAAGAGGTCCTTTACATTCCTTGTTAGTTGTATTCCTAGGTATTTTATTCTCTTTGTGGCAATTGTGAATGGAAGTTTGTTCTTGATTTGGCTCTCTTTAAGTCTGTTATTGGTGTATAGGAATGCATGTGATTTTTGCACATTGATTTTGTATCCTGAGACTTTGCTGAAGTTGTTTATCAGTTTCAGGAGGTTTGGGGCTGAGATGATGGGGTCTTCTAGATATACAATCATGTCGTCTGCAAATAAAGACAATTTGACTTCCTCCTTTCCTATTTGAATGCCCTTTATTTCTTTTTCTTGCCTGATTGCTCTGGCTAGAACTTCTAATACTATATTGAATAGCAGTGGTGAGAGCGGGCATCCTTGTCTGGTGCCACATTTCAAGGGGAAGGCTTCCAGTTTTTGCCCATTCAGTATGATATTGGCTGTTGGTTTGTCATAAATAGCTCATCATCACTGGTCATAAGAGAAATGCAAATCAAAACTACATTGAGATACCATCTCACGCTGGTAAGAATGGCGAACATTAAAAAATCTGGAGACAGCAGATGCTGGAGAGGATGTGGAGAAGTAGGAACACTTTTGCACTGTTGGTGGGAGTGTAAATTAGTTCAACCATTGTGGAAGACAGTGTGGCGATTCCTCAAGGACATAGAAATAGAAATTCCATTTGACCCAGCAATCCCATTACTGGGTATATATCCAAAGGATTACAAATCATTCTACTATAAGGACACGTGTACACGAATGTTCATTGCAGCACTGTTTACAATAGCAAGGACCTGGAACCAACCCAAATGCGCATCGACGATAGACTGGATAGGGAAAATGTGGCACATATACACCAT